>NW_025319056.1:0-600000 GCF_017639315.1 Drosophila ananassae
ATTGATTCTATCGTTTCCTTTACGTCTCCACCTCTAGACACAATATCTGCCGGGTTCTGTTTAGTTGGTACATGCCGCCACGTGCTATCCTCTGACCACTCTTGAATCTCAGCAACTCTATTTGATACGAACGTTGACAACGACGATGGATGGGAACGAATCCAATGAAGACAAACTTCCGAATCTGACCAATATACACTTCGTTCGATCGGTGCTTTGATAAGAGGTTTTATTTTGCGACAGAGGTCCGCGAGAAGGTGAGCGGCACATAACTTAAGACGGGGGAGCGTCTTTGTCTTGAGCGGCGCTACTTTCGACTTTGCTGTCAACAATGAGACTTTACTACCTTCTGCAGATTTGCAACGGATATAAACGCAGGCTCCATAGGCTCTCATCGATGCGTCAGAAAAGGCATGAATTTCAATTGGTGACATTGGCTCACTCATCACAAATCTCGGTATTGAGATCTCTTCTAACTGTGACAAGGCAAGCTGAATCTTGTTCCATGCGGTTTCCAAGTGGATGGACTCAAGTTGGAATGGACTCATCCCAATCTAGCTTATTGAGCCAAAGTTCCTGTAACAGGATCTTTCCTTTAGTAAGGATCGGGCTTAATAAGCCAAGAGGGTCGAAAAGCTTTGACGTCACCGAAAGAATATTCCGCTCAGTCGCCCTTTGACCCATGACTGACATATCAATTTCGAATTTAAATACATCATCTTTAGGAACCCAAACGATTCCTAATGTTTTTGTCAGCTCTGAGTCCGAAAGTGTTATTGGCTTAACCGTGCTCTCGGATGCAGTAACTTCAGGCGAGTTTGAAAACCACTTGCTCAATTCAAACCCAGCGTTTTGAAGAACCTGAGTTACTTCAGACTTAATTGTCTTTAGCTCCTCCACGCAACCAACACCCGTTAACATGTCGTCGACGTAAAAGTCAGACCCAATAACTTTAGCAGCTCGAGGGAATGTATTTTTCGCGGATTCACTCAACCTCTTCAAACACCTTATGGCCAGGAATGGGGCTGGTGCAGTGCCATACGTAACGGTGTTGAGCTTGCACAATTTCAAGGACTCAGACGGGTCTTTTCTCCACACTATCAACTGGTATCGTCGATCTGCTTCATTTACCATCACTTGACGATACATCTTTTTTATGTCGGCTACCAGAGCGAATTTGTTTAGCCGAAATCTAAGAAGAGTTGAGTAAAGCTCTTCCTGAATTGTTGGACCCACCATCAACAACTCATTTAAACACTTTTGTGTGGATGTCTTGCAGAACGCATCGAAAACGACTCGAAGTTTGGTCGTTGTACTTTGCGGCCGCAAGACACACTGGTGGGGTATGACGTAGTGTGGAGAAGCAAGAACGTCATTGCTTGCAGGGGACATATGGCCTAGGGATTCGTATTCATCCATAAATTCCAAATACATTTTCTTTAAGTTCGGATCTCGAGATAATCTTCTCTCGAGCGACAGGAATCGGCGTTTGGCTATCTCGAATGAATTTCCCAAAATGCTTGGATCCGACTTAAATGGAAGTTTAACTTCAAATCGACCTGAAGGCAGTATTCTTGTAGTCTTCCGATAATGTTCCTCACATAGCTCTTGTTCTGGCGACAACATCTTTTTAGAAGAAGGAACTTCTTCCAACGACCAGAATTTTTTCAAGTTTTTGTCTATTGACTCTAATATTTCCTCTTGGCAATTCAGACTAGAGACTGGCTGTGGAGGAGTTGAGGAACCAGATATTTTGAAGAACCTTTTTGAAGGATGGGATGGTTCGGACCTTGTTTTATTTGGCCAACGGACAACAGTTCGAAAAATGACTCAGCTCCAATTAGCATATCTATCCGCTGAGGTTTGTAAAAATATGGGTCTGCTAACGGCAAGTTCTTTGGTAGGGTCCAATCTTTCACGTTCACCGACTGGACAGGGTGATACCCTGAAATGGTTTTCAAAACCCAAAAGTCGAACGGAAACTCGCTACCATTGACTCTCGACTTTACCACGGTGTGTATCTTTTTCTTAACTTGTGAATTAGTTTGACCAATTCCAAGCAAGTTGATGCACGATTCCTCCCTACGGATCTGTAATAAATATTTCTTCTGTAATAAAATTCATTTGTGACCCTGAGTCAAGTAGTGCTCGGGCCAAGATGTGCTCACCATTTTTTGTGCGAACGCTTACGATCGACGTTGCTAACAAAACCCTTTCTACAGACGACGCATGCAAAGCATGTGAAGTAGAAGGGCCATCATTCGTTAACTCTGGAGGAGGATTTTGTGTGGGTGGTGGTAATGCTAAGCTATTTTCGGTCACTGTAAATCGGTGCAGAAGTTTATGGTGCGATCTTGAAAAGATTTGGCACCTGGTCGATTTACAATTCGCTACCGTGTGACCTTTTCGCAGACAATTCAAACATAGGGAGGCTGACTTAACAAACTCAAACCTTTGCAGCGAACGGACTACACTGGGCAAAAAAATGGTTGTTCGCGTTACAATAACTGCAAGCTGGTTTGGCGTTGGTAGAAGAACAAGCCAACGAAGTTCTATTCAGTTGCTTGCCGAACCCAGTTCTTTCTTGTTTTGGTTTGCCAGTCTCTTCAGCGGACAGATGCTGGTATCTACGATTTAGTATTTTTTCGAAATCGGACCATAGCGGCAATTCCTCATAATCCAGTGACTCTTCCCATTTTTGCTTGGTCACTGGATCCACTCTACTCAAAACTAAATGAATAATCATTGAGTTTGCAATTTTAGTATCATCTCCTATGGATAATAGTGATCCATAAATTGATGATACAGTGTCGATGAGACCCCTCAACGACGACGCAGACGGCTGGGAAATTTTCGGAAGGCTGAACAGTTGACGTATTTGGTTCGCAAAGATGAGACATTCGTTATCATAAACTCTTTTTAAACTAGCGATAGCTAGCTAGCTAGCGATAGCTAGCTAGCGATAGCTACTCTCGGTGACCTGGAATGCCTTGACAGTTCCTAAGGCTTCACCAGAGAGGCAAGAAATTAAATGATTAAATTTCTCGATAACTGGAATGTTCACATCTTTGTCAACTAATGTCTCGAAAAGACTTATGAAATTTTTGAAATCCGAATAATTTCCACTGAATTTTGGCAATGCCAAACTAGGAAGTCGAGCTCGAGTTGGGGCTGCAGAAATTGCAGTAGCTGAACGGGAGTCTTCAGCTGAATTCAAGGCATTACATAAGGACATAATCCTTGCCTTCGTAGTTATTCCTAATTCTTCCAACTCGGCTCGGAAATCATCCATTTCATCTATTTGCTCGATCTGGTCTTGCAACTCATTTGCTTTAGAAATTGCCTCATCTAAAACCTGAAGCCTGCATTCTAGCTCGGTTTTGTTTAGAGGAAGTGATCCATCTTCCAAACGTTCCTCCAACCGGCGAATGCTTTTAACTTTGACATTTAATCTTTTTTTAAGTCAATAAGAGTCGTGGAATTAAGTTTTTGTTTAGTACTTTCCATTCTACAAAATTTGTTTTTTCAATACAAAAACGAAAACGATGCAAATTTAAGATTAATAATTTATTTAAATTTTTTATTAATTTTAAAATATTAATATTAAAAATTTCTTAATAAATAAATTTTTAGACAACAAGAAAATGCGAAAACGAAAATAATTAATTAATCTTATTTAAATATAATAAATAATTTATTAAATTTAACCAAATCTAAATTGATTAATTAATTGATAACGAATTATTGATAGTCGAGGCACAGAGTATCCAAAAAAATAGTTGGTCGCCAATGACACCGAAACCAATATGCTCGACCAAATTGTAGGGGAGCGCGTCACTTGGCAGACCGGTAAACTATACGCGCCAAAAAGTGCATATACATACATACATACAGCAGCGGATAACGGTGGGAAACGAAAACGAGAATATTATCGCTGCATCTATTTGTATGTATGTAAACCAAATATATATGCACCTTTATTTTATCTGAAATAATTAAAATAATTTTTGGCTGCACTTTAGTATTTATTTGGAAGATTTGTAAATTCGAGAACGAGGGGTAGGGGATGACAGTGATTGCAAATAATATAAATATTCTCTTTTTTATTTTATCCTCAGGCAGTACATTTAGGTTAGCACATATATTTATAATTAAAATTTTAGAATTTTTATATATGTTGTTATTTATTTTTGCTCTACTATTTTTTCTACGTACGTATGCGCCAAGAATTGAAAGGAGGGTGCAATATTCCAGCACAAGACGGATTTTAATTTGTCTTATCTCAACTTTCAATTTTTTGCACAAATACCTGGGGTTCTGCTTTCGGGTCCTTTAATCCTGCGGCCACTTTCCTTTCACAATTAATGCAGGTGCAGTGGATGGGGACGACGAATCCTTCCAGAAGCAGCTATGGAGAAGTTTTATTTCGCGACGCGGAGAATTCTTAAATTTTTATTTGTGAATTCACCACCACAACCGTCGCGAGCAACTCTTTTTGGATATATATTGTTATATATATGTTATATATATTATATATATATGTTATATATATTGTTATATATATTTTATGTGTCACTGTCACTATTTTTTGTTGCTTTTATATTTAATTATTTACTACAGTCCACCCGGGGGCGCCAAAATGTTTATCGAGATTATTTTATCTCGTCGCGAAAAACGAAAGGAAAAATCGGTGGCTGTAGAATTAAATTATATTGCGAAAAAAAACGAACGAAACGAAAATGCGTGCACTCTTCGACGTTATAAATTCGGTTATATTTCATATTAACAAAACCTTAAGCCTAGCTTATCTAGTGCGGCGAAGCGGGGCGAATTCATGGGAGAGCGCAAGTGAGAGCTTCACTTGCGCTCCCGCTCCGCCCTAAACTAACTTACACTAGACTTCATTAAATTCCACTTATTATCTACATCTAATTATACAGCGTTCAACTGTTCTATACAAATAGAAGATTTAATAATAACAAATACTATGCTTGATTACACCCGAACTATTTATGTAAACAACAACATAACTAAACTCGAACCTTTATCCTATATCGTAGCTAAAGAAATATTCCAAAACCACTCAAAACAATATTTTACAACCCAAACAATTTTATTAATACTACTAGCAATAATAAGTATAGTTATAATCATATATTTGATTTATAAATTTAAGAACATCCCAAGAAGGATAATTATTAATTATAAACAAGAAAGGAAAGCTAACTTCGGGCGGAGCCGAAGTTGATATACCATTGCAGCTCAGTCGCAGTCCGCTAGGTGGCGCCACGTATCTTATATTATCAGATATATAGCGGATCGTATATAGTCGGCCGATCCTTATGAAAATTGGCAGATCAGATTGTTTTTCCCAAAATAGAATCTGTACCAAATCCCATCTTTCTAACTTAAAAAACACCAAAGTTATGCCAATTCCGATCGTTGTATGACAGCTATAGGATATAGTCGGCCGATCCTTATGAAATTTTGTACGTAAATATTTTGGTCAAATATAACATGTGTGGAAAGTCCCAACCCTCTAACTTAAAAAACACCAAAGTTATGGCATTTCCGATCAATCAGTTATATGGCAGCTATAGGATATAGTCGACCGACCCCGTTCCGACTTATATACTGCCTGCAAAGGAAAGAAGGATGTGTGCAAAGATTCAACTCGATAGCTCCAAAACTGAGAGACTAGTTTGCGTAGAAACCGACAGACAGACGGACAGACGGACATGCTCATATCGACTCAGGAGGTGATCCTGATCAAGAATATATATACTTTATAGGGTCGGAGATGTCTCCTTCACTGCGTTGCACACTTTTGACCAAAATTATAATACCCTCTGCAAGGGTATAAAAACAAAAGGTTATAAGTTCCGAAGAAGAAACTAAAAGTTCAGAAAATATAGAACAGGACTACAGTTATCCCCAAATTTACTGCCTGAGGACAGTCCAAATTCTTAAGAATGGGGAAGTAACATATCAACAAAATTTTTTTAAGTGTATATAAGTAAATTTTGTAAACCGAAGCTAAAGCCTCGAAACAGAAACATGAAAACATAAACATTTAATTATTCCAATTCGGCTGAAAACAGCCTCATTTCAGATTTCCAATTTCTAAGAGTCACTTCAGATTGAAAACCAAAACAATATTTTGGTAAACAAAATCCCGACTCAAATCTTTCTTACTCCTTTAAAGTGAATTAAATCTAAACAGATCAAACCATTCTTAAATGGGAACCCACTTCACAGGAAAATTCACATTTTCTTGTCACCTCGATTAATTGAGACCCAAAAGCCTTCCACGTCAACTGACATCTCAAGTAAAAGGTTCCGACTCAATCTATTCCCTTTAGAAAACAAAGCCTCTCAGAGAGAAAAGCTTCTTTCGAGCTTTGATCTGCAAAAAGCTTCAGCAAGGGTAGCTATAAAAAGGACTTACAGCCCCAAAGTTAAGTTAGTTCGGAAATTCTAAAATTCTAAGCAGTAGTTCTGAAATTTGTGGGGGTCGCTCGTTGGGTCAAACCCAAAACAAAAAAAAAAAATAAAAAGTAATTTAAAAATTAAAAAAGAAAAAGAGAGCAAAAAAAAAAATAGTAAACAAAAAACATATGGTCTAATTTACCCCTTGGACCCAATGCAGCTAATTAAAAATATCGATAGGCTCAGCTGACCTCAACTGACATTCACTCCCCACCACAGCTGCTACCTTTTTGGAAATTCACCCACCCACGTAGGCACCTGTCAACAAGTGACAACCAAAAGATGCATTTCCTGTCTGTCACCTGATTTCACTTTTCTTTTGAATCTCGGTGCGGGCAGACCATTGAATTTGTGCATAAAAATTATTAGACCAGTGACCCAACCTCGTGGAAAAATATTATTGTGTGATTTTTTGCAGAATGGAGGTGAGAAAATATTATTGTCCATGTCATATATGTATACTTAAAATAAAACCTACACTCTCTTCTCTTATACTAACGTTACCAGACATTGTAATCACCAACATTATGGGCATCTCTGTAAATTCGAAAATAGACATACACACTTTAATAAAAGGTAGTTCGCAGCCACACTTCAGAATAAGAGCACAGAAATCCACCTTATGAGCATAAAATTTTGGAGACGAGGATAAAAGAAAAGCGTATCACGTAATCGTTGAATTTCATCAAGATGCCGAAAGATACTAACTTATTACAAGATCTGGCTCAACAGCAGGAATTTACGACAACTATATTGGATCAGCAACGGAACTGGATGCAAGATATACTAAACAAAAATGCCGCAGCAAGCGTGATTCGGTACACCCACCGTTTCACATATTTGACAAAGATGTACAAAGCTGGGAGTCCTATCTGGAACAATTATCACAACATTTCAATGCATATTCGGTCAGTGCAGATCTGAAACAAAAAGCTTACTTTCTTTCGTGGTGTGGTCTATCAATATTTGAACTTCTAAAAAATCTTTTGGGAAGTAGCAATTTGAACACATATACATATAAGCAACTCACAGACAAGCTCACGGAGCATTTCACAACCAAACGTCATATTGTTGCAGCTCGTTACGAGTTCTTGAAAAGAGAGATGAAACATTCACAAACACAAACACAAACCCACAAGAGAGTGGGTAGCCGACATGCGCGGGATCGCTCGTGAATGCAAGTTTATGTGCAACGCTGAAGGTTGTTTTCAAACTATGTAGATAAAATGATTCGCGATCAAATCATAGTACATACGCCATATGATGTAGTTCGCGCATCTGCTCTTCAAAAGACGCAACCAACTCTTGAAGATGTGCTCATAATAGCAGAAACTTACGAGACAACAACAAAAACTGTAGAAAAAAATGTACCCCTTAATGCAATTAATAGTTATCAAAAAGAAACGCCACTAAGGAAATCAAACAAAAACGCATTAAAATCGTGCTCTGGCTGTGGTCATGAAATGTGCAAGAGAAATGTGCAAGTTTCGCGATGCCGTATGCTACAAGTGTGGTAGAAAGGGACATATTACCAAAGCAAGACAAAAGTAATTGGCAAAATCAAAACCAAGTTAAAAAGCAAGGTAAAAACGAAGCAAACGATATTGAAATGATTGAAGCAGTGTACAGTGTAACAGGCTTTATCAAAAATGAAAGGAACAAAAAAGTCATTGATCTGGAAATCTTGACCAAAGGAGTTTCATTTCAAATGGACTCAGGAGCAACCGCATCCGTAATAAACTCAAACACATACGCGCTCCTAAATAAACCACTATTACACAAGTGCTCACGAGTGTTGCACGCATTTGGGCGCACACCAATACCATTGCTTGGGGAGCTGCATACGGTTGCGAAATGTGGTGAAATAGAAAGAGAAATTATATTAAAAGTGGCAAACGTGGAAAATTCGAACAAAATTTTTAGGTTTGGATTTATTCAAAACATTCGGTTTTGATATAATGCCAGTATCGAACATTAACGAGGTGCACAGTGTCAATGTGACTGACATACACAACAAATAAAAAAACGTTTTTAGCCCGCAATGGGAGAGATAAAAGACTTCAAAGCCAGTGTGATTTTAAAATCGACAGCAACACAAAAGTTTTATAAAAGCCGCCAAGGTTGCGGAAACTATCTTGATGACACCATCATCTCAGCACCGACTAGGGCAGAACATTTGAAAAGAATCGATCAAGTTCTTAGTATTCTTCAGGACAACGGTATTAGATGCAAAATGGAGAAATGCTTTTTCCTCAAGGATGAAATTGAATATTTGGGAAGGAGAAGATCCGCAAACGGTGTTCTTCAAGATACTTCAGGACTAGAAGCTGTAAAACAACTAAAGCCTCCTGAGAATTTGCAACAATTGGAAGCGTTTATGGGTAAAGTAAACTATTATTGTAATTTTATTCCAAATTATTCGCAGTTGGCAGCACCCTTGAACCAACTTCGCAGAAAAAATTTAGCATACATATTTGGGCCGCAACAGCATCAACAGCATTCACAGACTTGAAGTATCACATTATAAACGCAACTGAACTAGCTCATTTCGATGAAAAATTACCACTGATACTAGCCACTGATGCTTCATCCTTTGGTATTGGAGTAGTGCTTTCTCATCTTCAGAACGATGGAACCGAAAGACCAATAGTTTTTGCTTCTAAAACTTTAGATAAGCACCAAGTAAAGTACAGCCAGATCGAAAAATAAGGACTTTCCATAATATTCGGAGTGAAACGATTTCACCAGTATCTATATGGAAGAAGATTTATTTTGGAAGAAGATATGGAAGAAGATTACAGATCACAAGCCGCTGGTAAAAATTTTCAATCCAGGCAAGCATCTTCCTCTGATGACATCAAACAGACTGCAACGCTGGGCCATCATTTTCATGGCCTACATCTTCGAGATAAGGTATCGTTCCACAGCAGCGCATGGCAACGCCGATGCTCTATCACGTCTTTCAGTAGGTATGGATCCAGATTTTGACAAAGAAGAAGAAGCCTGCAACACTATACTGGAATGGACACCGCCTATTAATGCTGACACAATTCGCAAGCACCTAGGCACCGACGAAATTCTCAGACAAGTCATGCATTTCGTTACAGTAGGATGGCCTGAAAAACTTCAACCGAGCCAGGAAGCTTTATTGCCATTTTTAATCGAAGGTTTGCGATTACCACTAACCAACAACTTCTTTGCTTACACACAGATTCGAATCGTGTAATAATTCCATCTGAACTTCGCGGCAATATTCTGAAACTCCTGGATGAAGGGCATTGGAGCATCGTCCGCATGAAACAATTAGCCAGGCAACATGTTTGGTCGCCTACCATTGATCAAGATATAACAAATCTTGTAAACTCTTGCGTTAACTGCAAATGCAATAATTCAGCACCGCCGAAAGAGTACCACAGTTGGCCTGTAGCAACATCATCTTGGGAGTGTATTCACATTGATTTCGCTGGCCCCATATTTGACGCCATGTGGCTAATCTACGTAGACGTCTTTTCTCAATTTCCATTTGCTGTTCAAATATCGTCTACAACAACCAGCAATACAGTTGCTGCACTATTATCAATTTTCGCAATTGAAGGATTTACTGCCGACGGCTTCGCAGTATTTTGCAAGTAACATGGAATACAGCACAATTCTACGGCGCCGTTTCATCCAGTGTCAAATGGTTTGGTAGAACGCTTTGTCCAAACTTTCAAATTTTCCGTGAAGAAAAATTTATCGGATGGGTTATCAGTTCGTGAGGCAGTCACTAAATACCTCGCATCGTACAGGTTTACTCCTAATGCACAAGGAAAAACTCCAGCCGAATTGATACACGGTAGATCAGTACGAACCATATTGAGTCAACTATTTGAGAAGCCTGCAATAAATAAAGAAGCAGATACCAAATACTCCGTTAATCAGCCAGTCTTCAGGCGGAATTTTTCGTGAGGAAAAAAGTGGGTCGAAAGAATAATTGATCATCCAATCGGGAAGATGCTGTACGTAGTTCGTACCAAAAATGGCTATGTCAAGCGCCATGTAAATCAGCTTAAATCCAGAACCTCAGCTAACCATTGCGATGATAAATCCAAAGAGTTCTGGTTTGTACCTGAAATTCCGAATCTTGTCGTCAGTCTTCACACTCAGAGCCGAGGCGAACCGACAGCCGAGATTTCTGCATCTATTCAACCTGTTCCTGATATGCCAGGAGAGGTAACTCAACAACCAAGGCAAATTAAACCATCACGACGCTTGTCGGGAATACCTGTTCGCCAAAGCACTCGAAATCGCCAAGCCGTCGATCGTTTCCAGCCAAAGGATTTTAGGAAACCAAAACACTAACATAGTTTTAATTAAAGGAGGACTACACTATCTTCTCTTATACTAACGTTACCAGACATTGTAATCACCAACATCTCTGTTATGGGCATCTCAGTAAATTCGAAAATAGATATACACACTTTAATAAAAGGCAGTTCGCAGCCACACTAAAGAATGAAAGCACAAACCTATACCTCTGCATTGGCTTAGTGTTTTTTTTTCCCGTTTATAGGATTTTTGTTGCTGGATGACCCTCGATGCCAGTGGATTTGGAGGCACCACCTGGCCCAACCCCGGCATCCATCCAACGTAAGCACCAGCACCACCACCACCAAGCTTCAGGGATTATATTTACGACCCGTCGCTGAAAATCCGCCGGTAACATCAACCCCTCTGCCTGTGGAGTCTTGGATTTTTTTATGTATTTTTTTTATATAAAAAAATTGCAATTATGCATTATTAAATATCCCCCCCCAAGAGAGGACAAAAATCCAGCAATTTCAAATACCCTTCAATCGTATAGCTTCAATTCAAAATCTCAAATTTAAAATCATATAGTTTACCAAATAAAAAGAAGACAAAAAAAAAACCTGAAAATCCATAATTATCAATTTTTTATCCCATTTTCTGAAAAGTCTTGAATTATTACTTTTAAGCAATCCCATTAAAATATAATTACTTTTTTAAGCACCAAACCTGAACTATTATCATTAATTATCTTTAATTACACAGGCAACAGCAAAAAATCTCCACGCATAATTTCACCTGCTCCATAACCTTTCAGCTCCCCTGAACCAAAGTCCAGAACAAACATAGGTTCTAACCCACAGTTTCCGTGGTACACCTAAGAGAAGAAATTGATCTAATTTTACGATATATTGAATTATGTAGGCCGTGTAATGGCGATGACCATCATAGTTTCCAGTACATATCATTTTTGAAATGTATGTGTACCAACTAAAATTACAAAATGGTATCTAGCAGTTACCATATCTTTGGAATACTCATCCAAAGTTGAAATCTCAGATTTTCTACGTTAATTTTTGGTCTTCTATGATTTTTTCCCAAACATTTTTCTATGGAAGATTTTTATTTTCTTATTGAAATCAGTAGATCATACCATGTTTTAATTTTGGATTTAAGGAAAAACTCGAAATAATTTTATTGAGTTTAATATAGGTGGTTCAATAATATTTTCTTCAATTAAATTGGAGTTTTTAATCTCATATTTTCAAAAAGTCATGGCTATCTGAGCCATGTCATAGAAGACCAAAAATGAATGTAGAAAATCTGAGATTTCAACTTTGCATGAGTATTCCAAAGATATGGTAACTGCTAGATACCATTTTTGAATTTTAGTTGGTACACATACATTTCAAAAATGATATGTACTGGAAACTATGATGGTCATCGCCATTACACGGCCTACATAATTCAATATATGGTAAAATTTGATCAATTTCTTCTCTTCGGTGTACCGCGGAAACGGTGGGTGATAGAACCTATGTTTGTTCTGGACTTTGGTTCAGGGGAGCCTAAAGGTTATGGAGCAGGTAAAATTATGCGTGGAGGAAAAAAAAAGTTGGAAATTGTCGGCCTGTGTTATTATTATCTTTACTATTGAATTGTTATAATTACGGCCATATTAATATTAATAATCATCGAAAATATCTTTTTATGGTTAATGCAAACCACCTTATGTTAATTTATTTTATAATAGATTTTCCTGAATTATAGGTTAGGTTAGGTTAGGGCGGTGATGCAAGGGGGACATAGAATACCCCCTCGCTTCCACTTGAGCCGCTAGGGCTCCTTGTGCTGCCGCTGGAGCAAGGGTTTCACCGAGATGCTACAAGATGCTTCCTTAATGGCTACTACTTCAGCCTGGAAAACACTGCAGTGGTCGGGGAGTCTGAAGGACTCCTTTAGGCTCAGATGCTCGCAAAAGTAACCGCCTTCCACCTGGCCGTTAAGTTTTGATCCATCTGTATAGAAATGAATGGAGCCCTCCGGTCCCGGTATCCGGGCATCCCATTCCTCCCTCGAGGGGATTAAGACTTTGTAATTAGTGGTGGGTTGGTCGACGGGCACACAGTAATCCGTACCCCCCTCAGGCATGAAATGGTGTAGTTCCAGTCTGGTATGACCGAAACTATTTTTGCTCCATAGATTTGCCTCTCGCAGTCTTATTGCGGCCAGAGTGGCTGTCTTAACCCCCATCAGTTCCACTGGTAGTAGGTCGAGGATAGTGTCTAGGGTAGACACACACGTAGACTGCCTGTTATACAGACTTCCGCCATGCGCTGCGACTTCCTGAACTTTTCCCTGCATGTGGAGTTGTCCAGGGCGGGCCACCAGACCACAACACCATAGAATAAGATTGGTCTGATGATCGCTGTGTATAACCATCTGACCATCTTGGGGGACATTCCCCATTTCAGGCCTACCGCCTTGCGGCAGGTATAGAGTGCTATTGCCGCTTTCTTAGTCCTATCAGCGGTGTTCAGCTTCCAGTCCAGTTTCCTGTCTAGTGTGATGCCTAGGTACTTTGCACTATCACTAAGAACTAGTGTTTCTCCTAGGAGCTTCGGAAGGCTTAGGTTAGGTATTTTGTACTTCCTGCTAAACAGCACGAGCTCTGTCTTGGACGGATTGACTCCCAGCCCGTTCCTTTGCGCCCAGGCCGACAGAACCTCGAGCTTCCCTGTCATTAGGTCGCATAGCGTCTGTGGGAATTTCCCTACGAAGGCAATAGCAACATCGTCCGCGTACGCAATGATCTTACAGCCGCCACCCTCTAAGGATCTCAGTAGGCTGTTAACCGCCACGTTCCAGAGTAGTGGTGAGAGTACACCTCCTTGTGGGGTGCCCCTCTTGACATATCTTCGAATAGTCGAACCTCCAAGAGTAGCCTCGACACTCCTGTTAACCAGGATCTGCCGTATTAGGTGAGTTGATCGATTGTCTATTCCAAGTCCCGTCAGTGCGTCGATTATTGAGCACGGTAAGATGTTGTTGAAGGCCCCTTCTATGTCTAGAAAAGCCACAAGAGCGTATTCCTTGTAGTTAATCGCTCGTTCGGCGATCATAGTGATATCGTGCAGGACTGTTTCTGTTGATCGGTCCCTTTTGTAAGCATGCTGAGAGCATGAGATGTCATTTGGGTTAATGTTAAGTTGTAGATGGAGACTTAAGAGTCTTTCCATAGTGTTAAGGAGAAAGGAAAACAGACTTATAGGTCTGAAGTCCTTGGGGGTGCAGTGGGATGGTTTCCCCGCCTTGGGTATGAATACAACCTTCGTGCACAGCCATGTCTTTGGTATCATACCAGTAGTGAAGACTGTGCTGAAGATTTTCTTAATCCATTTCCTTAGGTTAATACCGGCTCTGGATAACTGAGCTGGTAGAATACCGTTCGGTCCCGGAGATTTGAAGGGTATAAAACTGTCTATTGCCCATTTAAGATTTCTGTCACTAAGTAGGTAGTTGAGCGAGCCCTGGTGACCCTGTCTACGCATCACCTGGGTTGTTCCTTCCGATGAGCAACCCGGGAAGTGTGCGTTGATAAGTGTCTCCAGGGTTTCCAGGCTTGAGGTTGTCCAGCACCCCTCCGTGTTTTTTATGTAACCTGCGATGGGGGCTGTAGTAGAGAGAATCTTTCTTAGGCGGGCGGCCTCTGATGTCTCCTGAATGTTGGTGCAGAAATTGGCCCAGGCAACCCTCTTTGCCTTGCGCAATTCTTTATTATATTGCCTAAGTTCAGCTTTTTAGGTTTCCCACGCCTCGTCTGTGTTGGTACGGTGCGCGTGGTTGAAGGCCCTACGTGCATTTTTTTTGTAGGCGGCTAAAGACGAGGTCCACCACGGAGGCTTCGTCGATCTGTTGCTACCTATTCTTTTCTTGGGGCAGGCCTTGTGGTAAGCTTTTGCACTAGTCGCAATAAGCTTATCTACCATGGCGTTGAGCCCCTCATAGGTCTCGATATATATGCCGTATATGCCATATATGCCGAACATATTCTTAGATGGCCGTCTGGGCCCTCTATAGATGCGGCTACGTGATCTTCATTGCTGA
Source organism: Drosophila ananassae (assembly GCF_017639315.1). Classification (NCBI taxonomy): domain Eukaryota; kingdom Metazoa; phylum Arthropoda; class Insecta; order Diptera; family Drosophilidae; genus Drosophila; species Drosophila ananassae. The sequence continues at coordinate 14,884 of NW_025319056.1, forward strand.
AATTTGGTAGCAAGAAGGAATTAAGGCTTTTCTTTGCGAGTATGCATGCTCACTTTTTACCTGTTACATCGGCTGTGTACAGCCTGAAGTCCGACGCCCCAGACCGAGAATCCTGTCTCCTTAGATCCAGGGTTCTTGGATGAGGGCCACGTCGGCTTCACTCTCTGCAAGATGGAGCAGGAGGGCGGCGGAAGCCACCTTACTGTGATGGAGGTTTATCTGCAGGAATGTCAGGGACATCCTTTAGATTCTCCACCACAGTAACCTCCGCCTCGGTGTCGGAGCCCAGCAATGAGTCCTCCTCCATGCCGACGCCACCAAGAGCCCTCGCCAGGTCACTCTCCTCTGAGGTGTACCCTTCAGAATGTCCTCCTCCACATCTGACATTCCTTCTGGGCGGACCACTTCGGTCGGTTCCCCCGAGTCTAGCTCTTGTGCGTCCATCTCCAAGTCGATGCCTCCAGGCTTACTCTTCGCATCAGACTTGTAGATCCTCACCGTAACGTGCTCGAACCCGTATTTGATACGGCTACCGGCACCCTCCAGGATCTTCGCAGTCTTCTCATTTAGAGTGAGGACAACCTGCCTTCTCAGTCCCACTGCTTCCTCAACTTTGGCGACTCTCCAATCCGCCGTAGGGAGTGTGGGATTGCACATTTGGAGCATGGCCAGAATGGTGGCAGGGTCCGCCGCCTTCTCTGTCAGCCATACGCGGGCCCTCGGTTTGCTGGGGATCTTGTCCCAGTCCACCGCCTCCAGTCTGGCTCCTGGGTAAACCTCCCCAAGCGACGCAATCATTCGCTTGTTGAGGCTTACAGACCTCGTATCTTGACACGCTATCACCTTGATACTACCCTGGTACCACCCTGCGTCTTCGCAGTCCTGTGGAGGTCCTCCGCTCTTGAGCATCTCCTCCATGAAGCGCCCATGCAGCTCATTCACTACCTTACGCCAAAGCTCCTTGGGGATCAGGCCATCTTTGGAGCCATTATCAACGACCCCAATGATGGTCCTGCCCTTGGTCACTTCGGCGAAGGATCTGTTACTTTGCTGTGTCTGCACCTTCTTCTTCTTAGCTAGGGGCGCTCCACCGTCGGTCGACCTCTGCCTTTTCGCACTCTGTGCACTCTCCTTGGCAGAGTCGCCTACTCCTGTCGGCTTCTTTGGGTCCAATCTGGCCCCCGCTCTTGCTGGCTGAAAGTCAGGCAGGATTTCCCTCGCCCACTTTATTATTTCAGCCTGATCGGGATTGGACTCCGCCGATGTGTCTGCCCTCATCAGGATGAAGGCCGCTCTCCTCCTATCTTTATAGGAGCCCTTCCGCTGCAGGGGGCCAGCAGTCGTCGGACCGGGGCCTTCCTTAGGGGTGCCGCCGGTGCGAGAGGAGCTCGATTCAGGGATCTTACCCCCACACTGTTCGGTGGTCCCATAGTGGGCCCCGTTTTGGGGGTCGGTGCCTTGGCATCTCCCCCTACACCGGCGCCGCTCGCCTCCGGATGTTCCTCCATCCCAGCATCTCTTTGGCCTCTATCTGCCTTGGAGATAGACGGATCCATGATCCCATTTACGGACTTTCTTGGGGAGTTCCGTTCTCCACTATTTTTGTTTGTACTTTTGTTTAGATTCATTTTTGGACCCACGAGTAGGCGGGAAGGGGTTCGTCCATCATGACATAGCCCGCTTGTCATGATAAGCCTGATTAAAACTGAGGGGTCGGCCGGTCCCCCAGAGTCCGCATATTAACGTCCGTGCATCCCCCGGACATACATCCCTCGGCATATGCTGTTCCACCTTGGATTGGGGTGATTTGAAGAAGGGAGTTTTCTTCTCCCCGCCCGACTACAATTCGCCAGCATCCTCGGCAGAGACATGACCTTACCGGGACCTGTTACCAGCCGCCCTCACGTGGACGGTATAGTCGCACTACCATCGGTGTACACAGTTACGGCACATGAGCTCATGCGTTTCTCCCCCTGTTGTACCCGATTATCTGACGGCCTCGTGAATTATAACGTTAACTAAAATGAATTTGTACTAGATCTTTTGTTTGGGAACCGGAAGCAATCTCGCCACCTATGCAGTTTCACAACATTTAGCCACCTCAAACATTGATCTTTGCCAAGGACATTTTTTTTTGCTCCCCCCAACACAATGCTATTTAGGAATCCTTCTCCCAGGCCCTTTTCTATTCGATCTACGACGATTCGCGTGACGACCATGTCCCTACTGAAGGTACAAGAACCACTCCCACTTTCCCTGAGCACGGCTTGAGCCTGTTAGTAGATCGAAGTACCTTCAGGACCTGTGCCAAAACCGTTACAGAATTATGGCGCCCAACGTGGGACAACGACGTGGCTTTAATTATCCTTTAAGGATATTCGAAAAATATAAAGTTGCAATGCTCGATTTCCTTTAACCTTTTCTTACCCCGAGTAGTATATTTTTTTCATTCAAAGTCAATTCTTTAATTTCTTTTTTTTTATTCAGGCTTTTTTTTTTAAATGAGATTGTTCATGCTCCTAAGCTGGGAGTGTGTCCCTCTTCAAGGAAGGTAATCAAACAAACTTCTATAGTATTCGTTTTTTTTTTTTGGATATTTTGTTTTTTTTTTTTATTGAGATGTATCAGGCTTCGCAAGTATAGAGTCTGTTCCTCTTCAAAAACAAGCGAAATTCCAGTAGTAATTGTTCTTTCCGGTTTTATTTTTATATTTCTACTTGAATTGAGATTTTTTTTGTTTTCGCAAGCTGAAAGCGGATTACTCTTCAAGGAAGAACTTCATTTAAATTTTATTAGAATCTTTTGGTCATTTTTGGATTGAGATGGTACAAGCTGTGGGCGAACGGAGCTTTTCCCTCTCCAAATAGTCTCCAAACAGTTCCCTCCCTCTCAACAGTACCCATACATATATATTTTCATTACGTAACAAAACATCCATTACCCCACTTAAATTATTAGGCAAATTTAAAGTAACAATTATAATAATCGTTCAATATTATGGCGGTTAGACGAAGTCTTGAAAATATCCCTGCATTTTCACAGCCCAGGGAATCTCATACTTGCACCATTTGCAATGAAGCTAATGAGGAAGCAGAATGGACTATCACCACATGTAGGCATCTATTCCGTTTGAGGCGTCTCACAACTTGGCTTGAAACCAACGCCACTTGTCCACTCTGCAGAAGAGCATGTAGTGGAAGCGAATTAGGGAATCCTTAAGCAGGTGAGGCCCGACAGCTGATCGAGGTAGTGCCATCGTCTGGCAATAGTCCGCGTTCAGGCACCGTTCCGCGTACACGTCCTCAAACCAGGCAGGGCTCTCGTAATAATCGAGTTGCCACCACCATTCCAAGGGTAACTCGAAATACATGCAGAATCACGAAAGGGCAAACCATACACGAAGTTCTTCGGCTGGCAACGGCGTCTCAGAAGAGCGGGTACACCAAATAATAGCAGGGGCCTTAGAAAATCAGATATCGAGCTTGGCAGCGTCAATCTCTAATCAAATTAGTGCCACAATGGCAAATTTAAATTTGAGTCCAAGTCGTAGAGGATCACGGGGCGAAATTCCACTCGAATGGGATAATGAGGTACCCAACTTTGTGTCTAGGGGTAACCCCCCTCGCGATAATTTCCAAGAAAACGTTCCGTCAATAGAGTATCGTAGTAGATAGAGTAGTAGATAGAGTATCTAATGTATTTTCCATAGCTTGCAAATAACTGTTAACCGATTCGAGCGGTCTCAAAATAAGTGTTTGTCACTGAGACTTTGAGCAAAAAGTCTGAGAGCAACCGATTGAGTTGCTCGTATATAAATTTTGCTCGCGCTCAGTCAAACCACACTTTTTTCTGTTTTCGTTTGGTCTGCTCATTCTAGGACCGTTTGCTTGCGTTCGACGATTCAAAAAGTCTTTTGTGCATGTATGTGTGTATGTGAAGTTTCGTGGGCTCAACTTGTCAATTTGCTTTGTAAATGTCTCGTGTAAACCGTGATTCATCAAATTTGTTGAAAATGGGACGAGAACTTAATAAAAAAGTGCATCAATTTTTTATATTTAACAAAATGGACAGCAAAGTTGTCCAAAGTTTAGTTGTTAAGCTTAACTCAAAATAAATGAATTTAAAAGGAAAATTTTCATTTTTTAATTAAAATAATCAATATATTAGTTTGAAATTGGAAAATTCACGTTTAAAATTTTAATAAGTTTTTTCGTCAAATTTCATGTACCATGTGCCACTGTGTAGCAAAACGAAAACAAATTATTGAAAAGACTTTTTGCGCTGACTTTTTCAGTCAATCGGTCTTTTACTGAGTCTCTCTGTGCGAGTGTCACTCAAATCTCTCTGAGCGATGTTCGGTAGATGAGAGTTTCATGATTTGCTCATTGTAATTCGTTCAACAGAAAACCGAAACAAAACAAAACAAAGCCTACTGCTCAGAGGCATGCTTTGTTTCGGTTGCTATCGCAAACAGAGCGTAAGCAAAAAAACGGTTAACAGTTATTTGCAAGCTATGGTAATTTCAAACTGGAACCTCAAATTTAGCGGATCCAATGGGGAAATCCCTATCGAGGATTTTATATATCGAGTGAATATTTTAACCACTCAGTGTCTAGATAAAAATTATGATTTACTGTTTCAATTTGAAAACTTATTATTTACGGGTCTGGCATTGAAGTTTTATTGGTGAGTACATCGGTCTCCCGATCTCACAAATTGGTTTTGTTTGTGTGAGCGACTAAAGGAAAGATATAAAGTTCAACGATCAGATCACGATATCAAAGAATCTCTATGAGGTCGGAAGCAGGGAAACACAAAAACATTTGATGACTTCCTAGATTCGATGTTAGGGATCGCGGACGCGTTAAGGGATTCGTTGTCTGACTCCGAAATAACGGAAGAGGTCCGACATAATCTTAGGGCGGAATTAAAACACGAGTTGTTGCATGTTCCAACTGAATGCCACAGGCATGAAGAATTTTTCGAAGGATTTCGTAATAGAGCCATCCCGCGAAGAAATACTCGACCTTCGCCTAATTCAAGATTGTTTAAAAACACGTCGCATATTTTGTTATGGGTGTGGGTCGATGTTCGAAATGTCATCCCGGGTCGGAAAACCGATCTCGGGATATTCGCCAAAACCATTAAGCGAATATCCTTTTCAAATCTCGGAACGAATCAAATCAGAACTCGATGAAGACGAACTTAACGTAAACTCAATCAAATTTACTCCCTATCATATACGTTTAGACAAACTACTATCTGACGGCGAAAGTAAGGACAGTTTAACAGCCTCAAGAGTTAAAAGTCGTAGCGCTGAGCGCATTCAAAATTGTATTTTTCGTAATTTCATCACTCTTATAAACCGAACGGAAGGGGAAACGGAAAAAGACAAAATTCACCTTTCCCCTTCGGAGAAACGTCGTTTAAAATCGGAAATAAATTCTTTTCCGTCCTTTGAGGTAGACGGGTTAGGGAAAACTTCTCTAGTAGAACATTCTATCGACACAGGGGAGGCCAAACCTATCAAACAGAGATTTTATCCGTTATCGCCTGCCAGGGAAAAACTTTTATGTGAAGAAATTGATAGAATGATCGCACAAGATGTAATTAAAGAAGCACCTTCATCAGCGTGGTCATCACCAGTAACGCTGTTAGTAAAACCAAACAAGGTTTGATTCTGTCTAGACGCGAGGAAACTAAATTCAGTCACCATAAAAGATGCATATCCGATGCCTATATTAGAAGGGTTGTTGAGTCGATTGCCACCCGTGCACTGTATTTCGAAAATTGATCTCAAAGATGCCTTTTGGCAAATCGAGTTAGATTCTCAATCAAGGGCGAAAACAGCGTTCACAATCCCCAATCGACCGTTGTTGTATCAATTCAAACGTATGCCATTTGGATTGTCCAATGCGCCGCAGACTCTTTGTCGACTAATGGATATGGTGATTCCATATAGTATGAAATCTCATGTTTTGGTTTACCTTGATGACTTATTAGTTCTATCTTCAACATTTGAAGATCATCTGAAACACTTAGCCGAAGTAGCTGTCCAACTTCGAAAGGCGGGGTTGACTATAAATGTCGCGAAAAGTCAATTCGGTTTGAAACAAGTACAGTACTTGGGTTTTATAGTAGGAGAAGGAACGTTGCAAACCAACTCTGGAAAGGTTAGAGCAGTACCCGAATTTCCCGTTCCCAGTACTCAGAAACAGCTAAGGCGGTTTTTGGGAATGACTGGTTGGTACCACCGGTTCTTATCCCAATACTCCACCGTAATATTTCCACTAACGGAGCTCTTAGGGAAAAAGGCTTTCAAATGGAATGAGCATGCTCAATCCGCATTTGATGAAATAAAAAAGAGACTATGTTCAGCACCTCTATTAATGCACCCCAACTATGACAAGCGTTTCATTGTCCAATGTGACGCATCTTTTTATGGAGTGGGAGCGGTACTCGCTCAGTCAGATGACAACAACATAGAGAGACCAAATGCCTACATGTCAAAGAAATTAAACAAGGCTCAGTGTAATTATACCGTAACCGAAATAGAGTGTTTGGCTGTTGTTTTGGCAGTTTTGAAGTTTCGAATGTACATCGAAGGGCATCCTTTCAAAATTGTTACGGATCATGCCAGTTTACGGTGGTTAATGAAACAGACCGATCTTAGTGGTAGATTGGCCCGATGGGCACTCAAATTACAACGATACACCTTTCAAATTGAACATCGAAAGGGATCGCAGAATATAGTTCCCGATGCGCTTTCTCGTTCTTTCGAAGAACCGGATGCGGTAAATGCTATTGAGTTAGAGCTTTCACCAACAATTGACTTAACGTCAAGTGCCATTCAATCCGAAGAATACACGGCACTAAAAGACAAGTTTATCGAAGCCGGATTACCCGATTTCCAGGTTATCGACAATTTCCTTTACCATCGAAATTGCTTTTCCACAACTGAAAATAGAGATGAGGTTTGGAAATTGTACGTTCCAACTGCCCTGCGAGAGGATGTTATCCGCTCTAGTCATGATCAGCCTTCTTCGGCACATGGGGGCGTAGCCAAATGTTTGGAACGTATCCGACGAAATACGGCTGTTGTTTTGGCAGTTTTGAAGTTTCGAATGTACATCGATGCCCAAAGGATGCCCTTTCAAAATTGTTACTGATCATGCCAGTTTACGGTGGTTAATGAAAAAGACCGATCTTAGTGGTAGATTGGCCCGATGGGCACTCAAATTACAACGATACACCTTTCAAATTGACCATCGAAAGGGATCGCAGAATATAGTTCCTGATGCGCTTTCTCGTTCTTTCGAAGAAGCGGATGTGGTAAATGCTATTACGTTAGAGCTTGCACCAACAATTGATTTAACGTCAAGTGCCTTTTAATCCAAAGAATACACGGCACTAAAAGACAAGTTTATCGAAGCCGGATTACCCGATTTCCAGGTTATCGACAATTTCCTTTACCATCGAAATTGCTTTTCCACAACTGGAAATTCCAACCGCCCTGCGGGAGGATGTTATCCGCTCTAGTCATGATCAGCCTTCTTCGGCACATGGGGGCGTAGCCAAATGTTTGGAACGTATCGGACGAAATTTCTTTTGGCCAGGATTGGCTTCAGACGTTCGGCAACATATTGCAAAATGTGAATTGTGTAGGACGTCAAAGTATCCAAATCATAGCCAAAGACCAACTATGGGAAGCCAGTTCATTAGTGAACGACCTTTTCAAAGATTGTATATTGATTTTGTAGGGCCTTTTCCACGATCAAAAAAAGGCAATATAGGTATTTTCATCATACTTGATCACTTCTCCAAGTTTACTTTTCTAAAGCCTGTTCGGAAGTTTTCGTCCCAGATCATTATCGACTTCGTAAGGGATGAGATCTTTGCGTGCTTCGGAGTTGCCGAATCCATTGTAAGTGACAATGGATCGCAAGTCAAAAGTCATGAGTTGCAGCATTTCTTACTAAGTAGGGTATTAAGCATATCTGCACTGCGTCGTACGCCCCTCAAGCTAATGCCGCCGAACGAGTTAATCGCTCCATTAACGAACCTATGTACGTTATAATCAGAAAGAATTGGATATCATCCTGCCCAGTATAAACTGCGCATTGAGAAACTCCATACATCAATCAGTCGGAGCTGATCTCTACCGTATTGTGTTTGGTCAGTACATGATAACGCATGGAAAGGATTACACGTTGCTTAGGAAGTTAGATCTGTTAAATAGTGGAGCAGGACATATAGATAGAGAATACGAATTTACAAACATTCGTGCTGATATTGGGAAGTACTTAAAAAGGGCATTCTCGAAAAATAAAAGCACGTACGATCTGAGAGCAAGACCAAAATCGGTTGAATTAGGGGAAGAGGTTATTAAACGAAATTTTCAGCTTAGTAATTTGTCATCAAATTTTAATGCTAAATTGGGACCAATCGGCATCAAAGCCAGGATAAAACAGAAAGTTGGCTCTGCCATTTTTAGATTGGAAGACCTTAAGGGGAAGGAGCTACGCAATTTTCATGCTAAGGATATCTGGAAGGCCTAATTCCAACTCCCCGACTTTTTTTTTCAGCTTTTATTTAGGCATGAATACCAAAATAAAACCTGTGATGTTGGGATCGCTCGTTAGATCGAACCCAAAACAAAAAAAAAAATAAATAAAAAGTAATTTAAAAATTTAAAAAGAAAAAGAGAGCAAAAACAAAAAAATAGTAAACAAAAAACATATGGTCTAATTTACCCCTTGGACCCAATGCAGCTAGTTAAAAATATCGATAGGCTCAGCTGACCCCAACTGACATTCACCCCCCACCACAGCTGCTACCCTTTTGGGAATTCACCCACCCACGTAGGCACCTGTCAACAAGTGACAACCAAAAGATGCATTTCCTGTCTGTCACCTAATTTCACTTTACTTCTGAATCTCGCTGCGGGCAGACCATTGAATTTGTGCATAAAAATTATTAGACCAGTGACCCAACCTCGTGGAAAAAAATTATTGTGTGATTTTTTGTTATCAGAATGGAGGTGAGAAAATATTAAGCTCCAAGCCATTCTCTGCATTGGCTTAGTGTTTATTTTCCCGTTTAGAGGATTTTTGTTGCTGGATGACCCTCGATGCCAGTGGATTTGGAGGCACCACCTGGCCCAACCCCGGCATCCATCCAACGTAAGCACCAACACCACCACAAAGCTACAGGGATTTTATTTACGATAACATCAACCCCCGGTAACATCAACCCCTCTGCCTGTGAAGTCTTGGATTTTTTTATGTATTTTTTTTATATAAAAAAAATTGCAAATAATAAGTAACAACATTATTAAATATCCCCCCCCAAGAGAGGACAAAAATCCAGCCATTTCAAATACCCTTCAATCGTATAGCTTCAAATTCAAAATCTCAAATTTCAAATCATATAGTTTACCAAATAAAAAAGATCAAAAAAAAAAAACCTAAAAAATCCATAATTATCAATTTTTTATCATTTTCTGAAAAGTCTTGAATTATTATTTTTAAGCAATCCCATTTAAAAAAAAAATTACTTTTTTAAGCACCAAACCTGAATAATTATCTTTAATTATTATTATCTTTACTATTGAATTGTTATAATTACGGCCATATTAATATTAATAATCATCGAAAATATCTATTTATGGTTAATGCAAACCACATAATGTTACTTTATTTTATAAGAGATTTTCCTCAATTATAACGTTAACTAAAATGAATTTGTACTAGATCTTTTGCTTGGGCACCGGAAGGAATCTCGCCACCTATTGTAATGCGCTTATTGTAACTTAACAAACAAACCAAATGCCTAAAAGTAAACCCCATTTAGTTAAGCTTGGAATAACCAAATGGCCGATCTCTTTGCACAGTTTTTTCAAACTACCTATTCACCTAGCAGCAGTTTAGCTCAGCCTTACACTTATAATATCCAATCATATATATCATCCAAACCTTATATTTTGCCCATCTTTCGATCAAAGTGGTGTGTTATCGGATCTTCTTAAGGTTAAGCCCGTGTATTCGCCGGGCCCTGATGGAGTACCAGGCTGTGTTCTGAAGTACTGCGCCGAGGCACTGTGCAAACCGCTTGTTAAACTCTTTAATCTATCGCTGGAAACTTCGATCTTTCCCCTTATGTGGAAGGAATCCTTCATTATTCCGCTGCATAAAAAAGGGAAAAATCCGACGCTGCTAATTATAGAGGCATATCTAAATTGTCAGCAATTCCAAAGCTTTTTGAAAAACGTATCACTCCACATTTGCAACACCTATGTAGTTCAATAATAACTCCGTGCCAGCATGGCTTCATGAAGCGCCGCTCCACCACTACCAACTTATTGGAGCTAGCATCTTTTATCACGGATGGCTTCCGGAATGGCTTACAAACAGTCGTCATATACACTGACTTCAGTAAAGCATTTGACTCTGTTAACCATTCGCTTCTTATAAGTAAACTCAGTCTTTTGGGATTCCCAACTGATCTTCTTATGTGGATTTCGAGCTACTTATCAGGGAGAACCCAACGTGTTTTCTTTAAAGATGTTACCTCGCGTTTAGTCCGCGCCACATCTGGGATGCCCCAAGGAAGCCATCTTGGACCCCTACTTTTTACCCTGTTTATTAACGACTTGCCCCTTGCCTTAACTAATTCACTTGTACTTATGTACGCTGATGACGTTAAGCTATGCCTTCAGTATAAATTCACTAGCGCCCAGTCTAGACTTCAATCCGATTTGGATAAACTTCAAAATTGGTGTTTAGCAAATAACCTAAAGCTTAATGGATCGAAATGTAAACTTATGTCTTTTTACCGATCTAGTCCTCACCAGGCTAAGTACTTTCTCTATGGGAACGCCTTAGAACGATTAACTCAGGTTAACGATCTACCATGGTTAATAAAGCTATGGGTGTGCTTGGTTTTATTAAAAGATGGTCAAAAAAATTTAATGACCCGTTCATGACTAAAACGTTATATACATCACTGGTCCGTCCGATTCTTGAGTATGGATCGTGTGTCTGGAGTCCTCAATATGGAGTACACCAAGATCACATTGAATCTGTACAAAAAAACTTCCTTACTTTTGCGCTTAGGGGACTTAATTGGGATGCAAATCTTTACCTACCCTCTTATATATATAATCTTATTTACGGAAATATAGACAGCCAGCATTTACTAACACGCTACATTCCTAGTAGAAGGACCAGAAACTTTCGTCCTCTACTCCTCAGCCATTGTAGTTCGACATATGCCCAACACGATCCGTTCAGGGTATTATGTTCGGACTACAATGGTCTCTACCACATCTTGTCACTTTGCTCTACTAACAATCTTAAATCGCTTATATTAACCGCCTTATCTGTGCAACACTCTTCCTCGTGATATCTTTCTCCTAATCCTCGCTTATCTATCTCGGATCTATTCCCGCGATTCGAGCCGTACGTTACGCGGCAGCGTCCCTCGGTCGGTTGGACGGGAGGTGGGCTGTACGTATGCAGTGGAAACCGCGCAAAAGAAAAAAAAAATTGAGCATTTAAGTATCGGTCTAAGCGTAGAATAAGCAGCGGCAAAGTTCTTTTCTCTTGGGGTTGCTAAGATAAGCGCATCGCTCGCGGTTAAACTCAAGTATATATTTAACCCCCGGAAAAAAAAGAAATTAGAATAACCCCCGTGGTGGGAAATTTCCACATAAGTTTCCCAAAACTTAAACGCCGAGGGAAGTGAGAAGCGCTCAGTGCATTAAAAATGAATTACATTTTTATGGTGCCAATTCAAGGTAAATAAAAGCTTTGTTTTCGGCGTCCCGTTTTTTTTTTCAATTCGACTTATTTTTTTAGGTCGAATTGGCACCCAGTAAGAATCCATTTTTTATTGTTCTTACATTGGGAACAGTTTATAAGTCCCCAACTAGCCAGTTTTACCCTAAGAAGGGCTCGCAGCGCCACACCGCGGGATCAGATGGATTAATTATAACTAGTGTGAGAGATAAAATTTTTTCTTGGAAGTAGTAGTAGTTTGGTGAATATATATATACATACATACATAAAAATAACCTTTATGCCCTAAAATTATAGATTCATCGCTCAACCCGATAAAAGATCTTTTGGACGTGGAAAATAAACTCGATGAAAGTGAAAAAAAAACACATTACCCCAAATTAAAAATTTTTTGTGGTTAGGCCGATTTTTTTCAGTGTACTAAAAGCTTTACCTGAAAGATTTTGTTTCCTAAACGGTAAAATATAGTTAAAATATAGAACAATGGTACACTGAAGAAAAAAAAGAACAATTTTTCTGGCACATGAATGCTAACAGTTGATGATTATATATATATATTTTCCTTTTTTTATTCCCAATATTTAATTATGGCCTTCCGCAATGACATAAAACAAAAAAAAAAATGAATTAATTTTTTTGATCTTAAATTAATTAATTAATAATTAATAAAAATTAATAGAGTCTTGGCACATTATTTTGAATGCTCTTGTAGTGTTCCAACATTAAAAACTTGCTAAAGTTAATCATAATCCCTCCCTTGCTATCAAATTTGAATTGAAAATAAATAAGTTACTTTGGAGACATTTTAAGATATAAATTTAGGAAATAATATTAGGGAATACCCGCTATGGAAGACAAGATTCTCTTCATAAACATGATTCTTAATATTATTTTTATTTACACTGCTGGCCAAAATAATAAGTACACAGATATAGTGTTTATTTGTTTCGTTATAAGTCGATTTTAATGCAATGCACACCCGCCAATTTGTTTATATTGATAAGTTACAATGTTACACAATTTCTAAAATAAGAATGAAATATGAAAACCTCGTGCATTCAATACTAAGCTTAATTTTCTGCTGGGTGGGCGATTTTGGCCTGGTTAAAATAATAAGTACACCTGTGTATTTGATACATTTTAAAGGATTAAAAAGCTAGATTCGAGTTAAGATATGTTGGTTTTCATTATTTCCTAGCATATTTAAGTATATATTTAAGTATGGGCCGCCGAAGTTTTACGATTATAAAAAGAATTAGGATCTTGCAACACTTTCGTTCATGTAAAGACAAAAATACAAACTATTTCCTACCAGCCAGAAGCAGAATGTATGACTCCTAAATTTTTTTTAAATTTTTAACTCTTAAATTCATAAATTCTTATATTTTTATTTGTATAAATTTATTCTGTGAGGTTGATGACAGTATATTCCATATAGTAGGTTAGAAGTAAACTTAAATTCTAAAAAAAATTATTAGGTAAACAAATTATACTTAGGAAACCCCGAAATGGTGTTATCCCATAGCACGGAGAATTTGTCTCATACGAATGATACAGGAGAACATTGTTTTATTGTCATATATATTTTCCTTTTTTTATTCCCAGTATTTAATTAATAATTTTTTTGATCTTAAGTTAATTAATAATTAACACAAATTAATGGAATCTTGGAACATTATTTGGAATGCTCTTGCAGTGTTCCAACATTAAAAACCTTGCTAAAGTTAATCATAATCCCTTGCTATCAAATTTGAATTGAAAATAAATAAGTTACTTTGAAGACATTTTAAGATATAAATTTAGGAAATAATATTAGAGAATACCCGATATGGAAGACAAGATTCTCTTGTCATGATTCTTAATATTATTTTTATAAAGACATAGACATATAAAGACATTTATAAAGACATCATTGCATATTAATTCGACTTATTATTTCTTATACCAACTATTAAAGATTTAAATTCTAAAATAATTTTTTTTTTTTGATTATAACAAATACATTTAATTATTATAATTAAAATTTAATTTAAATTTCCTTTTTTGCCCTATGCTACTTAATAGCCAAGAATAAATTTTATAACGTTTAAAAATGAATTGCTCATCTATTATCTGGAGGAGTCATACAGGATGAAGATGGCAAGTCAAATTAAATAGCCGGTTTTTCTTTGGGATCATCAATAATTATTTCGCGGACTTGGTGATCATGGAAGGGTGGGCAATGGCTGTGGCAAAAAATCGTCTGCTGGAACTCCATCAGCGCAGTCGCAACGGCCTTAACTACTTTAAATGTCGAAAGCAATGCAAGAATCCTTTTCATCCCCTTCCCGCTATTTCCTTCAGTACGTACAAACCCCACGCACGCGAATATCTTTTAAATAATCGATTGATGCGTGCGAGTAGCACAAGGACCCTAGGGATCCACTCCCTTCTACCCACCAAAAAGCCGGAACCAGCGCGTGCAACCACCTTGCAGCTACACAACCATCTGCCCGCTTACATGGTTACATTTTACACTATGCAGTTTAACAACAGTTAGCCACCTCAAACATCATAGCCAAGGAATTTTTTTTTCTCCCCCCAACACAATGCTATTTAGGAATCCTTCTCCCAGGCCCTTTCCGATTCGCGTGACGACCATGTCCCTACTGAAGGTACAAGAACCACTCCCATTTTCCCTGAGCACGGCTGGAGCCTGTTAGTACATCGAAGTACCTTCAGGACATGTGCCAAACCGTTACAAATTCTAAGCAACTTTAAGGAATCACACTGTATCAAAACCGGAACTCAAATAAAAATATATTTTTTTTCAAACTATTTTGAAGAAGATGTGTAATTATATATATAGGATATTCGCCTATAATGTTAAACCTAAAATTTAAACCATGAAGCTTTTCTCTCTGAGAGGCTTTGTTTTCTGAAGGGAATAGATTGAGGCGGAACCTTTTACTTGAGGTGTCAGTTGACGTTGCTTTTGGGTCTCAATTAATCGAGGTGACAAGAAAATGTGAATTTTCCTGTGAAGTGGGTTCCCCACTATGGTTTGGTTTGAGTATAGGTTGATCTGTTTAGTTTTAATTCACTTAAAAGGAGTGAGAAAGATTTGAATCGGGATTGTGATTACCAAAATATTGTTTTGGTTTTCAATCTGAAGTGACTCTTAGAAATTGGAAATCTGAAATGAGGCTGTTTTCAGCCGAATTGGAATAATTAAATGTTTATGTTTTTTACAAAAATTGGAATGAGGCATTTGCAGCTGGATTACGAATTTCAATACAAAAGGCTTCAGCTTCGGTTTTGTTGATATGTTACTATATATATTATATATATATATATATATATATATTCCATTAGAACTAAGTGCTAATTTTCTATAAAATGGTTGAAGAGACCATCACTTGCTTTCAGTCATATAATGAAGAATTATTACTATATTTTATATATATATACATATATATATGTATTAATTGCACAAATTGCTTTATTAGTTCTTGAATCAGCTGTAGCTATAACTCAATCTTATGTATTTGCTGTTTTAAGAACTCTATATTCTAGAGAAGTAAACTAATGTCAACACATTCAAATCACCCTTTTCATTTAGTTGATTATAGACCACGACCTTTAGCAGGAGCAATTGGAGCTATAACAACTGTATCAGGAATACTTAAATGATTTCATCAATATTATATTTCATTATATTTTTTAGGAAATGTTATTACTATTTTAACAGTTTATCAATGATGACTAGATGTATTACGAGAAGGAACATATCAAGGACTTCACACTTACGCAGTAACAATTGGATTACGATGAGGAATAATTTTATTTATTTTATCAAAAGTTTTATTTTTTGCTAGATTTTTTTGAGCTTCCTTTAATAGAAGTTTATCTCCAGCTATTGATTTAGGAACATCATGACCTCCAATAGGAATAGTAACATGAGCCCATCATAGACTTATAGAAAATAATCTTTAGGATTCTATGGAATTCATGTATTAATTGGAACAAATTTTTTATTGGTATGTTTATTACGACATTTAAATAATCATTTTTCAATAAATCATCATTTTGGATTTGATGCATCTGCATGATACTGACATTTTGTTGATGTAGTTTGTAGAGGAGAATAACACAGGCCGACAATTTCCAACTTTTTTTTCCCTTCACGCATAATTTTACCTGCTCCATAACCTTTAGGGTCCCATGAACCAAAGTCCAGACCAAGAATAGGCTCTATCACCCACAGTTTCCGCAATACACCTAAGAGAAGAAATTGATCAAATTTTACCATATATTGAATTACGTAGGCCGGGTAATGGCGATGACCATCATTGTTTCTAGTACATATCATTTTTGAAATGTATGTGTACCAACTAAAATTCAAAAATGGTATCTAGCAGTTACCATATCTTTGGAATACTCATGCAAAGTTGAAATCTCAGATTTTCTACATTAATTTTTGGTCTTCTATGACATGGCTCAGATAGCCATGACTTTTTGAAAATATGAGATTAAAAACTCCAATTTAATTGACGAAAATATTGTTTAACCACCTGTAATAAATATAATATTTTCACTTAAATCCAAAATTAAAACGGTATGATCTACTGATTTCAATAAGGAAATAAAAATCTTCCATAGGAAAAGGATTGGGTAAAAATCACAGAAGACCAAAAATTAATGTCGAAAATCTGAGATTTCAACTTTGGATGAGTAAACTGCTAGATACCATTTTTTAATTTTCGTCGGTACACATACATTTCCAAAATGATATGTACTAAAACCAATGATGGTCATCGCCATTTTACGGCCCACATACAATTCAATATGTAATATCCACATGTAATTCAATATATGGTAAAACTTGATAAATTTCTTCTCTTAGGTGTACCGCGGGAACTGTGGGTGATAGAACCACGGTTGCCATTCCAAAAAAATTTTTTGTACCAAAATTTTGAAAAAATGTACCAATTTGAGCAAAAATGTACCACAAATTTTTCTCGGTATTTTTTAAAACTAAAATTTCTTAACGTTTTTTTAAAATGATCTTTTATTATTTCACGTTTCATTTTTTACTTCAAATTATAGTAGTAGTATATAGTAGTATATAGTAGCGTATAAAAAAAAAACAGATTTTATGTATTTCACAATTTATAACTGTTTACGTAGTGATGGACCTTACGTTGGCGCATACATATTTTCTCAATTTGAGACGGAACATCGCAAATCGACTGCATGCGATATTTTTCAGTGTTAGTAATGGTTCCATTTCTAACTGATACAAAATTTGTGCTTGGTGGAACAGAGCCATTTGTTAAAATAATATGTGTGAACATAAAATTTTTTGAAAAAAAAAACTAGTCCAGGCATACTGAAAATCAGGCCCGGCGGATAATATGGGTATGGTGGGTAGTTGTACCCACTCGGAAATTTCCGAGTGGGGAAAATACCCACTCGGAATCCTTCTCACTCGCCAAATTTTTTTTTTCTGCCGCGGTGGCTTAAGTTTTGCAAATCAGCTGGCATGTAAATTTGTTTTTTTGAAAAACATAATTTATCAATTTCCAAACTGAGGGGTCAATGTTACGATGGAGCATCAAATGTATCTGGAAAAATCTCAGGATTGCAAAAGCGAATTCTTGAAGAAGAACCTCGGGCTTTATTCGTCCACTGCAATGCCCATAATTTGAATCTTGTTGTTCAAGATTCAATTGAACGAGTGATATTGGCAAGAAAATTTATTGGAACAATAAAAGAGCTGATAAATTTCGTCAGAGATTCGCCGAAACGCGTTGCACAGTTTAGGGACTTGCAGATTGATGCGGGAAAAGAGCAAGGCAACGACTTACCTTCTCTTGCAGCTTATTGCCCGACCAGGTATACTTTAAAAAACTTAATTCAATTATGTTTTCAGGTTTATATACATGTTTGTTTTCATTTTATAGATGGGTGGTTAGAATAAAATCTTTGAAAACTGTCAAAGCAAACTACGCTCAATTGATGCAATTTTTCCATGACCGTTCTGTGGATAAAGAAGTCAACAGCGCCGTATCAGCAAAAGCGTCAGGGTTTTATGACTACATGGAGACATTTGAGTGCGTGTTTCACTTGAATATGATGATAGAAATTTTCGATCGCGTGGAGATATTAAACAAAGATTTGCAAAATTCGAATCTTTGCGTCATCGAATCATATGATAAAATACAAGCAGTTTCCGACGTTCTGAACGCTTCACGTGATGCTAAGTTCAATGAAATTTGGAGCAAGAGCATTGAAGCTGCTGCTGGCCTTGAACTAAGCGAGCCACAAATTCCACGTCGTCGAAAAATCCCAAAACATCTCGAGACTCTTGAGCAAGGCAAAGCGGAGAACTTTGAATTTAAAAAACCAATCGAGTTTTTCAGAAAATCTTACTTTGAAGTTTTCGATCAATTGATTTCGTCTCTAAATAATCGATTCGAAAATGATTCTGCGCGATTTTTTAAAATGTTGGAAAGATTTGCAGTAGGTCAGCCAGTAGATATCAATGAAATCGTGAAGCATTATAAGAATGATTTTGACAAGGACAGGTTACTCAGTGATAGAAATATGTTTTTGCAACTTGTGAAAAGGCAGAATGAACACACAAATAATCTGAGGGAAGTTGTAGATTTCTTGAAGAAATACGAATGGATGAGAGGGCTTGTTCCAGAGTTTGTGCGATTCGTTCGTCTGCTAATTACAATACCAGGGTCATCCTGTTCAAATGAAAGAAGTTTTTCGGTTCTTCGCAGGGTGAAAACTTATTTAAGATCAACAATATCGCAATATCGACTGAATAACGTAGCAATCTTACATGTTTATCGCGAAACTACCGACAAACTTGATTTGGATGAATTGTTAAATGAATTCATTTCGAAAAATGCTAAACGGAGCTCTGTATTTGCGTTGCGCAAATGATACTTATATCTTTTATAATATTTATATACTTATTATCTTTTATAAGCTGAAATAAACAATGAAGAGAACCACTTGAATATTTTCCTGTGAACCTTTTCTTTTTTTTTTTTTTTTTTTTTTTTTTTACAACTACCCACTCGGGCTGAGCATGATCCGCCGGGCCTGCTGAAAATGTACCAAAATGAAAAAAAGTGATCCAATGTACCAACGCATAAAAAATGTACCAGTTTTGGTACATTTGTACCAAAAATGGCAACCGTGGATAGAACCTATGTTTGTTTTAGACTTTGGTTCAGGGGAGCTTAAAGGTTATGGAGCAGGTGAAATTATGCGTGGACATTTTTTGCTGTTGGCCTGTGTTATTAAAGAACTTAATATTCATCCTGTAACGAACTGCTTTTGTTAACTTTTTCTCGCAACAAATGCCGCGGCTAGCTCACAGAGTTTGGGGGAACGTTCCACCGAATTTATAAATTACTTAAGTTAGGTGGTAGTAGTAGTTGTTGGTCCGTTGCTGATGACGATGTCTTCAGGTACGGGTAATGTGTAAGTTAATTATGGTAGGTGGCAGTAGTAGTTATTGGTCCGTTGCTGGAGAGGATGTCTTCAGTTGCGGGTAATATGATTGTCCCCTGCGGTTGCCTAGGATTCTTCCTTCTGGAAGTTATGGGGGGAGTTACTAACTCCGTTTTTACCGCCCTTGAGGCTGAGTAACCAATTTTACAAGTAAATTGACTTTTACGGCTTGTGCCGGAGTTTGATATAAGAGTTCTTTATTGTATGAAGTTCAAGCCTAAACTGAAACTTAAAGCTAACAAAAATATATTTCATAGCGGCCACGCAAATATTCAGTGTTCGCCGGCTATGCACGGGCAGAGCGAGCACTTAAGTAATCAAGCTCTTGTTTAGTAAAGCTTTACAGAAATTGTAGATAGCCATGTCTTTTTGAAAATATGAGATTAAAAACTCCAATTTAATTGACGAAAGTATTGCTTAACCACCTATAATAAATTCAAAAAAATTATTTCGATTTTTTCCTTAAATCCCAATTTAAAACATGGTATGATCTACGGATTTCAATAAGAAAATAAAAATCTTCCATAGAAAAATGTTTGGGGAAAAATCATAGAAGACGCAAAAAAAATGTAGAAAATCTTAGATTTCAACTTTGGATGAGTATTCCAAAGATATGGTAACTGCTAGATACCATGTATTAATTTTAGTTGGTACACATACATTTCAAAAATGATATGTACTAGAAACAATGATGGTCAATGCAATTACATGGGCTACATAATTCAATATATGGTAAAATTTTATCAATTTCTTCTCTTAGGTGTACCGCGGAAACTGTGGGGGATAGAACATATGTTTGTTCTGGACTTTGGTTCAGGGGAGCTTAAAGGTAATGGAGCAGGTGAAATTATGCAGGGAGATTTTTTGCTGTTGGCCTGTGTTATATATTAATTATATTTGACTTCCAATCATAAGGTCTATTAATAGTAGTGTAACGAACTGTTTTGCTATGTTTTGCAACAAACGCCGCGGATAGCTCACAGAGGTTGAGGGTACGTTCCACCGAATTTATAGATTCGACGTGATTGCCCGAGCCCAGAAATAACACGTTATTGCTTCTTTTCAAATAAATCCCCTTTATTGTAATTAATTTACAAAGGAATAAAGAGAATCTCACCGGCTGTCTGGCTCAGCCGACCAACCGCTCGTCCTCCCGTCGATCCCCGATCCCCGCTCCGGGTTGGTGCCAATACGCACGCCCTCCCAAAGCTTGTGCCCGGCAGGTCGTGCGGTCTTGGTGCCTGGCACCGAAACGGCTCACGGTTCCCTTCGTTCGGACTCACGGACTCTGGTTGCGGGGCCTGTGTTGTTGCTGCTGTCTTATGCGCTGATCTTCTGCTGTCGCTGCTCGTCCGTTGCCGCTCGTCGATTCTGCTGCTTCCTCGTTGTCGCCGTCGCTCCCTCGTCGTCGCCTCTGCTGTTGCTGCTCCTCCTTTTTGGGTGCCGTGGACCTTCGGACTCTTTGGCTCGCTGCACTTGCCCTTTCGCCGTGGCCGGCACCTAATCCGTGTTAACAGGCCGAGTGGCTCACCTCCCAGGCATACGCCGGGCAGGATATGCTCCTCGCTGCTTAGCGGCCGGATCAGGGCATGAAGGGCCTTCCTACCGTACAGGACACGCCCCCGGTCGCGTTCGCCACTCGCCCCCAAACACCTGGGTGCCTACGCCCCGCAGGATCTATGGTAGGCCAGAGGTTTGGGCGTCGCGTCTCCTTTGACTCCAGGTGATACGCTGTGCATACGCTCCAGCGCCTGGATCAGGATTCTCTTGACTTCCCGGGGTGTCCCTGCCTGGTTTCACTGTTGGGCTTGAGTTCCCGGGTTGGCTATCCCTCGCGTTACAGGATCACACCTGGATCGAACGGTCAGGAGCAGACAAGGCGTACGCCAGGCTGATCCGTCGTTGCCGCCACTACACCAGGATACCTGTCGTGTCCGGGAATAACTCTACCCGACTCTTTTACCCTTGGGCCTTAGCTTTGCGGATCCTTGATCCTTTTTTCCTTGCTCCTTGCTCGATTCGCGTACCGCCGCCGGACTTACCCACAGGGGGTCCTTAAGCTATTTTTCGTAGATCCTCGCTCACTCGCTTTAATAGCCCGCACTGAAGACTGTCGGACTTACCCACGGGGGGTCCTTCAGCCTGTACTCCTAACTCTTCCAAGGAAACTTTCCAACTTGAATGGTAGACTTACCCACGGGGGGTCTTTCACTCACTCTCCCAGCTTCCCTAGAAGACTCGGCCTCGCTTCGCTCCAGGGCCCCTCCTTATATAGTGCCAGAGGCGCCCGTTAATCCTTGCGAATCCACTTCCTGCCGTTAATCCTCCGCTCATTCACTTTCGGCGGGCTTTCTTTATTGTTCCCCCCCGATTGCCCCGTTCGGGCCTCCGATCCGCATTATTTTGTGCCGGTCACCGGACTTCGTCCCGATACCCCGCGATCCCCCCCTGGACATTCAAATGCATTTCTGTGTTTTTGTGCATTTTGTAAACACAGCTGCGCGGTCGCCGGCCGCTTCGTTCCCCGCCGTCCCCGCTGTTTCCTATGACCTTCGAGCGCGGCCGCGGAGGCCCGGCCGAGACCGTTACGTTCCACGGTGACTCCTCTTTCGCTCTCTTCCGTGCGCGACGCCGTACTGGTTCCTCTTGCCCCCGCTGCTGCCCCCGCATGCCGTCTGTGCTCGACGCATTTCTCCCTTTCCGTTTTTCTAAACACAGCAGCGCTGGCCCATCCGACGCTGCAGTGCTGATTTTCTTGTTCCCCCCCCGCTGCTGCCCCTATTGCCACCTGTCTCGGTGTATGGGAGATCTAATCTCCTCACACTTCCCCCCTTCTTCGGGAAGGACAGAAGCTTCGTGGTTCCAGCTTCCTGTTTGTTGTTTTTTTTCCTTTTTGTTTTTCTTCCCTTTCCCTTTTTTTTTCTCTGCGTGTGGATACCCTTAGCCACCTCCCCCCTTCTTCGGATGACGTCAGAGTCATTCTATGCTGTTGTATATTTATTTTTTTTGTATATTTTTTCATAATAATAATTTCTTTTTTGTTTACCTTCTTTTTTTTTCATATTTTTTTCCTATTATATTTTTCTTTTTTTTTCTTGTATTTTTCTTTTCATTTTTTTTTCTTCTTTTTTTTTCTTTTTTATAATATATTTTCTTATTTTATATATTTTAAATATATTTGTTTTTTTTTTTTTAATTTTTTTTTTCCTTTTAATTTTTTTCTCCTTTTTTTTTAGAATATATTTTTTTTTATTTTATATATCTAATATATATAAATCTCGTGTCACAATGTTTGTCCTTAATGGACTCCTAAACCACTTAACCGATTATTATAAAATTCGCACACCATGTGCAGTTCGATCCAACTTGAGAGATAGGATAGTTTAAATCTCAAATTGTAGTCGCAATTTTGATCAATTGCTAATTATTTGTCTGTTATTATTTGACAGTCACAATTATTTGTTAACTCCAAATGATTCTATCAGATGGCGTGTCATATGTTACTTAGACTGAAGTGTCAATTAAATTGAAGATAATACACTGAATATGGCACCGAAAAAATCGAACCTCAACAACGCGAGCAGCAGAGATTCACGACGCAAACGTGTTGAAAGAGCTCAGCAATTACCACAAAAAATCGAAACAATGAATGCAGCTCAAAGAATCAGGACTGCAGAAAGTCGTGCACAAGAATCTCAAGAACACCGTGACGAACGTCTGCAACAGAATATTACGAGAATAAGAGCGGCACGAGAACGAAACATAGATACAGTACGAGTACTAGATCTACGAAGGCAACGGATAAGCCGCTCATTAACACGTGCATCATTCGTTTGGCTTGCCTTTGAATATGCACCAGATTAACTACTCAACGCATTCAAAAATAGCTATCGGTGGAATGGATAAAGTATGTCAATATTGTCAGGCATTGAAATTTCGGAATGAAGCAGCCGGCATGTGCTGCGCATCAGGCAAAGTTGTGCTGTCACCTCTACCCGCTCCGCCGGAGCCTTTATTATCCCTTCTTACTGGCAATTCAGATGATTCCAAATTATTTTTGCGTAAGATACGCAAATTTAATTCTTGCTTCCAAATGACGTCATTTGGGGCAACTAAAATTTTCGATCGTGCATCCGATGGACGTAATTTTGAAACTACATTCAAAATTCAAGGCCAGGTGTACCATAAAATCGGTTCACTGATGCCAATGCCTGATAACAATCCGAAATTTCTTCAAATTTATTTTATGGGCGATTGTGAAGAGCGCGTGACGACTTGGTGCCTGCATAATTTTATTGAACAAGCAGAGGAAAGAGAAATTGTGATATTATTGGAAAATTTTTTAAAAGATCGCAATCAACTAATTCAGTTGATCAAAAGAGTTTCGCCACGACAGCGAAATGACAATTATCAAATCGTCATAAAAGCCGACAAAGTACCATTAGGTGAACATGCTGGTAGATTCAACGCTCCAACTGTTGATGAGGTTGCTGTTATCATGGTTGGTGATCCAGTTGACAAAAGATCTATAAAAATTACACGGCGAGACAACAATGTCAGTAAGATTTCGGATTTACACCGCTCATATGACGCACTACAATATCCATTGATGACACCATATTTTTTTATAAATACCATCTGTGTGAAAAAGCCACAGCAACGCGTGTCCGGGTCAGCTAGTCTAATATATAGTAACATATCAACAAAATTTCTTTAAGTGTATATCAGTAAATTTTGTAAACCAATTTTGTAAACCGAAGCTGAAGCCTTTTGTATTGAAATTCGTAATCCAGCTGCAAATTGCATCATTCCAATTTTTGTAAAAACATAAACATTTAATTTTTCAATTCGGCTGAAAACAGTCTCATTTAAGATTTCCAATTTCTAAGAGCCACTTCAGATTGAAAACCAAAACAATATTTTGGTAAACAGAATCCCGACTCAAATCTTTCTCACTCCTTTTAAGTGAAATAAAACTAAACAGCTCAAACCATTCTTAAATGGGCATCCACTTCACAGGAAATTTCACATTTTCTTGTCACCTCGATTAATTGAGACCCAAAGTCTTCCACGTCAACTGACACCTCAGGTAATAGGTTCCGACTCAATCGATTTCCTTCAGAAAACAAAGCCTCTCTGAGAGAAAAGCTTCTTTCGAGCTTTGATCTGCAAAAAGCTTCAGCAAGGGTAGCTATAAAAGGGACTTAGAGCCCCAAAGTTAAGTTAGTTCTGAAACTCCAAAAATTCTAAGCAGTTTTAAAAATCACACTGTATCAAAAACGGAACTCAAATAAAAATATATTTTTTTCAAACTATTTTTGAAGAAGATATTTAATTGGCGCAGTCGGTAGGATGTGTAAAAGTGACCAGTGATCAATCGAGATCATAGAACATCGTTGAAGTATTTTGTGCTAATGCAACTGCAGCCTAAATACTAACCGCGAGTGTTAATCGCTATTCACATCCGCAAAAGAACTTACGTGTTAGTTTCAATTTGTAGCCCACTTTTCGAAGTGTGACTGCTACCGAAAATATACAAAACACAAAAACTTAAAATAAATTAGTAGCCCGCTTTCATAGTGTGACCGCTACCGAAACAAATAAGAAATACGAACATTACAATGGCCGAACCAGTAGCACAAGTCCAGTTACTCTCCGAGCTACACCTTAATCAGGCTTTAAGCCAGATTAGGCAAGTTCCCAATTTTAATGGAAGCACCAGGGAATTAAGTGCATTCATCAGACGGATCGAATACATTTTAAATTTGTATCCATCAACTGATCCGCGTCAAACAGCTGTATTCTTCAGTGCAATCGAGATGCAATTATCAGGAGATGCCCAGCGAGTGTCACAGATATCAGCAGCAACCAATTGGCCCGATCTAAGGATTGCTCTCATCGATGAGTATAAAACTCAAACCCCATGCGAGGAATTACTAAGACGACTCTACAATACCCCTTTCAATGGAAGCATTCGTAAGTTCGTCGAGGATCTAGAATATAAAATATTTGTCATAACAAACAAATTGTCGTTAGAAAATAACAATTTAAATACAATGATTTATAATAATGCCATGAATAATACTGTAAAAGATGTAATAATGAGAAAACTTCCTGACAGGTTATTCATGACATTAGCAAGGCACGATATAACTACAGTCAGTAAACTTAAACAAGTAGCACAACAAGAAGGTTGTTATGATTCTGGTTCTGATAAAGTTAAATCACAACATAATTCAAAACAAAACGGACAAGATAGGAGAAATTATCAAAGAAATAATAATTTCCAAAGAAATAATTCCTTTTATAATAATAATAATCAACAAAATTATAATCAGCAAAGTAACTATAGACAACCAAATAATTTCAATCAACAACAATTTCAACAGGAATTGCAGCAAAATTTAAATCATGGTAGAGCTCAGAATCCTATGAATTATCAACAGCCAACATCTTCTTTACAAGGTTATAATTCTAACAAACCAGTGAAAAGACAGCATGAATATTCAAGCGATCAATCTAGAATGGAAATCGAAAATTTTCATCAAATAGCCCCGGATCCAATAGAAGAAATAGAAATCCTTACATCAGAATAACTATTAACAATCGCGCATTTAAATGTGTAATAGATACAGGAAGTTCAATAAACCTAATAAAAGAAAATTATTTTAATTTCCCACAAACATTAAAAACGTTAGAAGTGCACACAATTAATGGTGTAATTAAATTAAATAAGTCCGTAAATTTTAAATCAAGTAAACTTTGTCCGATCGATCAACCATTTTGGGTTCACAATTTTTCGCAAAAATATGACATATTGATAGGAAGAGAGTATTTAGAAGCATGTGAAGCAATTATTAATTATAAACAGGAAACAGTCACTTTGAGCGGATTTGTTTTTTCCATGATATATAACCACGAAGATTTCAAGAATTCCGAAATTGAAACATTGGAAGATTATCTCAGTCCACCTTCATCTGAGGATATATCTTTTAATTTTGCAATTAATAATGACTTAGAAGAAAATAATAAATTTCGAATAAATCATCTTAATAAAGAAGAAAGAACTAAATTAAATAACATTTTATTTGAATTTAGGGATATCCAGTACAGGGAAGGTGAAAATTTGACCTTTACCAGTGCTATAAAACATTCAATCCAAACCAAACATGAAGATCCTACTTACAAAAAACCTTATAAATACCCCCAAGCTTATGATCAAGAAGTAGAAGTCCAAATTAAAGAAATGATGAATCAGGGAATAATACGTAAATCGAAATCCCCTTATTGTTCTCCAATATGGATAGTCCCAAAGAAAGAAGATGCATCAGGTAAAAAGAAATTTCGAATAGTAATAGACTATCGAAGTCTAAATGAAATAACTATTGATGATAAGTATCCGATACCAGTTATGGATGAAATACTTGACAAACTTGGAAAGTGTCAATATTTTACAACAATTGACCTTGCCAAGGGTTTCCATCAAATTCAAATGGATGAAAATTCTATTTCAAAAACAGCTTTTTCTACTAAAAATGGACATTACGAATACACACGAATGCCATTTGGTCTGAAAAATGCGCCTGCAACTTTCCAACGTTGCTTGAACAATTTATTAGAAGATTTAATATACCAGCATTGCCTTGTTTACATGGATGACATAATTATATTTTCTACTTCATTAGAAGAACACATATTGTCCATAAAAAAGGTGTTTTCAAAACTTCGAGAAGCTAATCTTAAACTTCAACTTGACAAATGTGAGTTTATGAAAAAGGAAACTGAATTCCTTGGACATATAATAACAACAGAAGGAATAAAGCCAAACCCCCAAAAAATTGAGGCAATACAAAAATTTCCAATACCAAAAACCCAAAAAGAAATAAAATCATTTTTAGGTCTCTGTGGATTTTATAGAAAATTCATACCTGATTTTGCTAAAATTGCAAAACCTATGACTGTAAACTTAAAGAAAGGTTCCACTATAAATTCCACCAATAAAGAATATTTAGAAGCATTTGAGAAATTAAAACTTCTTATTACATCAGACCCAATTTTAATTTACCCTAACTTTGAAAAATTATTTTCCTTAACAACAGATGCTAGCAATGTCGCCATAGGCGCAGTATTATCGCAAAATCATAAACCTATTTGTTATGCAAGTAGAACTCTTAATGAACATGAAATTAATTATTCAGCAATAGAAAAAGAGCTTCTGGGTATAGTCTGGGCCACTAAATATTTTAGGTCTTATCTCTTTGGTAGAAAATTCGAAATTCTTAGCGATCATAGACCATTAGTTTGGCTTCATAATATAAAAGAACCAAACATGAAACTACAAAGATGGAGAATAAAATTAAACGAGTTTGACTTCACTATTAAATATTTGCCGGGAAAGGAAAACCAGGTAGCTGATGCTCTGTCAAGAGTGAAGCTAGAAGAAAATTTTTTAGGAGAAACACCGGATAATACCGAGTCATTACCCACAATAGCAACAGTTCATAGTGCACATGAAGACAATCAGAATTATATAGAAATAACGGAAAGACCTTTAAACTATTACAATAGACAAATTGAATTTCATAGAGGAAACTCAAATGAAGTCAAATTGAGCCAATACTTTCATAAAACCAACCTTAAAATAATTTATAAGGAAATGACCCATGAATATGCAAAAGAATTAATTAAAGAATATTTGTGCTCTAAAAAAAGTGTTATTTATTTTCCTTGTGAAATGGACTTCATAATATTTCAAAATGCTTATATAGAAATCATCAGCCCAAACAACTTAACCAAAGTTATGAAAACTAGTACAATATTAACAGATGTCCAAACATTCGCCGAATTCAAGGAAATTGTCCTTAAAGCTCACGTAGAATTATTACATCCAGGAATAGAAAAACAAACAAGCCTTTTTAAAGAAAAATATTATTTTCCCGATTATCAGAGATTAATTCAGAATATTATAAATGAGTGTGAAATTTGTAACCTTGCTAAAACAGAACACAGAGATACAAAACTTACATTTGAATTAACCCCAGAAACCTTTAACCCCAGAGAAAAATATGTTATAGATTTTTACATGATCGATAATAAACAATTCTTATCTTGCATTGATATTTATTCCAAATATGCTGCTTTAATAAATGTCAACAGTAGGGATTGGTTAGAAGCAAAAAGGGCATTACTCATGATATTTAATGTAATGGGTAAACCAAAAGAAATTAAAGCCGACAAAGACTCTGCATTTATGTGCTCAGCATTGCAACTTTGGCTGCAATCAGAAGATGTAAGAATAACTATAACCACAAGTAAAAATGGCGTTTCTGACATAGAGAGATTTCATAAAACTATTAATGAAAAATTAAGAATTATAAATTGTGAACGGAATCCTGAAAATATAATTACTAAATTTGAAACAATCGTTTATATTTATAATCATAAAACAAAACATAGCTCTACAGGTAGAACACCAGCAGACATTTTTATTTTCGCCGGAACTCCAAGTTATAATATTCAAGTGAATAAAATAAAGAAAATAAACAAGCTTAATAAAAATCGTCATACATTCGATATTGATACTAGGTATTGACAAGCTCCACTTATAAAATCTAAAACAACAAATCCTTTTAGGAAGACAGGCCAAATTACACAAACTGACGAAAAACATTATGTAGAAAAAAATAGAGGTAGAGAAATCACACACTATAAATCGAAATTTAAAAAGAAAAAGAAAATTAATACCAGCAAATATAATAATTTCAGATTTCCACCGGAAGACAACCCAGCTTAATAAAATTATCTTTTATATAATAACTTTATTATGTCTTATATATCACGCCATGTGTCAGAACATAGATATCAATCCAATTCAAGCAAAAAATGGATACTTAATTTTCCAAACAGGTAACATAGATCTGCCCACTAATTATGAATATCATTGTCTCACAGTCAATTTAACTAAAACTGAACAAACTTATAAAAATCTAATGGAACAAACACGAGAATTTGAACATTTGGATCAAATTCAATATCTAAAAGAAAAATTAAATAGAGAAATGAATGGAATAAAAATTGCTCAACGAAACAAAAGAGGACTTGCAAATTTTGTAGGTACCTTTTATAAATATTTATTTGGCACATTGGATCAACAAGATAGGGAAGAATTAGAATCAAAAATTGATAACTTGTCCGAAAATAGTATACAGATCAACGAATTAAATAAAGTTATTGATGCAATTAATAAAGGAATAGAAACAGTAAATCGTTTAAATGAAAACCAAAATGAAAACCAAAGGTTAGCAATCCTTATTTTCAATTTACAAGAATTTACAGAATACATAGAAGACATTGAATTAGGAATGCAATTTACAAGATTAGGCATATTCAACCCAAAGCTCCTAAAACATGACCCGCTTAAACATATTAATTCAGAAAAATTGTTAAATATTAAAACATCTACTTGGTTACAAGTTAATACTAACGAAATATTGATAATTTCTCATATTCCTCGTACTATTATTAAAACCCCCATTTACAAAATTTTACCGTATCCGGATCAGAATCAGAATATAATAACCGAAACATTGCATGATAAATATTACATAAAAAATCAGCAAGTCTTTAAAGTCTTTAAACAAAAGAAATAGTAAATAATAAATGTATAATAGGTCTCTTAAGACAAACAAATACAGAATGTAGATATACAAAAATGTACAAGAACTTCGAATTAAATTATATTGAACCCAACATTAATAACATGGAATTTACCAAAAACTTTGTTAAATCAGAATTGTATAAATAAAGATCTAATAGCAGAAGGAAACAATATAATAAAAGTATTCAACTGTTCTATACAAATAGAAGATGTAATAATAACAAATACTATGCTTGATTACACCCGAACTATTTATGTAAACAACAACATAACTAAACTCGAACCTTTATCGTATATCGTAGCCAAAGAAATATTCCAAAACCACTCAAAACAATATTTTAAAACTCAAACAATTTTACTAATACTACTAGTAGTAATAATTATTATTATAATCATATATTTGATTTATAAATTTAAGAATATCCCAAAAAGGATAATAATTAATTATAAAAAACAAAAGGTTATAACTCCCGAAGAAGAAACTATAAGTTCAGAGAATAAAGAACATGACCTACAGTTATACCCCAAACTAACCGCCTGAGGACAGGCTAAATTCTTAAGGATGGGGAAGTAACATATCAACAAAATTTCTTTAAGTGTATATCAGTAAATTTTGTAAACCAATTTTGTAAACCGAAGCTGAAGCCTTTTGTATTGAAATTCGTAATCCAGCTGCAAATTGCATCATTCCAATTTTTGTAAAAACATAAACATTTAATTTTTCAATTCGGCTGAAAACAGTCTCATTTAAGATTTCCAATTTCTAAGAGCCACTTCAGATTGAAAACCAAAACAATATTTTGGTAAACAGAATCCCGACTCAAATCTTTCTCACTCCTTTTAAGTGAAATAAAACTAAACAGCTCAAACCATTCTTAAATGGGCATCCACTTCACAGGAAATTTCACATTTTCTTGTCACGTCGATTAATTGAGACCCAAAGTCTTCCACGTCAACTGACACCTCAGGTAATAGGTTCCGACTCAATCGATTTCCTTCAGAAAACAAAGCCTCTCTGAGAGAAAAGCTTCTTTCGAGCTTTGATCTGCAATAAGCTTCAGCAAGGGTAGCTATAAAAGGGACTTAGAGCCCCAAAGTTAAGTTAGTTCTGAAACTCCAAAAATTCTAAGCAGTTTTAAAAATCACACTGTATCAAAAACGGAACTCAAATAAAAATATATTTTTTTCAAACTATTTTTGAAGAAGATATTTAATTATATATAATTTTTAATATATATATATATTTTTTTTTGTTTTTTTTTTTTTGGTTTATGCCTGCGCCGACTCCTGCGCTTGGGCTTTCAGCTCACTCAGGTGGGCCCTCTTTTCCTTCCTTGTGCCAGCGTGCCGTAGCACAGCAATCACTGGCGACAAAAAGTTCACCACCGTGTACGGCCCGTCGTATTTTGGCGCTAACTTTGCCGCGAATCCTTCGGCCGCCTTGGATAGATGGTGTTCTTTTGCCCACACTGTGTCGCCGATCTTCGGGCTCCACTTCCGCCTCCTGAGGTTGTAGTGCCGAGCTTGCTCCTGCGCCGCGCGCTCCATGTTTCTCCGCACCAGCTCGAACACTTCTTGTAATTTCTCCGCATTTCCTGAGGGAGTGGCTTGTGCTTCTCCTGTCCCCAATGCCCCTTGGTCGAAAACTGCCTTCGGCATTCTTGGCTCTCTGCCTTGGGTGATGAAGCACGGAGAGTACTCCGTGGAGTCCGACACGCTCGAGTTCACTGCTAGCATCAATTCTGACCTTTGGTCCTTTCCTGCAAACTGGGCGATCATCGTCTTCACCGTCCGGTTTGCCCTTCCGTCGGGTTTTCCTGCGGCGTGTATGGTGCGGTGAACTGGTGATGAACTCCGAGCTCCTCGAGGAATTTCTTGAAGCTCCGGCTGGTGAATTGAACACCATTGTCCGTCACCATTACCTTTGGCACCCCGTACCTAGCGATGATCCTTTCACGAATTGCCTTCTGCAGCGTCTCTGTTGTGGCTTTTCGCATTGGGACCATTTCTGCCCATTTTGAGAAACGATCGATCATCACTAGTAGCATGTTGTTCCCATGCTTGGACCTCGGCAACGGTCCCACGAAGTCTGCACATACCGTCGCCCACGGCTCCGGCCTGCATCTGGCTCGGTTTATAGCGCAAGCATGTCTCGCATTTCCTGACATATTTCCTCACGTCCCTCTGCATCCCTGGCCAGAAGTACCTTGCTGCTACCTTCGCAATCGTCTTCCTTCCACCTAAATGACCCGCTGTTGGTGCGTCGTGGTTCTCCTTCAGCACCTGTTGCCTCATATCCATCGGCACACATAATTTCCACGATGCCACTTCCTCGCTCCCGGCTCTGTGTGGAACATGTCGGTAAATCAAACCTGCCTCCCCGACGTATTCCGGATACTTCTGTGGGTTTTCCTTTAGTTTCTTCTTCAGCGAGCCTATCCAAACGCATTCCGCGTCTTCGGATGCTGTGGCACTCCTCAGCTTCTCCACAATCGGCTGGCGGGAAAGTGCATCCGCGACTACGCTACGATCCTTCCCAGTGGGCTCTCTATGTTGTTTAACCATTTCAGCGCCATGTGATCCGTTATCACGTCGAACTGGTAACCCTCCAGGTATGGCCTCATTTGCCGAATTGCCCATATTATTGCTAGACACTCTTTCTCTGTTGCCGAGTAATTCTTCTCCGCGCCTATTAGCGTTCGGCTGGCGTAAGCGACCACTCGCTCGCCCTCATCCGTGTCCTGCGTCAGCACTGCGCCTACGCCGTAATCGCTGGCGTCCGTTTGCAGCACAAACTTCTTCGTGAAGTCGGGGCATGCCAGCACCGGGTCCTCTGCTAAACGTGACTTTAACTTCTCGAACACTTCTTGTTGTCTCGACGTCCACTCCCACTTCGCTCCCTTTCGCAGGAGATCGTTCAAAGGTTTTGCGACCCCAGCGAAATCGGGAACGAACCGTCGATACCACGACGCCATCCCTATGAACTGCCGTACTCCTTTCACGTTTGACGGTGGTTCCAATTCCGTGATCGCTGCAACCTTTCCAGGATCCATACCAATCCCCTGACTTGTTATCCGGTGGCCCAGGTACAGCAGCTCTTCCCTGAAGAAATTGCACTTCTCTGTGTTTATCCTTAGGTTTGCCGCCTTCAGTCTTCGGAACACTTCCTTCAAATTTGCCATGTGCTCCTCCCTCGGGCGTCCGATCACTATGATATCGTCCTGGTACGCGAATGCGTGGGGAGCCATGTCCGGGCCTATGACCTGGTCTAAGGCCCTTTGAAATGTTGCCGAGGGCGAGTGTAGTCCGAACGGCATCACTTTCCACTGGTACAGACCTTTCCCTGGTACCGTAAAGGCCGTGTATTTCCGGCTCTCTTCCTCAAGTGGGATTTGCCAATAGCCATCCTTAAGGTCGAGACTGCTGAAAAATTTTGCCTCCCTCAATTGCTCCAAAATGAAATTTATTCTTGGCATCGGGTAAGCATCTTTCACTGACTTTGCGTTTATCTGCCGAAAATCCACGCACATCCTCCACTGACCCGTCTTTTTCTTCACCATGACAATGGGTGAGCTGTAGGCGCTGTTTGAAGGTTCGATGCATCCCTTCTCCAGCAGTTCTTCCACCTTTCCATTGATTTCCCCCTGTATTTTGGGGTTCTTTGGGTAATATCTTTGTTTAATTGGGATGTCGTCCTTCATTGTGATTTTATGCTGGGTTATTTTTGAACACCCCTTCTGATTTGTGAACGCCGCCAGCTCTTCTTCGATGAACTTTCTGTCCCGCTCGCGCTGCCATTCCTCCGAGGGTCCCGCTATGGCTATGGACAGTCTATCCTCCAGGCATCCGCTCCATCTTTCTCTTCTCGGAATCGTGACTTGGTGGCCTGCGCAGTTGATTGTTGTTCCGAATTCTGCGAGGAAATCCAATCCAAGCACCGCGCTGTCTCCCATGCCTGGCAACACTATCATATTCAAATCCTTTTTCTTGTTGCCAAAGCTTACAGTTGTTAGGAGTACCATTTGAGTCTCTATGTGGCTCCCGTTGGCCAACTTTACTAGTCTCCTCGTTGCTTTCCGTTCTCCGGCGATTCCCGGGACCTCTGCTAGCTTTTCTGAAATGAAGCTAGCCGTTGCCCCGGTGTCCACCATGGCCCTCACTTCTGCTCCTCCGACCTTGATGACTGCCGTCAATTGCTGATCGTCTCCTGTTAATCCTCCAACTAGTTCTGAGAGGCAGCACCTCGCGATCTCTGCCTTCCTCTCTACGGCTGAGATCGCTGCACGTTTCCCGCTCTTTGGCAGCATTCTGTGCTTCTCACCCCTACTGCGCCGCACATCCTGCAGAACAAAATTCTGGGGTTCCTGCACCCGCTGGCCCAATGGCCCATGCCTCCGCATCTGTTGCATGCCTGTGCTGGGTTTTTTACATGTCCCTGTCTACGCGTCGCTGCCCACTGCTGTGGCCTTTGGCGATGCTCCTCAGGCTGCCATCTCTGCCTCCATCCCTGTCCTGGATGGCTCTGTTGCTCCGGTGGTTTATGGTGCGGTTCCTCTTTTGGCCATCTTCTGTCTACCGCTGAGGTTTGTCTATTGAAGACCTCCTCTTCCAAAGCCAGCTCCTCGAACTCCTCGGCTAGACCCATGACCTCCTCGAGTGATGCACAAGCGTATGGTCTCATGAACATTTTCATGCGCGGCATGCAGTTTTCCACTAGGCTATCAATGACCTCTTTTGTGGACTTTCCTAACGGCTTCATTAGCGCCTGAAGGTCCACCATGTACTCTTTAAAAGGCTCTCCTCGTTGTTGTTTCTGCTGCTTTACCTGGTCTGCCAGTTTCTCGAAGTATCCTTTTGGCAGGAGTAGTTTGGGCATCGCTCGCGGGATTGTGTTTATATCCATCCCGTATGTTTTGGCAGACCATGCTACTCGGTCCACGAACTCGAGAGGATCCCCTGTTCCGTCGAATCGGAACGACCACTCTCGGACTTGTCTCGCCACCTTCGGATAGCCCCCCTGTACCGGGACTGGCTTCCGCACTTGTGGCTCCATGCTCCTCATGCTCTTCATTTCTGGCACTGCCAGACTTTGGATGAGCTTTTCCGATTCGCTCACCGCTCTCTGCCTCGGCGTGGTCCTCTGCGCGAACTTCTCCTCGAATCCCGCGCGACCACCATCACATCATCCTCCTTTGTTTCGTCGACCCACCTTGCCACCAGTGCCCTCATGATCTCCACGGTTCCATCCGCTGCGAGACCGAGCTCTCTGCACACTTCGCACAACTCTTCTTTGCGAAGCGCGTAGATCCAATTTTTCCTCCCCATCTTGAAGCAGTGTTACTCCTAGACTCTAAAGCAATCACGTAGTTTGGGCGCCAGGTGTAACGAACTGTTTTGCTATGTTTTGCTCGCAACAAACGCCGCGGCAAGCTCACAGAGGTTGAGGGTACGTTCCACCGAATTTATAGATTCGACGTGATTGCCCGAGCCCAGAAATAACACGTTATTGCTTCTTTTCAAACAAATCCCCTTTATTGTAATTAATTTACAAAGGAATAAAGAGAATCTCACCGGCTGTCTGGCTCAGCCGACCGACCGCTCGTCCTCCCGTCGATCCCCGATCCCCGATCCCCGCTCCGGGTTGGTGCCAATACGCACGCCCTCCCAAAGCTTGCGCCCGGCAGGTCGTGCGGTCTTGGTGCCTGGCGCCGAAACGGCTGTCGGTTCCCTCCGTTCAGACTCACGGACTCTGGTTGCGGGGCCTGTGTTGCTGCTTGTCGTCTTCTGCTGCCGCTGCCTGTCCGTCGCTTCTGCTCCCTCGTCGTCGCTGCTCTACCGTTGCCGCTGCTCCCTCGTCGTCGCTGCTATACTGCTGCCGCTGCTCCCTCGTCGTCGCTGCTGCCGTCGCAGTTTCTCCCTTTGGGGTGCCGTGGACTCGGAACCTTTGGCTCGCCTGGATTTGCCCTTCCGCCGTGGCCGGCATCTAATCCGTGTTAACAGACCGAATGGCTCACCTCCCAGGCATACGCCGGGCAGGATATGCTCCTCGCTGCTTAGCGGCCGGATCAGGGCACGAAGGGCCTTCCTACCGTACAGGACACGCCCCCGGTCGCGTTCGCCACTCGCCCCCAAACACCTGCGTGCCTACGCCCCGCAGGATCTATGGTAGGCCGGCCAGAGGTTTGGGCGTCGCGTCTCCTTTGACTCCAGGTGATACGCTGTGCATACGCTCCAGCGCCTGGATCAGGATTCTCTTGACTTCCCGGGGTGTCCCTGCCTGGTTTCACTGTTGGGCTTGAGTTCCCGGGTTGGCTATCCCTCGCGTTACAGGATCACACCTGGATCGAACGGTCAGGAGCAGACAAGGCGTACGCCAGGCTGATCCGTCGTTGCCGCCACTACACCAGGATACCTGTCGTGTCCGGGAATAACTCCACCCGACTCTTTTACCCTTGGGCCTTAGCTTTGCGGATCCTTGATCCTTTTTTCCTTGCTCCTTGCTCGATTCGCGTACCGCCGCCGGACTTACCCAAAGGGGGTCCTTAAGCTATTTTTCGTAGATCCTCGCTCACTCGCTTTAATAGCCCGACCTGAAGACTGTCGAACTTACCCACGGGGGGTCCTTCAGCCTGTACTCCTAACTCTTCCAAGGAAACTTTCCAACTTGAATGGCAGACTTACCCACGGGGGGTCTTTCACTCACTCTCCCAGCTTCCCTAGAAGACTCGGCCCCGATTCGCTCCAGGGCCCCTCCTTATATAGTGCCAGAGGCGCCCGTTAATCCTTGCAAATCTACTTCCTGCCGTTAATCCTCCGCTCATTCACTTTCTCCGTTAGCTTTCTCGTATCCCGCCGTCTTTCTATTTTCGGGCTTTCTTTATTGTCCCTCTCCCGATTGTCCTGCTTGGGCCTCCGATCCGCATTATTTTTGTGCCGGTCATCGGACTTCGTCCCGATACCCCGCGATCCCCCCTGGACATTCCAAATGCATTTCTGTGTTTTTGTGCACTTTGTAAACAGAGCTGCGCAGTTCCCCGCTGTTTCCTATGACCTTCGAGCGCGGCCGCGGAGGCCCGGCCGGGACCGTTACGTTCCACGGTGATTCCTCCTCCTCCTTCTTTCGTGCGCGACGCCGTGCGAGTTCCTCTTGCCCCCGCTGCTGCCCCCGCTGCTGCCCCCGCATGCCGTCTGTGCTCGACGCATTTCTCCCTTTCCGTTTTTCTAAACACAGCAGCGCTGGCCCATCCGACGCTGCAGTGCTGACTTTCTTGTTCCCCCCCCGCTGCTGCCCCTCTTGCCACCTGTCTCGGTGTGTGGGAGATCTAATCTCCTCACAGTAGTATACCATTTTCTTCACTATTTTTTATCCCTTTTCAAAGGGTATTATAATTTTGGTCAAAAGTGTGCAACGCAGTGAAGGAGACATCTCCGACCCTATTTAGAGCTATCTAGTTGAAACTTTGCAAACAGCCTTCTTTTCCTTGCAAGTAGTACATAAGTCGGAACGGCCAGGATCGGTCGACTATATCCTATAGCTGCCATATAACTGATTGATCGGAAATGCCATAACTTTAGTGTTTTTTAAGTTAAAGGGTTGGGACTTTCCACACATATATTTGACCAAAATATCTTATGTATATAGCTGTCATAGAACGATCGGAATTGGCATAACTTTGGTGTTTTTTAAGTTAGAAAGATGGCACTTGGCACAGATTACTCTTTGGGCAAAATAATTCAATATGCCAAATTTCATAAGGATCGGCCGACTATATACCATCCGCTATATATCTATTAATAAAAGATGCGTGGCGCCACCAGCGGACTGCGACTCAACTGCAAGGGTATATACACTTCGGCTCCGCCCGAAGTTAGCTTTCCTTTCTTGTTTTAATTACAATTATTTTCTTTATTTTTGATGTAGAAATTGCTTGAATTTTACCAATAATTATTATTCTAGAATTTTCAAATATTATAATTTGATCAATTACAGCAATTTTATTTATTCTAATTTTATAAATTGGACTATACCATGAATGAAATCAAGGTATTTAAAGGTAAAAGTATTGATAAAATTAAATTAGGGTTGTAGTAATTATAACATTTGATTTGCATTCAACAAGTATTGAATTTCAATCTACCTTATGAATATGAAGCGATAAACTGCAGTTAGTTTCGAAATAACCTTAGGTAATTTTACCCTTATTCTTTAATTGAATCCGAAAGCGGTATATCACTGTTAATGATACTATTGAGAAAAAACTCCAATTAAGGAAGTATGGTGATCAAGTAAAAGCTGCTAACTTTTTTCTTTTAATGGTTAAATTCCATTCATACTTATATTTATATAGTTTAAAATAAAACCTTACAAATTTATTGTAATAACAAAATAATTTATTTTTATGAAGCAGTGAAGGAGACCCTATAAAGTATATATATTCTTGATTAGGACCACCTCCCGAGTCGATATGAGCATGTCCGTCTGTCTGTCGGTTTCTACGCAAACTAGTCTCTCAGTTTTAAAGCTATCGAGTTGAAACTTTGCACCCATCCTTTTTTTCCTTGCAGGTAGTACATAAGTCGGAACGGCCGGAATCTGTCGACTATATCCTATAGCTGCCATATGTAGAAATTTCATATGGATCGGCCGACTATATCCTATAGCTGTCATAGAACGATCGGAATTGGCATAACTTTGGTGTTTTTTAAGTTAGAAAGATGGGTCTTGGTACAGATTATATTTTTGGCAAAATAATCCGATTTGCCAAATGTTCTAAGAATCGGCCGCCTATATCATATAGTTTCCATATAACTGAACGATCGGAATTAGGCGTTTTTTAAGCTAGAATGATGGGACTTTCTACGGATTCCATTTTGGCAATACAATCCGATCTCCTAAATTTCATAAGGATCGGCCGACTATATCCTATGGACGCCATATATCAGATCGATCGGAAATGGAACACCTTAACTGCAAGGGTATATCAACTTCGGCTCCACCCGAAGTTAGCTTTCCTTTCTGGTTGATATAATATTGACCTCCAAAATATTCTGATCATCCTTGATCAAATCCTTTAACAACCAATTGCCCAATATTTAAAGGATAGAAAATTATTCCATAAGTTCTATTATAAGGTATAAATCATAAAGAACCTAAAAATACAGAAATATTATAATTTAATAAAGATTTATTTAAAGAATAAAGATTTGTTATAGAAATTAAATAACCAAATAAACCATCAAAAATACATACAAATAATGTTAAAAACTTTATTAACTTGTGAAGATTTGTTATAGAAATTAAATAACCAAATAAACCATCAAAAATACATACAAATAATGTTAAAAACTTTATTAACTTAGGTAAACAAATTATATAAGGAATAGGAAAAATTAATCAATTTCACATTCTTCCTGCAACAATTCGTATAATTAATAAACCCATTATTCCACGTTATATAACTCAACTTTCATCATCACTTTGGACGGAAGTCCACGAGGTGATGACCTGCATGCCTAGGCGTGCGCGAGGAAACTCTATATTTAGCCGAAGAATTAAAAACTTTCTGTAGGCAACCGATCTAAATGAATGATATACCAATCGAAAAGTATTGTTTCAATTAGATAATTTTTGTCGAAACATTTTTCAAAAGTTATTTGGTTTGGGAGAAATTAGGGTGAAAGTAAAAAAATTTTTAATCACTAAAGTGGGGCTGGGGGACACATTTTTGTCCGCAGATAGAATATTTTTATATATTCGCAGAGCTAAATACGCGTCGATGGGTACCTCAATCGACCCGATCCGACATTTCATTCAGAAACTATTCGAAAAGTTCGATTTTTTCTTCTTCTTCAAAATGAAGCCAGTTGTCGGTTTTTCGGTTTGTCTGTTTGCACTATTTTTTTCTTAAAAATTCTGAAAAAAATTGAAAAATTGGAAATTGGAAAAAATTACTATCATAAGAGCAACTATTGCTCTACAACTTTCTAAAATACCTTAAGCTTACGTCAAAGAATTAAAAAAACGTTGTTAATGAAAAAATTCATAACTTTATAATTAAGAAAGATATTAAAAAGAGCTTTACACCGTTGAAATGGTTTTTTAAATCTCAAAATTGTCAGCGATTCAAAATTTATTCGAAAAATTAATAACTCCTCATTTGCAACACCTATGCTCATCAATAATTTCTTCATGTCAGCATGGTTTCATTAAGCGTCGCTCTACCACCACTAATTTATTGGAGTTGACATCCTTTGTTTTAGATGGCTTCCAAAAGTGACTTCAAACTGATGTTATTTACACAGACTTTAGTAAAGCATTTGATTCAGTTAATCACTCACTCTTGTTGAGTAAACTAAATCTTTTGGTATTCTCAACCGACCTCATTACGTGGATCTCCAGCTATTTAAATGGAAGAACAAAGAGAGTCTTATTTAAAAATCAATACTCCCGCTTAGTCCGTGCCACATCTGGTGTCCCTCAAGGAAGCCATCTTGGCCCATTACTATTCACTCTTTTTATAAATGACTTGCCCCCATCCATAACGAACGCGCTGGTACTAATGTACGCAGACGATGTTAAGTTTTGTCTGCAATATAAGTTCCCGTCTGCCCAAAACAGACTCCAGTCGGATCTCGACAATTTTCAAAAATGGTGTTTAACTAATGACTTAATACTTAACGGATCAAAATGCAAACTTATGTCTTTTTATCGTACTAGTCCTCACCAGGCTTCGTACTATCTCTCTGGGGTTGCCTTAGAAAAATTAACTCAGGTTAATGATCTTGGTGTCCTTTTAGACATAAAACTTAAATTTTCCGACCATATTTCTTCAATGGTTAATAAGGCTAAAGGTGTTGTCGGTTTTATTAAAAGATGGGCTAAAGAATTTAACGACCCTTATATTACTAAAAGCTTATTTATATCCTTGGTCCGCCCGATACTGGAGTACGGTTCATGTGTCTGGTGTCCCCAATACGGTGTTCATCAAGACCGCATAGAATCCGTACAAAAGAACTTCTTATTATTTGCTCTTAGGGGACTTAACTGGGACGCAAATCTTCACCTACCTTCGTATAATAGTAGACTCCTACTAATAAACTTACCCTCCT
Source organism: Drosophila ananassae (assembly GCF_017639315.1). Lineage (NCBI taxonomy): Eukaryota > Metazoa > Arthropoda > Insecta > Diptera > Drosophilidae > Drosophila > Drosophila ananassae. The sequence goes on from NW_025319056.1 coordinate 55,963, forward strand.
TAAAAAAACGTAGAACAATGCTGGGTGTCGTTTTCCTACACAACCTTATTAATGGTGATGTAGATAGCCAGTACTTACTAACACGCTTACAGTTTAACGTTCCGAATAGAAGGACCAGAAACTTTAGTCCTTTATTCTTAAGCCATTGTAGATCGACATATGCACAGCATGATCCCCTTAGGATTTTATGTTCGAACTACAATGGTCTGTATAATATTATTTCTCTTTCTTCCCTATCAAATTTGAAAACCTCCATTTTAAATTACCTACAAGAGCATACTAATTCTTCCTCGTTTTCTTTATAATCCTTCTATTTAAACTTATATACTATACTCATTATACTAACTCGAATTTATTCCCGCGATTCGAGCCGTACGTTATGCGGCAGGCGCCCCTTGGTCGGTTGGGCGGGAGGTGGGCTGTACGTATGCAGTGGGAACCGCGCGAAAAAAAAAAAACCCAAAATATCTGATATCAATTTTAGTGACGAAAATATGCTATATAGGTGTACAAAATTGCATATAAAAAAATTTCTTGTTCGACACGTGCAAGAAAAATAAAAAAAAAATCAGTCTAAAGTAGATAAAGCAATAATTTTCTTTAAATCCTTTTTCATGAAGAACTTAATAAAATATTAAAACTAATTAATAAATAAACCCCAGCTGTTACTAAAGTTGTAGAATGGTAATCAGCTGGTAATCATGAAGAAAAAGGATTATGAGCTCTTTATGTTATATCAGCTAATATTACTAATCTACCAATAAATAATATTTCAAATTCAATTTGTATAACTTCTAAATAAAAAATATAATTTGATCTACCATAATTTAATGTTCAAGCAATAGCTAATAATAAAGCAACATCTCTAATTCGATTAGATAGGGCAGTTAATATTCTAGCATTATAAGATTTAATATTTTGAAAATAAATTACTAAACAATAAGAAACTTGTAGAAAATAAGGTACCCTGTATATTTTATTATGTTACAATGCACGCTTTCATAGTTAAGAAAGGTGTCGACGGCCAAATATTGTAATCGATAGGTAGGATTGGTATTGGTAGGATCTAGTATTTTCTAAGTTATTCGATTCTTGGCCTTTTGAAGTACGGACCCACTGATTGCGGAAAAGTGAATGCCGCCGAAAAAGTGCCTTTCATTGTTTTGTTTATTGTAGGAGGGCACACTGCGGTAAGAATAAGATTTAGATTAAGATTCTGAATCTTAAAGCCGTTTGCCACGGCGTTTCCTTGAAAGTACCTTCTTTCATTGGACCTACGCTTGTGGGGAGCCGTTTGAAGGCAACTCCACATTGGATAAAACAACATCTTTTATTCGCAGTCCTAGGGAGACTGTAAGGGCAACTTGTGCTGGAGGACGGCTTAACGACCAGCTAAAGAGTTTCCCGTACGAGTAGAGGAATCGCAGCCAGCGACGCAGCCAGAGGGCGCAGCCAGCGCCGAACACCGTGCGGACGGAGTCGCAGCCAGCGACAGGAAGACGCAGCCAGCGTCAGTTGAGGAGACCGCCCCTACAACAACGCGAGCGGATCAGCAGCCAGAGAGTGGTGGAGCAGGAAACCGGCCACAGGTGAATATAACCACGGCGGCGGCCATTTCTCGCCCAGCCACAACGGTAACTACGGTAGCGTCCCAACCAAGGAGTACTGCTGTCACAGCTGCGAGTTCGGAGCCGGAGGTGGGCCAGCCACTCACGTCGTCCCTGCTGGAAGGGATTACGGCGATGGAGAACGAGCTGAAGAAGGTTAAAGCCTTGAATAATGTGAGTACCGCCGATCGCGCGCCAATCGCAGTTGGCCCAAGCGCAAATGGCGCCATCAGTGGAGCGTTGAACGGTGAGGCCCCAACATACGGAGTCGGGCCGGTCCCACATAGCAGCGTCGGTGCGAGCAGCCCGGCCTGCACGCTGCCACCATCATGGAGTGGACCGCCATTGCTGACTAGCAATCATCCTGTGGATCCACTGTGTGCTGCAAGTGCTACGCAGACAGCGCATGCATTCGTCCTACCGGGCGGGAGCATCCACAACGCGGCAACTGCATCGCCATATGTTGCGTCGGTGCGAGCAGCCCGGCCTGCACGCTGCCACCATCATGGAGTGGACCGCCATTGCTAATGACTAGCAATCATCCTGTGGATCCACTGTGTGCTGCAAGTGCAACGCAGACAGCGCATGGATTCGTGCTACCGGGCGGGAGCATCCACAACGCGGCAACTGCAACGCCATATGTTGCATCCTACGCATCGATGACGCCGAATGGAGCCCATGGAGCGAATGGGCCAAGGAGGCTCCCGGACTTGCCTGTATTTGGAGGGCAGCCCGAGGAGTGGCCCATCTTTAACTGTGCGTTTGTGGAGACGACCCAAGCGTACAACTGCACGGACCTGGAGAACAACCAGAGGTTGTTAAAGGCGCTGAAGATGAAGCGCGCGAGACAGTGAAGTCGCTGCTGATTCACCCTGCGAACGTCAACGCCGTGATGGAGCAGCTGCGCTTTAGGTTTGGCCGACCGGAGCAGCTTATACGCAGCCAGCTGAACAGCGTGCGAGAGGTGCCGCCGATTTCGGAGCAGCACCTAGCGAGGATCGTTCCCTTCGCAACCCGAGTGAGTAACCTCACGGCCTTCTTGCAGTCGGCGAAGGCGGAGCAGCATTTGGGGAACCCCACCCTCATGGAGGAGCTTGTGGCAAAGCTTCCAACGAGCAAGCGAGTGGATTGGGCCAGGCACGCTGCATCGAACGTGCCCTTTCCCACTGTAACGCACTTCAGCGCTACAAAAGTACGCAAACATCGTGTGTACGATTTTGAACTGCGAGGGAAAGGAGCCGAGGCGTCGATTACTACACGCGAGCGTCGACCAGAACGGATGCGAGCCGCGGGATGATCGGCATGGACGAAGGATCCTCCGTCTCGAAAATCGATAACAAGCTACGGAGGGATCTGGGAGTGCGAGGCGAACAGCGACAGCTGAACATCCAATGGTTTGGAGGAAGGGCCAGCAGGAAGCCCACCAACGTGGTGAGCCTGGAGACAAGTGGAGCTGGGAAGCCCACTCGCCACCCATTGAGGAACGTGTACGTCGTATCGAGCTTGAGTCTGCCTATGCAGACGTTATGACGACGAGATGTTCAGGGCGTGCATAAGGATTCGCGACTGCCGATGAAGCCCTACAGCAAAGTGGTGCCGAAGTTGCTCATCGGACTGGACCATGGACATTAAGGATTGCCAAAAAGGGCCCAAAGGATCCTCGAAGACCCCACGGTGAAAGTGGGGCGTCGCTACCAGACGGGATTGGTCTAGAAGGACGACCACGCTGTGCACAGACGGCTGATCAAGGTCGAGAAGAAGTTTAAATGCAACGGGCAGTTGGCGCTGGAATACGACCGGATCATCAAGGATCCATTTCAGGGAAGGAGTAGCCGGAGTCTGCGGTGACATCAAGAAGATGTTTCACCAGGTGCTGATCCGGCACGACGATCGATGTTCCCAACGATTCCTTTAGAGAGACGTTGGGTGAAGACGGTGAATGCCCTGAAGTTTGGGGATTCAGATCCAAGGGCAGTCAAGTCCATCATCGACCACTTGATGACCATTACGTCGATGACTACGTGGACAGTTTCGCTACGGAGAGCGAAGCTATTGAGGTATCTATCCGAGTGAAGGAGATATATGCGGAGGCTGGATTCGAATTATGCCAGTTTTCATCCAGCTCACCCATCGTGGAAGCGGCGTTGGGACCACTTGGACAGGTCAAGAGCGTCGGATGGGGGGAGGCTGAGCAGAAGATCCTTGGAATGCGTTGGCAGGTAGCAACGATTGACTTCAGATTCAACGTGGAGTATCATCGAGTGCCAAAAAGCGTTCCAAGTGGGGATCGAGTCCCTACAAAGAGGGAGTATTTGAGCCTGCTGATGTCGATGTTTGACCCATTGGGGTTCCTTTGCTGCCTGATGATTACAGCAAAGCTGTTGCTGCGGGAGATCTGGAGGCAGAAGATCCAGGAGGACGAACCACTGCCGGAGGAGATAGGCAGGGGTTCCATTGGGGTTCCTTTGCTGCCTGGCGCAGAGAGATGGACGCCGTGGGAAAGTTGCAATGGGAGCTAACAGTGACAGCTGAACATCCAATGGTTTGGACGAAGGGCCAGCAAGGAGCCCTCCAACGTAGTGAGCCTGGAGATATATGGAGCTGGGAAGCCCACTCGCCACCCGTTGAGGAACGTGTACGTGCTCGCCGAGCACTGCGCATTACGTAAAGACGGTGAATGCCCTGAAGTTTCGGGATTCAGATCCGAGGGCGGTCAAGGCCATCATCGACCACCATTACGTCGATGACTACGTGGACAGTTTCGCTACGGAGAGCGAAGCTATTGCGGTATCTACCCGAGTGAAGGAGATACATGCGGAGGCTGGATTCAAGAGCGTCGGTCAAGAGCGTCGGATGGGGTGAGGCTGAGCAGAAGATCCTTGGAATGCGTTGGCAGGTAGCAACGGATGACTTCAGATTCAACGTAGAGTATCATCGAGTGCCAAAAAGCGTTCTAAGTGGAGATCGAGTCCCTACAAAGAGGGAGTATTTGAGCCTGCTGATGTCGACGTTTGACCCATTTGGTGTTCCTTTGCTGCCTGATGATTACAGCAAAGCTGTTGCTGCGGGAGATCTGGAGGCAGAAGATCCAGTGGGACGAACCACTGCCGGAGGAGATAGGCAGAGCCTTTGCTGCCTGGCGCAGAGAGATGGACGCCGTGGGAAAGTTGCAATCGGAGCGAAAAGTGACATCTGAGCATCCAATGGTTTGGACGAAGGGCCAGCAGGGAGCCCTCCAACGTAGTGAGCCTGGAGATATGTGGAGCTGGGAAGCCCACTCGCCACCCGTTGAGGAACGTGTACGCCTTATCGTGCTTGAGTCTGCCGATGCAGACGTTATGTCGACGAGATGTCCAGGGCGTGCATAAAGATTCGCGACTGCCGATGAAGCCCTACAGCAACGTAATGCCGAAGTTGCTCATCGGACTGGACCATAGACATTAGAGAATGCCACTTAAGGCGAGGCGGTTTGCCAGAGAGGGACCGTATGCGGCCGCAACCGAGCTTGGATGGGTCGTGTTTTGGCCGGTACGTGGACAATTGACTACGCCGTCGCAGAGGTCCTGCCTTTGAGATGGAAACTTTGAGATGGAAAGCTTTGGTGTGAAGCTCGCGCTACCGGTCGCAGCCAGCGACGACGCGCGGGCCCAAAGGATCCTCGAAGACACCACGGTGAAAGTGGGGCGTCGCTACCAAACGGGTTTGGTCTGGAAGGACGACCACGCTGTGCACAGACGGCTAATCAACGTCGAGAAGAAGTTGAAATGCAACGGGCAGTTGGCGCTGGAATACGACCGGATCATCAAGGATCCATTTCAGGGAAGGAGCAGTCGGAGTCTGCGGTGACATCAAGGAGATGTTCCACCAGGTGCTGATCCGGCACGAGGATCGATGTTCCCAACGATTCCTTTAGAGAGATGGTATCGGCGATCGAGATCCGGATGTGTACGAAATGAACGTAATGACGTTTGGAGCAGCCGGCTCGACGAGCACTGCGCATTACGTGAAGACGGTGAATACCCTGAAGTTTGGGGATTGAGATCCGAGGGCAGTCAAGGCTATCATCGACCACTTGATGACCATTACGTCGATGACTATGTGGACAGTTTCGCTACGGAGAGCGAAGCTATTGAGGTATCTACCCGAGTGAAGGAGATATATGCGGAGGCTGGATTCGAATTATGCCAGTTTTCATCCAGCTTGCCCATCGTGGAAGCGACGTTGGGACCACCTGGACTGAGCAGAAGATCCTTGGAATACGTTGGCAGTTAGCAACGGATGACTTCAGATTCAACGTGGAGTATCATCGAGTGCCAAAAAGCGTTCTAAGTGGAGATCGAGTCCCTACAAAGTGGCAGTATTTGAACCTGCTGATGTCGACGTTCGACCTATTGGGGTTCCTTTGCTGCCTGATGATGCTGTTGCTGCGGGAGATCTGGAGGCAGAAGATCCAGTGGGACGAACTGCCGGAGGAGATAGACAGAGCCTTTGCTGCCTGACGCCGTGGGACCGTTTCGACGTCCTCGCCACTATTTTGGGCGTGGAGCAGTTCGGACCATCGAGTTGCATGTGTTCGTGGATGTCAGTCAATCTGCATTCGCAGCGGTGGCTTATTGGAGGGCCACGTACGAGGATGGCAACGTGATGGTTAGCTTCGTGTGCGCTTCGTGGACTGGAGCTGCAGGCAGCGGTCCTTGGAATCAGAGTGATGAACACTGTCATGAAGAAACACCGTGTGGACATCAGTGAGACGGTGTTATGGACGGACTCAAGAACGGTGCTGAAATGGATCGGCAGCACCCACCGCCGATACAAGCAGTTTGTTGACAACCGAGTGGTGGAGATTTTGAAGTCTTCAAAGGTTTCCCAGTGGAGATGGGTGCCTACAGCTGATAACGCAGCGGATGATGCGACGCGGTCGCAGGGCAAGGCGAACCTTATGCCCAGTGAGTTCGCATTGGTGGCATCGAATGAATTTGTCATCCCGTTTCACAGATTAACGAGCTTCAGTCGCCTGGTGAGGACCACAGCCTGGGTCCTGAGGTTTGCGAGCCGGTGCCGCAAACAGAGAAGCGAGCTCGAGGAATATTGACTCACTGCAACGGAGTGTGAGGCCGCGGAGAGCCTGTTAATCAGGCAGGCCCAATTGGAGTCGATTCCCGACGAGATGAGGTCGGCGGAACGCGGAAAGGACGTCGCCAGCTAGAGCGAGATTCGAGGTCTGGCGTCTTACGTGGACGATAATAGACTTCTGCGAGTCTATGGCAGAGTTGATGCCGCGCTGTTCATGCCTTACAGTGCGAGGAGGCCTGTGATACTGTCACAAAGGTCTTACGGAGATGGTAGTAAGACACTTCCACGACCAGATGAATTCTGCTTCACGAAGATGAGACGATTGCTGAAGGAGGTCATCTCGTCGTGCAACGAGTGCAAGTTGCAACGGTCGCGGCCGACCCCTTCCAGGGGATCGCTTGGAAGCGGGTGGATGGCCATTCAAGTATACTGGACTGGACTACTTTGGGCCACTGCTGGTGACTGTTGCCCGTCACAGAGAGAAGCGTTGGGTCGCCTTGTTCACATGCTTGACGACAAGGGCGATTCACTTGGAGCTAGCGCATGACCTGTCAACGGATTCCTGCATAATAGCGATCAGGAACTTCGTCTGCCGTAGAGAAGGACTAATACGAAAACTGCGGAGTGACAACGGTAAGAACTTCGTGGGAGCTGACAGGGAGGCCAGACGATTTGGAGATGTGATCGAGCCGGAGAGGATACAGAGTGAGTTATCCAGCAGGAGAATTGAATGGGTGTTTAATTGCCCATCCAACCCGTCTGAGGGTAGAGTATGGTAGCGGATGGTGTAGTGCGTCAAGCGAGTGCTGCGCCATACCCTGAAGGAAGTCGCGCCGAGAAACCATGTGTTGGACAGTCTCCTGATAGAAGCGGAGAACATAGTCAACTCGCGGCCGCTTACCCACTTGCCGGTGGATGCGGACAAAGAGGCGCCGTTGACGCCAAATGACCTGCTCAAGGGAGCAGCTAACCGCCGGATACGCCTGGCTTGGATGCGGAGGAGGTGGATAATGGCCTATCTCGGACAATGTTGCATGTGAACCGGTTCTTCACGGGGTCAGGGATGTCGACAGACTAACATTATAATGGATAGGTAGAATTAGTATTGGTAGGATCTAGTATTTTATAAGTTATTCGATTCTTGGCCCTTTGAAGTACGGAAGTACGGATTGCGGAAAAAAGAATGTTTCCGAAAAAATGCCTTTCATTGTTTTGTTTATTGTAGCAGGGCACACTGCGGTAAGAATAAGATTTAGATTAAGATTCTGTATTTTGAGGCTAATTTTAAGCAATTTCAGAATAAAACGCCCGTTTGACACGGCCATAGGCCCTTGAAGTATCTTCTTTCCTTGAACCTACGCTTGTGGGGAGCCGTTTGAAGGCAACTCCACATTGGACAAAACAACAGAAGGAGAAATAGATCTTGGACCTAACACCCCTTCACATACTCTGAGGGTTAAAAATATTATTCTAAAATAACTTTCCCATTTTTAATATTTTTAAATAAATAAATAATATAAAAAATAAAATTAAAACAATAAATTCTAAACTTAATAATATTGACAACAAATGCTTTCGATTAAAACAAAAATAAATAAACCTAAACTAAATAAAATTATAGGTAAACTTCAATATAAAATTATTATCATTATGTAGAATTAATGTAGAAGATTAAGTTTGAATTGTATTGAAGTCTAGTATAAGTTAGTATAGGGCGGAGCGGGAGCGCAAGAAAAGGTCACTTGCGCTCTCCCGTGAATTCGGCCCGCTTCGCCGCAATAGATAAGCTAGGCTTAAGTTCTTTTGGTAAGAATATAATCGAATTTATAAAGTGGAACTGAGTCGAGTGCACGTATCTTTCGTAGTTGCTTTATTTAAATTTACAGCCACCTTTTTGTCCTTCGGTTTTTCGCGATGAGATAAACTAATCTCAGTGAACATTGTGGCGCCCCCGGGTGGACTGTAGATAATATAATTAAATAAAAAAGCAACAAAAACAGTGACAGTGACACATAATACATATATAAACAATATATAACATATATTCCCAAAAAAGAGTTGCTCGGGACGGTTGTGGTGGTGAATTCAAAAATAAAAATTAAAGAATTCTCCGCGTCGCGAAACAAACTTCTCCAATCGAGCTGCTACTGGAAGGATTTGTCGTCCCCATGCCCTGCACCTGCATCGATTGTCAAAGGAAAGTGGCCGCAGGATTAAAGGATCCGAAAGCAGAACCCCAGGTATTTGTGCAAAAAATTGAAAGTTGAGATAAGACAAATTAAAATCCGTCTTGTGCTGGAATATTGCACCCTCCTTTCAATTCTTGGCGCATACGTACGTAGAAAAAATAGTAGAGCAACAATAAATAACAACATATACAAAAGTTCTAAAAATTAAATTATAAATTAAATTGGACAATATAAAATAGAAAATATATACATATATATTACACAGGCCGACAATTTTCAACTTTTTTTTTCCTCCACGCATAATTTTACCTGCTCCATAACCTTTAAGCTCCCCTGAACCAAAGTCCAGAACAGACATAGGTTCTATCACCCACAGTTTTCGCGGTACACCTAAGAGAAGAAATTGATAGAATTTTACCATATATTGAATTATGTAGGTCGTGTAATGGCGATGACCATCATTGTTTCTAGTACATATCATTTTTGAAATGTATGTGTACCAACTAAAATTAAAAAATGGTATCTAGCAGTTACCAAATCTTTGGAATACTCATCCAAAGTTGAAATCTCAGATTTTCTACATTAATTTTTGGTCTTCTATGATTTTTCCCCAAACAATTTTGTATGGAAAATTTTTATTATACCCTTGCAGAGGGTATTATAATTTTGGTCAAAAGTGTGCAACGCAGTGAAGGAGACATCTCCGACCCTATAAAGTATATATATTCTTGATCAGGATCACCTCCTGAGTCGATATGAGCATGTCCGTCTGTCCGTCTGTCCGTCTGTCCGTCTGTCTGTCTGTCTGTCTGTCTGTCTGTCTGTCTGTCTGTCTGTCTGTCTGTCTGTCTGTTTCTACGCAAACTAGTCTCTCAGTTTTAAAGCTATCGAGTTGAAATTTTGCACACATCCTTCTTTCTGTTGCAGGCAGTACATAAGTCGGAACGGCCGGGATCGGTCGACTATATCCTATAGCTGCCATATAACTGATTGATCGGAAATGCCATAACTTCGTTGTTTTTTAAGATAGAGGGTCGGGACTTTCCACACATGTTATATTTGATCAACATATCTTATGCACAAATCATAAGGATCGGCCGACTATATCCTATAGCTGTCATAGAACGATCGGAATTGGCATAACTTTGGTGTTTTTTAAGTTAGAAAGATGGAACTTGGTACAGATTCTATTTTGGACAAAATAATCTGATTTGCCAAATTTCATAAGGATCGGCCGACTATATACGATCTTCTATATATCTAATAATATAGGATGCGTGGCGCCACCTAGCGGACTGCGACTCAACTGCAAGGGTATATAAACTTCGGCTCCGCCCGAAGTTAGCTTTCCTTTCTTGTTTAATTTTAGTTGGTACACATACATTTCAACTTCGGCTCCGCCCGAAGTTAGCTTTCCTTTCTTGTTTTCTTATTGAAATCAGTAGATCATACCATGTTTTAATTTTGGATTTAAGGAAAAACTCGAAATAATTTTATTGAATTTATTATAGGTGGTTAAACAATATTTTCGTGAATTAAATTGGAGTTTTTAATCTCATATTTTCAAAAAGTCATGGCTGTCTACAATTTGTGTAAAGTTTTACTAAACAAGCTGAACCTGCAAAATCTTCCATAAAATCTTCCGACTTCCGACTATATCCTATAGCTGCCATATAACTGATTGACCGGAAATGCCATAACTTCGTTGTTTTTTAAGATAGAAGGTTGGGACTTTCCACACATGTTATATTTGATCAACATATCTTATGTACAAAAAGATGCGTGGCGCCACCTATCGGACTGCGACTCAACTGCAAGGGTATATAAACTTCGGCTCCGCCCGAAGTTAGCTTTCCTTTCTTGTTTAATTTTAGTTGGTACACATACATTTCAAAAAAGATATGTACTAGAAACAATGATGGTCATCGCCATTATACGACCTACATAATTCAATATATGGTAAAATTTGATCAATTTCTTCTCTTAGGTGTACCGCGAAAACTGTGGGTGATAGAACCTATGTCTGTTCTGGACTTTGGTTCAGGGGAGCTTAAAGGTTATGGAGTAGGTAAAATTATGCATGGAGATTTTTTGCTGTTGGCCTGTGTTATTGGCAATCACTGTCGCCCCCTACCCCTCGTTCTCGATTATAAAATCTTCCAAATAAATACTAAAGTGCAGACAAGGTGCATATATATTTGGTATACATACAAATAAATGCAGCAATAATATTCTCGTTTTCGTTTCCCACCGTTATCCGCTGCTGTATGTATATATATGCACTTTTTGGCGCGTATAGTTTAACGGAACGCCGAGTGACGCGCTCCCCTACAATTTGGTTGTGCACATTGGTTTTGGTGTCATTGGCGACCAACTATTTTTTTGGATACTCTGTGCCTTGACTATCAAATAATTCGTTTGCAATTAATTAATCTATTTAGTTTTTTTTTTTTGTTAAATTTTATAAATTATTTATTATATTTAAATAACATTAATTAATTATTTTCGTTTTCGCATTTTCTTGATATCAAAAATAAAATTTATTTAATTGAATTCAACAAGAAAAATCTTTTAATAAAATTTGTTTAACAAAAATTTTAATAAAATATTAAATCTTAAATTTGCAAGACCAGCAAATAGATGAATTGGATGATTTCGGAGCCGAGTTGGAAGAATTAGGAATAACTATCAAGGGAAGGAATATGTCCTTATGTAATGCCTTTAATTCAGCTGACGACTCCCGTCCAGCTACTGCAATTTCTGCAGCCCCAACTCGAGCTCAACTTCCCAGTTTGGCATTGCCAAAATTCAGTGAAAATTATTCGGATTTCAAAAATTTCATGTCTTTTTGAGACATTAGTTGAAAAAGATGTATACATTCCTGTTATTGAGAAATTTAATCACTTAATTTCTTGCCTCTCTGGTGAAGCCTTGGGAACTATCAAGGCATTCCTAGTCACCGAGAGTAGTTACGACAAAGCTATCGCTAGTCTAAAAAGAGTTTATGATAACGACTGTTTCATCTTTGCGAACCAAATACGTCAACGTTAGCCTTCCGAAAATTTCGCAGCCGTCTGCGTCGTCGTTGAGGGGTCTCATCGACACTGTGTCATCAATTTATGGATCACTATTATCTATAGGAGATGAAACTAAAAATGCAAACTCAATGATTATCCATTTAGTTTTGAGTAGAGTGGATCCAGTGACTAAGCAAAAATGGGAAGAGTCACTGGATTATGGGGAATTGCCGCTGTGGTCCGATTTCGAAAATATACTAAATCGTAGATACCAGCATCTGTCCTGGGTTCAAACTGGGTTCAGCAAGCAACTGAATAGAACTTCGTTGGCTTGTTCTTCCACCAACGCCAAACCAGCTTGCAGTTATTGTAACGCTAACAACCATTTTTTGGCCCAGTGCAGTCCGTTCGCTCGCCTTGCTGTAATGCAAAGGTTTCAGTTTGTTAAGTCAGCCTCCCTATGTTTGAAATGTCTGCGAAAAGGTCACACGGTAGCGAAGTGCAAATCGACCAGGTGTAAAATCTGTGCAAGATCGCACCATAAACTTCTGCACCGATTTACAGTGACTGAAACTAACCACCACCCACACAAAATCCTCCTCCAGCGATAACGAATGATGTCCCTTCTACTTCACATGCTTTCTATGCGTCGTCTGTAGAAAGGGTTTTGTTAGCAACGTCGATCGTAAGCGTTCGAACAAAAAGTGACGAGCACATATTGGCCCGAGCATTCCTTGACTCAGGGTCACAAGCGAAGGGATGCCCAAGGAGAATGGTTACGAGGGCGCGCAACAAGGCGAAGGAGACAACAGGCCGGATAGAATTATCGTTGGTATCATATCAATGTTGGAGATCTCACCCACATTATGCAAAATGGGGGGGGGGGGAGAATGTTGGCACCTAGTGCCAAGACCTACTACCCTATATGCACATTTAGTAATTTGATCCAATCAATATGCATCAGCATGTCGCAATATACAAACCCATTAACCGATTTTTTCACCTATAAATAATTAGTAATAAGCATAAAACTATATCCAACCTATTAATCCAGCACTAGTAGACGGCGTCAGAAGCAGAATCAGCATATAAGCGGGAAGAATGACCGACTGACCGATGCAAACAAAAACCAGCCGGCTAAGCCGAAATACGTGTTCAAGCAGTACATGAACAAACAATCTGAGTCAGCAGACTCAGAGGTGGGTGACCCTGGCATTAATATTAGTTTTATCACGCCCGTAACATTGACCTTTCTTAGATCACTGTGGACGGAAGTCCACGAGGTGACGACCTGCATGCCTAGGCGTGCGCGAGGAAACTCTATATATTGCCGAAGAACTAAAAATTTTCGGTAGGCAACCGATCTAAATGAATGATATACCAATCGAAAGGTGTTGTTTCAATTAGATAATTTTTGTCGAAACATATTCCAAAAGATATTTGGTTTGGGAGAAATTAGGGTGAAAGTAAAAAAATTTTTAATCACTAAAGTGGGGCTGGTGGACACATTTTAGTCCCCAGATAGAATATTTTTATATATTCGCATTTTAGAGCTAAATACGCGTCGATTGGTACCACAATTCGACATCCCGATCCGACATTTCATTCAGAAGTTATTCGAAAAATTCGATTTCTTCTTCTTCTTCAAAATGAAGCCAGTTTGCGTCGGTTAGTCGGTTTGTCTGTTTGCACTATTTTATTCTTAAAAATTCTGAAAAAATTGAAAAATTGAATAATTGAAAATTACTATCATAAGAGCAACCATTGTTCTACAACTTTCTAAAATAAAACGTTGTTAATGAAAAAATTCATAAATTTATAATTAAGAAAGATATTAAAAAGAGCTTTACACCGTTGAAATGGTTTTTTAAATATCAATTTCACTTTCTTTGAGACCGAACGTCTATATAGTAAAAAAAAAAAAACACATTAAAAACAAACTTTTTTTTAAGAAAAAAAATTATTTTTCAAAATTTGCTCGACTGATCCTTTTTATACGTGCACGTGTAGATAGCTTTTGAGATGACGCAACTTTTGATATATCGCTCATATCTGGTAAAATCCGTTAACTCAAGATATAGTCCTGTAAGTGCAGCTGCCCATTTTGTACAGCCTCCTGTGAAACTTGCATTTACTTATTCATGTGTGTGTATTTGATTGGCAACTTTGCTTTTTGGAGTCTGCATATATTTGGTCAATACCGTAAAAAATTAGGAGTATATCTTTTCAGATTTTAGTTTATTTATTTAAAAATTAAATCCAAGGCCCCCCGTGTTAGGAACCACGACGCTCCCCACTCGGCCAACCTCAAACTTTGTTACTTGATGCCAACTTTTGATGTAATTCTGCTTTGTGTTTCAGTGTCTCATGTCTTAATGAGAAGAATGCAAAATTTTATGAGTAGAAAGCTTTATATGCATATGCCCCCACTAAGCATATAAATATAAAGTCTATAAAGTTAAAAAAAAAAAAGAGTTTTGATGTTTACCCTTACAATTAAAGTATGGCTAACTGTGTGAATCGCCTGTCCAGAGGTTATTTCCATATATATATATTCTATATATTATGCGTTCTGTTTTAAATAATTGAAGATCAATATATACAAAAAAAACAACTGATATCATATAAAAAACCTCTTGACGAGGTAAAGTACCGGTGACGAACCTGCATGCGAAACTCTCTCTCTCTCACTCTCTTCCTTCACTTCATAGCGAACGGTCGTGATTATTTTTTGCGCTTGCAATAAATTTTTGGGTTTGAAACCTTAATTTAAACACTTGCTTTTCATTACTAATATTGTGTCTTAATATTAAAGTGCAGTGCAGTGCCATATTTGGGTGAGCATTTAATAAAATTAATAAGTCGCAATCCAAATATAGCTCTGCTTCTTTTTTTTTACTCTCTGCCTTTTTAATTTTTGCTGTTAATTCTGCTCTTATCTTTTTGCGCGCATTTCTTGCGCTCTCCCGTAGCTCTCTTCACTAACTCTCTCCTCTACCTACCTTTTATTAACCTTAGTTGGTACAGTGGTTGAAGGCTTATTTGCTAAAAAAAAAAATAAATAAATAAATAAATTTATATAAATTATTATAAATTCATTTTTGAATGAATCTCCTAAGCGGAAAAAATCTGCTATTAGGGAAGTTGCAGCTCCACTAATCGCGGAACAGCCGGATCCTCCCGCAATAATGCAGCCGCTCATTTCCAAAAATGTATTTAAAATCCAAAATTGTTCCGTAGTTGTGGGAAACCAAATTGTTTTAACAAATTAACAGATGAGAGGCCTTCCTTATGACAGTTTCTCTATATAATAAATTATAAAAAAAAAACTAGAAAGGAAAGCTAACTTCAAGCGGAGCCGAAGTTGATAAACCCTTGCAGTTAGCAGAAGCTTATATTATTATTATATATATCGGATCCCATATAGTTGTCCGATCCTTATAAGAATTTCACCATCAACAAAATTTCTAATAAAAATATTGGAAACAGCCCCAAGCATCTTTAAAAATAGAAATGTTGTGCCATTTCCGATCGTTCAGTTATATGGCAGGTATAGGATATAGTTGGCCGATTCTTATGAAACAAAGGATTAGATTGCCCAAAACGGAAACCATAGATAGTCCCATCATTCTAGCTTCAAAAACAAAAAAGTTAAGCCAATTATCCTAATAAAATTTTGCAAATCGGATAAAATTGCCCAAAATGCAATCTGTACTAATCCTTCTAACTTATAAAAAAAAAAATATTTATGCCATATTCGATCAATCGTATAATAAACATGTATTATATCTTAAATAAATGCGCAAAGATAAAAAATTAAAAAAACTTTTCTAGTTTAACCAATTGTTGAATGTAACAATTTATTTTGGGTGTGCGATATAAAATAATAAATATTAGAAAAGTCTTGGCGGAGTTGCTTTGCCTAGTTTTTTTAAAGCAAAGTTGCCAATCAAATACAAACACATGTATAAGTAAATGCAAGCTTCACAGGAGGCTGTACAAAATGGGTAGCTGCACTTAGATGACTATATCTTGAGTTAACGGATTTTGCCAGGTATGAGCGATATATCAAAAGTTGCGTCATCTCAAAAGCTATCTACACGTGCAATATAAAAAGGATCAGTCGAGAAAATTTTGAAAAATAATTTTTTCTCTTAAAAAAACAGTTTATTTTCAGTGAATTTTTTTTTGTACTATATAGACTTTCGGTCTCAAAGAAAGTGAAATTGATATTTAAAAAACCTACACGTGCAATATAAAAAGGATCAGTCGAGCAAATTTTGAAAAATAATTTTTTTTCTTAAAAAAAAAGTTTATTTTCAGTGTATGTTTTTTTTGTACTATATAGACGTTTGGTTTCAAAGAAAGTGAAATTGATATTTAAAAAACCATTTCAACGGTGTAAAGCTCTTTTTAATATCTTTCTTAATTATAAATTTATGAATTTTTTCATTAACAACGTTTTTTTAATTTTTTGACGTAAGCTTAAGGTATTTTAGAAAGTTGTAGAACAATAGTTGCTCATATGATAGTAACAAACATTTCCAAATTTTTTTCAGGATTTTTAAGAAAAAAATAGTGCAAACGGACAAACCGACAAACCGACGCAAACTGGCTTCATTTTGAAGAAGAAGAAAAAATCGGATTTTTCGAATAACTTCTGAATGAAATGTCGGATTGTGGTACCAATCGACGAGTATTTAGCTCTAGAATGCGAATATATAAAAATATTCTATCTAGGGACTAAAATGTATCCACCAGCCCCACTTTAGTGATTAAAAATTTTTTTACTTTCACCCTAATTTCTCCCAAACCCAATAACTTTTGGAATATGTTTCGAATTAAATTATCTAATTGAAACAATACCTTTCGATTGGTATATCATTCATTTAGATCGGTGGCCTACAGAAAGATAGAATTTAATTTTCAATTAACTACTAAATTTAATTATATAATAAAAAAATTAATAAAATTTTAAATCCAATAAAAAATAATAAATAATTTAAAGAAAAAGAAAAAAAACACTTTCAAGCTAAATATATTAATTTATAATAACGAAATCGAGGATAAGTACCACGAGCTCAAATAAACGCAAAAGAAATAAATGTTAATTTTACATAAAAAAAGAGAGGAAAGGGCGGAGCCGAAGTTTATATATCCTTGCAGTTGAGTCGCAATCCGCTAGGTGGCGCCACGCATCTTATATTATTAGATATATAGCAGATCGTATATAGTCGGCCAATCCTTAAGAAATTTGGCAAATCAGATTATTTTGTCCAAAATAGAATCTGTACCAAGTCCCATCTTTCTAACTTAAAAAACCATTCCGTTATGCCAATTCCGATCTTTGTATGACAGCTGTAGGATATAGTCGGCCGATCCTTATGAAATAATAAAATAAAATTGTACATTAGATATGTTGGTTAAATATAACATGTGTGGAAAGTCCCAATCCTCTAACTTAAAAAACACGATCAATCAGTTATATGGCAGCTATAGGACATACTCGACCGATCCCGGCCGTTCCGACTTATGTACTACCTGCAAGGACAAAAGTATGTGTGCAAAGATTCAACTCGATAGCTCCAAAACTGAGAGACTAGTTTGCGTAGAAACCGACAGACAGACGGACAGACGGACATGCTCATATCGACTCAGAAGGTGATTCTGATCAAGAATATATATACATTAAAGGGTCGGAGATGTCTCCTTCACTGCGTTGCACACTTTTCACCAAAATTATAATACCCTCTTAATACCCTCTTATAATACCCTCTTATAATACCCTCTTATAATAAAAATACGCTAAAAACATCACAACCTAAAAAAATTACAGAAAAAAATATTCTCATAAATAAAATTCTTGCATATTCAGCCATAAAAATTAAAGGAAATCTTCCTCTTCTATACTCTACATTAAACACAGAAACTAATTCTGATTCACCTTCAGCAAAATCAAATGGAGCTCGATTAGTTTCAGCTAAAGAATTCCTATTAAACCTACCCTTACGAATTTGAATGTACCTTAAAACTTTTCGTTCTAATAAAGTTAAAAAAGCTATTCTTACTAATACACAAATAACACAGGCCTTTTTTTTTCCTCCACGCATAATTTTACCTGCTCCATAACCTTTAGGCTCCCCTAAACCAAAGTCAAGAACAAACATAGGTTCTATCACCCACAGTTTCCGCGGTACACCTAAGAGAAGAAATTGATCAAATTTTACCTAATATTGACCATCGTGCACCAACTGAAACCTTATTTTTGGAATACTCATCCAAAGTTGGAATCTCAGATTTTCTCAGAAATAATTTTATTGAATTTGTTATAGGTGGTTAAACAATATTTTCGTCAATTAAATTGGAGTTTTTAATCTCATATTTTCAAATAGTCATGGCTATCTAAACTGTTTCTATGTTCAAAACGTATCTATTGCAAGTTCAGCTTGTTTAGTAAAGCTTTACAAAAATTGTAGATGTTTTTGATAAACAGGTGAAATTCTTTATTTAAACTCATTAAAAATTATTTTTACATAAAAATATACTAATTCTATTATTATTTCTTAATTTTATTAATTAAAATTAATATTTAAATAAATATTTAAAATTTAATAAATAATTTAATTTATAAAATAAATTATAACACATTTTTTAATAATTGCCAATTCTAAGCATATATTTATTATTTTTAAAAATGAATTTTATTGCTTATCCCATAAATTAATAAAATTATATATTATTTAATTTTTTAAATAATTAAATAAATTTATTTATTTATTTATTTCTTGAAAAACGACAAACTATTTTAGTTTCTATTTTATAAGCACAACACAAAATTTTAGACTTTTCAGGGGGTATAGGCTTTGCATTCTGCATTTTTACTTGATTGTTACTCATTCGAACACATATAAATTTTTGCAATACAAAATTATGTTGGGGAATCTATTGTTAAAATGAAGATTGGGTGGAAAATATAAGTACAGGGTATCATATAGTCGTAGATCTCAGAACCTATGTAGTGTCATTAATCATACAACATAGAGACTTCTCATTTCAAACAACGAAAATGGAAGCAAAAATGTTTTTCGACAGGCCAGCGGAGGCCCAAGAGAGAATCTTACTCTCATTCTTACGCTCAAGTTCTCTCTGAACGTTTTTGGTTGTTCAGTCGCTGAGAGGCGCATCATCAAGATGGTTGCTCCGCACCGCGGAGTCCGTGGTTAAATTAATCTTTACATGAATTCGTGCTCACACATTCGCATACACGGTTTCATGTGATTTCAAGCCGACTGACGACCCATCAGGGTACAGGCCCAAATGTCTCTTGAACACGGTAGGGAAAGTTCTCAAGATGACCATTGCTACTCGCATCTTGAAATCCATTGAGGAGAAAGGAGCGCTCTCAGGGAACCAATATGGGTTCCGGAAGGCTCGCTCTACTATTGACGCGATCAAGGCGGTGACCGACATAGCAGAAACTGCCATTGCAGGATCTAGGTGGAGCACTCTCTCGGATGCTGCCAAACATTGGAGGCCCAAAAGAAGGCAGGCGACGCCTTCTGGTCAGAGTCGTCACGTCGGTCCTACTGTATGCAGCGCCGATTAGGCCAGCATCAGTCAGAGGAAACCAAGGGCTTAAGAGGACGCTATGCGCATCATACATGCCAATGATAGTGAAGCTGCAAGCCTTCGTCAATAAGTGCCTTAGGATCATATGTGGTCATAATTGGTATGTGGAAGCACCAATCCAGCAGCAGATTAAGAAAAAGAAATGGAAATGGATTGGTCACGCACTAAGGAAAGAACGAGACAGCATAGTTAGGATGTCCTTGGAGTGGAACCCGCAAGGGAGCAGAAGAGTGGAACGCCCCAAGCTAACCTGGCGCCGATCATCATTAACAATAACAAAAAGAACAGCGAAGAATAGGGTCCGGTGGAATGCACTTGTGGAAAAAAAAAAAAAATGCGCATCATACCGGCTTGCAGCACTACGAGTCATATGATCTCGGAGGACGCAGCCCTAGTCCGACCGGCAAGGGGCATTATTCATTTGGCAGGATAGGTGGGATTCAGCGACCAAAGGCAGATGAACGCATAGGATCGGAAGTAGGGTTGTTAGTTTTTGAAAAAATATCGTATTGATGATATTTGCTGTAAAAAAAATATCAATCGATAATATTAAAAAATATCACCAAAAAAAATCGATATGTCGAGTATTTTTAACATTTTTTATGATCAGCTAAAATTGAATAAAGGTTTCTTATTTGTAAATTAAAAAACGGTTTTAATATGTGATTTCATACGCCATGCACTGCAAAAGAGCTATTTTTTTAACATAAGACTATTTTTTTTTTAAAGTGAATTGAAAAAACAACAAATATTTATACCGTCTCCTAAGCAACTTTTATTTACGTTCTTTGAAATAAAAAATAACAAAATTATTAAGGACATTGTATTTAAATTTATTTAATTTAACATAATTAATTCAGATGGAACCGAACTACTGTGAACTAGCGAACCGAACCGAAGCGTGTTGCCGCTGGTTTTTATCACTTTTAGGCACAATGTGCATTTTGCAAATGCAGTTTTCTTTTATGTATAAAACTCTTTTGCCGAACTAATTTTTCACCACTTTTCTTTTCACTTACTTGCTTAAGAGTGATCAAACATAAAATATCGGAAATACCAACACAAAAATATTATTATCGAGTATTTTTGCCCAAAAAATATCCCGGTAATAATATATCCCGGTAACATCACAGGATCGGACACGCGGAAAGCCCAGAATGCCCTAACTGCCCAGGAGCTGACGAGGACCCAGAGCACATCCTCTATAATTGACGGAGGTACCGTGCAAGAGCAGGAGCTCTACCAGCTCCAGAGCACCTAATAAAATATATGTGAATCAGAGGAGCATTGGAACCGGGATAGCCAGGTTATAGCTTATTCACAGGGCGACTTAAGAAGGCTAGAAAATGAACGTCGCTTGCGGAGAATGCCTAGTGTTTAATAAGATTATCTCAACAATTTCAAAAAAAAACTTCAGTATAATATTTGTTCAATATAAATTTCGAAAACGACGACAAAAAGAAAAGTGCATGCACACGGCTAGGCGTTATAATCCGATATTTTCAACAAAAATAACTTATGTCAGCTTATCTATTGCGGCGAAGCGGGGCGAATTCGCAAGACAGCGCTACTGAGTTTTTATTTCGCTCCCGCTCCGCCCTATGCTAACTTAGACTAGACTTCAATTTTTTTTCGACTTCAGTATTTAATTATGCTACTAATCTAATCTAATCTAATTATGCTACACCGGCTCCGTTGAAGGTCTCCATCCGGCTTCAACCAACCGGCTGCCTCGCCAGCTTATGAATCGCCCTCTTAAATATAGCTCCACCGCTAGTCGACACGACGGCAACCCTGACCCTTCCGTCCGCGCCGGCGTGTATTTCGACGACCCTGGCAATGATCCACTATTGGTGCGGCTGGTGATCTGTTGCGACCAGGACCAGATCGCCATTCCTGACGTCCTCCTGCACCCAATGCCACGTCGACCGCACCTGTAGGCCCCAGACGTACTCCCGGGACCATCGCTGCCAAAGCGTTTGCTTGATTGACGAGACAAGCCACCATCGCCGCATGCACGTTAGACCCTGCTGGTCCGGGGTCCGCGGTGTGGCCTGTCAACAAGTGGCCGGGAGTCAATGCCTCGCCATCGCTCTAGTCCTGACTGAGGGTGTCCAGGAGCCTCGAATTCATAATGGCTTCGACTCCTATGAGCGGTGGGCAGCGCGAGGCTGACCGCAGAGGAGCTGCGGTATGAACGCAAATACGCATCCTTTTTTTGATGCGTATTGTCTCAGTTCGTCCTCCTCGTCCTCGAGACGAAGTTCGTCGTGTTGTGGCTGTGCACGATCTGCGGACATCCTCGGCGCCTATCAAACCTTTGAAATACCAATAATAAGGAGTCAGTTGATAAATCAGATACTACTTCTAAATGAACTGACTTGGACGCAAAACAAACAAAAGGGCAATGTAGGACTTGTTGGGTGGCCTGCCACGAATTTTTAAAGTCACATCAATAGGGCCACGGAAATCCACGACACATAAGGAGAATGGGCGGAGATCACGGATTCACTGCGTTGCATCTCACTGAGAATACCCTATTGTAGAGGTATGATTCCAGTAGCTTGTGGGTGTATGTTGGCAAATACGTTTTAATTTTGTGCATGAGTCCATTAAAATTAAAATGTTGCTTCTAGCGCAACAAAGATTGGCTGCTTTGGTAAACTGCTGCTTTAGCTGACTCTTATGGCTCTGTTACGTCATCAGTTCGAGGTTAGATTGCCTCGTGTACTCGTCCTCTTACACTCGATCTCTTTCCACTCATTTTTACCTCTTTTCCTTCCTTTCCGACCGGTTGCCTTTGTTTCAGCCAGTGGCAACTTGCCAAATCGATGAAAAGCGCGAACAAGCTAAGCGACGTGCGCGAGGCTAACCGGCCGGTGGTAATCACACTACAGGTTGGCAAACTTGGTCGAAAGCTTGAGATACGTCGAGAAAAATTGCGCTACAGTATTCTCGCTGTTCGAAGGCTGAGCGTATCTCGGATGTTAATTTGTTCACTTGCTTGGTTCCGTGGTTTCTTTGGAAGCCAAATTGGTGTGCCGGGATAATTTTTCAAGCTTCCAGATGTGATATTAATCGAGTTAGCAAGCATTTTTCGAACCATTTAGACAAACAATATAGAAGGCTTATTGGTCTGTAAAATGACGGTGTTGTGTGGTCCTTTCCAGGCTTTGGTATCATTATAATGATGGATTTCTTCCACTTTTTTGGGAAATAGCCAAGATTAATGATACTATTAAATAGTTTGCAGACGACCTCTGTTGGGCTAAGCAGCCACCAGATAGGCTAATTTGAATATTGATAATTTGTTTATCTGCAGCGGTATTTAATCTTCTCTTTTGTCTCTCAGATTCGCATGCAATTTGTTGTCATTTTGTAGCGCATGCGATTTTGGGAGCTTTGTAAGAGCTTCTGCGCCAAAGCGGTTCTTCTTCTTGTTGTATTTTGGGAGTTGTTATTGACGGGCCGCTATTTGTTTTATTATGCGGAATTAGCTCAATAAATTTAATATAAACAATTGAATATCGTCTTTAATTCGGTCGCTACTAAAACGCTGAGCGCTCAACATTGGTGACCCCGACGTGATCGCGCCCGAAGTTCAACCAGTTTAATTCCCCGAGAAACTGAAAAAACTTCGGTACAAAAAACAAAACGACAAAAAAAAAAAAACAAACATCTCTTGGTTTTCGATTGCATCACTCGCGCTGGAGATTTGCGAGATGGAGTCTGGATGTGGAACTATTGGATCTGCTGCCGCAAGCCGGGAAAGGATGCTGCGGAGAAGAGCAGAGGTGACCTGCCAGGAGATGGAGGCGCTGCATCATAAGGTGAAGGCTGCAGCGCGGAATGAGGAGGGCACCATTATGGCGCTGGAGTCAGTGGAGAAGCGTTTGCGTGAGCGGTTCACCGCGCCTCAAGAAGAGTTGGAGCTTAACTTCAGCGAGATCGGGAGTGAGCTTTATTGGAGATTCTCGCAGCTGGCGACTGATGTGCAGGTGGACATTCAGGTGGAGGTTGCCAAGCGAGAATTGCTGCCCACTCCACACTTCTCGACGGTGCCGGTGTCTCACCCATGCCATACAAGCCGTCCCCCTCCTTACCACCGTTGCCGATGCCAACATTTAGCGGCGGCTATGTTGACTGGCCGGATTTCTTCGCCCTTTTCAAGGCCACGATTGACAGCCATCCTCATCTAACAAATATGGAAAAGCTCCGGTGGCTCATTTCATGCCTGCGCGAATCAGCCTTGGATACGGTGAGAGCGCTGGAAATTACTGACGCGAACTACGATGTGGCTCTTGACCTATTGCGCAATCGGTTTAGTAATCGGCGATTAATTTTTCCAGTCTCACATCAACGAGATCCTGCAGCTTCGTGTGGTCGAGCCAGGTTCTTTTGCTACGTTGCGGGAGCTATCGGAGCGGTTCAATGGGCATATGCGGGCTCTCATGAGTTCGGGATCAGCTGCCGAGATCCAAGGATGCTTGCTCATCCAGATTGTCCTTCAGAAGTTGGATCCGGCCACAAAAGCCAAGTGGGAAGACACTCTCGCCGGAAACAACGACAGCCTTCCGCCTTGGGAGCCCATGGCACGATTCTTGGAGCAAAGGTGCCGGACTCTTGAATGCGTCGACTTTTCTTTGGCTGCGTATCCACCAGCTAACCATGTGGGCCGAGGGAGATCTTCGATGTTGCTGTTGCTACCCCACATTCCCAGTCAATCAACCCGGTCTTGACGCAGGATCGCCTTACTGAAGTGCTTCTACCAACCGCCAATATCCTCATCCGTGGTCGATCAGGTGCCTTCCTGCCGTGCAGAGTGTTATTGGACTCTGGTTCACAAGTTCACATTATCTCATCGCGGCTGGCAAGTGAACTTCAGCTTCGTCACACCAAAGGCTGTGTAGCGGTCGCCGGTCTCGGCGGCACTGAGTTTGCTACGGATGGATCCTCCGTTAATGTGTGTGTGAAGTCTCGACTAACCACATATTGTGCGAACCTAGAGGCGGTTATAGTGTCTCATATTGCGGACTGTCAGCCCAGCCTTAAAATTGATATTTCGAAATGGAAGATTCCTCACGGCATAGCGCTGGCTGATCCCAACTTCCACAGACCGCAGGGTATGGATCTGCTAATTGGAGCCAGTCTGTTCTTCAACCTATTGTCAGTTGGCCAAATCCAGTTAGGTCACTGCCTCCCAGTAGCCCAAAATACACTATTTGGATGGGTGGTTTCTGGACGCATTGGACTATCGCGGGAGGCTGGATTGCCCTATGCAGAAGGAAAAGAGGAGAAGAATCAACGTTCCGGACCCCCTGCACTCGTTAGGAGAACTCGACTCCCGCATTGGTCTATTGGGGGGAGCAATGCGTGGTCAATGGTTTGGAAGAAGTTGGTGTGCCTTTTTCGCCCTGTGAGTTCTTAATCTTTAAAGGAATATCCCTTGGGTCTGCTGCTCTTCCAATATTGTGTTGTGGGAGAATGTTGAGCTAAGCAGCCACCAGAGAGGCTAATTAGAATATTGATAATTTGTTCATCTGCAGCGGCATTTAATCTTCTCTTTTGTCTCCCAGATTCGCATGCACTTTGTTGTCATTTTTGAAGCGCATGCGCTTTTGGGAGCTTTGGAAGAGCTTCTGCGCCAAAGCTGTTCTTGTTCTTGTTGTATTCCGCTATTTGTTTTATTGTGCGGAATAAGCTCAATAAATTTAATATAAACAATTGAATTTCGTCTTTAATTCGATCGCTATCAAAACGCTGATCGCTCAACAACCTCTATAGCGCATTTTGGAAGTTCGATCAACATCTTTGGCGTCAGTAAATCACCACCGGATGCCTTTTTTGGTTTTTATCCCTCTTATGATTTTTTCGATTTCGTTCGGCCGGAATGAAGGTGCAGTTGACTGAGGGGTAGCCTCTGGCTAAATGACTCAGAAGGAATGAAATTGAGGCAGGGTTTGGCTGGAAGACACTTTCGAGATGAGTAGCGAATATTTCGGTTTCTACGCAAACTAGTCTCTCAGTTTTGGAGCTATCGAGTTGAAACTTTGCACACATACTTTTTTCCTTGCAGGTATAAGTCGGAACGGCCGGGATCGGTCGACTATATCCTATAGCTGCCATATAACTGATTGATCGGAAATGCCATAACTTTGGTGTTTTTTAAGTTAGAGGGTTGGGACTTTCCACACATGTTATATTTGACCAAAATATCTTATGTACACAATTTCATAAGGATCGGCCTATAGCTGTCATAGAACGATCGGAATTGGCATAACTTTGGTGTTTTTTAAGTTAGAAAGATGGGACTTGGTACAGATTACTCTTTGGCAAAAAAAAAAGGGTTTCTTTGGTTCACTGAGCTCCTCACTCGTTCTGTTGATCGTTGCTCAAAGAGCTCATTGCGTGGCACTTAATTATTTAAAACAATGCACTAGTTTTTTTGTTTTAGCACATTCGATCTAACGGTAAATCTCCCATCATTTGAGTCAACAGATGAGGCTTGCATTTAAAACAGCGTATGTGTTCGCACCTAGACCTACTACCCTATATTCGCACTTAGTAATTTGATCCAATCATTAGCATGTCGCAATGTACAAACCCACTAACCTATTGGCAAACCTAGTAATAATAAGCAATGAGCATAAACAATATCCAACCTAATAACCCAGCACTAGTAGACGGCGCCAGAAGCAGAAATCCGCATTATCAGCGGGTAGAATGACCGACTAACCGAAGCAAGCAAAAACCAAGCATTTACAAGCAATGCATGATCAAGCAATCTGAGTCAGCAGACTCAGAGGTGGGTGACCCTGGCGTTAACATTAGTTTTATCACGTCCATAACATTGACCTTTCTTAGATTTAATTATGCATAATCTAGCATCTTATATAGGAATTGTTCTTCTGAAATAAATATAGTTGCGAAATCAGTGAATCGTCTCGTTACTCAGTGTCTGAACCACGGCACTTAAAATCAATCTACTTCGAGTGATCCTGTGTAAAACGGTTCACAAGTAGAACCCGCGGCATACCAGTCTACTTCGAGTGTTGCTCCTGTGAAACGGACCACGAGTAAACCCCGCGTCATCCAACCTACTGCGAGTGGCTCCTGTGTAAACGGACCACAAGTAGAACCCACGGCATACCAGTCTACTTCGAGTGTTGCTCCCGTGAAACGGACCACGAGTAGACCCCGCGTTATCTAACCTACTTCGAGTGGCTCCAGTGTAAACGGACCACAAGTAGAACCCGCGGCATACCAGTCTACTTCGAGTGTTGCTCCCGTGAAACAGACCACGAGTAAACCCCGCGTCATCCAACCTACTGCGAGTGGCTCCTGTGTAAACGGACCACAAGTAGAACCCGCGGCATACCAGTCTACTTCGAGTGTTGCTCCCGTGAAACGGACCACGAGTAGACCCCGCGTTACCCAACCAACTTCGAGTGTTGCTCCCGTGAAACGGACCACAAGTAGGACCGGCCGATAAGGAATCAGCCGAACCACCATAACATCTGTACCTGAGGAGAACCAGCCCAGGACTTCAAGTACCCCACATCAATTCCAGCCTGTTCACTGCAATCACCTGGTCAACCCGAGCAGTCCCTTGCAGAATTCAGGTACATTTAGTCAGAACCTTTATACGTTCCTTTTACTGCGACTCCGGGAGTCCGTTATGCCCGCGAGTTCAAGTTCGACGTAGTGGCCGCATAACGCTCTACGGACAAACATTTGGTGACCCCTATGTGATCCTTTTCTAGAGGATCACAATCTGAACACAAGCTGCAATGCAATTTAACTCATCGAAAAAAAAAACAAAAAGGATGCATCGCAACCATGGGATCAGAACCAGACCCTATAATCCAAATGCTCATTGATGAGCAAATTGAAAACAACATAGCCATCCAAAGGCTAATAAGAAACTTCACTAAGGACTTCGCAGAGCGTTAACTCAAGGAAGGATACTTCGAGGAGAGACTCAGACAGCTCACTCACTCATGGACCCAGCTTAAAAAAAATGATGCCAAGCTCCTGAGCTAGCACTAAGTCCTGAGAATGAGTATTTCACAAAGGCCAAAGCGCTAGAAGAGCTTGTGAAAAAAAAAATATGAAGCCATATTTTCGGATGGAATCCCATCAGTGTCAGGCCCGTCACAAAAGCCCCAGAAAACAGGCAAAAATCTCGAGCAAAAGGCACAATCATCACGAGTAAACGAAGGAGAAGACCTTCGATTAACATCATTAAAACGAAGACATGAAGTGAAGACACGGGAAGTGTCCACACACGTCAGACAAACACATGAAGGAGCTATGGAAGGAAATCGTCACGGGATACTATGATCTCATCGACTTGGAACCAGCCATAAAAACTGATGGACCCACTTATGATAGATTTCAGGTGGTACGAGCAGAATACTTTTTGTTTCTGGGCGAAGAATCGCAATCGACTTTAGCATCAACACAAAAACCCGCGATCGCATCTCCGTTTGTAATACCACCCGTATAAATTCCAAAGTTTGTCGGAGACTACCGACATTGGCTACGTTTCTACGACATTTTTACGGAATGCATCCACAATCAAGACTACAGCAATGCAGTAAAATTCCGTTGTTTGGAGAATCATGTAACAGGTGAAGCAAAAAACCTAATCTCAACGTCAATTGGCGGACAGCCCCACCGTTCTGTTACCAAGTGGCAATACATGGACCAGCCGGAATCCCTCAGCAATGCCGCACAATCCTAGATTCCGGATCACAGATTAACATAAGCACCAGAAGGATGGCTGACACACTAGGACTACAATTGGAGCCATCAACCCTGAACATCTCTGCACTGGGAGGAACAACTAAAAGATCACGAAAAAAGGCTGTGGTGACCCTATCCTGGCGGATCAACAAGGAGAGCCGCAGACGGACCCCGAACCACAAGCCCAAGGTTGTGAACTCACAACTGAAGAGCACAGAGTGCAAGGGCCAGTAACCAAGGAAAATCAAGGAGAAGAAGTCACCTCCTATCTTGCTTGGGTAACATGCATCTCCAAAAGGGAGCAAGCAGTAAGGTCAAGAGAGGACCGAGAGTCCTGTATGCGCACTGACCAACCAGAAAGAAGGTCTAGTACTTCATGGGATGCCCAAGGAGAATGGTTACGAGGGCGCGCAACAAGGCGAAGGAGACAACAGGCCGGATAGAAATGTCGTTGGTATCGTATCAATTTTTTTGTTATTCAAACTAGATTTTTAGTAACTAGTTTTAAGATCCACAATATGTTCTAGTGCAAGGGTACATATCGGTATACTGAGACGGTTCAACAACAACGCACAGCCGCATTGGATTGAGTCCCTCAATGGTAACATGCATCTCCATGGGGGGGAGAATGTTGGCACCTAGTGCCAAGACCTACTACCCTATATGCACACTTAGTAATTTGATCCAATAAATATGCATCAGCATGTCGCAATATACAAACCCACTAACCGATTTTCTCACCTCTAAATAATTAGTAATAAGCATATAACTATATCCAACCTATTAATCCAGCACTAGTAGACGGCGCCAAAAGCAGAATCAACATATCAGCGGGATGAATAACCGACTGACCGATGCAAACAAAAACCAGCCAGCTAAGCCGAAATGCGTGTGCAAGCAGTACATGAACAAACAATCTAAGTCAGCAGACTCAGAGGTGGGTGACCCTGGCATTAACATTAGTTTTAGCACTTCCATAACATTGACCTTTTAATTTAGCATCTTATATAAGAGTTGTTCTTCTGAAATAAAGATAGTTGCGAGATCAGAGTCAATAGTCTCGTTACTCAGTGTTGAAACTACGGCACTTAAAATTGACCTACTTCATGTGATCCTGTGTAAAACGAGTAACAAAGTAGGACTTTCAAAAACCTATCTACTTCGCGTGGCTCCCGTGAAACGGACCACGAGGAGATCCCGCGGCACACCAGTCTATTTCGAGTTTTGCTCCCGTGAAACGGACCACCAGTAGACCCCGCGTTACCTAACCTACTTCGAGTGTTGCTCCCGTGAAACGGACCGCCAGTCCGTTCGTTTATACCGGTTTACACCGGCGATAAGGAATCAGCCGAACCACCATACTACCGGTACTTGAGGAAAACCACCCCAGGACTTCACGCACATCAACTCCAGCCTGATCACAGCAAGCGTCTGGCCAACCCGAGCAGTCCCTTGCAGAATCCAGGTAAATTTAGTCAAGACTATTTACGGACTTTGACTACGACTCCGGGACCTACCGTTACTCCCGAGAGTAGGTGACGTAGTAACGGTTTGACGTAGTTGCCGCATAACGCTCTACGGACGAACATTTTTATATTTTATTCTTAATTTTATTAAGAGGAATATTAGTTTTATTTGTTTATGTTACATCTTTAGCTTCAAAGTTTATTTTCAGTTATTTTATTATAATAATGAAATACTTCCAATTTTTAACAGAAATTCATAATTATCGTAATAATCATCCGTAATTTACATCACGACAAATATGATTTACTCTGTAAAAAGCTAAATATACATCTGCTGTATCACGGTGGACGGAAGTCCACGAGGTGACGACCTAGGCGTGCGCGAGGAAACTCTATATATAGCCAAAGAATTAAAAATTTTCTGTAGGCAACCGATCTAAATGAATTATATACCAATCGAAAGGTATTGTTTCAATTAGATAATTTTTGTCGAAACATATTCCAAAAGTTATTTGGTTTGGGAGAAATCAGGGTGTATTATATAGCTAAAAATAATCCAGTTACAATTTGAATAACTAAACACAATCCTAATAATGATCCAAAATTTCATCATCTTAAAATATTAATAGGAGCTGGGAAATCTACTATTGCGTTATTAGCAATTTTGTATTTAGTGGGGATTTAATGGGAAAATGGTTCAACAGCCTTCCCGAGAATAGTTTCGAAGTAATTGGAAATGGTGCATTTTGTAAAATATGTGAAAAAAAAATATTTAGTCTTAAAGTTTGGTATCATTGTAAAGCTTTACAAGTAGCTTCCTAGAAAAAATTATGATTTTTTACTGCAACACAAATTACCATAAATAAAAATAACTATTAATAATAATCATTATAAATAATAATCCAAATTTTTATCTTTTACGTCTCCACGAATAGCTTTTATTAAATATTTTAATTTTAATAATAGTAATTTTTTTTTAAATCCTTTGCATGTATTTAGCATATTTTGCATATATTTTGCATATTTTTTGCATATGCATTTTATGCAAATATGCACAAAAAAAAATATGCCGATCGTTTATAACTATCTATGCATTGAAATGAATTTTGGTGTTTTCAGAATTCAAATAACTTAAACCGTTAAAAATATGCAAATATGCAAATTCCGAGGTCTATTCATTAGTTTAAAATATTATTCGTATAGGTCCCTTAAATAATTTAGTAATTTTTACCACAACAATACTTTAATTGTAATTGAATAAATAATTTATTAATAAAATTGTAATAAAATTTGTTGGGAAATTATATAATTTATTTAATGATAAAGAATTTTCTGTTGTATTTCCTGCTCCCTTCCTCCAGTGGGATTTGCCAATAGCCGTCTTTAAGGTCGAGGCTGCTGAAAAATGTGGCCTCCCTCAATTGTTCCAGTATGAAGTTTATCCGTGGCATCGGATGGCGGGTCATCCTTTACTGACATTGCGTTCATTTGTCGGAAGTCCGCGCACATTCTCCATTGACCCGTATTTTTCTTCACCATGGCGATAGGTGAACCAGCAGTTCTTCTACCTATTCATTGATCTCCCCCTGTATTTTGGGGTTCTTCGGATAATACCTTTGCTTTATTGAGATGTCGTCTTTCATCGTGATCCTATGCTAATGTTCGAACAACCCTTCTGGTTTGTGAGCGCCGCTAGGTCCTCCTCGATGAACCTTTTGTCCCGCTCGCTTTCCCATTCCTCCGAGGGTCCAGTTATGGCTATGGACAGCCCATCCTCCAGGCATCCGCTCCATCTTTCTCTTCTCGGGATCGTGACTTGGTGACCTGCGCAGTTTATTGATGTTCCGAATTCTGCGAGGAAATCCCATCCAAGCACCGCGCTGTCTTCCATGCCTGACATCGCTAACATATTCAAATTTTTTTTCTTGTTGCTAAAGCTTACTGTTGTCTAGAGTAACATTTGAGTCTCTGTGTGGCTCCCGTTGGCCAACTTTACCAGTCTCCTTGTTGTTCTCCGCTCTCCGCCGATTCCTGGATTCTCCGCTAGTTTGTCTGAGATGTCTGAGACTAGCCGTTGCCCCGGTGTCTATCATGGCCTTCACTTCTGCACCTCTGACCTTGACGACCGCTGCCAACTTCTGATCGTCTCTCCCTACGGCTGAGATCGCTGCGCGTTTCCCGCTCTTTGGCAGCATTCTGTGCTCCTCACCCCTATTGCGCCGCACATCCTGCAGAACAAAGTTCTGGGGTTCCTGCACCCACTGGCCCAATGGCCCATGCCTCCGCACCTGTTGCATGCCTGCGCTGGGTTTTCTGGGTATATGTTCCTGTCAAGGCGTCGCTGCCCACTGCAGATTCGGCTGTCTTTGACTTTGGCTTGCTGCCCATTGTTGACTCGGCTGATCCTCAGGCTGCCATCTCTGCCCCCATCCCTGTCC
The DNA here is from genome assembly GCF_017639315.1 of Drosophila ananassae. Lineage (NCBI taxonomy): Eukaryota > Metazoa > Arthropoda > Insecta > Diptera > Drosophilidae > Drosophila > Drosophila ananassae. The sequence goes on from NW_025319056.1 coordinate 88,130, forward strand.
TGGGGGCTATTTTGCTCCTGTGGTTTCTGGTGCAGTTCCCTTTTTGGCCACCTTCTGTCTACCGCGGAGGCTTGCCTATTAAAGACCTCTTCCTTCAAGGCCAGCTCCTCGAATTCCTCGGCTTGACCCAAAACCTCCTCGAGCGATGCGCAAGCGTATGGCCTCTTGAACATTTTCATGCGCGGCATGCAGTACTCCACCAGCCTTTCAATCACCTCCTGCGTAGACTTTCCTAGTGGCTTCATTAGCGGTTTATTGTAGGTCCACCATATATTCTTCGAACGGTTCTCCTCGCTGCTGTTTCCGCTGCCGGACTTGGTCCGGAATTGAGGTTTAGGATAGCTCCTAGAATGATTTCATTCTGAGTAGACGATGTTGTTTTGTATTGGGTCATCAAGTTATCAACACTTTTTATAAATAGTGCTAAATACATTGTATCACCATCAAATTTGTCAATTTGTTTTAGTTGCATGAAGAAATGATTCATATGTGCCTTGCTGCAGCTGATGTGGATGCTTGTTCAGATTGCATTTTAAAGTTTTTTTTTTATTTAATTTGGTATATAAGTTAATTGAATTTAACCGCGCAACGGCAATGTCTGATTACTTAAGAGCTCGCTCTGGCCAAACTGCTGACACAGCGTCTGGCCGGATGCTCGTGCATAGCCGGCGAACACTGCATATTTGCGTGGCAGCTATGAAATACATTTTTGTTAGCTTTAAGTTTCAGTTTGTACTTGAGTCTCACACAATAAAGAGCTCCCATACCAAACACCGGCACAAGCCGTAAAATTCAATTCACTTATACTTGATTGGTTACTCAGCCTCAAGGGCGGTAACAACGGAGTTAGTAACTCCCAACATAACCTCCTGTCAGAAGGAAGAACCCTAGGCAACCGCCAGGGATATAAAATCACCCACTACTGAAGACATCCTCTCCAGCGAAGAACATACAACTATCCTCACCCCTTAATTTAATTAATTTATATATGTTTTTATTTTTTAAATTATCTTGATTATATTAATAATTTTATTTTATTTGTTTATTTCAAATAGACATTAGAAATCCTCATTCGTGATTTGACTAATGCTGAGTTCACTGGTATTAAAATTTTTTTATGTAATGTTTGTTGCACTTCAGGATGGGCACTTGTTTATGAATTTGGAGCAAAAGGGGTTTGATGTTTACGTCTACTGTCGTCGATAAAGGCGTGTGAATGGTTTATGTCTATGTCTAGCCTATTTGAATTATTCCCACAGTAGGCTCTGGAATGTTGTTTATATATGATTTGATAGGTATGGCAGGGTATACTGGTTTTATGAAGGATTCGTTATCTAGGGTATTTGCAGATACATTAAGTGTATTTGCGGATACACTACTTGTATGTTATATATAAAAGAAAATAAAAACAACAAAAAACAAAATGAAATACAATAAAAAAAAAATAACTTAAAAAAAATAAAAAAAAATATAATAGAATATATATATACATATTATATTAGGAATTTCAAAATTTCAAAAAAAGAAAAAATATAAGGGAAAGAAACCTAATGTCACCCGAAGAAGGGGGGAGTTGGATAGGGATATCCTCATAGAAAATAAAGAATTAAAAGGAAGGGGAAAAAAAAACAAAGAAAACAAAATCAAACAAGAAGATGGAACCACGAAGCTTCTGTCGTTCCCTAAGAAGGGGGAAGTGTGAGGAGATTAGATCTCCCACACGCCAAGACAAGTGGCAAGAGGGTCAACAAGGGGGGGAGGGGGAACAGGCAAGCTAGCACGGCGGCGTCGGACGGGCCAGCGCGGCTGTGGTTAGAAAATACGGAAGAAACGAAATGCGTCGAGTGCAGACGGCATACGGGGGCAGCAGCGGGGGCAGAGGCACGGCGACGCGCGCGGAAGAAGGAGAGAGAGGAATCACCGTGGAACGTAACGGGCCTCCGCGGCCGTGCTCGAATGTTATAGAAGAGAGCGGGGACGGCGGGGAACGAACGAGTCGCGGTCCGCGGCTGCGCAGATATGTTTAGAAAGTGCAGAATCGTAGAAATGCATTGGGAATGCCCAAAGAGGGGGAGCGCGGGGGTATGCGTTCAAAGTGCGGAGACGTGCAAAACAATGTGATAATAGCAATAACAATATGAATCGGAGTCCCAAGCGGGATAAACGGGGGCCAAATAAAGAAAGCCCGCCGATAGAAATGCGGCGGGAATTGGAGAAAGTTAACGGCGAGAACAGAAGAGCGAAGGATTAACGGCAGGAAGCGAGATTTGCAAGGATTAACGGGCGCCTCAGGCACTATATATGGAGGGCCCCTGGAGCAAAACGGGACCAAATCTTCTAGGGAAGCTGGAAAAATTGAGTGAAAGCCCCCGTGGGTAAGTCTGACATTCAAGCGGGAAAGTTTCCTTGGAGGAATTAGAAGTAAAGGCTGAAGGACGCCCCGTGGGTAAGCGAGTGCGCAAGGATCTGCGATCCGTAGCTTAAGGTCCCCCTGTGGGTAAGTCCGGCGTACCCACAGTAGAAGTCAAGGAGCAAGTGGGAAAAGGATCAAGGATCCGCGGCGGAACTAAAGCCCAAGAGTAAAACGAGTCGGTTTGGGTTATTCCCGGACACGCCAGGTATCCTGGTGTCAAAGCGATAGCGACGGATCGGCCTGGCAAACGCATTGTCGATTCCTAACCGTTAAGACCAGGTGTGATCTTGTAAAGCGAGGGTAACCAACTTGGGAACTCAACCCCAACAGTAAAACCAAGCAGGGACACCCAGGGAAAGTCAATAGAATTCTGATCCAAGCGCTGGGGCGTATGCACTGCGTATCACCTGGAGTTAAGGAGATGCGACGATAAAATCTCTGGTCTGCCATAGATCCTGCGGAACGTATGCACGCAGGTGTTTGGAGGCGAGTGGCGAACGCAACCTGTAGGTAGACCCTTCGTGGCCTGATTCGGCTGCCAGGCACCGAGAAGCGCATCCTGCCCGGCGTATGCCTTAGATGCCGGCCACGGCGAAAGGGCATTCCCATTGAGCCAAGGATACCGAAGGTCCACCGCACCCGCAAAGGAGAAGCAGAATCAGCGACAGGATCAGCGACAGAAGCAGAAACAGGAGCAGCGATAGGATCATCACCAGGAGCAGCAGCGACAACGGGAGCAGCAACAGGGGCGGCGCCAACGACAGAAGCAGGGGCGACGACAAGAGAGCAGCGACGACAGGAGAGCAGGGGCGACAATAACAGCGACAGCACAGGCCCCGCAACTGGAGCACGTGAGTACAAACTAAGGGAACCGTGAGCCTATTCGGCGCCAGGCACCAAGACCACACGTCCTTTTGGGCTCAAGCTTTGGGAGGGCATGTGTATTGGCACCAACCCGGAGCGGTGATTGGGGATCGACGGAGGGGAGGGCGAGCGGTCGGTCGGCTGAGCCGAGCAGCCGGTGAGATTCACCCTTTTGTAACGTTATCGAAATAAAGGGGATATTTCGCCTGGGGATATATAAAACGAAGCATCCTGTGTTATTTCTGGGCTCTGGCAATCACGTCGAATATATAAATTCGGTGGAACGATCCCCGATCCCCCAAACTCTGTAAATTAGCCACGGCATTTGTTGCAAACAAATATAAGCAAAAACAGTTCGTTACAATATTACTTTTTTTTTAAATTTTTATTTTAAAGTAATTCTGTAAATTATAATTTTTTTTTTTTTTAATAATAAAAAAAATTATTCATTTTCAACGAACGAAAACAGTTAAATAATAAATTGATAGTCGAATAAATCTATAGTCGAGGCACTGAGTGTTTAAATATTTGTTCGCCAGTGATACCGAAAACAATATACCGAACCAAAATATATTTTGATACCAGGGTACAGGGTATCGCGTCACTTTCCTTTAATAAGGATTGGGCTCAATAAGCCAGAGGGGTCGAATAGCTTCGATGTCGACGAAAGAATGTTCCGCTTAGTCGCCCTTTGACCCATGACTGATTTATCAATTTCAAATTTAAACATGTCATCTTTGGGAACCCTAGCGATTCCCAATGCCTTAGTCAGCTCTGAGTCCGAAAGTGTTATTGCCTTAACGGTGCTCTCGGATGCAGTAACTTCAGGCGAGTTTGAAAATCACTTAATCAATTCAAACCCAGCGTTTTGAAGAACCTGAGTTACTTCAGACTTAATTGTCTTTAGCTCCTCCACGCAAACAGCACCCGTTAACATGTCGTCGACGTAAAAGTCAGACCCAATAACTTTAGCAGCTCGAGGGAATGCATTTTTCGTAGATTCACTCAACCTCTTCAAACACCTTATGGCCAGGAATGGGGGAGGTGCAGTGCCATATGTAACGGTGTTGAGCTTGCACAATTTCAAGGACTCCGGTGGTACTTTTCTCCACACTATCAACTGGAATCGCCTATCTGCTTCATTCACCATTACTTGGCGATAAATCTTTTACGATGTCCGCTATCAGAGCAAATTTGTTTAGACGAAACCGAAGAAGAGTTGAGTACAGCTCCTCCTAAATTTTTGGACCCACCATCAACAAATCATTCAAACATTTTTGTGTGGATGTCTTACAGGACTCATCAAAAACGACTCGTAGTTTGGTCGTTGTATTTTGAGGCCGTAAGACACACTGGTGGGTTTCTACGTAGTATGGAGTAGCAAGATACTCATTGCTTACAGGGGACATATGACCTAAGGATTCGATTTCTTCCATGAATTCCACATATATTTTCTTTAAGTTCGGATCTCGAGATAATCTTCTCTCGAACGACAAAAAACGGCGTTTGGCTATCTCGAATGAGTTGCCCAAAACGCTTGGATCCGACTTAAATGGACTGACTTCGAATCGACCTGAAGGCAGTATTCTAGTAGTCTTTTGAAAATGTTCCTCACACAACTCCTTTTCTGGCGACAAAATTTTTTTAACTTCTTTTAAACTTAACTTTTAAATTTTTGTAAACTTCTTCCAATGACCAGAATTTTTTCAAATTGTGATCTATCGATTCTAATATTTCTTCCTGGCAATCCAGGATAGAGACCGGTTGTTGAGGAGTTGAGGAATTCGCCACATATTTTAACGATACTATCCATCCAAGAAGCGTTTTTTGCAGTATGGGATGGTTCGGACCTTGCTTTATTTGGGCAACGGACAAAAGTTCGAAAAATGACTCAGCTCCAATTAACGTATCTATCCGCTGAGGTTTATAAAAATATGGGTCTGCTAAGGGCAAGTTCTTTGGTAGGATCCAATCTTTCACGTTCACTGACTGGTCAGGGTGATATGGTTTTTAAAATCCAAAAGTCGAACGGAAACTCGCTACCATTGATTCTCGACTTCACCACGGTGTGGATCTTTTTCTTTACTTATGAATTAGATTGACCAATTCCAAGCAAGTTGATGCACGATTCCCCCTTACTGATCTGTAAGCGTTGAGCAAGATCTTCAGTAATGAAGTGACCAATATGTGCTTGAGCAAGTAATGCTCGGGCCAATATGTGCTCGCCACTTTTTGGTCGAACGCTTACGATCGACGTCGCTAACAACACCCTTTCTAGAGTCGACGCATGCAAAGCATGTAAAGTAGAAGGGCCATCATTTGTTAACGCTGGAGGAGGATTTTCTGTTGGTGGTGGTAACGCTAAGTTATTTTCAGTCACTGTAAATCGGTGCAGAATTTGATGGTGCGATCTTGCACAGATTTGACATCGAGTTGATTTGCACTTCGCAACGGTGTGACCTTTTTGCAGACAATTTAAACAGAGAGATGCTCAAGTAATGCTCGGGCCAATATGTGCTCGCCACTTTTTGTTCGAACGCTTATGATCGACGTCGCTAACAATACCCTTTCTAGAGCCGACGCATGCAAAGCAGGTGAAGTAAAAGGGCCATCATTTGTTAACGCTGGAGGAGGATTTTCTGTTGGTGGTGGTAACGCTTAGTTATTTTCAGTCACTGTAAATCGGTGCAGAAGTTGATGGTGCGATCTTGCACAGATTTGACATCGAGTTGACTTGCACTTCGCAACGGTGTGACCTTTTTGCACACAATTTAGACGGAGAAATGCTGACTTGACAAACTCAAACCTTTGCATTACAGCAAGGCGAGCGAACGGACTGCACTGGGCAACAAAATGGTCCTGAGCGTTGCAATAACTGCAAGCTGGTTTGGTGTTAGCAGAGGAACAAGCCAACGATCTTCTATTAAGTTTCTTGCTAAACCCAGTTTTCTCCTGTTTTGTTGTTCCAGTCTCTTCAGCGGATAGGTGCTGGTACCTACGATTTAATACCTTCTCGAAATCGGACCACAGCGGCCATTCCTTATAATCCAGTGACTCTTCCCATTTTTGCCTGGTCACTAGATCTACTATACTTAAAACTAAATCATAGAGTTTGCAATTTTCGTAAAAATGCAAATGTCGTAATTACTCTCGGTGACTTGGAATGCCTTGGTAGTTCCTAAGGCTTCACCAGAGAGGCAAGAAATTAAATGATCAAATTTCTCAATAACAGGAATGTTCACATCTTTGTGTACCAAGGTCTCGAAAAGACTTATAAAATTTTTGAAATCCGAATAATTTCCACTAAATTTTGGTAATGCTAAACTAGGAAGTCTAGCGGAGCTAACATCTCTTATCACGGATGGGTTCCGGAATGGCTTACAAATAGACGTCATTTGCTCAGATAGACGATAAACTCCGTCTTTTGGGATTCCCAACTAATCTTCTTATCTGGATTTCGAGCTACTTATCTGGGAGAACCCAACGTGTTTTCTTTAAAGATGTGACCTCGCGTTTAGTCCGCGCCACATCTGGGGTGCCCCAAGGAAGCCATCTTGGACCCCTACTTTTTACTCTGTTTATTAACGACTTGCCCCTTGCCTTAACTAATTCACTTGTACTTATGTACGCTGATGACGTTAAGCTATGCCTTCAGTATAAATTCACTAGTGCCCAGTCTAGAATTCAATCCGAATTGGATAAACTTAAAAATTGGTGTTTTGCAATAACCATAAAGATTAATGGATCGAAATGTAAACTTATGTCTTTTTACCGATCTAGTCCTCACCAGGCCTGTACTTTCTCTATGGGAACGCCTTAGAACGGTTAACTCAGGTTAATGATCTAGGTGTCCTATTAGATTTGAGACTTAAATTTACCGACCATATATCTACCATGGTTAATAAGGCTATGGGTGTGCTTGGTTTTATTAAAAGATGATCAAAAGAATTTAATGACCCGTACATAACTATATACATCATTGGGCCGTCCGATGAGTATGGATCGTATTTCTGGAGTCCTCAATACTTAAACTATCTCAGATCTTTTGCCGCAATTCGAGCCGTACCTTACGCGGCAGCGTCCCTCGGTCGGTTGGACGCGAGGTGGGCTGTACGTATGCAGTGGGAACCGCGCAAAAAAGTGGCGGTACCGAAATATGATTCTTTTGGGGGCGGTAGGGGCGTGGCACAAATTTGAAACAAACAGGGCCTGCATTTCATTTGCAGGAGTCATCGTCTCTCTTATAGTCTTTTACATCCAGGCGTTCACACGCGTAACACACGGTTATAGTCATAACTCCTCTAAAAAGTTGTCTGAATTTTTTACTGTGGTTAAAAGCTAGACATTGAAACAGTTTGTCATTAAAAACTCTTTGTTTAGTTACAGAGCGTTTTCGGTAGCTTTAATTTTGTGTTCTATTGCCTTTGCAATTGTATTGATACAATTTATTTAATTGTTTTGGCGTTTCTACAATGATATATTTACATATGTGACTGAGTAGGGTTGACGACAGAATTCGAATAATGACGCGGCAGCGCAATTTTTGATTGCCCGCCTTGTAGCTCCGGACGCCGTCCTCAGCAGCGCAACCGACACACTCCGTCACCGTCGTCTTCATATTTGCTGTTACTGCAGCTGGGCGATGGCATCTCGGTAGCCATTTAAGCATAAGAATGCTGACCAAAGGTTTAAGCCCTATCCGCAAGGTGGCTGATCCTTTTACACTTTAACTGAAGCAAAGTGTTTCCGTATTTATTGCAACAAAGTGTCATAATTTATTCGTTAATATTATACAGTGATCATTGCCTATAAGCATATGCATACACTACAATTGCTACAAGTAATAATGGTTATCCAATGCAATGCTCATCTGAAAGTGCTTCTCCAACATTCAGTGGACATGAGTCAGTTGCTTCTCCAACTTTCGATGAGTAAGCCACAATTTCTTCTACACAACTTTGTGATGCTGCTACCAAGTTGAAGGTTGGCCAAATCTTTTGAAAAAGAGGAAGAAACCACTATCCCCCACTATCATCTCTAAAAAGGTGCACAGAGAACTGAAGTTTCGATTACCCTCAGAAACAATCAGCCAGGAAAGATCCAGCAATAGATTTGGCTTACTAGACATGGAAGTACCCCTAACAGTAACACACATGCTGAGGAAAGAACAAATCAAAAAGTACAGCTAGGATCCATGCAACCAATCTTAAAAGACACTTAATGGCGAAACATGCCAATTTATTTAAAGAGACCGACGAGGATGTAAAGGTTATTATGCGTCAAGCTCAAAGATAAATGAAATAGTGTGTTTTTTTCATAAATTGAACCTGGAGGGTTTGCGGGAGAACTTCATAAAAGGAATCAGTATAACTAAATTCCATTTTTATGACATCAATATGATGTCATATTAACATCGAATACTCCGAAATATATTTTTAAAATAGACCCAATAAAAAAAATCAAGAAAAATAAACAGAAATGTATATTTTAGTTGGATTCGAACCCAGTTCCTTCCATTCCCTAGATGGAAACATTACCTCTCGGCTATCCCCATTTTTTTGTATTTGGGAATATATTTTAAAGTTGAATTGAGACAAAATTGTTTGTTTTTGAGTCTAAACACAAAACACTTTTTAAACTGAGTTTTTATTTTTTTCGGTCTTTTGAAAACTCTCAGTGTGATTCGGTCTCTGAGAGTTATTTTTGACAGGCCCTATATAATGTAGTCATCTGTTAAAGCTGAACCGAAAACGCAAGTACTCAAATCAAAAGGGTTTCTCTCTGAGAGAGAGCAAGCATACTTGGTTTTTTTCGGTAAGTTCTGATATAAAACTAAATGTAAAAAAAGTAAATGTTATTTACAAGCTCTGATTAGTAAAATAGACATAACAAGGTTTTTAAGAGCTACCAACTCAAAACTCTCTCTATCCGTAGAAAAAAAAAACATGAAAGTTATTCTAATTCATATCGTTCAGTGATATGACAGCTAAAGGATATATTCGGCCGACCCTTATTGATTGTACTTGTGAATTTTGTACATAAGATATTTTAGCCAAATATAACATGTGTGGAAAGTCCAAGCTCTCCAATTTAAAAACAGCAAAGTTATGGCATTTTCCATATTAGAAGCTATTGGATCCGACTAATATACTGCCTGCGAACAAAAGAAGAATTTGTGCAAAGTTTCAAATCGATAGCTCGACTGTGAGACTAGTTTGCGTAGAAACAGACAGACAGACATGCTCATATCGACTCAGTAAGTGCTCCCCTGACCCAATATATGTATATATCTTATATATTATTAGTTTAATTTAAATGGGTAAACAAAATAAAAAAAGGGTTGTAATTAATTGTATAATTTACCTGGTATAGGACTTGTTGATTGACCCGTACCTGGACCGTCACCAGAGGCTGCACTTTTCTCTCCGCGGCCAATTTGACCTGCTTCACTACCAGGTTCTTTAAATAAAGTTAATAAAATTCTACTCATTTAAAAGTATTCATACATATTACCTTGGCCTTCACCAGGACTTCTTCCTTTCGCTGTATCGGGGCCAGTTAATGTATCTTAAATAAAAAAGAAATTTAAACTCTTTTTAATAAATAGCGATTGGCTAGTCTAACAATTAATAAATTAATGAAATAAAAATTAATTACAATGCTAACCAACTAAAATTTAAAATTTTTTTAAAACAGAACAGATAATAACAGAACAGAAATTTTGATTACTCCATAACATATGAAAACCATATAATATGACCAAAAATTCACTGTCGAGATATTCTTAATGTGTTTATTATATTGTAGTGATTCAGATTATTTAGAGGAGCGAATCTATACTTTGATAGGTAAAATAAAGTGTTGGTAGAGAAGATATCATGTAGTACAGGGTATCATGTAGTTGGAAAACTCGACTATAGCTGACCTTTCTTTTAAAAATCTGAGGTTCACAGCAAGGCCACCGTAAAATAGCTTGTATATTTCCTAGCTTGTATACTGCGGCGAAAGTTAACACAAAAGCGCAATTGAGCTTCTCTTGCGCTCCGCCCACTCGCCAGCTTGTGAACTTCTCTCTTAAATACCGCTCCAGAGCTAGTCCTCATGACGGCGACCCTGACCCTTCCGTCCGCACCGGCGGGAGTTTCGACGACTCTTGCGGAGATCTATTGTTGTGTCAATTAGTGATCCTCTACGCCCTTCTTGGTGTCCTCCTGATCCTCCAGCTGCCACTTCGACCGCACCCTTAGGCCCAAGACGTACTCCCGGGACCATCGCTGCCAAAAAATTTGCTTGATTGACGAGACAAGCCGCCATCGCCGCAAGCACGTTAGACCCTGCTGGTCCGGGGTCCGCGGTGCTGGTGAGGCGATGAGCGGCCCGCCTGTCAACAGGTGCCCGGGAGTCAACGCCTCGCCGTCGCTTGGGTCCTGACTGAGAGCGCCCAGGGGTTCAGAACGAGTTCAGAACGGCCTCGACTCCAATGAGGACGGTCTGCAGCTCCTCTGCGGTCAACTTCGCGCTGCCCACCGCTCGTAGGAGTAGGTGCTTTGCAGACTTCACACCTGCCTCCCATAGTCCGCCCATGTGCGGAGCCCGCGGCGGTATGAACGCAAATACGCATCCTTTTTTTGATACGTATTGCCGCAGCTCGTCCGCTTCGCTCTCGATCTGGTGCCGCAGTGCCGCGACATCCTCGGCGCCCAACGAACCTTTGAAAAGCCAATAGAAAGGAATCAGTTGACAAATCGGAAACTACTTCTAAAGGTACTGCTTTCGACGAAAAACAAACAAACAGGGCAATGTAGGACTTGTATGGTGGCCTACCACGAATTTTCAAGGTCGTCTCAATAGGGCCACAGAAATCCACGCCACATATGGAAAATGGGCGGAGAGCACGAACTCGATCTAAGGGTAAATCTCCCATGATTTGAGTCATCAGATAAGGCTTGCATTTAAAACAGCGTATGCATGACTGCACTATCTGACTGCAGACTTCCTGCGCGTTTACTATCCAAACGCGCTGTCGCAAGAGACTCACTAGTGCTCGTGGACCCACATGAAAATTCGACTCGTGCAAGTATCGGACGTAGCTTTGAACAAATTGAGAGCGCTTCGTCAACAATACTGGAAACTTGGCATCGTACGAAATACGCATTAGCTAGTCGCCCCCCGACCCGCAACAACGAAAAGGTAAGCCCAGCCTGAGAGGTTTCATGGACAAACGGACTTAACTTCTGTAGGCTTGGGCTAACAACAAGATTTTTTTTTAACATTTTTAATTTCCTCTTGATACTCGTGCTCTTGGACTATCTGGACAATTTTATTAAACGCGTCTCGATATTCGACAGGGGAAGGTACATTATCAGAAGTAACTACTAATTTTTTACACTTCTTTATAAAGCGGACCATGTAAACGAACACTCGCAGCAGTTTTAAGTGAGAGGAAAATCCTTCTATCACTTCCAACAAATATGAGGTAGAGACCATTGCAGTCAGTCCGACCGCACTCTTCTTTGCTTCCATCTGCAAAATCTCTGGTGACGGATCAAACCGAGGACTCGTTGGCCACTTATCTTCCGGCTCTGTTAAAAACGATGGACCTGTGAACCAAATTGATTCTATTGTTTCCTTTACGTCTCCACCTCTTGACCCAATATCTGCCAGGTTCTGTTTAGTTGGTACATGCCGCCACGTGCTATCCTCTGACCACTCTTGAATCTCAGCAACTCTATTTGATACGAACGTAGAGAACGACGATGGAGGGGAACGAATCCAATGAAGACAAACTTCCGAATCTGACCAATATACACTTCGTTCGATCGGTGCTTTGATAAGAGGTTTTATTTTGCGACAGAGGTCCGCGAGAAGGTGAGCGGCAGCAACTCTATTTGATACGAACGTAGAGAACGACGATGGAGGGGAACGAATCCAATGAAGACAAACTTCCGAATCTGACCAATATACACTTCGTTCGATCGGTGCTTTGATAAGAGGTTTTATTTTGCGACAGAGGTCCGCGAGAAGGTGAGCGGCACATACATAACTCGAGTCAAGACGGGGGAGCGTCTTTGTCTTGAGCGGCGCTACTTTCGACTTTGCAGTCAACAATGAGACTTTACTACCTTCTGCAGATTTGCAACGGATATAGACGCAGGCTCCATAGGCTCTCATCGATGCGTCAGAGAAGGCATTAATTTCAATTGGTGACATTGTCGGTATTGACAAATCTCGGTATTGAGATCTCTTCTAACTGTGACAAGGCAAGTTGAATTTTGTTCCATGCGGTTTCCAAGTGCAGTGGAATGGACTCATCCCAATCTAGCTTATTGAGCCAAAGCTCCTGCGACAGGATCTTTCCTTTAAAAAGTAGACCTCGGAATTTGCATGTTTGCATATTTTTAACGGTTTAAGTTATTTGAATTCTGAAAACACCAAAATTCATTTGAATGAATATATAGTTAGAAACGATCGTCATATTTTTTTTTGTGCATATTTGCATAAAATGCATATGCAAAAAATATGCAAAATATGCAAAATATATGAAAAATATGCAAAATATATGCAAAATATGCTAAATACATGCAAGGGATATAAAAAAATATATGATTATTGAAATAAAAATATTTAGTCAAAGCTATTCATTCAGACGCAATAGATTAATATTTGATTGATTATTATTAATAGTTACTATACCATTGCAGAGGGTATTATAATTTTGGTTAAAAGTGTGCAACGCAGTGAAGGAGACATCTCCGACCCTATAAAGTATATATATTCTTGATCAGGATCACCTTCTGAGTCGATATGAGCATGTCCGTCTGTCCGTCTGTCTGTCGGTTTCTACGCAAACTAGTCTCTCAGTTTTGGAGCTATCGAGTTGAATCTTTGCACACATACTTTTTTTCCTTGCAGGTAGTACATAAGTCGGAACGGCCGGGATCAGTCGACTATATCCTATAGCTGCCATATATCTGATTGATCGGGAATGCCATAACTTTGGTGTTTTTTAAGTTATAGGGTTGAGACTTTCCACACATGTTATATTTGACCAAAATATCTTGTGTACAAAATTTTATAAGGATCGGCAAACTATAACCTATAGCTGTCATAGAACGATCGGAATTGGTATACCTTTGGTGTTTTTTAAGTTAGAAAGATGGCACTTTGTACAGTTTCTATTTTGGACAAAATAAACTGATTTCTCAAATTTCATTTTCAAACAATTTCATTGCTCTTGACAATGGAAGGCCCCTCGGTTCCAAGGAAGTTATTATTTCGGCAATTCTATTAAAATTCGATTTTATCAATATAAATAAACCGGTGTAGTTGAGGATTTTTCATGAGATCTTTTGCGTGCTCTATGGATTCAGCGTCTTCTGTGTTTAGTATATTAAGAACCTCTGCAATTCCTTCCATGTTACTTGCATAATATGCACCGCATCTAGTTATTATGGGTTCAGGGGGTAATTCCATATGAATATTTATTTTTGGCATGGCTCGTTATGTTATTTAAATACACAGGCCGACAATTACCAACTTTTTTTTTCCTCCACGCATAATTTTACCTGCTCCATAACCTTTAGGCTCCCCTGAACCAAAGTCCAGAACAAACATAGGTTCTATCACCCACCGTTTCCGCGGTACACCTAAGAGAAGAAATTGATCAAATTTTACCATATATTGAATTACACGACCTACACGTGTAATGGCGATGACCATCATTGTTTCTAGTACATATCATTTTTGAAATGTATGTGTACCAACTAAAATTAAAAAATGGTATCTAGCAGTTACCAAATCTTTGGAATACTCATCCAAAGTTGAAATCTCAGATTTTCTACATTAATTTTTTGTCTTTTATGATTTTTCCCCAAACAGTTTTCTATGGAAGATTTTTATTTTCTTATTGAAATCAGTAGATCATACCATGTTTTAATTTTGGGTTTAAGGAAAAACTCGAAACTCGATTTTATTGAAAGTATTATAGATGGTTAAACAATATTTTCTTCAATAAAATTGGAGTTTTTAATGGCTCTTTGGAGTAAAGTCATGGCTATCTACAACTTCTGTAAAGCTTTACTAAACAAGCTAAACCTGCAATAGATACGTTTTGAACAAAGAAACAGTTTAGATAGCTATGAATTTTCTAGCATCTGTTATAAGAATTGTTCTTCTGAAATAAAGATAGTTGCGAAATCAGAGTGATTCGTCTCGTTACTCAGTGCCTGAACCACGGCACTTAAAATTAATCTACTTCGAATGATCCTGTGTAAAACGGTTCACAAGTAGAACCCGTGGCATACCAGTCTACTTCGAGTGTTGCTCCCGTGAATCGGACCACGAGTAGACCCCGCGTTATCTAACCTACGTCGAGTGGCTCCAGTGTAAACGGAACACAAGTACACAAGAACACAAGGCCGGAGGACCGGCCGATAAGGAATCAGACGAACCACCATACCATCTTATCTTTTATTTCTTAGTATTGATAACGCTGAATAATATCTTTCATTTCCCCTGGTATACTGCTCTATGGCTATTTCAGCTGATTCCCTCCAGCTTACATATTTATCCTCCTCGCCAGCATATTCCTTAACAGATTTAATGATTTCATAAGATGTCTACAATCTTTACCTTTCTTTAACCGTTTTTGTTTTGTTGGTGTACTGTAATTTGAAGTTTACGACCTCGTCTTTGTTTTGTTTTATTAAATCTCCTATATTAACATGTTGTGTTGTTTGATGGCTTGTATGTTCTTGAGGTGGGCTCATATGTTTTATATCTTGTTCCAGCTTGATTGATTCAAGTCTCTGACATTTTGGCTATTATTTCGCCAAGAGTTGGGTTTTGATGATTATATATATTAAAGGTTCCTTTTTTGTTTATTAATTTTGTTTGCTGAAGTGTTTTGGACAGTAAGAATTTTGTCACGATCACTTTTTTGCAATTTTTTGTTTCGGGGATTATTTAATTAATTATTTTCCACCTTAGTTTTTTAGTTTTTTTTGTTCAATACAAACTTTTTGCTTTTCGCCGGTTGGTTTTTTTGAGGATTATTGCATCTATTAATTTTCTTAATATTTTGTTCAACACAATCTTTAAACGTTTTCGTTGATTGTTTCGGATTTTTGGCCGCACTAAATTCCTTTTTACTTTAAAACTTGTTTTTACATTTTTATACCCTTGCAGAGGGTACTAATATACTATTACTATTATAACTATTAGTATTTTTGTCAAAAATGTGCAACGCTGTGAAGGAGACATCTCCGACCCTTTAATGTAAATTTATTCATAATCAAGATCTCCGTCTGTTTATCTGTCCGTCTGTCTTTCGGTTTCTACGCAAACTAGTCTCTCAGTTTTAGAACTATCGAGTTGAAACTTTGCAGGTATCCTTCTTTTCCTTTCAGGTAGTATATAATTCGGAACGGCCGGGATCAGTCGACTATATCCTACAGCTGCCATATACAATGCCATTACTTTGGTGTTTTTGAAGTTTGAGGGGGTGGGGAGTAATAGACTTTTCACGATGACCCTTGCAAATAAAAGCGGCGGGAATTGGAGAAAGTTAACGGTGAGAGTAGAGGAGCGAAGGATTAACGGCAGGAAGTAGATTTGCAAGGATTAACGGGCGCCTCTGGCACTATATAAGGAGGGCCCCTGGAGCAAATCGGGACCGAGTCTTCTTGGGAAGCTGGAAGAGTTGAGTGGAAGACCCCCCGTGGGTAAGTCTGACATTCAAGTGGGAAAGATTCCTTGGAGGATGTCGGGTCAAGCAGCCGCCGGAAAGAAATTTGGCCGGCAATAATTTATTGAGTTCGTGACGTCACTTTCTTTTATATTTATGTTCGCGTCGCCCGCTCTCGTGGATTCGATCGGCCACCTGCATCTGCCGTCATGCACTAGCGTTTGTCTCGCTCTCTCCCGGGCTCTCTCGATCACTCCGCAGCATCAAGCGTTGAGCCGCGCTCCCGCGTTTATATTCTAATTCGGTATTCACCCCCTCGCTCGCAGTCGCATCTATCCATATATCACTTTGTATAAAGCCAAAACATTCTAAATAAATTGTATGAATTTGAACTGTGCTTGTTTTTACTAAAACCAATATTTAAAACATTAAATATAGTGTTGTATTCCATCGAAAGGCTCCCCAGATTTGTTGTTGTGTTGTCGTAAGTATTGAACTACATCAGTTGGGTTTAGGTTGTTTAGTATAACTTTATTTAATGTCTGATGGTTATTCGGAGCAGCCGTTGTTGCCGCTCCGAGCTCATGGGAGTTTCTGGATTTACAATTATACTTATGAGTTAAAGGAAGTCTAAAGTCTCGTAGCTGCGCTGCCCAAAGCGGCAACGGAGAGACGTTTATGTATTTCTTAAATATTTATATATGAATATATATTTATGTTATGTTCGCTTAGGCGGAGGTATGTGGACATGCATAAGGTCCACTCGTGTTACGTATATGCGGACATATGCACTTTTCGGCGTGCAGCAAAGGCACAGCGGGCGATTCATATTTCGGTGCACTTAGGTTTATGACCGAGACCTTGGACAACATAAACACTGCGACAAAGTGTTACAGTGTGTACCCTTTAAGTACTCTTGGTACAGTGGGTGGTCGATATATATATATAATATTAATAGTGCATATACATATGTGCATATTACATCTCCCTCCTTATGAAAAACTTTAATAAAAAAATGATGTTAACAATAATTTTTTTTTGGTGTTATATTTGGTATGCTCATTTTTCTTTTTTTTTTTTGTGTTTTTATTTGTTTTATTTATTTTTTTTTTATATATGGCCATACGTGATATATTTATAGAATGTTGATTGATTATGAAATAAAAAGTTTTAATCTATCTTTATGTACTATTTGTTTTTTATTTTTATTGTCTAATATAGTTATATTATCCCTATCTCCTATTTGTTCTACCTTATAGGGGCCTGTATATTTAAAATCTAGCTTATGTCCAGTTTCATTTTTTAATAAGACTTTATCTCCTAGTTTTAACTCAAAATCTAAACTAGTTTTGTCGTAAATAATTTTTTGTTTTATTTTATGAGCTTCTAGCATTAGTCTGGCTCTCTTAAATGCCTGTTCTAATCTGAATTTTGATTCCTTAGCATAATCTTCTATATTATAAAGAGGTTTTATGTTTTCTATGCTATTAAAATGCTTAGGTAAATTTGAAGTTTTACCAAAAACTAGCTCGTATGGACAATAGTCATGTGCCATCGAGGGGGTCGTATTAAAGCAATAGACGAAGTATTGTAGCCATACATCCCAATCTGTTTTGTCAACTGAGATGTATGAACGAATGTACTCATTGAGTGTTCTGTGGCTTCGCTCCACGGTACCTACAGTTTGGTGATGATGTGCAGTAGAAGTTATGTTTTCAATATTTAAATTTTTACATAGACCTTCAATAATTGAATTTTTATATTCCGTTCCCATGTCCGTAATGAACGTCTTCATTGGACCGTACTTTAGAATAAAATCTTCAAATATAGCTTTTGCTACCGTATTTGCACTTTTATTTGGTATTGGTATCGCTACCAGGTATTTGGTTAGATCGCATATGAGTGTTACTGCATACTCGTTTCCATTGTTTGACTTTGGTAGTGGACCAACCGTATCCACAATTACTCTATCGAAAGCTTTTTGTGGAGTTTCAGTTATAGTTAATGGGGTCTTAGTGTGTTTAGTTGTTTTTGACTTTTGGCATTTAAGACATTTCTTTATGTACTCTTTTATGTATTTGGACATATTTTTCCAGTAATAGTGCCTCTGGACCTTGGCCAAGGTTTTAGTAATGCCTGTATGACCACCTTGTATTGGATCATCGTGAAATGTAGACAATATAGCTTCTTTTTCTTTATTATTTTTTATTACGGTCACCGGGTTGAGTAGCGCTACTCTTAATGATTTCAATGTATAATTGCCCATATTTTTAAAATTATCAATTGAAACATGTTCAAAGATATTTTCCCACGGTGCCACCTTAAGTTGGCTGATTTTGTGCATACCGGCTTGCTTTTCAAGCCTTTGAAAGAATTGACCTAAGTCAAGGGTTCCATTAGTATACAAATCGCTAACATTATATCTTGCTGTAATTTTCCTTCCGTGCTTAAATAAACACATATTGTCATTTACATGCAAGGTCACTACTTTACGTACTTCAACATTATTAATGACTTCATATACGTTAGGCTTTGAAGCTTTTTCTATGGATTGCTTATGCAATTCTATTTTATCTTTTCCTGCGCAGGATTTTTGTCTACTTTGGTTTCTGGTAGTGACTTTCAGAATTTTAATATTTAAATGTATGTTTTTCAAGTCTGTGATTGTTATTCTAGACAGCGCATCGGCTACATAATTATCTTTACCCTTTAGATACTCTACTGTAAAATTATATTCCTCTAATTCAAGTCTCATTCGTGTTAGTTTGGAACTGGGATTTATCATTGAAAATAAATAGGTAAGTGCTCTGTGGTCTGTTTTGACAGTGAAGTGTCTACCATAAATATATGGTGTGAAGTATGTTATTGCCCAATGAATAGCTGCTAATTCTTGTTCTGTAGTACTCTTGTTGCTTTCACCTATAGTAAAGGTGAAACTGGAAGCTGTAATCCATTTATATTTTGAGTTAGTACTGCTCCACAAGCGTATTTGCTAGCATCTGTAATTATGCAAAATTCTTTGCTAAAATCTGGGTTTTGCAACAGAGTTGGGTTTATTAATGCTGATTTTAGATGTTCGAAAGCGTTTTGACATTCTGTTGTCCATTCGAATTTTACATTTTTCTTACATAACCTTGTTATGTGACGGGAGTATTCTGCAAAATTCTTTATGACACGTCTGTAATAATTGCAAAATGCAACGAATCTTCTAGCGCTATTCACATCATGTGGGACTGGGTAATTTTGAATGACGTCGTATTTTTTGTCGTCGGGCAAGATTCCTTTATTTGTGCATTTATGTCCTAGGAAGGTGACTTCATGCATGAAAAATGAACATTTTTCGGGATGTAACTTTAGGTTGTGTTTCCTACATTTCTCGAAAACATCAGTTAGGTTCTTGAGCATGTGGTTTTCGGAACAACCTATGACTATTAAGTCATCCATGTAAAGAAATGCTTGGGAAGGCTCCAATCCAGAGAAAGCTATAGTCATCATTCTTTGAAAGGAGTTTGGTGCTATTTTTAAACCGAATGGTAATCGCGTGAAACGATATGAACCATTGTTCGTTGAAAAGGATGTTATATCTCGTGAATTTTTTTCGAGTTCAATTTGGTGAAAACCGGACATTAAGTCGAGACATGAGAAATACTTGGCTCTACCTAGTTGATCTAAAATGTCATCAATTCTAGGAAGTGAAAATTTATCAGATAAGAGTTTTTTATTAATTTGACGATAATCTATTACTAATCGCCATTTTTTATTTTCTGAATTTGGGAGTGACTTTTTGGGTACTAGCAAAAGTGGGCTATTATAAGGTGATACAGAGGGTTCTACTATTTTATCATTAACAAGAAAGGAAAGCTAACTTCGGGCTGAGCCGAAGTTTATATACCCTTGCAGTTGAGTCGCAGTCCGCTAGGTGGCGCCACGCATCTTATATTATTAGATATATAGCGGATCGTATATAGTTGGCCGATCCTTATGAAACTTGGCAAATCGAATTATTTTGCCAAAAGAGGAATCCATTGAAACTCCCATCCTTCTAACTTGAAAAACAACGAAGTTATAGCATTTCCGATCAATCAGTTATATGACAGCTATAGGATATAGACGGCCGATCCTGATGACATATAGCAGATCATATAAGTTGGCCCAAATTAGAATGCACAGAAAGTCCCATCCTTCTAACTTGAAAAACAACGAAGTTATAGCATTTCCGATCAATCAGTTATATGGCAGCTATAGGATATAGTTGGCCGATCCTTATGAAATTCGACAAATCAGATTGTTTTTCCCAAAATAGAATCTCTACCAAATCCCATCTTTCTAACTTAAAAAACACCAAAGTTATGCCAATTTCGATCGTTCTATGACAGCTATAGGATATAGTTGGCCGATCCTTACGAAATTTTGTACATAAGATATTTTGGTCAAATATAACATGTGTAGAAACTCCCAACCCTCTAACTTAAAAAACACCAAAGTTATGGCATTTCCGATCAATCAGTTATATGGCAGCTATAGGATATAGTCGACCGATCCCGGCCGTTCCGACTTATATACTGCCTGCAAAGGAAAGAAGGGTGTGTGCAAAGTTTCAACTCGATAGCTTTAAAACTGAGAGACTAGTTTGCGTAGAAACAGACAGACGGACAGACGGACCGACGGACAGACGGACATGCTCATATCGACTCAGGAGGTGATCCTGATCAAGAATATATATACTTTATAGGGTCGGAGAGGTCTCCTTCACTGCGTTGCACACTTTTGACCAAAATTATAATACCCTCTGCAAGGGTATAATGAGTTTTTGAACTTGTCTTTGAATTTCGTCTTGTTGACTATGAGGGTTTCTGCAATTTTTTGTATATACTGGTTCATCATCACTTAATCTCAGTTTTTGCTTATAGAAATTATTTGTAGTGATCGCTTCGGTTTCTAGTCCGAATACATCACTATACTGGGTGCATAATTTTGTAAGTTGATCATTGAATTGAGGTGGAAAGTTTTTTGTAAGTTGGGATAATACAGTTTTTTTACGGTTTTCGGGGTCTGTTTTTACTACATCGTAATTTGAAAGTGGTTCATGATGAATATTTTTAATATCAACTACCTGATCTATATTTGTGGTATTTAGTAGTCTTACATATGCATTCTGGACTGTTGCTATGGTATTTGCTATATAGATACCTTTATGAATCTCTTGATTCGGAATCAGTACACTATTTTCTTCGGAGTTTATCTTAATTTTTCGGATGACTTGGGATCTTGCTGGCAGAATTAGGGAGTTGTTACCAGAACTGTATGTTATCGGAACATAAATTGGATATTTGAGATTATTTGGTCTAATTATAAGCCAGTCTTCAGAAGGCTTGAAGTCCAATTGACAATTGTACCTTTTGATAAAATCTATTCCCAGTATCCCATCACAAGGAATAGCGAATTGCACATTTACTATATGGAAATCATGTGGGATGATGTATTTAGAAGTCTGAATTTCAATAGAAGTTATGCCTTTTGATTTTGTAACCTCTTGGCTTATACCCTGTATGTTTATGATATGATCATCTTGAATGTTTTGAAAATTATCAGAATTTTCCTTTAATATGGAAATTTCTGCACCTGTATCTAGTAGAAAAATTAATTCTTTTCCTGTTTCTGCGTTTATGAAACTATCGAATGTACTTTGACTGAGATTTATAGTGTGAATCTTGTTATTTTTTACTGACGTGTATCTAAAGGTGTTTGGGAGTTTTCCGAATTCGTTTGGGCTATCCTTATATTGTTATTTTGGTTGTTATTATTATTATTATTATTGTTGTTTCCCCCACGGCTATTTCCGGTTGTTGTTTGTGTAATAACTGTTATTCTGGTTACCGTTATTTCTGTAGTAGCCATTGTTTTGATTATAACCGTTATTCTGGTAATATCTGGTATTATTATAATTACCTCGATTATTACCTCTACCGCGATAATTGTTTCTGAAATTATTACCGCGATAATTATTTCCTCGTTGGGTGTATAATATTGAATTGGCATTACCTGTCATTTCAGTACTGCATTGTATGTACTTTGTGACGGCTTCATTCATAGTTATGAAAGTGCCTGCTTCCAATATTGTTTTGAGGCGGCCATGCTCACAGTTTTTAGCCATTGTGGTTATGGCCTCCTTGGTACTGAATTTGTCAGCGTGTTCGGCCGATAGGCCTTCGTCAATGTACGAAGCTTCTAGGAGCTTTCTTAGGTTGTCTATTTCCGTCGTGAATTTTTCTGCAGTTTTGCCTTTCTGGGTTGTTTTCGCCATTTTGGCTTTAATTATGTCAGAGGTTTCTCCGACTATAGTGTCTTGTATTGTCTTGTATGTTCTGATTATTGCTTCTATTGTTGTTTCATTTTGGACTCTGTATAAAGTTGATCCAATTATTTTGGATTTAATTACTTCTACAGCCAAATTCTCGAATGTGCCTTTCGTTAGGTTAACTAACCTCAAAGCTGTTATAAATCTTTGAAGGTGTAACCTTTGCCCGTTAAATTCAAGGATGGCATTCGATATTTCTCTAATGTATGCCCTTTGGGCAATGCTCTCGTCAGCCATTGTGGTTGATTTTAATTCTACAATGCTGTCGTTAAATTCAGAGTCGGACAAGTCCTGGTCTGATAATTCAGATTGAATAAGGACTGCCGGAACCGTAAGGTTGTTAATATCGCTTTCTTCTATTTCTTGTTGGTCAATAACTTCTTTTGATTCTGGTTCGTCACCAGCTTCAATTGTTATTGAAGTATTTAGAATAGTAGGTATTGAAATATCGAGCTTGAACCTTTCTTTAACAGAAGTTAGATTAGATCTTAGTCTGATCAAAAACTTTGATACTCGAGACCAGTGATCCGGATTTAACTTTTCTCTGTGTTCATATATTAATATTCGAGCTTCATTAAAGCATTTAACTAATATTTCTACGTGTTTATTGACCGTTGTTTTTTGTATCGGTCTATTTTGTGTTAGTGATTTATGAGATTTGTCAAATTCTGCTTTAATGGTTGATAGTTCCTTTGATAATTCATTCCATTCCATTATATTATGGGTGTGGATTATCTTTTTGAAACCATCATCACAATTGTTCTACCTAAAAGTAGATGCTCGTCTATTCTTGATTTCACTAGCACACCCGGAACTGTTGTTAATACTATTCCTTTTTGGGTTGCAGTGCAGTGAAACAATGGTGAAACATGGCAGTTAAATGTTTCTATATAAAGTATTTCTAGCTCATACACACTAACTGGGTTTGTCGATACTAACTGCCAGATCCTTTCTTTGAAATAGGGGTCCTTTTCATATGTTTTTTCTATGGCTCTCTGAGTACTCATACTTGAATTATTTTCGTTTTAAACTTTCTTTATTTTATTTATTTTTTTTTTTATTTTCATTGTACGTAAAGATAGGATTATTCATGAACATATGAAATCGTTTTTTTTTTTTTATATATCATAGGTGCTGTTGGGACTTGTGCCAGCATCAAAAATCATAATTATTTCTATTTCTATTCTCTCAGTGTAACCAGCCGCAGCGGTCCACTAATTGCCCGTTATCAGCTGCTCCATATTCTTGGTTTCTCCCAGATTCGCATGCGCTTTGTTGTTCTTTTGTAGCGCATGCAGTTTGGGAGCTTTGGTGGAGCTTCTGCGCAAGCTCTTAGGTTTTAGCACTTGTAATTCGGCATTATTGGGAACGGCCGCTGCCGTTGTTTTGGGGTTAAATTGACCCAATAAAATTATTGAAATTAAATTGTGGATTCTTTATTAATTCGGTCGCTATCAAAACGCTGATAGCTCA
Source organism: Drosophila ananassae (assembly GCF_017639315.1). NCBI lineage: Eukaryota > Metazoa > Arthropoda > Insecta > Diptera > Drosophilidae > Drosophila > Drosophila ananassae. The sequence continues at coordinate 111,923 of NW_025319056.1, forward strand.
ACATTGGTGACCCCGACGTGATCGCGCTCTAATTGATTTGTGATCATTAAAGTCCTTAAAGGAAACCTTGCAAAGGAAAACTTGTTGCTGTTGTTTCCATTGCATTGCACCTTGCACAAAAACAAATTGCATAATGGAGTCTGGAGATGTAGCTAGTGCCTCGGTTCCTGCAAGCAGGGAAAGGCTTTTGCGGCGAAGAGCAGAGGTGACCTACCAGGAGATGGAAGCCCTGCATAACAAGGTCAAGGCTGCAGTTCAGAAGGAAGATTTGACCATCATGGTACTGGAGCCGTTGGAAATTGCGTTGCGCAAGAAATTTACCACACTCCAGGATGAGTTAGAGCGATTGAGCTCTGTTGAAGTTGGGAGTGAATTATGCTGGAAGTTCTCCCAGCTTGCCGCTGATGTGCGCTTTGACATTCAGGTGGGAATGGCAAAGCACTCCACTTGTCTCGACGGCCCCAATGGTCCCACTGCTTCGTCAATGGCAGAACCAACCATAGCGGTGGTGAAGGTGCAGGATGGTCTGTTGGAAAAGCGTCGCTCATGCAGTCAGGATTACCCGCTGGACTGCGACATCCAATCGGGTTCTCAGGTTTTTCAATTGGAGCGAAACCTGAACAAGGATCACGATATCCAGGACGTGTCCAATTGCGTCTCATCAGTGCCCCTGCTATCCACCGCTCCCACCGTGGTCGCTATTTCAACGTCGCATCTGGCAGTTGTCTGCGATGGATTTTCTGAAGCTGCTGAACTTAATCCCTCATCTGGCTCGGGATTTGGATTATTGTCACCGTTGCCGATTAAGTCAGCACCCAGGTCTGACTCCATTCGGAACTCTAGCCTGCACCCTTCCAATGGGGGGAGGTCGTCCGCATCGCTGCTGCCGCCGTTTGCAGCTGCCAAGGTGGCTGCTGCTCCAGCCGTGAAGGCTCCCGATCCTGCAATCGAAAGGTGCGCCTACGCGCAATTTCGGAAAGATGTTTCCTTCCACTCTCGCCACTCTGTTGACGCTTGGCTCGAGCGCTCTCTGGATCTGGATGGACACGGCAGCCTGCAACTGAGAATTATGGACCTTGAGATCATCAGCAATATTATGTGATGAAGCTGCCCCATGCCCCTAAGGATTTTTTGTTGAAAGATGGAATTCAACGGGGGGAGGATGTTGGGACTTGTGCCAGCATAAAAAATCATAATTATTTCTATTTCTATTCTCTCAGTGTAACCAGCCGCAGCGGTCCACTAATTGCCCGTTATCAGCTGCTCCATATTCTTTGTTTCTCCCAGATTCGCATGCGCTTTGTTGTTCTTTTGTAGCGCATGCAGTTTGGGAGCTTTGGTGGAGCTTCTGCGCAAGCTCTTAGGTTTTAGCACTTGTAATTCGGCATTGTTGGGATCGGCCGCTGCCGTTGTTTTGGGGTTAAATTGACCCAATAAAATTATTGAAATTAAATTGTGAATTCTTTATTAATTCGGTCGCTATCAAAACGCTGATAGCTCAACAGGTGCATTCTTAATATATCAGCATTTGGCATGGAGCGTTTTTATTATTTTTTTTTTGAATGTATAAAAATTAATTTTTATTTTTCGTTATTTTTTTTTATATTTTGTCCAGATCGATAGCCTGGCTTTTTTTAATCGATCTTTTTGCTATACATTTATTGTGAATATTGTATGCTTTATACAAAATGAATGCAATCAAAATAAATACAATAATTGATAAAAGGATATTTGTCAATTCGGTGTTAGTAGTGCTGGACTCAATTTTATTTATTACATTTGCTGTGGAGTCCACTTGTTTTACATCTACTAAACCCATTTTGGGTATTTTCTCTCGAATTGGTATATAAATTTTTTTGTAAATTGTATGATTTAATTTATTATTTATTTGCCATTCAATTTGGCTCATTTAAAGACTTGTCTTATTTGTCTATATGCATATTGCGTTTATTTATATTTTTTTTTTTATAAAACCTGCCTATAATTTTTTTTATATATATATTAGTTGTTTTTCTTGGTTGTTCATTATTTTTTTTTACATAAAAACCTGCCTATTTTTTTGTATGGTTTTCAGGCCACACGCTAATCGGGCAACTTTAATGTCGCTCAATTTTACAAATGATTCTTTATACTAGAAAAAAAATATGCATCGCAGTGCAATACAAAAAAAATATGCAACGCAGTGCATGGAGAAAAAAAAAATATTGCGCTCTTGGTAGCGCTGTCGGTTCACTGATCCGGGCTTAGCTTGGAGCGCTAAGCGGGGCCGGTGCTGGCTGCACAGGCTTTCCTTCTTAGTTGGTTGTTGGGGCACCGGTGCTGGCACAGGTTTGCTCGCAGAACGGTGATTCCAGGGGTCCTCCGCAGTCATTGGGGCATTTTCTCTTTAATTTCGGTAATTCCTGTTTCGGTGGTGGACTAAGTATTATCTTGTCTTTGCATATATTCGTTATTGCAGTGTAGGTGGATGTGTGAGTGGCTGTGGTTTTAGTATTTCTTTGCGTTAATAGGTTTTTTATGTGTTCAACTTCGGCGTGTATTTTCACCGAGTTGTTCCACTCTAATCTACTTCCGCTATTTAGTAGCTTCAGTAATTCAGCCTTTCTGGCTTTTAAACGTTTAACCACGCCACCACGTTTAGCACACATCACACTCTACTTACTGCGATAATCTGTTTTTTTTTAGATCGTAGGAATTCCATTTAAGAGTGGCTGCTGCTGTGTGTGTTATTTTTTTTCCCGTTGATGTTTTTTTTTTTTCCAGTTGTTGATCCTAGTTGTGTTGATTTGATCCTTGAGAAATAACGTTGGGGATCCTTTGATGTCCTTTAGAGTCCTGTCTCGGTCGCCATGTTGTATTCCATCGAAGGCTCCCCAGATTTGTTGTTGTGTTGTCGTAAGTATTTAACTACATCAGTTGGGTTTAGGTTGTTTAGTATAACTTTATTTAATGTCTGATGGTTATTCGGAGCAGCCGTTGTTGCCGCTCCGAGCTCATGGGAGTTTCTGGATTTACAATTATACTTATGAGTTAAAGGAAGTCTAAAGTCTCGTAGCTGCGCTGCCCAAAGCGGCAGCGGAGAGACGTTTATGTATTTCTTAAATATTTATATATGAATATATATTTATGTTATGTTCGCTTAGGCGGAGGTATGTGGATATGCACTTTTCGGCGTGCAGCAAAGGCACAGCGGGCGATTCATATTTCGGTGCACTTAGGTTTATGACCGAGACCTTGGACAACATAAACACTGCGACAAAGTGTTACAGTGTGTACCCTTTAAGTACTCTTGGTACAGTGGGTGGTCGATATATATATATAATATTAATAGTGCATATATGTGCATATTACATCTCCCTCCTTATGAAAAACTTTAATAAAAAAATGATGTTAACAATAATTTTTTTTTGGTGTTATATTTGGTATGCTCATTTTTCTTTTTTTTTTTTGTGTTTTTATTTGTTTTATTTATTTTTTTTTTATGTATGGCCATACGTGATATATTTATAGAATGTTGATTGATTATGAAATAAAAAGTTTTAATCTATCTTTATGTACTATTTGTTTTTTATTTTTATTGTCTAATATAGTTATATTATCCCTATCTCCTATTTGTTCTACCTTATAGGGGCCTGTATATTTAAAATCTAGCTTATGTCCAGTTTCATTTTTTAATAAGACTTTATCTCCTAGTTTTAACTCAAAATCTAAACTAGTTTTGTCGTAAATAATTTTTTGTTTTATTTTATGTCTGATGGTTATTCGGAGCAGCCGTTGTTGCCGCTCCGAGCTCATGGGAGTTTCTGGATTTACAATTATACTTATGAGTTAAAGGAAGTCTAAAGTCTCGTAGCTGCGCTGCCCAAAGCGGCAGCGGAGAGACGTTTATGTATTGGTACATAAGTACCACCCTTTAAGTACTCTTGGTACAGTGGGTGGTCGATATATATATATAATATTAATAGTGCATATATGTGCATATTACAATAGCTCCCGAAAACGCTCGGTAACTGAACATTTGGTAAACCCCAACGTGATTGTGCATAGGAAAATAAGTTATTAAATTATTTTCCGTTGATAATTTGAGCTGCGCGGCTTAAAACATATTCCTGAGTAGTATTCCTGAGCCAAAGTGCAGTTTTCCTTTTTCAGGATCTTCAAGGATTGTTGTTCTCCTTGAAATCAGTGGAGACATTTCCGGAGGCGATGTTAAATGTGCGGCTAAGCGAATTGGAGGGAATCGTTGCGGATTTCAAGATCACACATAAGGAGCTGTCCGAGATGGATGTTGCAGAACTCAGGAGCGAGCTACGAGTCAACTTCAAAGATGCGGCGAGGGAGGCACGCTTTATCCTGGATCAGGAGATTATGAGGCGCTCCAGTTTGTTGCCGGCGAGTTCGACACTGATGAACGCATCTTCTGCCACCAGTTTCGATCCATCGTTTGGCAGAACCTTTCAGGCTTTGCAGCCACTGCCATTGCCCACTTTTAGTGGAGGTTATGCGGAGTGGCTTGAATTTCGGTCATTGTTCTCGACCATGGTGGACAAAAACCCATTCATCAGTCGGGTCGAGAAGCTTCAACGGTTGCGGTCCTGCCTTCATGAATCTGCCTTGGAGACTGTTCGATCTTTGGAGCTCACGGATAAAAATTATGCCGTCGCATTGGAGCTGCTAAACAAAAGGTTTAGTAATCGCAGGCTCATTTTTCAAGCTCATTTTAATGAGATAATGAATCTGAGGGCCGTAGAGTCCGCATCGACAACGAGGCTTTGTGAGCTTTCGGACAAACTTAATTCGCATATGCAAGCCCTGGCAAGCATGGGAACGACGAAACAGATTGCTAGCTGCATCATTATCCAAGTGCTGTTGCAGAAAGTTGATGATGCCTCGCAGTCTAAGTAGAAGGAAATGCAAGCTGACTCGGATTCCATTCCAACGTGGGAGTCCATCGCCAGTTTTCTAGAGCAGAGATGCCGGACTTTGGAGAGCATGGATTTGCCGACGACATCGTATGCACCAAACCTTGCGGTAGGCCGGCGTAGACCCTTTCATCCAGGTAACTCTGCATTTGTGATTACCAACTCTTCCGCATGCATGATTTTTGATGGCCATTCTCACATAATAAACTCCTGCCCAAGATTTTTAAGCTTGTCGCCTGAGGATCGTTTAGGCGAAGTTAGGCGATTGGATTTATGCCGGAAGTGCCTTGGAGCTGGGCACTTATCTCGGCATTGCAATTCGTCAAACTGCCGTGCTTGTGGACGCAGGCATGGGAAAATTCGCCATAGTGGAAATTCGCCAGCTCAAGGCCAACACTCCTCTCCGGAGGTTTCTGCATCTAGCGACGCTGTTTCTCGGTCAGCGTCCGCTCCCGTCAATTCTCGTGAAGCCAAGGATCGTTTTGGTGATGTGGTGCTGCTAGCCACTGCCAATATTTTGGCAGAGTTCTACAGCCCAGCCGAGCGCTGCCCGATTCTGGATCGCAGGTGCATCTAGTCACCTCAAGGCCGGCGAACCAGCTGCAGCTGCGGAAGATAAGGTCTCCGGTTTCTGCATCCGGTATAGGGGACGCGGGGTTTTCTACCGATGGGTTTTCTGTGGAAGTCAGCTTGCAATCCCAATGCTATGACTACTCGTTTTTTTCGCAAGTAACTGCGATCGTAGCCTCCAACATCACTGATCTTAAGCCAAATTTTGCATTGGACGTCAGCTATTGAAAAATTTCCGCCAATGTAAAGCTAGAAGATCCTCATTTTCACCAGCCACGGCGAGTTGATTTGCTAATTGGAGCTGGATTATTTTTCGAGCTGCTTTGTGTCGGGCTAATTCATTTGTCTCCTGGTTTGCCCTCAATCCAAAACCATATTGAAGGTCTAGAGTAAACTTCGTTCGGTGTTCGACGGTTCCGCTGTTCCCACCTCCGGTTATAAATTGGATATAAATATAAATACATATAAATTGGACACTGTTACATATGGAGCAAAGCCTGCGTCCTATCTATCTGTGCGAGCGATGCACCAATTGGCTAAAGACTAGGTGGGATCTGAAATCTTGCTTCGAGATTTTTACGTCGATGATGTTATTTCTGGTGGCAGCTCCAAAGAGGAGGTTGTTGGCATTTTAGGGCAGATTCAGATTTTCAGCTGCGGAAATGGTGCTACAATATCCCTAGCGTGTTGGACGGCGTACCTAAAGAGGATCGGAATCCTAATGTAACTTTTGATGACGGCAGCAACTTCTGTCCTATCATCAATAGCGCGGTTATACGATCCGCTGGGCCTTGAGAGTACAAATGTTACTAAAGCAAAAATATTCTTGCATCTTTCTTGGGATGAAACCTTACCGAGTTTTTACACCGAGTGGCAGAAGATCTGCCGGAGCTTCAGCCAGATCCAACGTGCAGAATTTCCTCGGCTGGTACTTACGTCTGGAGCACTCGTGGAGATTGATGGATTTGGTGACGCCAGCATTGAAGCCTACGGAGCATGTGTCTACAAAGCTTCCAGGTCGCCAGGGGCTGAGAGCCCCTGTATCAATGTACGAAGTCTCGAGTATCGCCTCTTATCTTCGCCTGTGCCGAAGTTGGAGCTGGCTGTAGGTGAGTTGTCGAGAATGATGGCAGAAGTACACAGTCTAGGCGCTTACAAAGGGAAGTATTTTTGTTGGTGCGACTCTTCAGCCAAATTAACGTGGATTCGAGATGGTTCCAGGTTTAACATTTTTGTCGCTAACCGCGTGTCAACCATCCAAAATCTGAGTTCCATGGAGTGGCGATATGTGCCGTGCCTACGTTGGAAAATCCAGCAGATATCTTGTCTCTTGGAGCCCTTCCTACTGAGTTGATCGGATCCAGGCAACCTGCACGCTGTACCTCGATCGTTATTGGCGATGATACGTTTTCAGTATAGGCCGATGGGGGGGGAGAAAAACTGTGCTCAAGGCGACAAATAAATGTGTGAGGTGCTTTCGGACGAAACCTCGTTTGTTGGAGCATATAATGGGCGATCTTCCGAAGGAGAGAGTGGAAGGTTATTAAGTCTTTGATGTAACTGGCATCGATTTTTCGATTCGATTTTCCTTTTTTTTATAAGTCGGAGGTTCGCAACAAGGCTCCCATAAAATGTTACATTAGCGTCTTTATTTGTTTCACGACCAATGCCGTCCATTTGGAGCTGGAGGGGGATCTGTCCACAGCCGCCTTTCTGCATGCACTGAGGAGATTTTTTTCTATCAGGAAGAAGCTGGTCCGACAACGCCACCAATTTCGTTGGAGCCAAAGATCAGTTGAGATAATTAAAGAGACTATTTCTTAGCGAGGAGCACCAGAGAGCTGTCTTGGAGAGCTGCCTTCCAGAGTCATTGAGTGGAAGTTTATCCCTCCCCGCTCTCCCCACTTTGGCGGCTTGTGGGAAGATGCTGTTAAGACCTCCAAGTATCATTTTTACAGGGTCGTGGGCTCGGCTGTACTAAAGGCCGTTGATTTGCAGACGCTGGTGTACAATATTACTGCAGTGATTAATTCGAGGCCATTAGTCCCTCTCTCGGAAAATCCTGCTGATCTGGATGTCCTGACTCCTAATCATTTTCTGGACGGAGGGCCTCCTTCTTGTTTAGTGAGCCACACCTGACAAAACTCAACATAAATCGGTAGATGCTTGGCAACGCGTCGTCTTTCTTCAGCAGTGTTTCTGGTACAGATGGAAGGAATTGTAATTAACCTTGTTGCAGCAACGATCCAAATGGCGCAACCCTGGTCAAGGCATAGCAGTAAATGACATCGTGATGGTGAAGGACGAAAACTTGCATCCAATGAAGTGGCCCCTGGCGAAGGTGACGGAAATGGTCGTCGGAGATGACGGAGTGTGTTGGGTGGCGCAGCTGAGGACGGCGTCCGGAGCTACAAGGCGGACAGTCAACAAATTGTGCCTGCTGCCCCTTCATGATGATGTTGAAAGCCCATCTTTGGCCAGTTTGGCCGTCAAAAATTTTTTTGAATTCGTGACGTTACTTTCTTTTATATTTATGTTTGCGTCTCCCGCTCTATTCTCGTCGCCCGCTCTCATGCATTCGGTCGGCCTCCTGCATCTGCCGTCATGCGCTAGCGTTTGTCTCGCTCTCTCGCGGGATCCCTCGGTCGCTCCGCAGCATCAAGCGTCATTATTCTTATTCGGTCGTCAACCCTACTTAGTCACATATGTACATAAATAATTTGTAGAAACCCCAAAATAATTAAATAAATTGTATCAATATTTATAAATCGAACTTTGCTTGTTTTTATTAAAGCCAATATTTAGAACACAAAAACTAAAGCTCCCGAAAACGCTCGGTAACTGAACAGAAATATAAAAAACACGAAAGGAAAGCTCTGGTGTTTTATATAAAAAGATAAATTAATTGCCGTCACATATATATATTAAGGGAAAAGCCCCAAAATTCTGTTTCTGATCTTTCGTCGAGGGATATGCACGTGAGTTTGTTTTTCTACATTTTATTCAATTTTTTTTCAACCGAGAAATACTTGAATGTAATTATTAATTTTGTTGTTGTAAATTTAAATCTCACACAAAACCAAATTTTGCGGAATACAAAAATGATAAATGTCAAAGAACGGTCATAATCATAGCGAGCTTATCTTTTGTTGTTTTGTTTTGAATTTGACATCAAATTCTTGCTACACTGAGAAAAATTTTGGAATAAATTTTGTTTAATTTAATATTATTGTTGGGACTTGTGTCAGCATCAAATAGCGTAATTATGACTAATTAATTGTCTCAGTGTAACTAGCCGCAGCGGTCCACTAATTGCCCGTTTTCAGCAGTTCAATAGTTTTTGATTCTCCCAGATTCGCATGCGTTTTGTTGTTCTTTTGTAACGCATGCAAATCGGGGGCTTTGGTGGAGCTTCTGCGCAAGCTCTTAGTCTAGACACTTGTATATTCGGCTTTGTTTGAGCTTCTGCTCAAGCTCTTAGTTTTGCACTTGTATATTCGGCATTGTTTGGATCGGCCGTTGCAATTGTTTTGGGGTTAAATTGACCCAAAATAAATATTGGAATATAAATTGCAGGATTATACAATTGCAATTGCTGACATCGACGTATCGCGCCCGGTTTGATTTGTGATCATTAAAGTGCTTAAAGAAAACTTTGTAAAGGAAAACTTGTTGCTGTTGTTTCCATTACATTGCACCTTGCAAATAAAAAACTTACATAATGGAGTCTGGAAACGTAGCTAGTGCCTCGGTTCCTGCAAGCAGGAAAAGGCTTTTGCTGCGAAGAGCAGAAGTGACCTACCAGGAGATGGAAGCCCTGCATCATAAAGTCAAGGGTGCAGTGGAGAAGAACGAGTTCATGATCATGGTACCGGAGCCATTGGAAATGTTGTTGCGTAATCAATTTGATTGAGGTCAAGTGAAATTGGGAGGGAATTATTCTGGAAGTTCTCCGAATTTGCCGCTGATGTGCGCGTTGACCTTCAGGTGGGAATGGCAAGGTACTCCATGAGGAGCAGTCCCACTGCTCCGTCAATGACAGACCCAACAATCGCGGCTATGAAGGTACAAGATGGTCTGTTGGAAAATCATCGCTCATGCAGTCAGGATTGTGGACCGCCACATCCAATCGGGTTCTCGTGAGTTGAAATTAGAACGAAATTTGAACAACGAGCCAGGACGTGGCCAATTGCAACTTTCCAATGCCCCTGCTATCCACCGCTCCACCCGTGGTCGCTATTTCCACGTCGTGTCTGGCAGTTGTCTGCGATGGATTTTCTGAAGCTGCTGTTCTTAATTCTTCATCGGGCCCGGGATTTTGTTTGTCACCGATGGCGATTAAGTCAGCGCCCAGGTCTGACTCCATTCTGGACCGCACCCTTCCAATGGGGGGAGGTCACCCGCTTCGTTGCTGCCGCCGTCTGTAGCTACCAAGGTGGCTGCGGCTCCGATCCTGCAATCGAAAGTTGTGCCTCCGCGCAATCTCGGAAAGAAATTTCCCTCCACTCTCGCGATTTTTTGTTGAAAGATGGAATTCAACGGGAGAGGATGTTGGAACTTGTGCCAGCATCGAATAGCATAATTATTACTAATTAATTGTCTCAGCTGTTCCATATTCTTTGATTCTCCCAGATTCGCATGCACTTTGTTATTCTTTTGTAGCGCATGCACTTTGGAATCTTTGGTGGAGCTTCTGCTCATGCTCTTAGTTTAGGCACTAGTATATTCGGCTTTGTTTGGATCGGCCGCTGCCTTTGTTTTGGGGTTAAATTGACTCATAACAAATGGAATTATAAAATTCAAACATAACTTATCTTATTAATTCGGCCGCCATCAAAACGCTGATAGATCAACAATTATTATGAATCCAAAAAAAAAATGTGGTAGCCATAAAACCTTTTCCGATATGAAAATGAAGATGTTGAGCTATCAGCGTTTTGATAGCGACCGAATTAATAAAGAATCCACAATTTAATTTCAATAATTTTATTGGGTCAATTTAACCCCAAAACAAATTCCGCGGCCGGTCCAAAACAACTCCAAATCACAACTCATAAAACCTAAGAGCTTGCGCAGAAGCTCCACCAAAGCTCCCAAACTGCATGCGCTACAAAAGAACAACAAAGCGCATGCGAATCTGGGAGAAACAAAGAATATGGAGCAGCTGATAACGGGCAATAGTGGACCGCTGCGGCTGGTTACACTGAGAGAATAGAAATAGAAATAATTATGATTTTTGATGCTGGCACAAGTCCCAACATCCTCCCCCCGTTGAATTCCATCTTTCAACAAAAAATCCTTAGGGGCATGGGGCAGCGTCATCACATAATATTGCTGATGATCTCAAGGTCCATAATTCTCAGTTGCAGGCTGCCGTGTCCATCCAGATCCAGAGAGCGCTCGAGCCAAGCGTCAACAGAGTGGCGAGAGTGGATGGAAACATCTTTCCGAAATTGCGCGTAGGCGCACCTTTCGATTGCAGGATCGGGAGCCTTCACGGCTGGAGCAGCAGCCACCTTGGCAGCTGCAAACGGCGGCAGCAACGATGCGGACGACCTCCCCCCATTGGAAGGGTGCAGGCTAGAGTTCCGAATGGAGTCAGACCTGGGTGCTGACTTAATCGGCAACGGTGACAATAATCCGAATCCCGAGCCAGATGAGGGATTAAGTTCAGCAGCTTCAGAAAATCCATCGCAGACAACTGCCAGATGCGACGTTGAAATAGCGACCACGGGGGGAGCGGTGGATAGCAGGGGCACTGATGAGGCGCAATTGGACACGTCCTGGCTAACGTGATCCTTGTTCAGGTTTCGCTCCAATTTAAAAACCTGAGAACCCGATTGGATGCCGCGGTCCAGCGGGTAATCCTGACTGCATGAGCGACGCTTTTCCAACAGACCATCCTGCACCTTCACCACCGCTATGGTTGGTTCTGCCATTAACGAAGCAGTGGGACCATTGGGGTCGTCGAGACGAGTGGAGTGTGCAGGTAACCTCATGGAGTGCTTTGCCATTCCCACCTGAATGTCAAAGCGCACATCAGCGGCAAGCTGGGAGAACTTCCAGAATAGTTCGCTCCCAATCTCACTAGAGCTCAATCGCTCTAACTCATCCTGGAGTGTGGCAAATTTCTTGCGCAACGCAATTTGCAACGGCTCCAGTACCATGATGGTCAAATCTTCCTTCTGCACTGCAGCCTTGACCTTGTTATGCAGGGCTTCCATCTCCTGGTAGGTCACCTCTGCTCTTCGCCGCAAAAGCCTTTCCCTGCTTGCAGGAACCGAGGCACTAGCTGCATCTCCAGACTCCATTTTGTAAGATTTTGTGCAAAGTGCAATGTAATGGAAAAAACAGCAACAAATTTTCCTTTACAAAGTTTCCCTTATGCACTTTAATGATCACAAATCAATTAGCGTGCGATCACGTCGGGGTCACCAATGTTGAGCTATCAGCGTTTTGATAGCGACCGAATTAATAAAGAATCCACAATTTAATTTCAATAATTTTATTGGGTCAATTTAACCCCAAAACAAATTCCGCGGCCGGTCCAAAACAACTCCAAATCACAACTCATAAAACCTAAGAGCTTGCGCAGAAGCTCCACCAAAGCTCCCAAACTGCATGCGCTACAAAAGAACAACAAAGCGCATGCGAATCTGGGAGAAACAAAGAATATGGAGCAGCTGATAACGGGCAATAGTGGACCGCTGCGGCTGGTTACACTGAGAGAATAGAAATAGAAATAATTATGATTTTTGATGCTGGCACAAGTCCCAACAGAAGACAAAAAGATATTTTTCAAAAAATATGTTTTGAAAAATATTAAATTATTAAAAAAAAAAAAAAAATTTTTCTTAAAGGAATAGTGCCGATTAACAATAGATGAATGGTTAATAATTCAAAAAACTCTAGTGAATGATAAAAACCAGTACTTAAAAAAAAGTATATATTTTTTCTCTTTGAAATGTGTTAGGAATATATTTACTCTTTATTTATTTACTATACTATATACTATATTTATTATTTTTGAAATTTCCTGCCAGGTTTATTGCCACTATTTGCGTGCGTTTAGGGTAGGAGTTTGAATTTTTTGTTTTTTTTTTTTTTTTAATTCATTAATTAAATTTATGTTAAGCCGCCTTAAAACGTTACGCCATTATTATCTTATATTTCTTATGCCTACTAATATAATTATATTCTATTATATTTAGTTTATAACTTATTTTTATATTTTCTATTGTTCTGTTCGTTATCAATATCTTCTCCTAATTATACACTTTTATATCGTTTAAAAAACAAAATAATATATTGAATAACTAAATCCCTAACTGAACCAAGCTGTTGTTTCTACGGTCCTAAGGTAAAAAGGGATCCTCAGAGCTATTCTCGAGCGGAGAGGATCATAAGTTGGGTAGGGCGAATAAAGCGAACACCACTCCAACCTACTTTCATTTCTCACCTCTCTGTCTTTCAAATAGTTTTGCTGAATTTGTCCGTTCGTTCTTCCGGTTATCATATAGCTCTTTGTTTGATCTGTATATTTCCTATATTTCAACTTTCCTGTTTGATTATTTATTTTTTTGTCGCAGCACGCCAAATTCTAATCTTATTAATAATAATAAGTAGTATGTGTCGGATTCTATACGGAGCAAGACCACCACCCCCAAAGCCGACAAGCTAGAGCCAGATAATAAAGCGTGCCCTGCAAGTACAGAGTCGCTACTACTGTTACACGTTACAGATAATTAATTATTATTAATTAAAAAAAGTGGCGCCCAACGTTGTGGCCTTAGTGAATAAATTTGAATCAATTTAAATTTCACATTTGTGAATTTTCGATTATGTTCGAATTCCTGGAATTCAAGCCGTAAGAATATCAGTATTCAAGGCTGACCGGAGTTAGACGGTAAAACGAAAATTACATACCTAAAGCAGAAGTGACTGGGGTTTTCAGTCGCTGGAAAACATATCTAAAAATCAAAACTTCGGCTGATTTTCTGAAATAACCAATCACTGAGCCATTGTAATCATTGAATAGGTTTAAGTCAAATTGAACGAACTCTATATACCATTTGAGAAATTTAAGAAAAGAAAATTTACATATCCTTGGACACGAGAACAACAAGCTAAGGGTTCAGTTTATATAAATTTTATTGAGTTATATTGAACATTATTGTAAAAGTGTTGATTGAAAAAAAGATCGAGAAACTCGCAGTAGTTCCAAAGCTACTCAGCCGGTTAATAATGGTCCCTCCCCATTAGCAGTTCTAGTTCTAGTAACAATAAAACGAATTCAAGTATTATCACAGCCAAGATGTATTGTACTTGTCCGAGTACTTAAAAGTAATCTTCGTCCTGAAATTCGGTATTTTGTAGGCGTCGCGAAGCATTTCTCGCTGATGGCAAGAGCTATAGCGGGTATACTACGGTTGTTCCTTTTAAGCGTGAAGTAGCTGAAAATAGAGATGAAATGGTAGATCCTCAAGAGACAAAACCTGAGGATGAGGCAGATATCGAAGCCTTTTCCTTAAAATGCTGGAACTGCCATAGGGAAGGACATATTTACCAGAATTGTCTCTCATAAAGACGTGTTTTTTGTTACGATTGCGGTGCGGCTAACACGTATTAGCCAAGTTGCAGTAAATGTTCAGAAAACTCCAAGCCCGGCATATTGAAGACGCAATACAGACAGAAGATTTCATATGCCAGTCGAAATCAGTCCACAATGACCGACCAATAGAGGACACTCTTCAAAGTGTATCTCTCTCTTAGCTCTCTGCTTCACAGTATAATTTTTCTCATTTTAAGAGACATCACAATCCAAAAGGTATAAAAGATAGCTAATATAGCTAAACGAAATTGTAACGTCGGCAAAAGGTCGACCGGGGTATCAACCAGAGGGGGTGCGGTGAGTTAGCCTACGTGGCAGCCCTATCGCTTAGTAGGACCCTATTTAGCATTGCATGGAGAGCTTCGACGATCTGGTAACAAGGGTGAAGCGTAGGTTGGAAAACCGCGTGGCCGCAGCGTTCTTTTGGTGTTTAACCACGGAATAAGAAAGTTCGGCAAAACAAGAAAAAACATCGAGAAACTCAAGAAGGGCTGCAGCGAAGTTTTACCCGCTGAGGGATCATCGCGCTGGAGGAGCTGGTGCAGGACCGGCAGTTATAGAAAAAGAAGGCCACAAGCGGCCATTTGCCGGTGTACGCGGAGGTGAGTTAAGGCAACGCGCGGAGGTGAGTTAAAGCAACGCGCGCAGAGAGCGAGGAACGTTCGGCCAGAAGAAGCATAGCGAGTCACAGTTGCGGCGCGAATCTCGCCATCCGGCCGGCCGCGAGGCGGGGCGGAGAAGGTACGTCGAAACCAAGTTTGGAGCTGGGAATACAGTGAGCTCGACCGGAGCTAAAGCAGCAGGAGCGTTAGCGACGCTTTAAGGGGCGCTCCGCTGCAGGTTCGGATAGGGTTCGGGCCTAACCTCTGAGGAGTCGCCGTGAAGTAGGCGTCATCCTGAAGGAGTGAGGACAAGAGCGGAGTGCTGGCGGCGCTTTCAAGGAGCACCCCGTCGATCGAAGGAGTCGCTGTAAAGTAGGCGCCATCCTGCAGGAGCAGAAGCGGGAGCGGAGCGCTCGCGGCGCTTTCAAGGGGCGCTCCTTTGTTCGGAGGAGTAGCCGTGGATAAGTCGTCAGTCATAGGACAGGAAGCAGGGACCGGGCGCTTGCGGCGCTTTCAAGAAGCGATCAAGGGAGCGGAGAGACTCGTCCGGCTGATAGTGCCGAAAGCGGAGAAGAGGAAGTAGTGCCCGGAGATTTCAAGCACTGCTTTGTGTTGGCGAAAGGCGAGAGCCCTCCCGATATCAACCACCTTGTTGCTTTGAACAGAAATAAAAAGAAAAAGGAAAATCGAACATGGCCCACCTCCGTACGCGGACTTTGTAGTGGAGCATTTTTAGCAATTAAAATGTTATGATATGAAACAGAGCGCGCATTAAGTTCGCAAACCGTAAGCAATAAGACATTGTTGAGCGTAGCAAGAAGGAATACCCATTGAAGTAATAGGATATTTAGGACGCTAGAAAAAGGATGTTATTTTGAGATTTAAGGTTTTTCTTTAAGTAATAAATATGAAGTTTATAATGGAGTGAGAAAACATATTTCGCGCCGTTTCATTTGCCACCGCCCTGCCGCCAGCCTACGCCATGTACCTTCTTAGGGATCCCCGAAGGATCCTGATATACACCGTTCAAAGGAACCCGAGTTTGATCCTGCTTCGCAAAAGAACTTTTGGGAGAAATTGCGTAGCAATTTTTCAATTGATTTTTATTATTTGTAGGGTCCACCTAACGACGTTGAAAAGTTTTGTAGAAGACAATTAGACGATAATGAAAAGTACGAGCTCCTCGTGAATGTGTGGACACCAGATGTTTCTTTCAAATTCCCATCATCGGGTAACAGAAATCTTAAGTTTCAACTTCCTTGGCTGCGAGCATTCCCCTGGTTGGCTTATTCAACTATTGAAGATGGAGCTTATTGTCG
Source organism: Drosophila ananassae (assembly GCF_017639315.1). Taxonomy (NCBI): domain Eukaryota; kingdom Metazoa; phylum Arthropoda; class Insecta; order Diptera; family Drosophilidae; genus Drosophila; species Drosophila ananassae. The sequence goes on from NW_025319056.1 coordinate 127,947, forward strand.
ACTCTGCTTATTATTTGTGCAAAAAAACATCGGTAAAGGAAACCATGAAAACGTTGATATGTTGGTTCGAAGCGCTTTCCGAGATTGGAAAAAAGCTTTAGAAAAATTCAGAGACCATCAATCCAGAAAGTATCACAAAGATGCGCATGAAGATGCGCAGAATTTTAAAATATACATGAAAATAAGAAAACAGACAGAAATTGAAACCCATCATTCGCACCATTTTACTATGTGGCAGACAAGGACTAGCACTTCGAGGACATCGGGATCGGGGCCCAATATCGATGGATATGCCAGTAGAGAATGATGTAAATTTCAGAGCTCTTCTTCGTTTTGCTATGGAAAGTGGAGACATGGTTTTGCAGGAACATTTGAAAACAGCAGGTGCCAATGCAACTTATCTGAGCGACCGCATTCAACATGAGGTTATCGAAGCTGCAGGAGAAATCATCACCCAGGATATAGTAAAGCGCGTCAATGAATCAAAATGTTTCACAATAACTGCTGATGAAACCACCGATGTCAGTGGGATCGAACAATTAACGTTAGGTGTTCGATATGTCTAAAGTGTCGGAAAATTTCCGAAGAAAGAGCACAAAATCCGAGAAGATTTTCTGCGTTTCGTCCCTGTGGTTGATGTGACTGGAGCGGGCCTTGCAAAAACAATCCTGAAAAATTTGGAGGAAATTAAAGTTGACACCAATTTCATGAAAGGGCAAGGTAAATTCGTAAATATCGTGTAAGTTTATAGAACGATTCATAGAATGTAATACTGTTTTTCAAGGTTATGATGGAGCTCGAGTTATGAGCGGACAACTCAAAGGCTGTGCGGCTATTGTCAAAAAAACGTGTCCAGATGCTCTTTACTTGCATTGCGCTAATCATAACTTAAATTTAGCCACCACACACGCATGCGATATATCATCAATCCGAAATTGCATGTCAACTGTCAAAGCGGTAGGGAATTTCTTCCGTAATTCAAACAAGGCTGGAAATTTGTTGAAGTCACATATCCTCGCAGCGAACTCTGGAGCGAAGCAGACCGTCTTCTCAAATTTTGTGAAACGCGTTGGGTTGAACATTTGGCATCGCTCAGTTTGTTTTTCGAAGTGTTACAATTTATTTGCTCAGCACTTGAAGACATGAATGAAATGAACATCAAATCTGATGGTGTTCAGCCAAATAAATTGCTTGCGTCTATTCGGACGGCTGAGTTCATCATAGCGTTGACTGTGCTGAAACCTATCTTCAGCTTGACGAAAAATCTGAGCCTGTTCCTCCAACAGGAAGACTGCGATTTGAGCCAATGCGTCAGTTACGCGACCAACAAATCAAGCAGATGCGAGTATAAGCTACAGAAAAATTCAGCGAAATCTTTATTTTAGCGACTGAAGCTGAAGCTCCAGGATACAAAACATCATTCCGGAGAAATGTACGGACATTGATGTGTCTGAATTACACGATACTGTTCAAACCTTGAAAGATGAATGGCCAAATGACATCCCTGTATTCACCGAAGAATTCGAAGCAGAAATTGAGTTGTGGAAAAGGTAATCGTATTGGCTCAAAATATGCTTGCATTATAAAGAAAAATTTTTCTAATTACAGAAAATGTTCAAATCTTTCCAAAGAGAAGCCCATAAAAACATTCATCGAAGCTTTGGACGTTTGCGATGAAACATTCTATCCAACGGTATACCGATTTCTTCAGATCGGTGCAACACTGCCAGTAACATATAGTAGAAGTAATTCGTGAAAAATTACCATTACAAGTGTACATATCTATATGCAAATACGATATATCAACTCCAGTTAAATTAAAACAAGCTGCTCAAGCTGTAGGTCTTTATGATGATGATGAAATATATAATTTATCCCGATGTGTTGAAAATCGATATAATATACCAATGGTCTGCACATCTAATACTCCTAATACTAATAATTTTAATAATAATCAAAGGGACAGAAACCAAAATTTTAATCAGAATGTAGGAAACAATAGGAGTCAAAATTATAATAACCGTGGGACATATAATTATCAACAAAGACAAAATACTTTTGATTCAAATAGAAATTTTAGTTCAAACTATAATAATAATTATAGATAGTCTCAAAATCCTTCAGGTCAAAACTCTCCAATCGATATGAATTATAATCGTTATATAAATGTTTCTCAAAAACTATCAGACCAACAGAATAGACCAGAACCAATGGAAATAGTTGAAAATTTTCAGACGCAAGCCTCGGAAGAAACACAACAGCAATAAAAATAAAAATTGATGAAAGACCATGCATTTGCCTTATTGACACAGGTTCCAGTATAAGTTTAATAAATGACAATTTTTTAAAATATCCAATTAAAGAGAATAATATAAAAGTTCAAACAGTAGGAAATTCAGTCACTTTGAATAAATCCATTGAATTCATAATTCCAAAATTATTTAAATATAAACAAAAAATTTTTTTTCAAAAAATGTTCCAAACATTACTGTTTTCCTTTAGGACGTAATATTTTAAACCTTACATCAGCCCAAATAGATTTTGGAAAGAATATTGTTAAACTAAATAATTACGAATTTCCAATGATCAATATAATAAAGGAACATAACAAAAATGTACGCATTTACGCATTGGAAACGGAATTAAAAACTAGTTATATTCGAGATGATCATCTCAACAGTGAGGAAAAATCGACACTACATTCTCTAATGGTCAAATTCTTTGATATTCAGTAACATGAGGGTGATAATTTGACCTTCACAAATGAAATCAAACATAAAATAAATACTTATCCCTATATTTATGACAATGAAGTAGAAAACCAAACAGCAGATATGATTAAACAAGGTATTGTCCGCAAATCTAAATCTCCTTATTGTAGTCCTATAGTAATAGTACCCAAGAAAATGGATGCATCGGGCATTCCAAAATTTCGTATGGCTATTGATTACAGAGGACTTAACGAAATAGCTATTGACGATAAATTCCCCATCCCCAATATGGATGAAATCCTAGATAAGTTAGGAAAATGTCAATATTTTACAACGTTAGATCTGGCAAAGGGATTCCATCAAATTTAAATGGACCCAGGATCAATTCAAAAAACAGCATTTTCCACCAAGAAAGGACACTATGAATATACTTGAATGCCTTTCGGTCTAAAAAATGCTCCTGCTACATTCCAGCGATGTATGAATAATATTCTTCATGATATAATAGGAACTCATTGCCTAGTATATTTAGATGATATTATTATATTTTCAAACTCCTTACAAGAATATATTCAGTCCATTCAAAATGTCTTCGTCCGATTAAGAAAATCCAATCTTAAACTTCAATTAGATAAATGCGAATTCATGAAAAGAGAAACAGAATTTTTAGGCCATATAATTACTAATGAAGGAATTAAAACAAACCCAAATAAAATTCAAGCTATTCACGATTTTAAAACTCCAAATACTCTTAAACAAATTAAATCATTTATTGGTCTTTGTGGATTTTACCGAAAATTTGTTGATTGTTGATCTTATGATTGTGGTATGAATTACATTAAAGGAAAGGAAAATTATGTAGCAGACGCCTTATCTAGGCTACCTAAAAAAGAATCAAATAATGGACAACTACAAGAAACATTACAAAACGAAGATGATTTACAAAGCACAGGAGCTACTATACATAGCACCCAAGAAGACAATGGCAATTGTATTTAGATTACAGAGCGTCCAATTAATGTTTTCAGTCACCAATTAATATTTGAAAAGGGAAATGAATATAGTAATAAATTAGTCCGGTATTTTAATAAAACAATTAATACAATAAAATATAGTAACATGACGGAACGTACAGCAAAAGACATTATTCTTAAATTTGTATGTGGACACAATTTTGTAATGTACATAAATAATAACGAGGATTTCGCAATATTTCAAGGGGCTTTCATGGAATTCATTAAACCAAATTTTGGGAACTAAATAATGAAAACATCAATAATACTTCTAAATATTTCTACCTTCGCAGATTTTCACGAGAAAGTAATTAATATTCATGAGAAAACTATTTGTTGGGCCAAGCAGCCACCAAAAAGTGCATTTAATATAATCATAAAATGCTTAGCTGCAGCTGTTGTTGTCAGCATGTATTCTTCTCTGTTTTGTCTCCCAGTTTCGCATGCATTTTATTGGTATTTGTAGCGTATGCGCTTTGGGAAGCTTTGGAAGAGCTTCTGCGCAAGCTCTTGGTGTTGCATTTGTTGTGAATTGGAGTTGATTGGAGCCGCATAGATTAGGGTTAAATTGAACCCAAAATAAAATATATTGAAACACGGATTTGAAACGCGTGTATTTATTCGGCGGCTATTAAAAACTATTAATAGCACAACATTGGTGACCCCGACGTGATTTCATCCCGGTTTATTATTGTGATCAGCATTAAAGGTGCCAAGAAAACGCCCTTGTTGTTGTTGTTACAAGTTGCATTTTAATTGAAGAATGGAGTCTGGAGCTGAGACTATTGGAGCTGCTGCCGCAAACCGGGAAAGGGTGCTGCGGAGAAGAGCAGAGATGGCCTGCCAGGAAATGGAGGCGCTGCATCATAAGGTGAAGGCTGCGGCGCGGACTGAGGATTCTTCCATTATGGCGCTGGAGTCAGTGGAGAAGTGGAGGAGCGGTTCACCGCGCTTCAAGAAGAGTTGGAGGAGCTTAATTTTAGCGGGATCGGGAGTGATCTGTATTGGAGATTCTCGCAGATGGCGACTGATGTGGAAGTGGAAATTCAGGTGGAGGTTGCCAGGCGCTCCATGAGAATCGCTGCCCACTCCACACTTCTCGACGGAGGCAGTGTATCGCCAATGCCATCCAAGCCAGCCCCCTCCTTGCCACCGTTGCTGATGCCATCATTCAGCGGCGGCTATGACCACGATTGACAGCCATCCCCACCTAACAAAAATGGAAAAGCTCCGGTGGCTCATTTCATGAGAGCTCTGGAAATTACTGACGCGAACTACGATGTGGCTCTTGACCTATTGCGCAATCGTTTTAGTAATCGGCGTTTAATATTTCAGTCTCACATTAATGAGATCCTGCAGCTTCGTGTGGTCGAGCCAGAGTCTGTTGCTACTTTGCGGGAGCTTTCGGATCGGTTCAATGGGCATATGCGGGCTCTTATGAGTTCCGGATCAGCTGCCGAGATCCAAGGATGTTTGCTTATCCAGATTATCCTGCAGAAGTTGGATCCTGGCACAAAGGCCAAGAGGGAAGACACTCTCGCCGGAAGCGACGACAGTCTTCCGTCTTGGGAGTCCATCTCGTCTCAGCTGGCGAATGAACTTCAGCTTGGCCGTTCCAAATGCTCCACAACGGTGGCCGGTTTCCGTTTGAATCGGATGGAGCATCCGTTAATGTGTGCTTGAAGTCCCGCCTTAGCATGTATTCAGTGGAAATTGAGGCTGTTGTATATATAAAGGACTAAAGGCTTCACATATAAAGGACTATCAACCTATCCAGGGCATAGATGCTTCGCGCTGGAAGGTTCCTGACAATCTGGATCTAGGACCCTAACTTCCACAAAACGCAGCGATTGGACCTGATGATTGGAGCCAACTTATTCTTTGACCTATTGTCGGCTGGTCAAATCCAATTAGGTCACGGGCTCCCCATTGCCTAGAATACTCGATTTGGCTGGGTGATTTCTGGATGCGGTGAACTATCACGGGATGTGTCGTCACTCTATGCTAGGAAAGACAACCCACGGAATAACCACTGGTATGATGTGACTGCTGCCCCTTCCAACAGTGTTATTGAAGGCCCACCCTTCAATGGGGGGAGGATGTTGGGCCTAGCAGCCACCAAAAAGTGAATTTTAAATAATCATAAAATGGTTAGCTGCAGCTGTTGTTGTCAGCATGTATTCTTCTCTGTTTTGTTTCCCAGTTTCGCATGCGCTTTATTGGTATTTGTAGCGTATGCGCTTTGGGAAGCTTTGGTAGAGCTTCTGCGCAAGCTCTGGGTGTTGCGTTTGTTGCGTTTGTTGTGATTTGGAGTTGATTGGAGCCGCATAGATTAGGGTTAAATTGAACCCAAAATAAAATATATTGAAACCCTGATTTGAAACGCTGCTATTAAAAACTATTAATAGCACAACACTATTCAAGGTATTAAAAAAACATATGACGATTTTAAAGCTAAATACTATTTTCCAGATGCACAAAAAAATAATCCAAAATATAATTAATAAATTCGATATTTGTAATTTATGCAAGGCAGAACATAGAAAAGTAGCATTAACATTTGAAAAAACCCCTGAAAGTAAAAATATCCGTGAGAAATAAGTAATTGACTAATATTTTATCGATCAAAGAAAATTTTTAACTTGTATTGATATCTATTCAAAATTTGATTCAATTATAGAAACTCATACCACAGATTGGATCGAAAGTAAAAAAGCAAAAAGAAAGTAAAAACAAGAAAGGAAAGCTAACTTCGGGCGGAGCCGAAGTTGATATACCCTTGCAGAAATTGCTATCAAGTTAAATATTCATATGGTAAATTTTTTCATAATCCATTTAAAAAAACATATTTAGCCCATTTAGTTAAACACACCCTTGGTAGCGTTATCAGAATATTTATATCGAATAATGGTACTTTGTAGGACTAACGGTTATTAACGCCCGTCCTGCTCCTGGTTCAATCAACCCTGTTATGAACCAGGATCGCAATGCTGAGCTAGTGCTCCTGCCAATGGAGCCAATGTGCTCGTTCGTAAGAAAGGAAAGCTAACTTCGGGCGGAGCCGAAGTTGATATACCCTTGCAGAAATTGCTATCAAGTTAAATATTCATATGGTAAATTTTTTCATAATCCATTTAAAAAAAACATATTTAGCCCATTTAGTTAAACACACCCTTGGTAGCGTTATCAGAATATTTATATCGAATAATGGTACTTTGTAGGACTAACGATCATAAAATTTAAATACATTTAATTTTGGGCCTGCATCCCTTAACATTTTATATATAGGGGTTTTTATTTGCCCATGGAATTTATCCCTCGCTTCAATGAACACGTGCAAGGCTCATTACAAGAGCATGTGCAAGGGTCATTGCAAGGATACGTGCAAGAGTCATTGCAAGGACACGTGCAAGGGACAAATTGCTTAACAGGTATCACAGGTACGAACCGTAAGATAACACGGTACTTTGGCACCTATAATAACAGGTAGTAGCTTATTTCTGATTGGTCCAGTCGGATAAAAATGGACTTTAAAAATTTATACTACATATATTTCTAACCTATAACTATATTTCTATTTCTAAAATTGCACAACAGGTAGATCAGGTAGATATAAAACATGGTTTTTATTGCCTTTTTAAAAATGGAGGAAATTGCGTAACCCTAAAGGGTTAACGTACAATGTTTTATTATTCCTCCTCGGGAGGAACCCGAGCAGGTGCAAAACACTGCTGACCATGCCGCTCGGAGGATCATTCCGGACCATCGAATTCCCGAATGGATTCGGGATATGGAGGCGCGCGCGACCCGCCGAGAGGACATCGAGGAGCGACGACGAGAGCAGGTGCAAAACACTGCTGACCATGCCGCTCGGAGGACCGACCCGGAGTACCGAATTCCTGAACGGATTCGGGATGCCGCAGCGCGCGCTTATCATCGGCAGGACTCGGAGGAACTTGCAAGGGAACAGGAGAGAAATACTGAGGAGCACCGACAACGACGAAGGAATCCGGAAGAGAGGCAGCGAGAACGGGAAATGGACGCCAATAACAGGAGAGCAACCAGGAGAAATCCCATCGCAAGATCGCAGGAGCAACGGATGAACACATCTCAACGACGGGAAACACGCCAACAGCGGAAAATTCGGGAGGAAAAAATTCGGCAAATGGCAGAGGATCGGCTAATCAACTTTAGGATGGACCCCCAAAACCGACTGGATGCCTCCCAAAGGCAGTCACAAAGGAACATGGACGCAAGAGCAGCAATTTCTGAGGATGAGATGGAACGGGAACTACAGCGTCATAGGAATCGATCATCGGCGAGGGATCTTTATCACAGGAACATAAAGGAAGGACCAACGGAAATTTGTGTCTGCTGTGGAGAAACGTGGTTCCGTTCGCAGGTAAGTGGATTATACATCCTTGCTACATCCTTGCAACACTTGCCGTCGTGCCGTCTCTTTAGGCAAACTCCCATCACTCTGCCTTCCGAATGGTTTCGACTTTCCCGAAATCCCCGAGTGCTTAAATGGACTCACCTGCCTCGAAGAGCGCCTGATTTCACCGAGAATCCCTTTCATGAGGATTATTTCTCTCGGCTATGAAAGGCAAGGCGGTATCCGAGGCGCTGTGGTGAACATTCCAATTTCAGTTCCTGATATTGTGACTGCGCTTCCGCGCTCTTCGCTCCATTTTAAAAGGAGGCTAGAGTACACTCACAATTTCATGACTGAAACTATTCGACCCGCTCGGGTCCTTGAAGCTGTACGGTACTTAGTGAATACCGAGCTCTATGCGCTTTGCGCTTTGGGAAGCTTTGGTAGAGCTTCTGCGCAAGCTCTTGGTGTTGCGTTTGTTGTGATTTGGAGTTGATTGGAGCCGCATAGATTAGGGTTAAATTGAACCCAAAATAAAATATATTGAAACCCTGATTTGAAACGCTGCTATTAAAAACTATTAATAGCACAACACTATTCAATGTATTAAAAAAAACATATGACGATTTTAAAGCTAAAAACTATTTTCCAGATGCACAAAAAAATAATCCAAAATATAATTAATAAATGCGATATTTGTAATTTATGCAAGGCACAACATAGAAAATTAGCATTAACATTTGAAAAAACCCCTGAAAGTAAAAATATCCGTGAAATTTGATTTAATTATAGAAACTCATACCACAGATTGGATCGAAAGTAAAAAAGCAAAAAGAAAGTAAAAACAAGAAAGGAAATCTAACTTCGGGCGGAGCCGAAGTTGATATACCCTTGCAAAAAATGGTTTCAAGTGAATGATCTTAAAAAGTGAAAAAATGATCTTAGTGAAAAAATGATCTTAAAAATTGATACTACATATATTTCTAACCCTAAAATTGCACAACAGGTAGACAAGGTAGATATAAAACATGGTTTTTATTGCCTTTTTAAAAACGAAGGAAATTGAGTAACCCTAAAGGGTTAACGTACAATGTTTTATTATTTTGGACATTACCTAACTTGGCTATATATTGGAAGACCCATTAATCCCCAGATCAGTCAATAACAAAAATTTATCGAGTGACGACTCTGGCGGAAGTATTTTTTAAAAGTGTGAAAAAAGTCTTTTTTTAAGTGCATAAATTAGTGTAAAAAAGTATTTTTTTAAGTGCAAAAATAAGTGTGAAAAAGTATATTTATAAAAGTGAAAATTAGTAAATAATTTATTTCAAATTACATTTGAAACAATTTGGTAAGTCTAATCACCCAAAACTTTCAACCTAACAATTCTTATGTCCTATTATCTACTTTTCCAATTAATTAATTTCCTTAATTTTCCATTTTCAAAATTCATAATTTTTCAACTAGCACGGAAAAAAGATGCCACGTATTTCACGATTGTCACAGGAGCAACGCCGACAAGCTGCTTTAAATCGAAGCAGGGCTCGCTACGAGCAAAACAATTCACAAATAAGGGTGCGGAATTCTCAGCACATCGACAAGCAGTGAGAGCAGGATCAAAACACTGCTGATCATGCCGCTCGGAGGACTATTCCCGAATATCGAATTCCCGAACGGATTCGGGATATGGAGGCGCGCGCGACCGCCGATAGGAACCCGAGGAGCGACGACGAGAGCAGGTGCAAAACACTGCTGACCATGCCGCTCGGAGGACCATTCCGGACCATCGAATTCCCGAACGGATTCGGGATATGGAGGGGCGCGCGACCCGCCGAGAGGACCCCGAGGAGCGACGACGAGAGCAGGTGCAAAACACTGCTGACCATGCCAGTGAAGTGCAACAAACATTACATAAAAATTTTAATACCAGTGAACTCAGCATTAGTCAAAACACGAATGAGGATTTCTAATGTCTATTTGAAATAAACAAATAAAATAAAATTATTAATATAATCAAGACAATTTAAAAAATAAAAACATATATATACCAAATTAAATAAAAAAACTTTAAAATGCAATCTGAATCAGCTGCAGCAAGGCACATCCTGTCTGACAGCAATATGAATCATTTCTTCATGCAACTAAAACAAATTAACAAATTTGATGGTGATACAATGTATTTAGCACTATTTATAATAAGTGTTGATAACTTGATTACCCAATAAAAAACAACATCGTCTACTCAGAATGAAATCATTCAAGGAGCTATCCTAAACCTCATCGTTGGACCTGTACGTAAAATTCTTCTTAGGAATTCAACCCAGGACTGGAATGAATTAAGAACCTTACTCATCAGTGAATTCAACTCATCAAAACCCTCACATCTCATGATCATGGATTTACATAAAATTAAATATCAAAATAGTTTACGTAAGTTTATTGATGAATTAGATAAACAGACAAGCAAAGTTTGTAATAAGTTAAGTCTGGATAATAGTGCAGCAAACACTGTTATATTTTCAAAAGTATTAGGTGATCATATAGCAGAAGTAATTCGTTAAAAATTACCATTACAAGTGTACATATCTATATGCAAATACGATATATCAACTCCAGTTAAATTAAAACAAGCTGCTTAAGCTGTAGGTCTTTATGAAAATAATTCACAAATAAGGGTGCAGAATTCTCAGCACATCGCCAATGTTCGTAACGCGTGCCCATAGGAGACGCAGCGAAAGGATTCGAAACCTTGAGCGGATTCGGGATGCTGAGGCACGCGCGACTCGCCGGGAGGACGACGAGGAGCGCCAAAGAGAGCAGGATCAAAACACTGCTGATCATGCCGCTCGGAGAACCATTCCCGAATATCGAATTCCCGAACGGATTCGGGATATGGAGGCGCGCGCGACCGCCGATAGGAACCCGAGGAGCGACGACGAGAGCAGGTGCAAAACACTGCTGACCATGCCGCTCGGAGGACCATTCCGGACCATCGAATTCCCGAACGGATTCGGGATAGGGAGGGGCGCGCGACCCGCCGAGAGGACCTGACGGAGCGGCGACGAGAGCCGGTGCAAAACACAGCTGACCATGCCGCTCGGAGGATCATTCCGGACCATCGAATTCCCGAACGTATTCGGGATAGGGAGGCGCGCGCGACCCGCCGAGAGGAACCCGAGGAGCGACGACGAGAGCAGGTGCAAAACACTGCTGACCATGCCGCTCGGAGGACCATTCCGGACCATCGAATTCCCGAACGGATTCGGGATAGGGAGGCGCGGGGAACCCGCCGTGAGGACCTGGAGGAGCGGCGACGAGAGCAGGTGCAAAACACTGCTGATCATGCCGCTCGGAGGACCATTCCCGACCATCGAATTCCAGAACGGATTCGGGATGTGGAGGCGGGCGCGACCCGCCGATAGGAACCCGAGGAGCGGCGACGAGAGCAGGTGCAAAACACTGCTGACCATGCCGCTCGGAGGACCATTCCGGACCATCGAATTCCCGAACGGATTCGGGATAGGGAGGCGCGGGGAACCCGCCGTGAGGACCTGGAGGAGCGGCGACGAGAGCAGGATCAAAACACTGCTGATCATGCCGCTCGGAGAACCATTCCCGAATATCGAATTCCCGAACGGATTCGGAATATGGAGGCGCGCGCGACCGCCGATAGGAACCCGAGGAGCGACGACGAGAGCAGGTGCAAAACACTGCTGACCATGCCGCTCGGAGGACCATTCCGGACCATCGAATTCCCGAACGGATTCGGGATAGGGAGGGGCGCGCGACCCGCCGAGAGGACCTGACGGAGCGGCGACGAGAGCCGGTGCAAAACACAGCTGACCATGCCGCTCGGAGGATCATTCCGGACCATCGAATTCCCGAACGTATTCGGGATAGGGAGGCGCGCGCGACCCGCCGAGAGGAACCCGAGGAGCGACGACGAGAGCAGGTGCAAAACACTGCTGACCATGCCGCTCGGAGGACCATTCCGGACCATCGAATTCCCGAACGGATTCGGGATAGGGAGGCGCGGGGAACCCGCCGTGAGGACCTGGAGGAGCGGCGACGAGAGCAGGTGCAAAACACTGCTGATCATGCCGCTCGGAGGACCATTCCCGACCATCGAATTCCAGAACGGATTCGGGATGTGGAGGCGGGCGCGACCCGCCGATAGGAACCCGAGGAGCGGCGACGAGAGCAGGTGCAAAACACTGCTGACCATGCCGCTCGGAGGACCATTCCGGACCATCGAATTCCTGAACGGATTCGGGATACCGCAGCGCGCGCTTATCATTGGCAGGACTCGGAGGAACTTGCAAGGGAACAGGAGAGAAATACTGAGGAGCACCGACAACGACGAAGGAGAGAGAAGAGAAGAGAGAAAAGAGAAGAAGAGAGGCAGCGAGAACGGGAAATGGACGCCAATAACAGGAGAGCAACCAGGAGAAATCCCATCGCAAGATCGCAGGAGCAACGGATGAACACATCTCAACGACTTGAAACACGCCAACAGCGGAAAATTCGGGAGGAACAAATTCGGCAAATGGCAGAGGATCGGCTAATCAACTTTAGGATGGACCCCCAAAACCGACTGGATGCCTCCCAAAGGCAGTCACAAAGGAACATGGACGCAAGAGCAGCAATTTCTGAGGATGAGATGGAACGGGAACTACAGCGTCATAGGCTTCGATCATCGGCGAGGGATCTTTATCACAGGAACATAAAGGAAGGACCAACGGAAATTTGTGTCTGCTGTGGAGAAACGTGGTTCCGTTCGCAGGTAAGTGGATTATACATCCTTGCTACATCCTTGCAACACTTGCCGTCGTGCCGTCTCTTTAGGCAAACTCCCATCACTTTGCCTTTCGAATGGTTTCGACTTTCCCGAAATCTCCTTAAATGGACTCACCTGCCTCGAAGAGCGACTGATTTCACCGAGAATCCCTTTCATGAGGATTATTTCTCTCGGCTATGAAAGGCAATGCGGTATCCGAGGCGCTGTGGTGAACACTTCAATTTCAGTTCCTGATATTGTGACTGCGCTTCCGCGCTCTTTCGACTCGACTCATGTCATCCAAGTCCGCTCGGGTCCTTGAGGCTGTACGGTACTTAGTGAATACCGAGCTCTACAGAAAGCACAACATCCTTTCATTTAACGAGTCATGGCTAGCACAACTTCAAGGAAGTAATGAAATTCCTTCCGCTGCTGAAACTAAGTGGAATGAACTTTTAGTTAGTTTTTTTTAGTTTAGTTGGATTGAGGCCTTGTCGTGGTGAGGGGGCTGAGTATGTGAGGATTCTTAATAAACATCATGGAAACCAGCATCAATCCTTTGTTTCAATTAGTTTATAAAATATACTGTATATTCATCGAATTTATAAAAGTATAGTTTAAGTTTAACTTTGAAGAAAACACTATTTTCAATAATTCAGTTATATGGCAGCTACAAGATATAGTCGGCCGACCTTTAGGTAATTTGCGATACGTTACGAGTTACGTTATGTTGGGCAAAAATAAAATTGGCACAAAGTCCCAACCCTCAAACTTAAAAAAAAAATTATAGCATTTCCGACCGTTCAGTTTTATTGCAGCTATAGGATATAGTCAGGCGATCTTTATTAAGTTTTGTAGATAAAATATATTGACCAAAAAAAAATTTGAAAAAATTCCCCAAAGTTATGCCAATTCCGATCGTTAAGTTATATAACAGCTATAGGATATATTTCTTGCGGAGAAATATTTAAAGGAAATACAACCTACGCAAAAAAAGCCAGATCCCAAATCCGTTTTACGACCGTCGTTGCGCTGTGGTTCCTAAAGTTTTATATATGTATAAATTTTACGAAATGCAGCGTATACAAAATTCAATTTCCATTGCTTTACGCAAAAAATACGGAGCAGTTACCGCTGGTAATCTGCGAGATGAGTCTTTTGTACATAGACTTGTGCAACATGATGATGGCTACCACATCCTCAACGGCTTACGGTCTGCGCCAGCTCATTGGGAGGCTGAGAAAAAGAAAGTGATCGCCGTGATTCGACAACTCGGGCTGCCAACATTCTTTATTTCTCTTTTCGCTGCTGAAACTAAGTGGAATGAACTTTTAGTTATACTTTCTCTTTTATTGGACAATAGGGTTATAAGCGAGGAAGAAGCGGCAGCTCTTTCCAGCTCCGAAAAGGCTCCGTTAATCCGATCCGATCCAGTGACGTGCTCTCGGTACTTCGATTACAGGTTGCGACAATTAATTAAATGGTTCAAAACCGATATATTTGGGGAATTCAATCTTTCCCATTTTTATTGGAGAATCGATTTTCAGCACAGAGGATCTCCGCATTCTCATGGCATGTACTGGCTTGCTGGTGCTCCTAAGCTCGACGACACTGAAAATACCGAGCAAGTAATAAACTTTATCAATAGGTTTATTACCACAAATGGAGACGATCCTGAACTACAAGAAGTAAATTCAGTATCAACGTCACAAGCACAGTTCATCTTGCCTAAGAGAGTTACGCGGAAAGGAGTTTTGCCAATTCAATATGCCACACCCTCCTATGACCGAAACGCTAGTTTTGCATCCGATAGAAGAAAACGAAGTAAATCTTGAAGAGCATAAAACTTTGTACAAAAAAATTAAGGAAACTTTAAGAACCATTCCTAATGAAGACGCAGCTTTATTTAATAATTTGGAATATTTTCTGCCCACCTTGATACTAATTTTGAAGCCTACAAATTAGCCATACGTTCCAGCTTGAAAATGCCAAAAATTTTTCTTCGCAGACAATTTTCCGACCGACTGCTCAATGCTTATAATAGAGATACTCTAGGCTTACACAGAGCTAATATGGATATTCAAATTATCCTGGATGCCTACGCCTGTTGTAGTTATATCATTAACTACATAATCAAATCAAACAGAGGCGTATCGCAGTTACTCCGTGAAGCCATGGCAGAATATCTATTAGAAGGATAGGAATATATCTTTTAAATGGAAATTGCAGCCCCTAGGGAACAAGTTTATTAACGTTACAGAAATATCAGTGAAGGTACAATTTGTATAAACACTTGCCATCCAGACAAACGAGTTCGATTGGCTCGCTCAAATGAAGAATTAGAGCGACTACCAAACAACTGGGTGGATATTTTTGAGCGTAATATTCTTGACCGATATGTGCAAAGGCATGAGCAACTGGATGGAATTTGTTTTGCAGATTTTGCAGCTTGGTATAGATATCATAAGCGCAATGCATGATCTGCAGCTAATCATAGTGAGGACTATGATGAAGCAAATGATTTGGATGTTTTGGATGTTTATGTTGATGACGAAGTTGCTGAGCAAAGCTATCCACTGATTGACGTGTCTGGTTACGTTAAGAAACGCAAGCATCCCCTGATTCTTAGATGGGTTCCCTTTAGCATAAACTATCTGAGCACTATGTGACTATTTCCGAGAGCATTTAATGCTCTTCTATCCTTGGCGAAATGAAGAAGCTGAACTTCTTTCCAACGACGTCGAAAACACATTCAGAACTAATCATGAATCTATTAGGATCATGAAAAGAAACTATGATGTGTTTGATGATATGGAGTTAGAAAGAGTTCTTGAAGATTTGCAAGAGGATAGGGGGGATAATAATCCCAATTTGGAAGAACCTGCATCCCAATTTTTAGACGAAGAATTTAGAGCTTTAGCAGTGCCTAATATAGAGCGGAACGTAAATATTCTTCAGGGTGACAATGCAACGAATAATCCTGAAGAAGATGGCGAACTTCAATCAATTAGACTCCCCCCGTTAGTTTCCAATTATGACCTTTGCTCGCTAACTCGGTCCCTCAACTACAAACAAAGACAATATTATGCACATGTAATGCGTAATATTATATAATATAATATTCATAATAAGATGTGCTCAAAATGTGAAAACCTCTGAAACTCAGGGTTTACCATATGTTCTTCATCTCAAAACAACTGCTAAATATATAGTTACCGTTAATATTGACACAAATGACTTGTAAATGGAGCAACTGGTCAGCTAAAACAAATTGACCATTGCGTAGTTAATGGCTCAAATTTAATAACGCGACTTTGGATTAATTTTTTCGAGCCCATGGTTGGTGCAATCGCCAGATCAAAAGTTCGAAATAGTCCAGATCACGAATGGACTCCTATATTAAAAGCCTCTCGAGTTTTTCAGTGTGGAAGATCAGAGCATGCTTCTGTTGACAGAAAACAATTCCCAATTGTTCCTGCTGAGGCTATTACCATTTATAAAAGCCAAGGAGCAACATATAGCAAAGTCGCGGTGCATCTTAAAGGAGGCATTAAACGAGCTTCGCTATATATTGGATACAGTAGAGCTACTAGCGCATCGGGACTTTTTCTTCTAGGCGACTTTGTTCCTCCAACAAGATTTGGAGCTCCAAATGTCCAAGCCGAACTTCAAAATTTAAGAGAGGAAAAGTTCTTGACTACGCATTACGAGCTTGTGGTTAACAGAAACGAAGCAAACTGCATATATTACCATAATGTTGAGTCTCTTCGAAGCCATCGCGAAGATATTTATAACGACCCTATTATTTTTTCTTTCAATTTTCTTTGTTTTGTCGAAACTTGGACTCTTCCCAGCGAAGATTTCTCTTTGCAAGATTTCGACATTATAAAAAACAAGAAAGGAAAGCTAACTTCGGGCGGAGCCGAAGTTGATATACCCTTGCAGTTCAGTCGCAGTCCGCTAGGTGGCGCCACGCATCTTATATTATTACATATATAGAAGATCGTGTATAGTCGGCCGATCCTTATGAAATTTGGAAAATCAGATTATTTTGTCCAAAATAGAATCTGTACCAAGTCCCATCTTTCTAACTTAAAAAACACCAAAGTTATGCCAATTCCGATCTTTGTATGACAGCTATAGGATATAGTTGGCCTATCCTTATGAAATTTTGTACATAAGATATGTTGGTCAAATATAACATGTGTGGAAAGTCCCAACCCTCTATCTTAAAAAACAACGAAGTTATGGCATTTCCGATCAATCAGTTATATGGCAGCTATAGGATATAGTCAACCGATCCCGGCCGTTCCGACTTATGTACTACCTGCAAGGAAAAGAAGGATGTGTGCAAAGTTTCAACTCGATAGCTCTAAAACTGAGAGACTAGTTTGCGTAGAAACCGACAGACAGACGGACAGACGGACAGACGGACATGCTTATATCGACTCAGGAGGTGATCCTGATCAAGAATATATATACTTTATAGGGTCGGAGATGTCTCCTTCACTGCGTTGCACACTTTTGACCAAAATTATAATACCCTCTGCAAGGGTATAAAAATGATAGCAATCGATTAAATGGTTTTTGGGAAAAATGGAATAATTATTTATGCCGAGTAAAACATTTCTGAAAATGTAATGTTTTTGTTTGAGACAAATAAGTCTTTAAATCCTAGAAGCTATTGCTATCTATTGCTTTTAAATATCTTGATACATCTTTTATTGTTGTTTATAGAAATCCTGCGTATCCTATAACACAATTTCGAAATGAAGTTATGGCGGATGTAGAAAGAATACGCAGATTAGAAAATTTTAATATATGCAGATCCAGAAGCACTGATCAACTTGAAGAGGCTTTAAGTGAACATAACCTTAGTCCAATTAATAATATTGCAACTACAAAACATTTAACGCAAATTGATTGGATATTTGCTGAAAATGAGCTGAGGAATGCTGTAGAATGCTATTACATATAAAACAACCTACAATCATCATGATGGAATTTTCTTAAGATTTTAATTTATTTATTTATCATATTTATTATTAATTTATTTATTAAATTCATTAACATAAATTGTACATATTTAATGTGCTTGTAGATTTCGACAAATTATTTATTTAAAAAAGTGCAATATAGATTAAGTTATTTATTTCCCTCTCGTGGATTGAGACCTTGTCGTGGTGAGGGGGCTGAGTATGTGAGGATTCTTAATAAACATCATGGAAACCAGCATCAATCCTTTGTTTCAATTAGTTTATAAAATATACTGTATATTCATCGAATTTATAAAAGTATAGTTTAAGTTTAACTTTGAAGAAAACACTATTTTCAATAATTCAGTTATATGGCAGCTACAAGATATAGTCGGCCGACCTTTAGGTAATTTGCGATACGTTACGAGTTACGTTATGTTGGGCAAAAATAAAATTGGCAAAAAGTCCCAACCCTCAAACTTAAAAAAAAAAATTGTAGCATTTCCGACCGTTCAGGCGATCTTTATTAAGTTTTGTAGATAAAATTGACCAAAAAAAAATTTGAAAAAATTCCCCAAAGTTATGCCAATTCCGATCGTTAAGTTATATAACAGCTATAGGATATACTTCTTGCGGAGAAATATTTAAAGGAAATACAATATACAATAAAAAAAGCCACATCCCAAATCCGTTTTTACGACCGTCGTTGCGCTGTGGTTCCTAAAGTTTTATATATGTATAAATTTTACGAAATGCAGCGTATACAAAATTCAATTTCCATTGCTTTATGCAAAAAATCCGGAGCAGTTACCGCTGGTAATCTGCGAGATGAGTCTTTTGTACATAGACTTGTGCAACATGATGATGGCTACCACATCCTCAACGGCTTACGGTCTGCGCCAGCTCATTGGGAGGCTGAGAAAAAGAAAGTGATCGCCGTGATTCGACAACTCGGGCTGCCAACATTCTTTATTTCTCTTTTCGCTGCTGAAACTAAGTGGAATGAACTTTTAGTTATACTTTCTCTTCTATTGGACAATAGGGTTATAAGCGAGGAAGAAGCGGCAGCTCTTTCCAGCTCCGAAAAGGCTCCGTTAATCCGATCCGATCCAGTGACGTGCTCTCGGTCCTTCGATTACAGGTTGCGACAATTAATTAAATTGTTCAAAACATATATTTTTGGGGAATTCAATCTTTCCCATTTTTATTGGAGAATCGATTTTCAGCACAGAGGATCTCCGCATTCTCATGGCATGTACTGGCTTGCTGGTACTCCTAAGCTCGACGACACCGAAAATACCGAGCAAGTAATAAACTTTATCAATAGGTTTATTACCACAAATGGAGACGATCCTGAACTACAAGAAGTAAATTCAGTATCAACGTCACAAGCACAGTTCATCTTGCCTAAGAGAGTTACGCGGAAAGGAGTTTTGCCAATTCAATATGCCACACCCTCCTATGACCGAAACGCTAGTTTTGCATCCGATAGAAGAAAACGAAGTAAATGTTGAAGAGCATAAAACTTTGTACAAAAAAATTAAGGAAACTTTAAGAACCATTCCTAATGAAGACGCAGCTTTATTTAATAATTTTGAATATTTTCTGTCCCACCTTGATACTAATTTTGAAGCCTACAAATTAGCCATACGTTCCAGCTTGAAAATGCCAAAAATTTTTCTTCGCAGACAATTTTCCGACCGACTGCTCAATGCTTATAATAGAGATACTCTAGGCTTACACAGAGCTAATATGGATATTCAAATTATCCTGGATGCCTACGCCTGTTGTAGTTATATCATTAACTACATAATCAAATCAAACAGAGGCGTATCGCAGTTACTCCGTGAAGCCATGGCAGAATATCTATTAGAAGGATAGGAATATATCTTTTAAATGGAAATTGCAGCCCCTAGGGAACAAGTTTATTAACGTTACAGAAATATCAGCCCCAGAAGCAGTGAAGGTACAATTTGTATAAACACTTGCCATCCAGACAAACGAGTTCGATTGGCTCGCTCAAATGAAGAATTAGAGCGACTACCAAACAACTGGGTGGATATTTTTGAGCGTAATATTCTTGACCGATATGTGCAAAGGCATGAGCAACTGGATGGAATTTGTTTTGCAGATTTTGCAGCTTGGTATAGATATCATAAGCGCAATGCATGATCTGCAGCTAATCATAGTGAGGACTATGATGAAGCAAATGATTTGGATGTTTTGGATGTTTATGTTGATGACGAAGTTGCTGAGCAAAGCTATCCACTGATTGACGTGTCTGGTTACGTTAAGAAACGCAAGCATCCCCTGATTCTTAGATGGGTTCCCTTTAGCATAAACTATCTGAGCACTATGTGACTATTTCCGAGAGCATTTAATGCTCTTCTATCCTTGGCGAAATGAAGAAGCTGAACTTCTTTCCAACGACGTCGAAAACACATTCAGAACTAATCATGAATCTATTAGGATCATGAAAAGAAACTATGATGTGTTTGATGATATGGAGTTAGAAAGAGTTCTTGAAGATTTGCAAGAGGATAGGGGGGATAATAATCCCAATTTGGAAGAACCTGCATCCCAATTTTTAGACGAAGAATTTAGAGCTTTAGCAGTGCCTAATATAGAGCGGAACGTAAATATTCTTCAGGGTGACAATGCAACGAATAATCCTGAAGAAGATGGCGAACTTCAATCAATTAGACTCCCCCCGTTAGTTTCCAATTATGACCTTTGCTCGCTAACTCGGTCCCTCAACTACAAACAAAGACAATATTATGCACATGTAATGCGTAATATTATATAATATAATATTCATAATAAGATGTGCTCAAAATGTGAAAACCTCTGAAACTCAGGGTTTACCATATGTTCTTCATCTCAAAACAACTGCTAAATATATGGTTACCGTTAATATTGACACAAATGACTTGTAAATGGAGCAACTGGTCAGCTAAAACAAATTGACCATTGCGTAGTTAATGGCTCAAATTTAATAACGCGACTTTGGATTAATTTTTTCGAGCCCATGGTTGGTGCAATCGCCAGATCAAAAGTTCGAAATAGTCCAGATCACGAATGGACTCCTATATTAAAAGCCTCTCGAGTTTTTCAGTGTGGAAGATCAGAGCATGCTTCTGTTGACAGAAAACAATTCCCAATTGTTCCTGCTGAGGCTATTACCATTTATAAAAGCCAAGGAGCAACATATAGCAAAGTCGCGGTGCATCTTAAAGGAGGCATTAAACGAGCTTCGCTATATATTGGATACAGTAGAGCTACTAGCGCATCGGGACTTTTTCTTCTAGGCGACTTTGTTCCTCCAACAAGATTTGGAGCTCCAAATGTCCAAGCCGAACTTCAAAATTTAAGAGAGGAAAAGTTCTTGACTACGCATTACGAGCTTGTGGTTAACAGAAACGAAGCAAACTGCATATATTACCATAATGTTGAGTCTCTTCGAAGCCATCGCGAAGATATTTATAACGACCCTATTATTTTTTCTTTCAATTTTCTTTGTTTTGTCGAAACTTGGACTCTTCCCAGCGAAGATTTCTCTTTGCAAGATTTCGACATTATAAAAAACAAGAAAGGAAAGCTAACTTCGGGCGGAGCCGAAGTTGATATACCCTTGCAGTTCAGTCGCAGTCCGCTAGGTGGCGCCACGCATCTTATATTATTACATATATAGAAGATCGTATATAGTCGGCCGATCCTTATGAAATTTGGAAAATCAGATTATTTTGTCCAAAATAGAATCTGTACCAAGTCCCATCTTTCTAACTTAAAAAACACCAAAGTTATGCCAATTCCGATCTTTGTATGACAGCTATAGGATATAGTTGGCCTATCCTTATGAAATTTTGTACATAAGATATGTTGGTCAAATATAACATGTGTGGAAAGTCCCAACCCTCTATCTTAAAAAACAACGAAGTTATGGCATTTCCGATCAATCAGTTATATGGCAGCTATAGGATATAGTCAACCGATCCCGGCCGTTCCGACTTATGTACTACCTGCAAGGAAAAGAAGGATGTGTGCAAAGTTTCAACTCGATAGCTCTAAAACTGAGAGACTAGTTTGCGTAGAAACCGACAGACAGACGGACAGACGGACAGACGGACATGCTTATATCGACTCAGGAGGTGATCCTGATCAAGAATATATATACTTTATAGGGTCGGAGATGTCTCCTTCACTGCGTTGCACACTTTTGACCAAAATTATAATACCCTCTGCAAGGGTATAAAAATGATAGCAATCGATTAAATGGTTTTTGGGAAAAATGGAATAATTATTTATGCCGAGTAAAACATTTCTGAAAATGTAATGTTTTTGTTTGAGACAAATAAGTCTTTAAATCCTAGAAGCTATTGCTATCTATTGCTTTTAAATATCTTGATACATCTTTTATTGTTGTTTATAGAAATCCTGCGTATCCTATAACACAATTTCGAAATGAAGTTATGGCGGATGTAGAAAGAATACGCAGATTAGAAAATTTTAATATATGCAGATCCAGAAGCACTGATCAACTTGAAGAGGCTTTAAGTGAACATAACCTTAGTCCAATTAATAATATTGCAACTACAAAACATTTAACGCAAATTGATTGGATATTTGCTGAAAATGAGCTGAGGAATGCTGTAGAATGCTATTACATATAAAACAACCTACAATCATCATGATGGAATTTTCTTAAGATTTTAATTTATTTATTTATCATATTTATTATTAATTTATTTATTAAATTCATTAACATAAATTGTACATATTTAATGTGCTTGTAGATTTCGACAAATTATTTATTTAAAAAAGTGCAATATAGATTAAGTTATTTATTTCCCTCTCGTGGATTGAGACCTTGTCGTGGTGAGGGGGCTGAGTATGTGAGGATTCTTAATAAACATCATGGAAACCAGCATCAATCCTTTGTTTCAATTAGTTTATAAAATATACTGTATATTCATCGAATTTATAAAAGTATAGTTTAAGTTTAACTTTGAAGAAAACACTATTTTCAATAATTCAGTTATATGGCAGCTACAAGATATAGTCGGCCGACCTTTAGGTAATTTGCGATACGTTACGAGTTACGTTATGTTGGGCAAAAATAAAATTGGCAAAAAGTCCCAACCCTCAAACTTAAAAAAAAAAATTGTAGCATTTCCGACCGTTCAGGCGATCTTTATTAAGTTTTGTAGATAAAATTGACCAAAAAAAAATTTGAAAAAATTCCCCAAAGTTATGCCAATTCCGATCGTTAAGTTATATAACAGCTATAGGATATACTTCTTGCGGAGAAATATTTAAAGGAAATACAACCTACGCAAAAAAAGCCAGATCCCAAATCCGTTTTACGACCGTCGTTGCGCTGTGGTTCCTAAAGTTTTATATATGTATAAATTTTACGAAATGCAGCGTATACAAAATTCAATTTCCATTGCTTTACGCAAAAAATACGGAGCAGTTACCGCTGGTAATCTGCGAGATGAGTCTTTTGTACATAGACTTGTGCAACATGATGATGGCTACCACATCCTCAACGGCTTACGGTCTGCGCCAGCTCATTGGGAGGCTGAGAAAAAGAAAGTGATCGCCGTGATTCGACAACTCGGGCTGCCAACATTCTTTATTTCTCTTTTCGCTGCTGAAACTAAGTGGAATGAACTTTTAGTTATACTTTCTCTTTTATTGGACAATAGGGTTATAAGCGAGGAAGAAGCGGCAGCTCTTTCCAGCTCCGAAAAGGCTCCGTTAATCCGATCCGATCCAGTGACGTGCTCTCGGTACTTCGATTACAGGTTGCGACAATTAATTAAATGGTTCAAAACCGATATATTTGGGGAATTCAATCTTTCCCATTTTTATTGGAGAATCGATTTTCAGCACAGAGGATCTCCGCATTCTCATGGCATGTACTGGCTTGCTGGTGCTCCTAAGCTCGACGACACTGAAAATACCGAGCAAGTAATAAACTTTATCAATAGGTTTATTACCACAAATGGAGACGATCCTGAACTACAAGAAGTAAATTCAGTATCAACGTCACAAGCACAGTTCATCTTGCCTAAGAGAGTTACGCGGAAAGGAGTTTTGCCAATTCAATATGCCACACCCTCCTATGACCGAAACGCTAGTTTTGCATCCGATAGAAGAAAACGAAGTAAATCTTGAAGAGCATAAAACTTTGTACAAAAAAATTAAGGAAACTTTAAGAACCATTCCTAATGAAGACGCAGCTTTATTTAATAATTTGGAATATTTTCTGCCCACCTTGATACTAATTTTGAAGCCTACAAATTAGCCATACGTTCCAGCTTGAAAATGCCAAAAATTTTTCTTCGTAGACAATTTTCCGACCGACTGCTCAATGCTTATAATAGAGATATTCTAGGCTTACACAGAGCTAATATGGATATTCAATTTATCCTGGATGCCTACGCCTGTTGTAGTTATATCATTAACTACATAATCAAATCAAACAGAGGCGTATCGCAATTACTCCGTGAAGCCATGGCAGAATATCTATTAGAAGGATAGGAATATATCTTTTAAATGGAAATTGCAGCCTCTAGGGAACAAGTTTATTAACGTTACAGAAATATCAGCCCCAGAAGCAGTGAAGGTACAATTTGTATAAACACTTGCCATCCAGACAAACGAGTTCGATTGGCTCGCTCAAATGAAGAATTAGAGCGACTACCAAACAACTCGGTGGATATTTTTGAGCGTAATATTCTTGACCGATATGTGCAAAGGCATGAGCAACTGGATGGAATTTGTTTTGCAGATTTTGCAGCTTGGTATAGATATCATAAGCGCAATGCACGATCTGCAGCTAATCATAGTGAGGACTATGATGAAGCAAATGATTTGGATGTTTATGTTGATGACGAAGTTGCTGAGCAAAGCTATCCACTGATTGACGTGTCTGGTTACGTTAAGAAACGCAAGCATCCCCTGATTCTTAGATGGGTTCCCTTTAGCATAAACTATCTGAGCACTATGTGACTATTTCCGAGAGCATTTAATGCTCTTCTATCCTTGGCAAAATGAAGAAGCTGAACTTCTTTCCAACGGCGTCGAAAACACATTCAGAACTAATCATGAATCTGTTAGGATCATGAAAAGAAACTATGATGTGTTTGATGATATGGAGTTAGAAAGAGTTCTTGAAGATTTGCAAGAGGATAGGGGGGATAATAATCCCAATTTGGAAGAACCTGCATCCCAATTTTTAGACGAAGAATTTAGAGCTTTAGCAGTGCCTAATATAGAGCGGAACGTAAATATTCTTCAGGATGACAATGCAACGAATAATCCTGAAGAAGATGGAGAACTTCAATCAATTAGACTCCCCCCGTTAGTTTCCAATTATGACCTTTGCTCGCTAACTCGGTCCCTCAACTACAAACAAAGACAATGTTATGCACATGTAATGCGTAATGTTGTTTGTAAAAATATATTTTACGAATATGTTGGTGGAGGGGCCGGTGTAGGGAAAAGCAGACTGATTTCAACCATATATCAGTCTGTGACTTGGCGAGCCAATAAGCTTCCTGGTGCTACGGATTCGGCAAAAGTTTTATTAAGTGCTCCAACTGGAAAAGCTGCTTTTGGGATTGGAGGTTTAACTCTTCATTCAGTGTTTTCTCTTCCAATTAATCAGGCCTCAGGTCCTTTAAGACCTTTAAGCAATGATAGTTTAAATACAATTCATTGCAAATTGATAGATCTCCAATTAATTATAATTGATGAAATTTCCATGGTTGGCTCAAAAATGCTTTCATTTTTGGATCAAAGGCTTCGTCAAATTTTCCGATGCCCAGACATATGTTTTGGGGGAAAATCAATTATAGTTTTTGGAGACCTAAAGCAGCTTTCCCCTGTTGGAGACAGTTGGATATTTTCGGAGAGGACGAATAATCCTTATAGCGTTTTAGCAGGAAATAGCTTATGGAGCAACTGCTGCTATAAAGCAGGAAGTATTTTGAGCTCACAGAAATAATGCGCCAAAGAGGCGATCATGCATTTGCACAAGCCTTAAATAATTTATCTGAGGCTTGTATGACAATTGAAGACATAGAGCTCCTAACACAAAGAGTTGTTTCACCCAGCTAAGTTCCAGATGATGCCATTCATTTATTTTCTTCTAACGAAGAAGTAAACCATTTCAATTCCATGAAATTAGCGCAAATTGGGACGGAAGAGTTGGTTTCCACTGCGGTTGATACAGTGAAAACTGCGAACATATCTGAACGAAATAGAGAAAATACGTTAAGATATGCTCAAAATATGAAAACCTCTGAAACTCAGGGTTTACCATATGTTCTTCATCTCAAAACAACTGCTAAATATATGGTTACCGTTAATATTGACACAAATGACTTGTAAATGGAGCAACTGGTCAGCTAAAACAAATTGACCATTGCGTAGTTAATGGCTCAAATTTAATAACGCGACTTTGGATTAATTTTTTCGAGCCCATGGTTGGTGCAATCGCCAGATCAAAAGTTCGAAATAGTCCAGATCACGAATGGACTCCTATATTAAAAGCCTCTCGAGTTTTTCAGTGTGGAAGATCAGAGCATGCTTCTGTTGACAGAAAACAATTCCCAATTGTTCCTGCTGAGGCTATTACCATTTATAAAAGCCAAGGAGCAACATATAGCAAAGTCGCGGTGCATCTTAAAGGAGGCATTAAACGAGCTTCGCTATATATTGGATACAGTAGAGCTACTAGCGCATCGGGACTTTTTCTTCTAGGCGACTTTGTTCCTCCAACAAGATTTGGAGCTCCAAATGTCCAAGCCGAACTTCAAAATTTAAGAGAGGAAAAGTTCTTGACTACGCATTACGAGCTTGTGGTTAACAGAAACGAAGCAAACTGCATATATTACCATAATGTTGAGTCTCTTCGAAGCCATCGCGAAGATATTTATAACGACCCTATTATTTTTTCTTTCAATTTTCTTTGTTTTGTCGAAACTTGGACTCTTCCCAGCGAAGATTTCTCTTTGCAAGATTTCGACATTATAAAAAAAAATGATAGCAATCGATTAAATGGTTTTTGGGAAAAATGGAATAATTATTTATGCCGAGTAAAACATTTCTGAAAATGTAATGTTTTTGTTTGAGACAAATAAGTCTTTAAATCCTAGAACCTATTGCTATCTATTGCTTTTAAATATCTTGATACATCTTTTATTGTTGTTTATAGAAATCCTATAACACAATTTCGAAATGAAGTTATGGCGGATGTAGAAAGAATACGCAGATTAGAAAATTTTAATATATGCAGATCCAGAAGCACTGATCAACTTGAAGAGGCTTTAAGTGAACATAACCTTAGTCCAATTAATAATATTGCAACTACAAAACATTTAACGCAAATTGATTGGATATTTGCTGAAAATGAGCTGAGGAATGCTGTAGCTATTACATATAAAACAACCTACAGTCATCATGATGGAATTTTCTTAAGATATTAATTTATTTATTTATCATATTTATTATTAATTAATTTATTAAATTCATTAACATAAATTGTACATATTTATGGAAATTATTAATGTGCTTGTAGATTTCGATAAATTATTTATTTAAAAAAGTGCAATATAGATTAAGTTATTTATTTCCCTCTCGTGGATTGAGACCTTGTCGTGGTAAGGAGGCTGAGTATGTGAGGATTCTTAATAAACATCATGGAAACCAGCATCAATCCTTTGTTTCAATTAGTTTATAAAATATACTGTATATTCATCGAATTTATAAAAGTATAGTTTAAGTTTAACTTTGAAGAAAACACTATTTTCAATAATTCAGTTATATGGCAGCTACAAGATATAGTCGGCCGACCTTTAGGTAATTTGCGATACGTTACGAGTTACGTTATGTTGGGCAAAAATAAAATTGGCAAAAAGTCCCAACCCTCAAACTTAAAAAAAAAAATTGTAGCATTTCCGACCGTTCAGGCGATCTTTATTAAGTTTTGTAGATAAAATTGACCAAAAAAAAATTTGAAAAAATTCCCCAAAGTTATGCCAATTCCGATCGTTAAGTTATATAACAGCTATAGGATATACTTCTTGCGGAGAAATATTTAAAGGAAATACAATATACAATAAAAAAAGCCACATCCCAAATCCGTTTTTACGACCGTCGTTGCGCTGTGGTTCCTAAAGTTTTATATATGTATAAATTTTACGAAATGCAGCGTATACAAAATTCAATTTCCATTGCTTTATGCAAAAAATCCGGAGCAGTTACCGCTGGTAATCTGCGAGATGAGTCTTTTGTACATAGACTTGTGCAACATGATGATGGCTACCACATCCTCAACGGCTTACGGTCTGCGCCAGCTCATTGGGAGGCTGAGAAAAAGAAAGTGATCGCCGTGATTCGACAACTCGGGCTGCCAACATTCTTTATTTCTCTTTTCGCTGCTGAAACTAAGTGGAATGAACTTTTAGTTATACTTTCTCTTCTATTGGACAATAGGGTTATAAGCGAGGAAGAAGCGGCAGCTCTTTCCAGCTCCGAAAAGGCTCCGTTAATCCGATCCGATCCAGTGACGTGCTCTCGGTCCTTCGATTACAGGTTGCGACAATTAATTAAATTGTTCAAAACATATATTTTTGGGGAATTCAATCTTTCCCATTTTTATTGGAGAATCGATTTTCAGCACAGAGGATCTCCGCATTCTCATGGCATGTACTGGCTTGCTGGTACTCCTAAGCTCGACGACACCGAAAATACCGAGCAAGTAATAAACTTTATCAATAGGTTTATTACCACAAATGGAGACGATCCTGAACTACAAGAAGTAAATTCAGTATCAACGTCACAAGCACAGTTCATCTTGCCTAAGAGAGTTACGCGGACAGGAGTTTTGCCAATTCAATATGCCACACCCTCCTATGACCGAAACGCTAGTTTTGCATCCGATAGAAGAAAACGAAGTAAATCTTGAAGAGCATAAAACTTTGTACAAAAAAATTAAGGAAACTTTAAGAACCATTCCTAATGAAGACGCAGCTTTATTTAATAATTTTGAATATTTTCTGTCCCACCTTGATACTAATTTTGAAGCCTACAAATTAGCCATAAGTTCCAGCTTGAAAAAGCCAAAAATTTTTCTTCGCAGACAATTTTTCGACCGACTGCTCAATGCTTATAATAGAGATATTCTAGGCTTACACAGAGCTAATATGGATATTCAATTTATCCTAGATGCCTACGCCTCTTGTAGTTATATCATTAACTACATAAACAAATCAAACAGAGGCGTATCGCAGTTGCTCCGTGAAGCCATAGCAGAATATCTATTAGAAGGATAGGAATATATCTTTTAAATGGAAATTGCAGCCCCTAGGGAACAAGTTTATTAACGATACAGAAATATCAGCCCCAGAAGCAGTGAAGGTACAATTTGTATAAACACTTGCCATCCAGACAAACGAGTTCGATTGGCTCGCTCAAATGAAGAATTAGAGCGACTACCAAACAACTCGGTGGATATTTTTGAGCGTAATATTCTTGACCGATATGTGCAAAGGCATGAGCAACTGGATGGAATTTGTTTTGCAGATTTTGCAGCTTGGTATAGATATCATAAGCGCAATGCACGATCTGCAGTTAATCATAGTGAGAACTATGATTAAGCAAATGATTTGGATGTTTTGGATGTTTATGTTGAAGACGATGTTGCTGAGCAAAGCTATCCACTGATTTACGTGTCTGGTTACGTTAAGAAACGCAAGAATCCCCTGATTCTTAGATGGGTTCCCTTTAGCATAAACTATCTGAGCACTATCTGACTATTCCGAGAGAATTTAATGCTCTACTATCCTTGACGAATTGAAGAAGCTGAACTTCTTTCCAACGACGTTGAAAACACATTCAGAACTAATAATGAATCTATTAAGATCATGAAAAGAAACTATGTTGTGTTTGATGATATGGAGTTAGAAAGATTTCTTGAAGATTTGCAAGAGGATAGGGGATAATAATCCTAATATAGAAGAACCTGCCTCCCAATTTTTAGATGAAGAATTTAGAGGTTTAGAGCTTTAGCAGTATAGAGTGCAACGTGAATATTCTTCAGGATGACAATGCAACGAATAATCCTGAATCCTGCTTTTGGGATTGGTGGATTTACTCTTCATTCAGTGTTTTCTCTTCCAACTAATCAGGCCTCAGGTCCTTTAAGACCATTAAGCAATGATTGTTTAAATACAATTCATTGCAAATTGATAGATCTCCAATAAATTATAATTGATGAAATATCCATGGTTGTCTCAAAAATGCTTTCATGTTTGCCCAGACCTATGTTTTGGGAGAAAATCAATTATAGTTTTTGGAGACCTTAAGCAGCTTTCCCCAGTTGGAGACAGTTGGATATTTTCGGAGAGGACGAATAATCCTTATAGCGTTTTAGCAGGAAATAGCCTATGGAGCAAATTTAAGTATTTTGAGCTCACAGAAATAATGCGCCAAAGAGGCGATTATGCATTTTCACAAGCCTTAAATAATTTATCTGAGGCTTGGATGACAATTGCAGGCATAGAGCTCCTAAAATAAAGAGTTGTTTCACACAGCGAAGTTTCAGATGATGCCATTAATTTATTTTCTTCTAACGAAGAAGTCAACCATTTCAATTCCATTCAATTAGCACAAATTAGGACGGAAGAGTTGGTTTCCACTGCAGTTAATACAATGAAAACTGCAAACATATCTGCAAGAAATAGAGAAAATACGTTAAGATATGCTCAAAATATGATAACCTCTGAAACTCCGAGTTTACCATATGTTCTTCATTTCAAAACAACTACTAAATATATGGTTACAGTTAATATTGGCACAAGTGACGGACTTGTAAATGGAGCAACTGGTCAGCTAAAGCAAATTGATATTTTCAAGCCCATTAATTTTTTCAAGCCCATGGTTGGTGCAATCTCCAGATCATAAGTTCGAAAAAGTCCAGATCCCGAATGGACTCCGATAGTAAAAGCCTTTCGAGTTTTTCAGTGTGGAAGATCAGAGCATGCTTCTGTTGATAGAAAACAATTCCCAATTGTTCCTGCTGAGGCTATTACCATCCATAAAAACCAAGAAGCAACTTATAGCGAAGGCGCCGTGCATCTTAAAAGAGTCATTAAACGAGCTTCGCTATATGTTGGATGCAGTAGAGCTACTAGCGCATCGGGACTTTTCCTTCTAGGCGACTTTGTTCCTTCAACAAGATTTGGAGCTCCAAATGTCCAAGCCGAACTTCAAAATTTAAGAGAGGAAAAGTTCTTGACTACGCATTACGAGCTTGTGGTTAACAGAAACGAAGCAAACTGCATATATTACCATAATGTTGAGTCTCTTCGAAGCCATCGCGAAGATATTTATAACGACCCTATTATTTTTTCTTTCAATTTTCTTTGTTTTGTCGAAACTTGGACTCTTCCCATCGAAGATTTCTCTTTGCAAGATTTCGACATTATAAAAAAAAATGATAGCAATCGATTAAATGGTTTTTGGGAAAAATGGAATAATTATTTATGCCAAGTAAAACATTTCTGAAAATGTGATGTTTTTGTTATAGACAAATCTAATATATATAAATCTCGTGTCACAATGTTTGTCCTTAATAGACTCCTAAACCACTTAACCGATTATAATAAAATTCGCACACCATGTGCAGTTCGATCCAACTTGAGAGATAGGAGAGTTTAAATCTCAAATTGTGGTCGCAATTTTAATCAATTGCTAATTATTTGTCTGTTATTATTTGACAGTCATAATTATTTCTTAACTCCAAATGATTCTATCAGATGGCGTGTCATATGTTACTTAGACTGAAGTGTCAATTAAATTGAAGATAATACACTGAATATGGCACCGAAAAAATCGAACCTCAACAACGCGAGCAGCAGAGATTCACGACGCAAACGTGTTGAAAGAGCTCAGCAATTACCACAACAAATCGAAACAATGAATGCAGCTCAAAGAATCAGGACTGCAGAAAGTCGTGCACAAGAATCTCAAGAACACCGTGACGAACGTCTGCAACAGAATATTACGAGAATAAGAGCGGCACGAGAACGAAACATAGATACAGTACGAGTACTAGATCTACGAAGGCAACGGATCAGCCGCTCATTAACACGTGCATCATTCGTTCGGCTTGCCTTTGAATATGCACCAGATATTAACTACTCAACGCATTCAAAAATAGCTATCGGTGGAATGGATAAAGTATGTCAGGCATTGAAATTTCGGAATGAAGCAGCCGGCATGTGCTGCGCATCAGGCAAAGTTGTGCTGTCACCTCTACCCGCTCCGCCGGAGCCTTTATTATCCCTTCTTACTGGCAATTCAGATGATTCCAAATTATTTTTGCGTACGATACGCATATTTAATTCTTGCTTCCAAATGACGTCATTTGGGGCAACTAAAATTTTCGATCGTGCATCCGATGGACGTAATTTTGAAACTACATTCAAAATTCAAGGCCAGGTGTACCATAAAATCGGTTCACTGATGCCAATGCCATATTTTTTTATAAATACTATCTGTGTGAAAAAGCCACAGCAACGCGTGTCCGGGTCAGCTAGTAAGTCTTTAAATCCTAGAACCTATTGCTATCTATTGCTTTTAAATATCTTGATACATCTTTTTATTGTTGTTTATAGAAATCCTGCGTATCCTATAACACAATTTCGAAATGAAGTTATGGCGGATGCAGAAAGAATACGCAGATTAGAAAATTGTAATATATGCAGATCCAGAAGCACTGATCAACTTGAAGAGGCTTTAAGTGAACATAACCTTAGTCCAATTAATAATATTGCAACTACAAAACATTTAACGCAAATTGATTGGATATTTGCTGAAAATGAGCTGAGGAATGCTGTAACTATTACATATAAAACAACTTACAGTCATCATGATGGAATTTTCTTAAGATATTAATTTATTTATTTATCATATTTATTATTAATTTATTTATTAAATTTATTTACATAAATTGTACATATTTATAGAAATTATTAATATGCTTGTAGATTTCGATAAATTATTTATTTAAAAAAGTGCAACATAGATTAAGTTATTTATTTCCCTCTCGTGGATTGAGATCTTGTCGTGGTGAGGGGGCTGAGTATGTGAAGATTCTTAATAAACATCACGGAAACCAGCATCAAACCTTTGTTTTAATTAGTTTATAAAATATACTGTATATTCATCGAATTTATAAAAGTATAGTTTAAGTTTAACTTTGAAGAAAACACTATTTTCAAAATATGTATGTTGATAAAATATGTTGACCAAAAAAAAAAAATTTTAAAATTTAAAAGGTTGTGTCTTTTCCGATCGTTCAGTTATATGGCAGCTATAAGATATAATCGTGCGATCTTTATGAAACTTGGCAGATCGAATTAGATTTCCCAAATTCCCGTAGCAAGTCCCATCATTCTAGCCTTAAAAACAACAAAGTTATGCCAATTCCGATCGTTAAGTTACAGCTATAGTATATAGTCGGACGATCCGACTGAAATTTGGATAATCAGATTACTTTGCTCAAAATGTAATCTGTACCAAGTCCCATCTTTATAACTTAAAAAACACAAAATCCTTCCGAATCCTGCCGATCCTTCTATGACAGCTATAGGATATAGTCTGCCGATCCTTATGAAATTTTGTAGATAAGATCTTTTGGCCAAATATAACATGTATGGAACGTCCCAACCCTCTAACTTAAAAAAAAACAAAGGTATTTCATTTCCGATCAATCAGTTATATGGCAGCTATAGGATATAGTCGACCGAAAGTTTCAACTCGATAGCTCTAAAACTGAGAGACTAGTTTGCGTAGAAACGGACAGACGGGCATGCTCATATCGACTCAGGAGGTGATCCTGATCAAGAATATATATACTTTATAGGGTCGGAGATGTCGCCTTCACTTCGTTGCACACTTTTGACCAAAATTATAATATCCTCTGCAAGGGTATAAAAACTTTAAAAACGCAATTTTTCTCGTTATTCCAGAAATGTTGAAAATTCTGACTCTGATATTGAAAGTGATAATAATAGTACCATGGACAACGTTACCATTAATAACGGCTCAACAAATTAGTATTGTCCCAATTACTTCAACAAATGGCTATTTACTATTGAATACAGGAACTATAAAAATACCTCTTAAATACGAACACCACGTTCGTCCGTAGAGCGTTATGCGGCAACTACGTCAACTTGACGTCAACTTGAACTCGCGGGAGTAGCTGTAGGTCCCGGAGTCGTAGTCAAAGAACGTAAATAGTCTGACTAAATTTAATTGGATTCTGCAAGGGACTGCTCGGGTTGACCAGGCGCTTGCTGTGATCAGGCTGGAGTTGATGTGGGGTGCTTGAAGTCCTGGGCTGGTTTTCCTCAAGAACCGGTGGTATGGTGGTTCGGCTGATTCTTTATCGGCCTCCTACTGGCGGTCCGTTTCACGGGAGCAACACTCGAAGTAGGTTAGGTAACGCGGGGTCTACTGGTGGTCCGTTTCACGGGAGCAACATTCGAAGTGGTTAGATAATGCGGGGTCTTCTTGTGGTCCGTTTACACTGGAGCCACGCGAAGTAGATAGTTTTTAGAGAGTCCTACTTTGTGAATTGTTTTACACAGGATCACATGAAGTAGGTAAATTTTAAGTGCCGTAGTTTCAACATTGAGTAACGAGACGATTGACTCTGATCTCGCAACTATCTTTATTTCAGAAGAACAATTCTTATATAAGATGCTAAATTATACATACTTAAATCTAAGGAAGGTCAATGTTATGGACGTGCTAAAACTAGTGTTAACCCAGATGTTAAAGCCAGTTTGTTCATGTACTGCTTGTACATGCATTTCGGCTAAGCTAGCTGGTTTTTGCTTGCTTCGGTCAGTCGGTCATTCTTCCCGCTGATAATGCTGATTTCTGCTTCTGGCGCCGTCTACTAGTGCTGGGTTATTAGATTGGATATTGTTTTGTGCTTATTGCTAATAGATTAGTGGGTCTGTATATAGCAACATGCTGATGCATATTGATTGGATCAAATTACTAAGTGTGCATATAGGGTAGTTGGTCTTGGCACTAGGTGCCAACAATACATACCAAGAATTTATAAAATATGAAAATTTATATAAAACAATTCCAGATATAGCATTGGCACTTAAACAATTAAAACATGAAATAAGAGGGATTATCCCATCAAATAGACAAAAATGGGGATTAATAAATATTGTAGGATCAGCTCACAAATATTTGTTTGGTACACTAAAAGAAGAAGATAAAATAAAATTAGAAATAAAATTAAATAATATAAAAGAAAATATGATAGAAAATTCAGAATTTAATGAAATCATTGGTATAATAAATAAACATACAGAAGACATAAATAAATTAATACGGGAAGAAGAGGAAAATGAGGCCTTGCACCTTTTTAAATACTCTTCACACATTTTTCTAGAATACATTGAAGATTTACAAATGGGGATTCAGTTAACAAGAATTGGAATATTTAATCCTAAAATATTAAAACATGAGGAGTTAGATGACATTAATGAAGAAAAATTATTATCAATAAAGACTTCAGTTTGGATATGCTGTCAAACCAAAAATACTTTTATTCTAGCCCATATACCAACATCTTTTAATGAAACTCAAAAATACAGAATAATTAAATATCCGGATAATTTAGACCACCAAATTGACATAAATGATAAATTTGAATATTTTATGAATAATAATAAAAGTGTTTATTATTTGGAAAATTCTGCAAATCCTTTAGTGGATGTAAGGGATCAAAAATATTTAGTAACTGACCAATGTATTTCAAAGATTCTTAAAAATCAATTAGCAATTTGTCAACACACTTTTATTTCAGAAAAAGAATTTATAAAATAGATTGAACCAAATATTGTAATAACACATAATTTAAGTAAAACGCAAATTAACCAAAATTGTGAATTATTTAATAAAACAATTGAAGAAAATAATATTATACAATTAAGCCAATGTACAATTGAAATACGAAATATTAAATTCACTACTTCAAAGAATACAAATGAATATAAAATAATATTGTCAAGTTCCAATGTAACTCTACATGAACCAACACCAATTTTAAAACTTAAAGAATCAATCAACAAAAACAAGATATTATCTACAAATGGATTGTATTTATTCTTGAGCGGCAGAATTCGTATGCTTCGGAACTTTATTTGTGACTGAGGAAAAATTGATATACATATTTTCTTATTCTCTATTTCTTAGAGTGGGACAATTATAACTTCTCAAAGATCTCTTTCTCATTCCTATATCTATAAAAGCGTGCATTGTAACATACCAAAGTACCTTATTTTCTACACCCTTCCTCAATGCAAGCTTGTTTACAAAACTAAATATCAAAACAAATTAAACATATTTGTAAGCTCTTCGTGTTTCGTTTTAGAAAGATTTTTTGTCAAAATATCAACAAAATATATTTTCAAAATATATTTTTATTTTATCAACAATATTTCAACAAAACTTGCCCTTCCTTAACAACGTCTCTAACAAAATGATAACGTATATCAATGTGCTTTGTTCTGGAATGATGAACGGGATTCTTAGTTAGCGCCTGCGCACTCAGATTATCCCCATAAACGACGATCGGGGTGTCGTTGTCTCCGCAAACAATTTCCATAATCAGCCTTCGCATGACTATCGCCTCCTTAAATGCCGCCGATAGTGCCATGTACTCCGCCTCGGTACTGCTCAACGCCAAACTTCGCTGCTTTTCCGAACGCCAAGAAATCGGACCACCTGCTAAACTGAATATATTACCATAATGTTGAGTCTCTTCGAAGCCATCGCGAAGATATTTATAACGACCCTATTATTTTTTCTTTTAATTTTCTTTGTTTTGTCGAAACTTGGACTCTTCCCAGCGAAGATTTCTCTTTGCAAGATTTCGACATTATAAAAAAAAATGATAGCAATCGATTAAATGGTTTTTGGGAAAAATGGAATAATTATTTATGCCGAGAAAAACATTTCTGAAAATGTAATGTTTTTGTATGGCGGATGTAGAAAGAATACTCAGATTAGAAAATAATAGCAAATTGGTAATATTAGGAGATTTTAATATATGCAGATCCAGAAGCACTGATCAACTTGAAGAGGCTTTAAGTGAACATAACCTTAGTCCAATTAATAATATTGCAACTAAAAAACATTTAACGCAAATTGATTGGATATTTGCTGAAAATGAGCTGAGGAATGCTGTAGCTATTACATATAAAACTACCTACAGTCATCATGATGGAATTTTCTTAAGATTTTAATTTATTTATTTATCATATTTATTATTAATTTATTTATTAAATTTATTAACATAAATTGTACACATTTATTGAAATTATTAATATGCTTGTAGATTTCGATAAATTATTTATTTAAAAAAGTGCAACATAGATTAAGTTATTTATTTCCCTCTCGTGGATTGAGACCTTGTCGTGGTATGTGAGGATTGCCTGAGTATGTGAGGATTCTTAATAAACATCACGTAAACTAGCATCAATCCTTTGTTTTAATTAGTTTATAAAATATACTGTATATTCATCGAATTTATAAAAGTATAGTTTAAGTTTAACTTTGAAGAAAACACTATTTTTAAAATATGTATGTTAATAAAATACGTTGACCAAAAAAAAAAATTTAAAAAAATCCCCAACGTTATAACTTAAAAATTTAAAAAGTTGTGTCTTTTCCGATCGTTCAGTTATATGGCAGCTATAAGATATAATCGTGCGATCTTTATGAAACTTGGCAGATCGAATTAGATTTCCCAAATTCCCGTAGCAAGTCCCATCATTCTAGCCTTAAAAACAACAAAGTTATGCCAATTCCGATCGTTAAGTTATATGACAGCTATAGTATATAGTCGGACGATCCGACTGAAATTTGGATAATCTTACTTTGCTCAAAATGTAATCTGTACCAAGTCAAGAATATATATACTTTATAGGGTCGGAGATGTCTTTATAACTTAAAAAACACCAAAGTTATGCCAATGCCGATCCTTCTATGACAGCTATAGGATATAGTCGGCCGATCCTTATGAAATTTTGTAGATAAGATCTTTTGGCCAAATATAACATGTATGGAACGTCCCAACTCTCTAACTTAAAAAAAAACAAAGGTATTTCATTTCCGATCAATCAGTTATATGGCAGCTATAGGATATAGTCGACGGAAAGTTTCAACTCGATAGCTCTAAAACTGAGAGACTAGTTTGCGTACAGACGGACAGACGGACACATGCTCATATCGACTCAGGAGGTGATCCTGATCAAGAATATATATACTTTATAGGGTCGGAGATGTCTTCTTCACTGCGTTGCACACTTTTGACCAAAATTATAATACCCT
The DNA here is from genome assembly GCF_017639315.1 of Drosophila ananassae. Lineage (NCBI taxonomy): Eukaryota > Metazoa > Arthropoda > Insecta > Diptera > Drosophilidae > Drosophila > Drosophila ananassae. Next base: position 166,241 of record NW_025319056.1, read on the forward strand.
CTGCAAGGGTATAAAAACTTTAAAAACGCAATTTTTCTCGTTATCCCAGAAATGTTGAAAATTCTGACTCTGATATTGAAAGTGATAATAATAGTACCATGGACAACGTTACCATTAATAACGGCTCAACAAATTAGTATTGTCCCAATTACTTCAACAAATGGCTATTTACTATTGAATACAGGAACTATAAAAATACCTCTTAGTTACGAACACCACGTTCGTCCGTAGAGCGTTATGCGGCAACTACGTCAAACTTGAACTCGCGGGAGTAGCGGTAGATCCCGGAGTCGTAGTCAAAGAACGTAAATAGTCTGACTAAATTTAATTGGATTCTGCAAGGGACTGCTCGGGTTGACCAGGCACTTGCTGTGATCAGGCTGGAGTTGATGTGGGGTGCTTGAAGTCCTGGGCTGGTTTTCCTCAAGTACCGGTGGTAAGGTGGTTCGGCTGATTCTTTATCGGCCTCCTACTGGCGGTCCGTTTCACGGGAGCTACACTCGAAGTAGGTTAGGTAACGCGGGGTCTACTGGTGGTTCGTTTCACGGGAGCAACACTCGAAATAGACTGGTATGCCGCGGGATCTACTCGTGGTCCGTTTTACGGGAGCAACATTCGAAGTGGTTAGATAATGCGGGGTCTACTTGTGGTCCGTTTACACTGGAGCCACGCGAAATAGATAGTTTTTAGAGAGTCCTACTTTGTGAATTGTTTTACACAGGATCACATGAAGTAGGTAAATTTTAAGTGCCGTAGTTTCAACATTGAGTAACAAAACGATTGACTCTGATCTCGCAACTATCTTTATTTCAGAAGAACAATTCTTATATAAGATGCTAAATTATACATACTTAAATCTAAGGAAGGTCAATGTTATGGACGTGCTAAAACTAATGTTAATGCCAGATGTTAAAGCCAGTTTGTTCATGTACTGCTTGTACATGCATTTCAACATTGAGTAACAAAACGATTGACTCTGATCTCGCAAGATGCTAAATTATACACACTTAAATCTAAGGAAGGTCAATGTTATGGACGTGCTAAAACTAATGTTAATGCCAGATGTTAAAGCCAGTTTGTTCATGTACTGCTTGTACATGCATTTCGGCTAAGCTGGCTGGTTTTTGCTTGCATCGGTCAGTCGGTCATTCTTCCCGCTGATAATGCTGATTTCTGCTTCTGGCGCCGTCTACTAGTGCTGGGTTATTAGATTGGATATTGTTTTGTGCTTATTGCTAATAGATTAGTGGGTCTGTATATAGCAACATGCTGATGCATATTGATTGGATCAAATTACTAAGTGTGCATATAGGGTAGTTGGTCTTGGCACTAGGTGCCAACAATACATACCAAGAATTTATAAAATATGAAAATTTATATAAAACAATTCCAGATATAGCATTGGCACTTAAACAATTAAAACATGAAATAAAAGGGATTATCCCATCAAATAGACAAAAATGGGGATTAATAAATATTGTAGGATCAGCTCACAAATATTTGTTTGGTACACTAAAAGAAGAAGATAAAAAAGAGTTAGAAATAAAATTAAATAATATAAAAGAAAATATGATAGAAAATTCAGAATTTAATGAAATTTTTGGTATAATAAATAACCATATAGAAGACATAAATAAATTAATACGGGAAGAAGAGGAAAATGAGGCCTTGCACCTTTTTAGATACTCTTTACACATTTTTCTAGAATACATTGAAGATTTACAAATGGGGATTCAGTTAACAAGAATTGGAATATTTAATCCTAAAATATTAAGACATGAGGAGTTAGATGACATTAATGAAGAAAAATTATTATCAATAAAGACTTCAGTTTGGATATGCTGTCAAACCAAAAATACTTTTATTTTAGCCCATATACCAACATCTTTTAATGAAACTCAAAAATACAGAATAATTAAATATCCGGATAATTTAGACCACCAAATTGACATAAATGATAAATTTGAATATTTTGTGAATAATAATAAAAGTGTTTATTATTTGGAAAATTCTGCAAATCCTTTAGTGGACGTAAGGGATCAAAAAGGGATCAATGTATTTCAAAGATTCTTACAAATCAATTAGCATTTGTCAACACACTTTTATTTCAGAAAAAGAATTTATAAAATACATTGAACCAAATATTGTAATAACATATAATTTAAGTAAAATGCAAATTAACCAAAATTGTGAATTATTTAATAAAACAATTGAAGAAAATAATATTATACAATTAAGCCAATGTACAATTGAAATAAGAAATATTAAATTCACTACTTCAAAGAATATAAATGAATATAAAATAATATTGTCAAGTACCAATGTAACTCTACATGAACCAACACCAATTTTAAAACTTAAAGAATCATTAATCAATCAACAAAAACAAGATATTATCTACAAATGGATTGTATTTATTCTTGAGCGGCAGAATTCGAAGCGACAAAATTAAAACACCGTGTGTATGCTTCGGAACTTTATTTGTGACTGAGGAAAAATTGATATACATATTTTCTTATTCTCTATTTCTTAGAGTGGGACAATTATAACTACTCAAAGATCTCTTTCTCCTTCCTATATCTATAAAAGCGTGCATTGTAACATACCAAAGTACCTTATTTTCTACACCCTTCCTCAATGCAAGCTTGTTTACAAAACTAAATATAAAAACAAATTAAACATATTTGTAAGCTCTTCGTGTTTCGTTTTAGGAAGATTTTTTGTCAAAATATCAACAAAATATATTTTCAAAATATATTTTTATTTTATCAACAATATTTCAACAAAACTTCCTCTTCCTTAACAACGTCTCTAACAAAATGATAACGTATATCAATGTGCTTTGTTCTGGAATGATGAACGGGATTCTTAGTTAGCGCCTGCGCACTCAGATTATCCCCATAAACGACGATCGGGGAGTCGTTGTCTCCGCAAACAATTTCCATAATCAGCCTTCGCATGACTATCGCCTCCTTAAATGCCGCCGATAGTGCCATGTACTCCGCCTCGGTACTGCTCAACGCCACACTTCGCTGCTTTTCCGAACGCCAAGAAATCGGACCACCTGCTAACAGGTAGATATAACTAGTATAGGACTTCCTGTCAAGCCTATCACCTGCCCAATCCGCGTCCACGTATCCACAGAACGATTGACCACATTGTCGGTAGTGTAATTTCATGTCAATCGTAGATGAGAGATATCTAAACACGTGCTTTATGCCTGCCATGTGTTCAGCATGCGGGTTTTGATTCCGTTGTGCCAATTTTGACACCGAATACAATATGTCTGGCCTTGTTGTAAGAGCTAGCCACATAAGCTCTCCTACTACGGACTGATAAGAAGTAGGATCCACCTTTTTGCATTGGGGGCTTGTGCAATCTATTTGAAAACCAGGATCCAAAGGTGTCTTCGCCGATTTGCAAAAATCAATCCCATGGGTATGCAATAAGTCTTTGATGTATTGCGTATGTCCTAAAGTAATTGCTCCAAGATCGCCGTCCCGTTCGATTTCCATGCCCAGGAAATGGTTAAGTTGACCCTTGTCAACGCACTCGAATGATCGGGAGATGCTGCTCTTGATTTTTAGCAAATCCTCGTGCGATTGGATGGCTATAAGTATATCGTCAACATATACAAGGATTAATACAAGATTACCTTCTCCACAATGTTTGTACAAACATGGCTCGTTATCCCATATTAACTAATACGCCATTTAGCTTCTCGTTCCAGGCCCTTCCGGATTGCTTTAAGCCATATATTGCTTTTTTCAGATGCAATACCTTGTCAGGATTTGTTTCATCTGAGTACCCTTCCGGCTGCTTCATGTAGACCGTCTCACTCAGATCACTGTTGAGATACGCGGTGCATACATCCATTTGATGAAGATGTAGCTTGAGCTCAGCCGCCAGTGCTATAATAAAGCTCACACTCTCCAATCGGCATACCGGCGAAAATGTTTCTAGGTAATTTACGCCAAACTGCTGGGAGCATCCTTTTGCTACCAGTCGAGCCTTGAAACGTTCTATTTGGCCATCTTTATCACGCTTCACGTTGAATACCCACTTGCATCCAATTGCTCGCTGATTTTTGGGTAAATCAGTGATTTTCCAAGTCTGGTTGGCAACTAGAGAATCATGTTCTCTTTCCATGGCTTCACGCCACTCCTTTGCATATTTACTCTCCAGCGCCTCTTTGCAAGTTAATGGAATCGGAACATTTTCCGAAACAAGGGCGCCTAGTATATTGTACTGCTTCTTTGGGCGTCCAGGTTTTCCACTCCGGATGATCTTAGGACGACCGGGGCCCCTTCGGCACTCTCGTACTGAAAAACACGAATAAAAGTCGAAAACTTCAGTTTCAGGTGTAAAAATTTTGTCCTTTTTGTTCAACAAAATCGAAGATATAATTTTTTTTCAAAAGCTACAACATTTAACTATTGAAAAACAGCGAAAACTTTGATATCGCTTGAACAAAAACGCGTTCAGGAATTTTTAAGCGCAAAAAAGTCCCGAAAAACGGTTTTTTTAAATAAATAAAAATTGGAGGGTTCCAAAAATATAAAAAAAATATTTTTGAGTTCTCTTCGAACAGATTAACAACCCACACTATCTCGTTTCCCAAGTGTTTTTTCACTGTCGCACCGTGTAATTTATCTGAGGCTTGGATGACAATTGCAGGCATAGAGCTCCTAAAACAAAGAGTTGTTTCACACAGCGATGTTTCAGATGATGCCATTAATTTATTTTCTTCTAACGAAGAAGTAAACCATTTCAATTCAATTAGCACAAATTAGGACGGAAGAGTTGGTTTCCACAGCAGTTAATACAATGAAAACTGCGAACATATCTGCATGAAATAGAGAAAATACGTTAAGATATGCTCAAAATATGAAAACCTCTGAAACTCCGGGTTTACCATATGTTCTTCATTTCAAAACAACTATTAAATATATGGTTACAGTTAATATTGGCACAAGTGACGGACTTGTAAATGGAGCAACTGGTCAGCTAAAGCAAATTGATATTTTCAAGCCCATTAATTTTTTCAAGCCCATGGTTGGTGCAATCTCCAGATCATAAGTTCGAAAAAGTCCAGGACTCCGATAGTAAAAGCCTTTCGAGTTTTTCAGTGTGGAAGATCAGAGCATGCTTCTGTTGATAGAAAACAATTCCCAATTGTTCCTGCTGAGGCTATTACCATCCATAAAAACCAAGAAGCAACTTATAGCGAAGGCGCCGTGCATCTTAAAAGAGTCATTAAACGAGCTTCGCTATATGTTGGATGCAGTAGAGCTACTAGCGCATCGGGACTTTTCCTTCTAGGCGACTTTGTTCCTTCAACAAGATTTGGAGCTCCAAATGTCCAAGCCGAACTTCAAAATTTAAGAGAGGAAAAGTTCTTGACTACGCATTACGAGCTTGTGGTTAACAGAAACGAAGCAAACTGCCTATATTACCATAATGTTGAGTCTCTTCGAAGCCATCGCGAAGATATTTATAACGACCCTATTATTTTTTCTTTCAATTTTCTTTGTTTTGTCGAAACTTGGACTCTTCCCAGCGAAGATTTCTCTTTGCAAGATTTCGACATTATAAAAAAAAATGATAGCAATCGATTTAATGGTTTTTGGGAAAAATGGAATAATTATTTATGCCGAGTAAAAAATTTCTGAAAATGTAATGTTTTTGTTTGAGACAAATAAGTCTTTAAATCCTAGAACCTATTGCTATCTATTGCTTTTAAATATCTTGATACATCTTTTTATTGTTGTTTATAGAAATCCTGCGTATCCTATAACACAATTTCGAAATGAAGTTATGGCGGATGTAGAAAGAATACGCAGATTAGAAAATAATAGCAAATTGGTAATATTAGGAGATTTTAATATATGCAGATCCAGAAGCACTGATCAACTTGAAGAGGCTTTAAGTGAACATAACCTTAGTCCAATTAATAATATTGCAACTAAAAAACATTTAACGCAAATTGATTGGATACTTGCTGAAAATGAGCTGAGGAATGCTGTAGCTAATGGAATTTTCTTAAGATTTTAATTTATTTATTTACCATATTTATTATTAATTTATTTAACAAATTTATTAACATAAATTGTACATATTTATAGAAATTATTAATATGCTTGTAGATTTCGATAAATTATTTATTTAAAAAAGTGCAACATAGATTAAGTTATTTATTTCCCTCTCGTGGATTGAGATCTTGTCGTGGTGAGGGGGCTAAGTATGTGAAGATTCTTAATAAACATCACGGAAACTAGCATCAATCCTTTGTTTTAATTAGTTTATAAAATATACTGTATATTTATCGAATTTATAAAAGTATAGTTTAAGTTTAACTTTGAAGAAAACACTATTTTCAAAATATGTATGTTGATAAAATATGTTGACCAAAAAAAAAATTTAAAAAATCCCCAACGTTATAACTTAAAAATTTAAAAAGTTGTGTCTTTTCCGATCGTTCAGTTATATGGCAGCTATAAGATATAATCGTGCGATCTTTATGAAACTTGGCAGATCGAATTAGATTTCCCAAATTCCCGTAGCAAGTCCCATCATTCTAGCCTTAAAAACAACAAAGTTATGCCAATCCCGATCGTTAAGTTATATGACAGCTATAGTATATAGTCGGACGATCCGACTGAAATTTGGATAATCTTACTTTGCTCAAAATGTAATCTGTACCAAGTCCCATCTTTATAACTTAAAAAACACCAAAGTTATGCCAATGCCGATCCTTCTATGACAGCTATAGGCTGAAATTTTGTAGATAAGATCTTTTGGCCAAATATAACATGTATGGAACGTCCCAACTCTCTAACTTAAAAAAAAACAAAGGTATTTCATTTCCGATCAATCAGTTATATGGCAGCTATAGGATATAGTCGACCGAAAGTTTCAACTCGATAGCTCTAAAACTGAGAGACTAGTTTGCGTAGAAACGGACAGACGGACAGACGGACATGCTCATATCGACTCAGGAGGTGATCCTGATCAAGAATATATATACTTTATAGGGTCGGAGATGTCTCCTTCACTGCGTTGCACACTTTTGACCAAAATTATAATACCCTCTGCAAGGGTATAAAAACTTTAAAAACGCAATTTTTCTCGTTATTCCAGAAATGTTGAAAATTCTGACTCTGATATTGAAAGTGATAATAATAGTACCATGGACAACGTTACCATTAATAACGGCTCAACAAATTAGTATTGTCCCAATTACTTCAACAAATGGCTATTTACTATTGAATACAGGAACTATAAAAATACCTCTTAATTACGAACACCACGTTTGATTCTGCAAGGGACTGCTCGGGTTGACCAGGCGCTTGCTGTGATCAGGCTGGAGTTGATGTGGGGTGCTTGAAGTCCTGGGCTGGTTTTCCTCAAGTACCGGTGGTATGGTGGTTCGGCTGATTCTTTATCGGCCTCCTACTGGCGGTCCGTTTCACGGGAGCAGCACTCGAAGTAGGTTAGGTAACGCGGGGTCTACTGGTGGTTCGTTTCACGGGAGCAACACTCGAAATAGACTGGTATGCCGCGGGATCTCCTCGTGGTCCGTTTCACGGGAGCAACATTCGAAGTGGTTAGATAATGCGGGGTCTACTTGTGGTCCGTTTACACTGGAGCCACGCGAAGTAGATAGTTTTTAGAGAGTCCTACTTTGTGAATTGTTTTTACACAGGATCACATGAAGTAGGTAAATTTTAAGTGCCGTAGTTTCAACATTGAGTAACGAGACGATTGACTCTGATCTTGCAACTATCTTTATTTCAGAAGAACAATTCTTATATAAGATGCTAAATTATACATACTTAAATCTAAGGAAGGTCAATGTTATGGACGTGCTAAAACTAATGTTAATGCCAGATGTTAAAGCCAGTTTGTTCATGTACTGCTTGTACATGCATTTCGGCTAAGCTAGCTGGTTTTTGCTTGCATCGGTCAGTCGGTCATTCTTCCCGCTGATAATGCTGATTTCTGCTTCTGGCGCCGTCTACTAGTGCTGGGTTATTAGATTGGATATTGTTTTGTGCTTATTGCTAATAGATTAGTGGGTCTGTATATAGCAACATGCTGATGCATATTGATTGGATCAAATTACTAAGTGTGCATATAGGGTAGTTGGTCTTGGCACTAGGTGCCAACAATACATACCAAGAATTTATAAAATATGAAAATTTATATAAAACAATTCCAGATATAGCATTGACACTTAAACAATTAAAACATGAAATAAAAGGGATTATCCCATCAAATAGACAAAAATGGGGATTAATAAATATTGTAGGATCAGCTCACAAATATTTGTTTGGTACACTAAAAGAAGAAGATAAAAAAGAGTTAGAAATAAAATTAAATAATATAAAAGAAAATATGATAGAAAATTCAGAATTTAATGAAATCATTGGAATAATAAATAAACATACAGAAGACATAAATAAATTAATACGGGAAGAAGAGGAAAATGAGGCCTTGCACCTTTTTAGATACTCTTTACACATTTTTCTAGAATACATTGAAGATTTACAAATAGGGATTCAGTTAACAAGAATTGGAATATTTAATCCTAAAATATTAAAACATGAGGAGTTAGATGACATTAATGAAGAAAAATTGTTATCAATAAAGACTTCAGTTTGGATATGCTGTCAAACCAAAAATACTTTTATTTTAGCCCATATACCAACATCTTTTAATGAAACTCAAAAATACAGAATAATTAAATATCCGGATAATTTAGAGCACCTGTAACGGCGCCTGAAGCGACGTTCGCATAAAGAAAAGAAAAAAAAAAACAGAATAAAATTTGAACTTAACCCGCAAAAGAATAACAAAACGAAATACCCCATTATTTTTGCGAGGGTTACCACCTAGGTGAAACATCGGCCAGCTGATCAAAAGTAGATCAAGACTGGTCAGTCTAAAGGGCCAGGAAATGGCGGGGAAGAAGGCAGACCGTCTTTCAAAATTCGTACCCACTGCAAGACGGACGTGTCTAGAAGAGCAAATTCGCGAACTCATTTTTTTGTTGGTTTCGCGCTGATTACACGTGGCACGCGGTTGCACAAGTTCGGCTTCGCCCCCGGAAGGAACGAAACCGCGAGAACGCCCCGAGTCGCGAGCGGAAAAAGGCAAAAAAAAAAAGAACATTTTCAACGTACAGCCTGTGTCCGAAGCCAAAGTACTCCACGTGGCACACGATCGGCAACGAAGGAAGGGCACAAGAAGGTTGGTGAGAAAAAGAACCCTACGAACGGGGCCCTCGTTTTTCCCGCAGCCCCGAAGAGAACCTCTCGGGGGAAAACTTTGAGAAAACGGGCCCCAGCTTGGGAAAGTCTCCCGGATTCCCGCACTTATAGAGCGGGAGAGCAAAGGAGAAAAGCAACCTGAAAACATCGTTGGAAAGCCTCCCGGATTCCCGCACTTATAGAGCGGGAGAGCAAAGGAGAAAGGCAACCTGAAAACATCGTTGGAAAGCCTCCCGGATTCCCGCACTTATTGAGCGGGAGAGCGAAAGCGAGAAGCAACAACGTGGGACCGCCGAGCCCAGGCATAGAAGAACGGAGGGAAGAGGATCTGGAAACACCGTTGGAAGCTCGGCTAAGGAACGGCAGGAACACGTGTTCGAGCAAAGAAGAAGCGGAAAGTTAAAAGCAATTGGAGTTTTTGTGAAAAAGAAAAGAGACAGAAAACGAAATAAAACCTCGTGTTCGAGCAAAGAAGAAGTGTCAAGTTGAAAGAAAATGGAGTTTTAGTGCAAAGAAAGAAGAGACGGAAAGATGAAAAGAGAACACGTGTTGTAGCGGCGAAAAAACTGAAATCCAATTTGTGAAGAAGAACTGAAAATTTGAAAAAAGAATTATTTTTTTTTTATATTTTGTTGAAAAATGTGCAACTAAAAGGAAGAGAAAAGAAAGAATGAAAGAATTTTGAATCGAATTTAAGTTGACGCTAGTGATAAGTGATCATACTGAAAAAAATAAAAATTGAAAATGTGAAGTTTAAAGCAAAGAAGAAAAATGTAGAAAATGAAAGGAAGAAAAATCCGATAAAATAGTTAATAAAATTTAAGCAGTTCTTGTCAATAAGTGAATTTATTATTTTCTATTTCTTTTATTTTTAATTTTGAAATTGTGATTCAGTGCTCCAAAGAAGGAGAGAAGGAGAAAGAGAAGAGCAAAAGAAAAGTGCAGAAATGAACAGAAGGTGGTGCGTGAAGAAGAGGAAAGAAGAGAAGAAGAGCGAAAGAGAAAAAGTGAAGTTTGATTTGCAATTGAATTAAGTGAAAGAGAAAGCCCAAACAGAAGCACAGTGGGATCAATCAGAGTTTTCAATTTTAAAAAAAATTAAAAAAAATAAAAATAGATGAAATGTGATTAAATTTTTGTTTTTCTATTATTATCTTTCTTCTTTGATTAAAAAAAAAAAAAAAAAAAAAAAGTGAAAAACTTAAAAGGAAAATAAAAATAAAATAAAAACTAATGGAAAATTTCTAAAAATGACATAAAACAATCTTAAACTCTAATCCCCGCCAGCTACCACCAACGCCAAGAGGTCGACCTTTTCGCCGAGGAATACATGTGAGTCGGAGATTTTCCATTGTAAATTAAAAGAAGAAGAAACTTAACTGAAAATTTATTGGCCATGCGCAACATTTGATATTATGAATTTATATTTTTGGTTTTCCCCCTTTTTTTTCCCACTGTACTTTAATCTTAGACAAAACAATAAAGTGAAAGAAAATTTTGATTAAATTGAGTTCGAATAAAAAAAAAAAAAAAAAAAAAAAAAATTTTTAATAAATTAATTAAACTATAAATACCCATGCAGAACAAAATTATTAGTAAAGTAAAAACATATTAATAAACAAGCAAAACAAACAAATAGGTTAGGGTGTTATTAGGATTAATCAGTTTCTATACTACATTGTTAAAATATTAGGATTAAGCCAGCTATGTTATTTAAAAACTATCAATGAAAGATTATAAAATAAACATGTTACTGTAAATTTAAACAACTATCTTCGCAAATGAATCCTCGGGTGTAACGGGGAAAAAGGGGCCACGAGAGTCACACTCTTCTGCCTGTGGCCATGGTAGGGTTGGGGAATGTAAAAGGACACAACACCAGCAGTGATCCTTCGTAGCTTTCTCGAATCTAACATCGATCCTGTCCTAATTTTTTTCTATTTTTCTTTGAATTTGATGAACGTGAAGACCGGCTCAGATCTCTAGCGGAGATTTTCATCTCTCTGTCGCAGCACGCAAAATTTCTTATCTCTAAATTATTATGATCCGGCGTTGCAACTGTTGAAGGACCTGTCCCAGCAAGACCACCACCCCCCAAGCCGACGAGCTAGAGCCGGACCCTTCTAGCGTGCCCGCGAGCACAGGTCCTTCCTCTGTCCCCACAAACGTTGCACGTAACACACCAAATTGACTTAAATGATAAATTTGAATATTTTATGAATAATAATAAAAGTGTTTATTATTTGGAAAATTCTGCAAATCCTTTAGTGGATGTAAGGGATCAAAAATATTTAGTAACTGACCAATGTATTTCAAAGATTCTTAAAAATCAATTAGCAATTTGTCAACACACTTTTATTTCAGAAAAAGAATTTATAAAATACATTGAACCAAATATTGTAATAACATATAATTTAAGTAAAACGCAAATTAACCAAAATTGTGAATTATTTAATAAAACAATTGAAGAAAATAATATTATACAATTAAGCCAATGTACAATTGAAATAAGAAATATTAAATTCACTACTTCAAAGAATATAAATGAATATAAAATAATATTGTCAAGTTCCAATGTAACTCTACATGAACCAACACCAATTTTAAAACTTAAAGAATCAATCAACAAAAACAAGATATTATCTACAAATGGATTGTATTTATTCTTGAGCGGCAGAATTCGTATGCTTCGGAACTTTATTTGTGACTGAGGAAAAATTGATATACATATTTTCTTATTCTCTATTTCTTAGAGTGGGACAATTATAACTTCTCAAAGATCTCTTTCTCATTCCTATATCTATAAAAGCGTGCATTGTAACATACCAAAGTATATAGGGTACCTTATTTTCTACACCCTTCCTCAATGCAAGCTTGTTTACAAAACTAAATATCAAAACAAATTAAACATATTTGTAAGCTCTTCGTGTTTCGTTTTAGGAAGATTTTTTGTCAAAATATCAACAAAATATATTTTCAAAATATATTTTTATTTTATCAACAATATTTCAACAAAACTTGCCCTTCCTTAACAACGTCTCTAACAAAATGATAACGTATATCAATGTGCTTTGTTCTGGAATGATGAACGGGATTCTTAGTTAGCGCCTGCGCACTCAGATTATCCCCATAAATTGTAGCGAGCACCCTATATAAAAATACAAAATACTTGACTTCCTAGGCAGGCCAATATTTCTTACCCTTAGTGTATGGAGAAAGAAGGGAGAAACCAATTTGAAAGAGACATACGCAAAGCCCTGTTACCCACGCATCCACTGACCAAAAGTAGGTAGAAAATCATTCGATCTTACCGTTAGGTTGGGAAGCTTTAGTGCAGCAGGGAATGGCTGTACTCACCCGCTCGCAGAAATCATTTTATTCTGATCTTTTGCCGAGTGAAGAGCCTCAAGCACACATAGTGAAATACTAAGAAAATCCCGCGGACACGTGTAGTGTGAAGAAAAAAACTATACAGTGAAGGCAGTGCCGGCCATTCAGCCAGCAGATTTAATACAGTTAATAATAAAAAAACTGCTTGTGTTTGTGTGTGGGTTCAAAATTCTTAAGGTAGCCCATTTGACCAGGATCAGCCTGATAGGCTCTCCGTGTGGCAAGTGGCCTCGGATCGGACGTCGGATCAGTCAGGAGGCCGTAGCACCACCAAAGCCACCCCCCCGCCGAATCAGTGGGACACACATGGACTTGTAGCCGCATCGTACCTTCAGTGCACCGTACCCCGATTCCTATCTTCTCACCGGTTGGCGATAAGGTGTCGTTCAGCAGATGCAGTAGCAACCAACGGATGCCGCCGCCCCCCGATTAGGTTTTCTCTTTGGTTAAGCAAGCTGCCGTCATGATTTTGTGAGCGGCATAGGACCCACATATCCAAGTATTTAGCTATAAGCACGATGACCATGCCTGCGAGCATATATGTGTCAATATTGTATTTAGAGCAGATTGACGCGAATAATTTTCACGGCGAATCTCGATAGCTGCGCCACAAAAGTATCGACTCCCAACAATAATAGTAATTTTCACGGCGAACCTCGATAGCTGCGCCACAAAAGTATCGACTCCCAACCATAAAAACAATTCCCATTGTTGTAGTACTATAAATGGAATTTCATAAAGTTATTGCATAGATGCGGTCATTCACGAGTATGAATTAATTAGTGTAGGACCTTATCCGTAAATCTAGTCTCTAAGTAAACCCACCCAGCCTCGAAAGAGAGATCAGCCAGGTCTTTTCCCCATTGTACAATTCTCTAATAGCATTAAGTCTACAGCAAAGATCACCTACGTCATCTTGGGCCCAACGATGGATGCAGAATCTGTAAAGCTGAGTGAGTAAAGAAAACGAAGAGTAACAGTAAATTCATATAGATAAGTACAATGGGAAATCCCTGTTATCTTCTGCCTTTCTATCCCAAACTATGAAGATTGGTTGTAATCTTAGTTTAGTACCGCTAATTTTGAGAATATTTAATTATACGAAATGAACATGAACTAATATCTTTCATTTGGAGCACTTCGGATCCGAACATTGCAGTTGAACATGGGTAGACCCCCACTGTTTGGTGAAACGTCTACATGGTAGGGAGGGTATAGAAGAAGGACCACAACATCCAGTCTTTCAAGTATCAGGGTCAGTAGAATCAAACACCCAGGATCAGCCTACTTCCTTAGTTCCCTTCCAACTTCCCCATCTCTGTCTACGAGAAAATCCGTAACGTACTTGGTCTAGATTGCCGTGCCATCACCCACGCCCCTTTCGACTAAGCCCAGCCGTCCCCAAGTAGACAGAGGAGGCGCGGCAGAGACCATTCGTGCAGTGTTAGGGACAGTTTACTGTACTTAATAGTTCGACAAAACCGTACGTCCGTTACAAAATGACGATCGGGGTGTCGTTGTCTCCGCAAACAATTTCCATAATCAGCCTTCGCATGACTATCGCCTCCTTAAATGCCACCGATAGTGCCATGTACTCCGCCTCGGAACTGCTCAACGCCACACTTCGCTGCTTTTCCGAACGCCAAGAAATCGGACCACCTGCTAACAGGTAGATATAACTAGTATAGGACTTCCTGTCAAGCCTATCACCTGCCCAATCCGCGTCCACGTATCCACAGAACGATTGACCACATTGTCGGTAGTGTAGTTTCATGTCAATCGTAGATGAGAGATATCTAAACACGTGCTTTATGCCTGCCATGTGTTCAGCATGCGGGTTTTGATTCCGTTGTGCCAATTTTGACACCTAATACAATATGTCTGGCCTTGTTGTAAGAGCTAGCCACATAAGCTCTCCTACTACGGACTGATAAGAAGTAGGATCCACCTTTTTGCATTGGGGGCTTGTGCAATCTATTTGAAAACCAGGATCCAAAGGTGTCTTCGCCGATTTGCAAAAATCAATCCCATGGGTATGCAATAAGTCTTTGATGTATTGCGTATGTCCTAAAGTAATTGCTCCAAGATCGCCGTCCCGTTCGATTTCCATGCCCAGGAAATGGTTAAGTTGACCCTTGTCAACGCACTCGAATGATCGGGAGATGCTGCTCTTGATTTTTAGCAAATCCTCGTGCGATTGGATGGCTATAAGTATATCGTCAACATATACAAGGATTAATACAAGATTACCTTCTCCACAATGTTTGTACAAACATGGCTCGTTATCCCATATTAACTAATACGCCATTTAGCTTCTCGTTCCAGGCCCTTCCGGATTGCTTTAAGCCATATATTGCTTTTTTCAGATGCAATACCTTGTCAGGATTTGTTTCATCTGAGTACCCTTCCGGCTGCTTCATGTAGACCGTCTCACTCAGATCACTGTTGAGATACGCGGTGCATACATCCATTTGATGAAGATGTAGCTTGAGCTCAGCCGCCAGTGCTATAATAAAGCTCACACTCTCCAATCGGCATACCGGCGAAAATGTTTCTAGGTAATTTACGCCAAGCTGCTGGGAGCATCCTTTTGCTACCAGTCGAGCCTTGAAACGTTCTATTTGGCCATCTTTATCACGCTTCACGTTGAATACCCACTTGCATCCAATTGCTCGCTGATTTTTGGGTAAATCAGTGATTTTCCAAGTCTGGTTGGCAACTAGAGAATCATGTTCTCTTTCCATGGCTTCACGCCACTCCTTTGCATATTTACTCTCCAGCGCCTCTTTGCAAGTTAATGGAATCGGAACATTTTCCGAAACAAGGGCGCCTAGTATATTGTACTGCTTCTTTGGGCGTCCAGGTTTTCCACTTCGGATGATCTTAGGACGACCGGGGCCCCTGCGTGCCTCCTCCACGACATGCTCACCCTTTTTCTTCGGCACTCTCGTACTGATCTGTACTCTCATCGGAGCTGCCGGCGTCGATGGATAAGTCAGAAACGATTTCTGCATCTCCGGGTCCCTGCTGCTGGTGGGCCTCCTCCAGTTCCTCCAGATTGATCGTCACAGCATCACCCTTGGATGCCACGTCATGATGTTCATCAAATAACACATCTCGTTTCTCGACCAATTGTCGAGTTGATGGATCATATAGTCGATAACCTTTTGCTGCCACAGAGTACCCAACCATAATGTACTCTTTGCCTTTAGGTTGCTGCCCTTCCTCGCACCCTTGTCCAGAGCAACTGCAAGAGATCCAAAAACCTTTAGGTGATGTACATAAGGTCTCTTACCCGTCCACGCTTCCATAGGAGTCATACTCTCTAATGCGCTAGTAGGGGAGCGGTTTCGCAAATAAACCGAAGTGTTGACAGCTTCTGCCCAAAACTGATCTCCCAGTCCCGCCTGGACCAGAAGGCATCTTGACATCTCCACTTGCGTACGATTTGCCCGTTCCGCAACTCCATTTTGCTGGGGAGTATACGCTATTGCTAGCTGTCTGTCGATTCCATGCTGCCGCAGACATTCGTCAAACTGTTTATTGACAAATTCTCCGCCATTATCACTCCGCAGGCATTTAAGTCTCCTTCCTGTCTGCCGTTCCACCAGGTTCTTGAAATCGACAAATTTGGGTAGCACCTCATTCTTCCCACGCAGGAAGTAAACAAAAATCCTCCTGGACTTATCGTCAATGAACGTCAAAAAATACTTGGAACCTCCGAGGGACAATGTTGGGAAAGGTCCACAAACATCTGCATGTACCAGATCTAAAATCTCCTTGGCCCGATTACTTGTTGCTGATGGAAAGGGTTGAACAAGGATTTTGCTAACCATACACGTTTTGCAACTAATATTCTCTGGCAACCGAATATTATCTATCCCTCGAACTATCCCTTTGGATACCATCTCTTTTAAGCTAGAGAAATTAATATGTCCTTATCTCTTGTGTAGCAAAATCCCATCTAAAGCTGACATGGTAAAACATTTACTGCGACCACCCACAAACAAGAACAAGTTGCCAATCTTTTTGGCTTTCACTATGCATTCTCCATCTTGCATCACTTTGGCATTCTCTATGTCAAAGGTCTCCTCGCACCTGTTCTGGACGCCTCTGTTCTCACGGAATTGAAATTTCCGGTCATCTTCGGAACGTAAAGAACATTTTTGGTGTCAACATGCACAGGCCTGTCTGTTGAAGGAAACCAGCATGGGCCAGTCCGATCTGTTCAGTGTGTTTCTCAAACTTTGTGTCTCTTGCGCAACACATATGGCTTGTTGCTCCGCTATCCAAACACCATGTTGAATTGTCAATGTTGTTGACGTCACAGGCGTGCAGCAGGCTTCTTTGGCAATTCACAAAATTTTTTGATGCCGTGATCTCCCTCATCTTTCTTCGACCCTGGGACTTAATGTGCCCTTGTTCACCACACTTGAAGCAAACGATATTTTTTCGTTTCTTCTGCCCATAGTTTTTCGTCTGTGAGTTGTGCTTCTGCGTTGCCGCGAATGCCTTACTGTCGACTCGTTCATCTGCTATTCCTTTTCTTTCGCTCTCCTTCTTTAACTTTATGGTGAGGACTTCGAACGAAGGCAAGTTATCTCGTGTCTGCATAGCGACCACGAAATGTTCAAATTCTTTAAAAGCAGTTCTTTATGTAGGCCAATTGAGATGACTTTACACTCAATGTTATTGATGCCAACGCCTTACTGTCCAAGGCTGCAAACTGTTGTCCTTCTGGAATATTCTTTCTAAAATCAGAACACCGTGTGTGTTCTTCGGAACTTTATTTGTGACTGAGGAAAAAATTGATGTACATATTTTCTTATTCTCTATTTCTTAGAGCGAGACAATTATAACTACTCCAAGATCTTTTTCTCCTTCCTTAACTATGAAAGAGTGCATTGTAACATACTAAAATATACAGTGTACCTTATTTTCTATAGTGCTGGAATATTAACTGCCCTATCTAATCGAATTGGAGATGTTGCTTTATTATTAGCTATTGCTTGAATATTAAATAATGGTAGATGAAATTATTTTTTATACCCTTGCAGAGGGTATTATAATTTTGGTCAAAATTGTGCAACGCAGTGAAGGAGACATCTCCGACCCTATAAAGTATATATATTCTTGATCAGGATCACCTGAGTCGATATAAGCATGTCCGTCTGTCCGCCTGACCGTCTGTCTGTTTCTACGCAAACTAGTCTCTCAGTTTTAGAGCTATCGAGTTGAAACTTTGCACACGTCCTTCTTTTGTTCGCAGGCAGTGTATAAGTCGGAACGGCCGGGATCGGTCGACTATATCCTACAGCTGCCATATAACTGATTGATCGGAAATGCAATAACTTTGGGTTGTTAGAGGGTTGGTAAGTTAGAGGGTTGGAACTTTCCACACATGTTATATTTGGCCAAAATATCTTATGTACAAAATTTCATAAGGATCGGCCGACTATATCCTATATCTGTCATAGAACGATTGGAATTGGCATAACTTTGTTGTTTTTTAAGTTAGAATGATGGGACTTTCTACGGATTCCATTTTGGATAATCTTATTTGTTCTGCCAAATTTCATTAGGATCGGCCGACTATATCCTATAGCGGCCATATGACTGAACGATCGGAAATGGCACAACCTTAACATCAAGGGTATATCAACTTCGTCTCCGCCCGAAGTTAGCTTTCCTTTCTTGTTCCCACTGCATATGCGCGGTTCCCACTGCATACGTACAGCCCACCTCCCGTCCAACCGACCGAGGGACGCTTCCGAGTGAAGTACGGCTCGCGGGAATAGATCCGAGATAGTTAAGCGAAAAGTAGGAGAAAGATATCACGAGGAAGAGTGTTGCACAGATAAGGCGGTTAATATAAGCGATTTAAGATTGTTAGTAGAGCAAAGTGACAAGATGTGTGTTCGTCCGTAGACTTGAACTCGCGGGAGTAGCGGTAGGTCCCGGAGTCGTAGTCAAAGAACGTAAATAGTCTGACTAAATTTACCTGGATTCTGCAAGGGACGGCTCGGGTTCACCAGGCGCTTGCTGTGATCAGGCTGGAGTTGATGTGGGGTGCTTGAAGTCCTGGGCTGGTTTTCCTCAAGTACCGGTGGTATGGTGGTTTGGCTCATTCCTTATCGGCCGGTCCTACTCGAACACTCGAAGTAGGTTAGGTAACGCGGGGTCTACTTGTGGTCCGTTTCACGGGAGCAACACTTGAAGTAGTCTGGTATGCCGCGGATTCTAGTTGTGGTCCTTTTACAATGGAGCCACGCGAAGTAGATAGTTTTTAGAGAGTCCTACTTTGTGAATCGTTTTACACAGGATCACATGAAGTTGGTCAATTTTAAGTGCCGTAGTTTCAACACTGAGTAAAGAGACAATTGACTCTGATCTCGCAACTGTCTTTCACAGAAGTCAACTCAGAAGGACAACTCTTATATAAGATGCTAAATTGTACATCATTAAATCTAAGAAAGGTCAATGTTATGGACGTGCTAAAACTAATGTTAATGCCAGGATCACCCACCTCTGAATCTGCCGACTCAGATTATTTGTTCATGTACTGCTTGCACACGCATTTCGGCTTAGCTGGCTGGTTTTGCTTGCTTCGGTCAGTCGGTCATTCTTCCCGCTGATAATGCTGATTCTGCTTCCGGTGCCATCGACTAGTGCCGGGTTAGTAGGTTGGATATTGGTTTATGCTTATCGCTAATTTATTAGTAGGTGTGCAAATAGGCTAGTGGGTCTGATGCTTGTATATTGTGATATACACTCTTGTGTATTGTGATCTTGATTGGATCAAATTACTAAGTGTGCATATAGGGTAGTAGGTCTTGGCACTAGGTGCCAACACTGTGATAGATACCATTGTAGTCCGAGCATAATACCCTGAACGGATCGTGTTGGGCATATGTCTAAATACATTGGCTGAAGAGTAGAGGACGAAATTTTCTAGTCCTTCTACTACGAACCTTAAAATTTAGGCGTGATAATAAATCCTGGCTGTCTATATATCCATAAATAAGATTATATAGAAACATGACACCCAGCATCGGTCTACGGTTTGTTAATGATGGTAGTGGAGATAGGAGTGGAGGTAAAGATTTGCATCCCAATTAAGTCCCCTAAGAGCGAAAGTAAGGAAGTTTTTTTGTACAGATTCAATGTGATCTTGGTGTACTCCATATTGAGGACTCCAGACACATAATCCATACTCTAGAATCGGACGGATTAGTGGTGTATATAACGTTTTAGTTATGTACGGGTCATTAAATTCTTTTGACCATCTTTTAATAAAACCAAGCACACCCATAGCTTTATTAACCATGGTAGATATATGATCGGTCAATTTAAGTTTCAAATCTAATAGGACACCTAGATCGTTAACCTGAGTTTATCGTTCTAAGGCGTTTCCATAGAGAAAGTACATAGCCGGGTGATGACTAGATCGGTAAAAAGACATGAGTTTACATTTCGATCCATTAAGATTTATGTTATTTGCTAAACACCAATTTTGAAGTTTATCCAAATCGGATTGAAGTCTAGACTGGGCGCTAGTGAATTTATACTGAAGGCATAGCTTAACGTCATCAGCGTACGTCGTCCGGAAGCCATCCGTGTGATAAAAGATGTTAGCTCCAATAAGTTGGTATTGGTGGAGCGGCGCTTGTTGCAAATGTGGAGTGATAAGTTTTTTAAAAAGCTTTGGAATTGCTGACAATTTAGAGGTGCCTCTATAACTTGCAGCGTCGGATTTTTTCCCTTTTTTATGCAGCGGAAGAATGAACGATTCCTTCCACATAAGGGGAAAGATCGAAGTTTCCAGCGATAGATTAAAGAGTTTAACGAGCGGTTTGCACAGAGCCTCGGTGCAGTTCTTCAGAACACTGCCTGGTACTCCATCAGGGCCTCGCGAATACACGGGCTTGACCTTAAGAAGATCCGATAGCACACCACTTTGATCGAAAGATGGGCGAAATATTGTTTGTTCATGTACTGCTTGCACACGCATTTCGGCTTAGCTGGCTGGTTTTGCTTGCTTCGGTCAGTCGGTCATTCTTCCCGCTGATAATGCTGATTCTGCTTCCGGTGCCATCGACTAGTGCCGGGTTAGTAGGTTGGATATTGGTTTATGCTTATCGCTAATTTATTAGTAGGTGTGCAAATAGGCTAGTGGGTCTGATGCTTGTATATTGGGATATACACTCTTGTGTATTGTGATCTTGATTGGATCAAATTACTAAGTGTGCATATAGGGTAGTAGGTCTTGGCACTAGGTGCCAACACTGTGATAGATACCATTGTA
This sequence comes from Drosophila ananassae, assembly GCF_017639315.1. Lineage (NCBI taxonomy): Eukaryota > Metazoa > Arthropoda > Insecta > Diptera > Drosophilidae > Drosophila > Drosophila ananassae. The sequence continues at coordinate 187,208 of NW_025319056.1, forward strand.
GTCCGAGCATAATACCCTAAACGGATCGTGTTGGGCATATGTCTAAATACATTGGCTGAAGAGTAGAGGACGAAATTTCCTAGTCCTTCTACTACGAACCTTAAAATTTAGGCGTGATAATAAATCCTGGCTGTCTATATATCCATTAATAAGATTATATAGAAACATAACACCCAGCATCGTTCTACGATTTGTTAATGATGGTAAGTTGATTAATAAAAGTCTACTATAATAAGTGGGAAGGTGAAGATTTGCATCCCAATTAAGTCCCCTAAGAGCGAAAGTAAGGAAGTTTTTTTGTACAGATTCAATGTGATCTTGGTGTACTCCATATTGAGGACTCCAGACACATAATCCATACTCTAGAATCGGACGGATTAGTGGTGTATATAACGTTTTAGTTATGTACGGGTCATTAAATTCTTTTGACCATCTTTTAATAAAACCAAGCACACCCATAGCTTTATTAACCATGGTAGATATATGATCGGTAAATTTAAGTTTCAAATCTAATAGGACACCTAGATCGTTAACCTGAGTTAATCGTTCTAAGGCCCATGTACGTTCGTGTACATCAAACACAACAACAGCAAGCTAGACATAATGAAAATGAGCGAATCCGCAGACGCAGTGCTTCTGTGATTCTTGAACGAGCTGCATTCCACTATGATCCGGCAATTGATTATTGTGCCGACAAAACAGTAATGCAAAAATATATGATCAACATAATGAATTAATAGTCGTAGCTAATAAAGTAAACAACTTTGTATTTGATAAAAGGTATTGCAAAAGAAACTGGTAGTATTAAAGAAGTCTACACAAATGTGTTAAAACTAACAAATAAAGAATAATGGCATAGGGCACTTGGCCATATAAACCTTTAATATTTAGATAAATTAGTTTTGGAAAAATTTTTAGAAGGTTAGCCAAATAAGCTAAAAAAAAATGAGATGAAGTGTGCGAACTTCTTACAATCTAAAATATCCAATAAGCCATAACAATAGATTAAAATCAAAAGAAATTCTCGAAACAATTCATACAGACTTAAATGGACCGCATACTACAAGCTATGGCGGAGAAAAATATTTTCTAACATTCATAGATGATTATAATAAGTGCACTTGGCTATATTGTATCAAAAATAAATCAGACACGGTAAATTAATTCAAAGATTACTTCGACTATAAACTTCGTAGAAAATAAATTTAACAAATGTGTGAAAAAATCACAGAGATAACGGAAAGGAGTATTTAAACAAAGACATTTACACTTTCATAAGGGATAAAGGAATAGAGATACTAACTTGTCCTTCATATGTACATGAACTCAATGGCGTAGCAGAAAGATATAACAGGTCAGCTATGACAGGAAGCTAAAGCAGTTCTAGCCCGAAATTATGAAATCAGTAGCCTATTTAAGGGGGCATGCGCACTTGTAAATTTCAAAAAATCGAATTTTTTTTGTTGCATTTTCTTAAAGTGCATATATTTATTGTTTACAAAATTTTGAAATGATACGGTGAAAATTCATTGAGATATACATGTTTAAAGGCGTTCGGTTTATGTAATAGGGAGTTGAAACTTAAAACACGTTTTTCTCAAAACTACGTTTTTGAAGTCGGTGACCACTCTTACTCGAAAATTAGTGATCCGATTGTCTTGAAATTTAGCATGCTTTTTTAATACATAATAATCTAGTACTTAATCAAAGGATTGATTTTTTTATGCAAAACTTTTTTTTTACATCTGAAAAACTACCGCTTTTTTTAACGAAAAACAATTGTTCAACTTTGATTGGCCGCCATTTTGTCAAATATTTTTTTTCCATCGATTAAGTACTAGATAAACTTTTAATAAATGTAAATCCGTTTCATTTTTCGATTTCCGACGATCCAGATTTCCACAGTCTTGGTCACCGCGACCCGTGTTTTTCAGACGGACCTCACTTCGACGGGGCATAACTTTGAAACTGCTCAATATTTTCTACTGATGTACTTTCACATAATAAAGCGATATTTCAAAAAAACTCAATAGTTTACGAGAAAAAATTCGGGAAAAATGTCTATTTTTGGAGCTATAACTGCGCATGCCCCTTTAAAGAACAGATCAATAGGAAACATATAAGAAAACAAAACACCTTTCGAAATATTCTTCAGTATTAAGCCAAATGTTAAGAATTTAAAAATCTACGGCAATAAAAAAGTCATTGATGTGAAGTGGGTTTTCAAAAGAAAAGGTAATGGCTTTTTCAAGACTTTCAACAAAAAGAGGATATTGAAAATGTTTATTCGCCAGTAGAAAAAATTCAAAGTTTAAAAAAATTATTATCATACAGCTGTGTTGAGCTATCAGAATTTTGATAGCGACCGAATTAAACAATCCACAATTCGATTTCAATATTTCTATTGCGTCAATTTAACCCCAAAACAATAACCCGCGGCCGGTCCAAAACAATGCCGAATTACAAGTCATAAAACCTAAAAGCTTGCGCAGAAGCTCCACCAAAGCTCCCAAAGTGCATGCGCTACAAAAGAACAACAAAGCGCATGCGAATCTGGGAGAAACAAAGAATATGGTACAGCTGATAACGGGCAATTAGTGGACCGCTGCGGCTAGTTACACTGGGAGAATTAAAATGAAATAATTATGTTATTTGATGCTGGCACAAGTCCCAACATCCTCCCCCCGTTGAATTCCATCTTTCAACAAAAAATCCTTAGGGACATGGGACAGCTTCATCACATAATATTGCTGATGACCTCAAGGTCCAAAATTCTCAGTTGCAGGCTGCCGTGTCCATCCAGATCCAGAGAGCGCTCGAGCCAGGCGTCAATAGAGTGGCGAGAGTGGAAGGAAACTTCTTTCCGAAATTGCGCGTCGGCGCACCTTTCGATTGCAGGATCGGGAGCCTTCACGGCTGGAGCAGCAGCCGCCTTGGCAGCTGCAGACGGCGGCAGCAGCGATGCGGACGACCTCCCCCCATTGGAAGGGTGCAGGCTAGAGTTCCGAATGGAGTCAGACCTGGGCGCTGACTTAATCGGCAACGGTGGCAATAAACCAAATCCCGGGCCAGATGTGGGATTAAGAGTAGCAGCTTTAGAAAATCCATCCCAGACAACTGCCAGATGCGATGTGGAAATAGCGACCACGGGGAGAGCGGTGGATAGCAGGGGCACTGATGAGACGCAATTGGACTCGGCCTGGCTATCATGATCGTTGCTCAGGTTTCGCTCCAATTTCAAATCCTGTAAACCCGATTGGATGTCGCGGTCCAGCGAAGAATCCTGACTGCATGAGCGACGATTTACCAAGAGACCAGCATGCACTTTCGTAGCCTCGATGGTTGGTTTTGTCAACGACGGAGCAATGGGACCAGTGGTGCCGTCGAGACGAGTGGAGTGTTCAGGCACCCTCATGGAGTACCTTGCCATTTCCACCTGAATATCAACGCGCACATCAGCGGCGAGCTAGGAGAACTTCCAGAATAATTCGCTCCCAATTTCACTAGAGCTCAATCGCTCTAACTCATCCTGGAGTGTGGTGAATTTCTTCCGCAACGCAATTTCCAACGGCTCCAGTACCATGATGGTCAAATCTCCCTTCTGCACTGCAGCCTTGACCTTATTATGCAGGGCTTCCATCTCCTGGTAGGTCACTTCTGCTCTTCGCCGCAACAGCCTTTCCCTGCTTGCAGGAACCGAGGCACTAAATAAGTCTCCAGACTCCATTATGTAATTTGCTTTTTGTGCAAGGCGCTATGTAATGGAAACAATAGCAACAAGTTTTCCTTTACAAGTTTTCCTTTAAGCACTTTAATGATCACAAATCAATTAGAGCGCGATCACGTCGGGGTCACCAATGTTGAGCTATCAGAATTTTGATAGCGACCGAATTAAACAATCCACAATTCGATTTCAATATTTTTATTGGGTCAATTTAACCCCAAAACAAAAATACAGTACTAATTACAATTTGTGACTCTGAAATTTTTTCGCGATCGCGATTCACTTTTGTTTAATTTCGAAACGCGACATTAGATCCCCCAAAGCGCACGCGACGAATAATTTGATTGGATTTGAACTTTGTGGAGCGGGAAAAAATTTAAAATTGACCCTTTTTCGTTAGAAACGCACCTAAATTGCTTTAAATTATAATCACATTGACTGATTATAATTTAATATGAACTGTATTGAATAGCAATAGATAAATAATAATCATTTTTAATCCCAGAAACTAAAGAGCGTAAAGGAGCTGGTGGTGGGACCATTTGTGGCAATTTTATTTTGCCTTTAGCACAACATAATCCAGTAAATTCACCAGTGTACTTTAACGCCTTACAATATTTACAAAGTGTTTTCATTTCCGCAATTGTTACTGTTTTGTCGGCACAATAATCAATTGCCGGATCATAGTGGAATGCAGCTCGTTCAAGAATCACAGAAGCACTGCGTCTGCGGATTCGCTCATTTTCATTATGTCTAGCTTGGTGTTGTTGTGTTTGATGTACACGAACTCGTTGCATTCTAAGCTTATCTCCTACATTGTCACTCACTAAAGAACGCAATTGTGACACAGCTGTTGGGCTAAGCAGCCACCAGATAGGCTAATTAGAATATTGATAATTTGTTTATCTGCAGCGGCATTTAATCTTCTCTTTTGTCTCCCAGATTCGCATGCACTTTGTTGTCATTTTGTAGCGCATGCGCTTTTGGGAGCTTTGGAAGAGCTTCTGCGCCAAAGCGGTTCGTCTTCTTGTTGTATTTTGGGAGTTGTTATTGACGGGCCGCTATTTGTTTTATTGTGCGGAATTAGCTTAATAAATTGAACATAAACTATCGAATCTCGTCTTTAATTCGGTCGCTATCAAAACTCTGATCGCTCAACATTGGTGACCCCGACGTGATCGCACCCGAAGTTCAATCAGTTTAATTTCCCGAGAAACTGAAAAAACTGCGGTACGAAAAACACAAAAAAAAAAAAAAAAAAAAACATCTCTTGGTTGTCGATTTGCATCACTCGCACTGGAGATTTGCAGGATGGAGTCTGGATGTGGAACTACTGGATCTGCTGCCGCAAGCCGGGAAAGGATGCTGCGGAGAAGAGCAGAGGTGACGTGCCAGGAGATGGAGGCGCTGCATCATAAGGTGAAGGCTGCAGCGCGGAATGAGGATGGCACCATTATGGCGCTGGAGTCAGTGGAGAAGCGTTTGCGTGAGCGGTTCACCGCGCTTCAAGAAGAGTTGGAGGAGCTTAACTTCAGCGAGATCGGGAGTGAGCTTTATTGGAAATTCTCGCAGCTGGCAACTGATGTGCAGGTGGACATTCAGGTGGAGGTTGCCAAGCACTCCATGAGAATCGCTGCCCACTCCACACTTCTCGACGGTGCCGGTGTCTCACCCATGCCATACAAGCCAGCCCCATCCTTACCACCGTTGCCGATGCCAACATTTAGCGGCGGCTATGTTGACTGGCCGGATTTCTTTGCCCTTTTTAAGACGACGATTGACAGCCATCCTCACCTAACAAAAATGGAAAAGCTCCGGTGGCTCATTTCATGCCTGCGCGAGTCTGCCTTGGAGACAGTGAGAGCGCTGGAAATTACTGACGCGAACTACGATGTGGCTCTTGACCTTTTGCGCAATCGGTTTAGTAATCGGCGATTAATTTTCCAGTCTCACATCAACGAGATCCTGCAGCTTCGTGTGGTCGAGCCCGGATCTGTTGCTACGTTGCGGGAGCTATCGGATCGGTTCAATGGGCATATGCGTGCTCTCATGAGTTCCGGATCAGCTGCCGAGATCCAAGGATGCTTGCTCATCCAGATTGTCCTACAGAAGTTGGATCCTGTCACAAAAGCCAAGTGGGAAGACACTCTGGCCGGAAACAACGACAGCCTTCCGTCTTGGGAGTCCATGGCACGATTCTTGGAGCAAAGGTGCCGGACTCTTGAATGCGTCGACTTTTCTTTGGCTGCGTTTCCACCAGCTAACCAAGTGGGCCGAGGGAGATCTACGAATAACCGATCGTCGTGCATGATTATCAACGCTCGTCCAGCTCTATGCGCCCTGTGTGGTGTTTTGGCGCACGCGCTTCTACATGTCCCAGCTTCCTTGCCTTGCCACTTAGTCAACGGTACGACGAAGTGCGACGGCTGACCCGCTGCTTTGTATGTTTGGAGGATGGTCATTTTGCACGCGGATGTTCAGCTGCCCGATGTCCAAAGTGCAATCGCCGACATCATGCTTTGTTGCACCATTGCGGGCAGCTGCCCAGCTCTAACAATTCCCCACCACTACGAGGTTTGGTTTCCGCCGCTGGTGTTGCCGTTGCTGCCCCACCTTCCCAGTCAATCAACACGATCTTGACGCAGGATCGCCCTACTGAAGAGCTTCTGCCAACCGCCAATATCCTCATCCGTGGTCGATCAGGTGCCTTTCTGCCTTGCAGAGTGTTATTGGACTCTGGTTCACAAGTTCACCTTATTTCATCGCGGCTGGCAAGTCAACTTCAGCTTCCTCGCACCAAAAGCTGTGTAGCGGTCGCAGGTCTCGGCGGCACTGAGTTTGCTACGGATGGATCCTCCGTTAATGTGTGTGTGAAGTCTCGACTAACCACATATTGTGCGAACCTAGAGGCGGTTATAGTGTCTCATATTGCGGACTGTCAGCCCAGCCTTAAAATTGATATTTCGAAATGGAAGATTCCTCACGGCGTAGGCTGGCTGATCCCAACTTCCACAGACCGCAAGGTGTGGACCTGCTAATTGGAGCCAGCCTGTTCTTCAACCTATTGTCAGTTGGCCAAATCCAATTAGGTCACTGCCTCCCAGTTGTCCAAAATACACTATTTGGATGGGTGGTTTCTGGACGCAATGGACTATCGCGGGATGCTGGATTGCCCTATGCAGAAGGAGAAGAGGAGAAGAATCAACGTTCCGGACCCCCTGCACTCGTTAGGAGAACTCGACTCCCGCATTGGTCTATTGGGGGGAGCAATGCATGGTCAAGGGTTTGGAAGAAATTGGTGTGCCTTTTTCGCCCTGTGAGTTCTTAATCTTCTTAATGAAACTACGCAACCTCTGGAATATCCCTTAAAAGATGTGTCTGCTGCCCTTCCAAAATTGTTATTGAAGGCACGCCCTTCAATAGGGGGGAGGATGTTGGGCTAAGCAGCCACCAGATAGGCTAATTAGAATATTGATAATTTGTTTATCTGCAGCGGCATTTAATCTTCTTTTTTGTCTCCCAGATTCGCATGCACTTTGTTGTCATTTTGTAGCGCATGCGCTTTTGGGAGCTTTGGAAGAGCTTCTGCGCCAAAGCGGTTCTTCTTCTTGTTGTATTTTGGGAGTTGTTATTGACGGGCCGCTATTTGTTTTATTGTGCGGAATTAGCTTAATAAATTGAATATAAACTTTCGAATCTCGTCTTTAATTCGGTCGCTATCAAAACTCTGATCGCTCAACAATAGCAATACGACTATTTTCTTCTGTCTGTCTCTGGTCATCAGTGCGGCTGGCACGTGAGGTAGCTCTTCGCACATTTAATTGACTACGGCGACCTAAGTCTTCTCCTCGGCATTGTAAATTGTAATTAATCAAATTGAGAAAATTTCCCACGAAATTTGAGAAGTAATAAAATTTCAAATAAAAATTTTTTTCAATTTTTTTCACAATTTTTCAGTGAACACAATATCGGTTTGTCACATAAAATTAACTGAGCAGAGAACAATGAGTAGCTGTCAAACAATTTATCACATACCGGCGCCTACTATTATTGTAGTCTCCATTTTGTTTAAAAAACGTTTGTATGGGAAATAGAAAAATGCTGTTTATGGATTTTCCCGGCAATCATTCCCGGTTGATCGTAGAAGGGTGAAAATTGAGCATTGTATGTATTTTTGTATGTTGTATCATAAAAAAAGAGAAATTAAAAATTTTGCCTAAAAAATAAAAATAAAAATTTAGGGGTGGACTACCCCTAACATTTAGGGGGCCGATTCTCATAGATACCGGATAAGCACAAAAAATTTCATCAAAATCGGTCAAGCCGTTTCGGAGGAGTATGGCAACGAAAACTGTGACACGAGAATTTTATATATTAGATTGAAATCAATAGACCATGTTTTAATTTTGGATTTAAGAAAAAACTCGAAATAATTTTATTGAATTTAATATAGATGGTTAAACAATATTTTCTTCAATTAAATTGGAGTTTTTAATCTCATATTTTCAAAAAGGCATGGCTAAAACCTACTATAAAAATAAAACTGAAGAGTTAAGAAATGTCTACTATGTAAATGGAATTCAGAAGAATTTATTAAGCGTATCAAGAAAAACGAAAAACAATATCTTTGTTGCAAAAAAGAGTAATGCAAAAATATATGATCAACATAATGAATTAATAGTCGTAGCTAATAAAGTAAACAACTTTGTATTTGATAAAAGGTATTGCAAAAGAAACTGGTAGTATTAAAGAAGTCTACACAAATGTGTTAAAACTAACAAATAAAGAACAATGGCATAGGGCACTTGGCCATATAAACCTTTAATATTTACATAAATTAGTTTCGGAAAAATTATTAGAAGGTTAGCCAGATAAGCTAAAAAAAATGAGATGAAGTGTGCGAACTTCTTACAATCTAAAATGTCCAAATGCCATAACAATAGATTAAAATCAAAAGAAATTCTCGAAACAATTCATACAGACTTAAATGGACCGCATACTACAAGCTATGGCGGAGAAAAATATTTTCTAACATTCATAGATGATTATAATAAGTGCACTTGGCTATATTGTATCAAAAATAAATCAGACACGGTAAATTAATTCAAAGATTATATAAACTTCGTAGAAAATAAATTTAACAAATGTGTGAAAAAATCACAGAGATAACGGAAAGGAGTATTTAAACAAAGACATTTACACTTTCATAAGGGATAAAGGAATAGAGATACTAACTTGTCCTTCATATGTACATGAACTCAATGGCGTAGCAGAAAGATATAACAGGTCAGCTATGACAGGAAGCTAAAGCAGTTCTAGCCCGAAATTATGAAAGCAGTAGCCTATTTAAGGGGGCATGCGCACTTGTAAATTTCAAAAAATCGAATTTTTTTGTTGCATTTTCTTAAAGTGCATATATTTATTGTTTACAAAATTTTGAAATGATACGGTGAAAATTCATTGAGATATACATGTTTAAAGGCGTTCGGTTTATGTAATAGGGAGTTGAAACTTAAAACACGTTTTTCTCAAAACTACGTTTTTGAAGTCGGTGACCATTCTTACTCGAAAATTAGTGATCCGATTGTCTTGAAATTTAGCATGCTTTTTTAATACATAATAATCTAGTACTTAATCAAAGGCTTGATTTTTTTATGCAAAACTTTTTTTTTACAGCTGAAAAACTACCGCTTTTTTTAACGAAAAACAATTGTTCAACTTTGATTGGTCGCCATTTTGTCAAATTTTTTTTTTCCATCGATTAAGTACTAGATAAACTTTTAATAAATGTAAATCCGTTTCATTTTTTGATTTCCGACGATCCAGATTTCCACAGTCTTGGTCACCGCGACCCGTGTTTTTCAGACGGACCTCACTTCGACGGGGCATAACTTTGAAACTGCTCAATATTTTCTACTGATGTACTTTCACATAATAAAGCGATATTTCAAAAAAACTCAATAGTTTACCAGAAAAAATTCGGGAAAAATGTCTATTTTTTGGAGCTATAACTGCGCATGCCCCCTTAAAGAACAGATCAATAGGAAACATATAAGAAAACAAAACACCTTTCGAAATATTCTTCAGTATTAAGCCAAATGTTAAGAATTTAAAAATCTACGGCAATAAAAAAGTCATTGATGTGAAGTGGGTTTTCAAAAGAAAAGGTAATGGCTTTTTCAAGACTTTCAACAAAAAGAGGATATTGAAAACGTTTATTCGCCAGTAGAAAAAATTCAAAGTTTAAAAAAATGATTATCATACAGCTGTGTTGAGCTATCAGAATTTTGATAGCGACCGAATTAAACAATCCCCAAAACAAATTCCGCGGCCGGTCCAAAACAATGCCGAATTACAAGTCATAAAACCTAAAAGCTTGCGCAGAAGCTCCACCAAAGCTCCCAAAGTGCATGCGCTACAAAAGAACAACAAAGCGCATGCGAATCTGGGAGAAACAAAGAATATGGTACAGCTGATAACGGGCAATTAGTGGACCGCTGCGGCTAGTTACACTGGGAGAATTAAATTGAAATAATTATGTTATTTGATGCTGGCACAAGTCCCAACATCCTCCCCCCGTTGAATTCCATCTTTCAACAAAAAATCCTTAGGGACATGGGACAGCTTCATCACATAATATTGCTGATGACCTCAAGGTCCAAAATTCTCAGTTGCAGGCTGCCGTGTCCATCCAGATCCAGAGAGCGCTCGAGCCAGGCGTCAATAGAGTGGCGAGAGAGGAAGGAAACTTCTTTCCGAAATTGCGCGTCGGCGCACCTTTCGATTGCAGGATCGGGAGCCTTCACGGCTGGAGCAGCAGCCACCTTGGCAGCTGCAGACGGCGGCAGCAGCGATGCGGACGACCTCCCCCCATTGGAAGGGTGCAGGCTAGAGTTCCGAATGGAGTCAGACCTGGGCGCTGACTTAATCGGCAACGGTGGCAATAAACCAAATCCCGGGCCAGATGTGGGATTAAGAGTAGCAGCTTTAGAAAATCCATCCCAGACAACTGCCAGATGCGATGTGGAAATAGCGACCACGGGGAGAGCGGTGGATAGCAGGGGCACTGATGAGACGCAATTGGACTCGGCCTGGCTATCATGATCGTTGCTCAGGTTTCGCTCCAATTTCAAATCCTGTAAACCCGATTGGATGTCGCGGTCCAGCGAAGAATCCTGACTGCATGAGCGACGATTTACCAAGAGACCAGCATGCACTTTCGTAGCCTCGATGGTTGGTTTTGTCAACGACGGAGCAATGGGACCAGTGGTGCCGTCGAGACGAGTGGAGTGTTCAGGCACCCTCATGGAGTACCTTGCCATTTCCACCTGAATATCAACGCGCACATCAGCGGCGAGCTAGGAGAACTTCCAGAATAATTCGCTCCCAATTTCACTAGAGCTCAATCGCTCTAACTCATCCTGGAGTGTGGTGAATTTCTTCCGCAACGCAATTTCCAACGGCTCCAGTACCATGATGGTCAAATCTCCCTTCTGCACTGCAGCCTTGACCTTATTATGCAGGGCTTCCATCTCCTGGTAGGTCACTTCTGCTCTTCGCCGCAACAGCCTTTCCCTGCTTGCAGGAACCGAGGCACTAAATAAGTCTCCAGACTCCATTATGTAATTTGCTTTTTGTGCAAGGCGCTATGTAATGGAAACAATAGCAACAAGTTTTCCTTTACAAGTTTTCCTTTAAGCACTTTAATGATCACAAATCAATTAGAGCGCGATCACGTCGGGGTCACCAATGTTGAGCTATCAGAATTTTGATAGCGACCGAATTAAACAATCCACAATTCGATTTCAATATTTTTATTGGGTCAATTTAACCCCAAAACAAATTCCGCGGCCGGTCCAAAACAATGCCGAATTACAAGTCATAAATCTTCTATGATTTTTCCCCAAACATTTTCCTATGGAAAATTTTAAAATATTTTCTTATTGAAATCGGTAGATCATACCATGTTTTAATTTTGGATTTAAGGAAAAACTCCAAATAATTTTATTGTATTTAATATAGATGGTTAAACAATATTTTCTTCAATTAAATTGGAGTTTTTAATCTCATATTTTCAAAAAGTCATAGCTATCTAAAACTGTTTCTTTGTTCAAAACGTATATATTGCAGGTTGAGCTTGTTTAGAAAAGCTTTACAGAAGTTGTAGATAGCCATATGTAAAATTAAATTTTTGAATAATAGGCAATAGCTAAAATTATTGTAACAACTTGTTAAATATTATAAGTCATACTGTAAAAAGTTAATGGTAATGAAATGAGCTAGAAATGAAGTACAAAAGTATTCTAGATTATAAATTTAAGGAGGCGTGTTGAATTGTATAAATATGATAATCTAAAGTAACTTATATTTAACCTAATGTAAATAAGATATTCCGTATAGTATATAATATTATAATAAGCTATTGTGAATTAGTCCTTATCGATATCGATTATAATTAAGCTTTACTTTACTTCTCTGAAAGAGCTTGAATGAATCAGATTAACTTTCCTCAATAACAACTCTAATCCCAACAACAGCAACGATAATCCTTAATCCGTGTTAGCAGACCGATAGGCTCATCTCATACGCCGGGCAGGATGCGCTTCTAGGTGCCTGGCGGCCGGATTAAGGCACGATGGTCCTACCTACCCCACAGGACACGCCCCTGGTTGCGTTCGCCTCTCGCCTTCAAACACCTGCGTGCCTAAGTTCCGAAGGATCTATGGCAGACCAGAGGTTTTGGCGTCGCGTCTCCTTTAACTCCAGGTGATGGTTTGTAGGCCCCAGCGCATGGATCAGGATTCTATTGACTTTACCGGGGTTCCCCTGTTTGGTTTCACTGTTGGGCTTGAGTTCCCGAGATGGCTACCCCTCGCTTTACAGGATCGCACCTGGTCTTAACGGTCTGGAATCGACAAGGCGTACGCCAGGCGGATCCGTCCCTATCGCTGTGACACCAGGATACCTGGTGTGTCCGGGAATAACCCAACCCGACTCGATTTACCCTTGGGCTTCCGTTCCACCGTGGATCAATGATCCTTTTCCCACTTGCTCCCTGATTTCTACTCCTTCGCTGATTCGCGTACTGCCGCCGAACTTACCCACAGGGGGTCCTTGAGCTACGGATCGCCGATCCTTGCGCACTCACGGATTTAAGGCGGGTCCTTCAGCCTATACCTTCAGCCTATACAACTCCTAATTCCTCCAAGAAAACTTTCCCGCTTGAATGTCAGACTTACCCACGGGGGGCCTGCCACTCTACTCTTCCAGCTTCCCTAGAAGACTCGGTCCCGATTTGCTCCAGGGGCCCTCCTTATATAGTGCCTGAGGCGCCCGTTAATCCTTGCAAATCTCGCTTCCTGCCGTTAATCCTTCGCTTATCTACTTCTGCCCAGTTCTGTTCAGTCGCGTGCCGCTCCCTTCCCCGCCTTCCCCGCTCTCTCCTACTACCTTCGAGCGCGCCCGCGGAGGCCCGCCCGGGACCGTTACGTTCCACGGTGATTCCTCCTCCTCCTTCTTTCGTGCGCGACGCCGTGCTGGTTCCTCTTGCCCCCGCTGCTGTCCCCGCATGCCGTCTGTGCTCGACGCATTTCTCCCATTCCGTTTTTTCTAAGCTGGCCTATCCGACGCTGCCGTGCTGACTTGCTTATTAAAACTTGCTTGTTGACTTGCTTGTACAAAGTTCACCTCCATGTACGGCCCGTCGTACTTTGGCGCTAACTTTGCCGCGAATCCTTCGGCCGCCTTGGACAAATGGTGCTCTTTTGCCCACACTGTGTCGCCGATCTTCGGGCTCCAGTATTGTAGTGCCGAGCTTGCTCCTGCGCCGCGCGCTCCATGTTTCTCCGCACCAGCTCGAACACTACCTCCAATTTTTCCGCATTTTCTGAGGGAGTAGCTTGTGCTTCTCCTGTCCCCAATGCCCCTTTGTCGAATATTGCTTTCGGCATTCTTGGCTCTCTGCCTTGGGTTATGAAGCAAGGTGAGTATCCTGTGGAATCTGACACGCTCGAGTTCACCGCCAGCATTGATTCTGGCCAGTGCTCCTCCCATGTTCTTTGGTCCTTTCCTGCAAACTGGGCGATCATCGTCTTCACCGTCCTGTTTGCCCTTTCCGTAGGGTTTTCCTGTGGCGTGTATGGTGCTGTAAACCGATGGCGAACTCCGAGCTCCTCGAGAAATTTCTTGAAGCTCCTACTGGTGAACTGTACACCATTGAAAGTCACCATCACCTTTGGCACACCGTATCTAGCGATGATCTTTTCGCGGATTGCCTTTTGCAGTGTCTCCGTTGTGGCTTTCCGCATTGGGACTATTTCTGTCCATTTTGAAAATCGATCGATCATTACCAATGGCATGGCGTTTCCATGCTTGGACCTCGGCACGGCTCCTCTGGGACCTGTGTCAGCATTTTCTCTGCGGCCTGCATTTGGCTCGGTTTATACCGCACGCATGTCTCGCACTTATTGACTTAATTCCTTACATCCCTTTGCATCCCTGGCCAGAAGTACCTTGCTGCTACTTTCGCGATCGTTTTCCTTCCGCCTAGATGTCCCGCTGTTGGTGCGTCGTGGTTCTCCTTCAACACCTGTTGCCTCATGTCCATCGGCACACATAGTTTCCACGATGCTACTTCCTCGCTCCCGGCTCTGTGTGGAACATGTCGGTAAATCAGGCTTGCCTCCTCAACGTATTCCGGATATTTCTGTGGGTTTTCCTTTATCTTCTTCTTTAGTGAGCCTATCCAAATGCATTCTGTGTCTTCGATTGCTGTGGCACTCCTCAGCTTCTCCACTATCGGCTGGCGGGAAAGTGCATACGCGACTACGATCAGCTTGCCTTTTCTGTAGCTGATCACGTAATCGTACTGTTGCAACTCGAAGACCCATCTCGCGATCCTTCCAAGTAGGCTTTCCATATTGTTCAACCATTTCAGCGCCATGTGATCCGTGATCACGTCGAACTGGTACCCCAGGTATGGTCTTATCTGCACAATGGCCCATATTATTGCCAGGCACTCTTTCTCCGTTGCCGAGTAATTCTTCTTCGCGCCTACCACTCGCTCGCCCTCATCCGTGTCCTGCGTCAGTACTGCATCCACGCCGTAGGCTCTGGCATCTATTTGCAGCACAAACTTATTCGTGAAATCGGGGCATGCCAGCACTGGATCCTCTGCTAAACGCGACTTTAACTTCTCAAACGCCTCTTGGTGTCTTGCCGTCCACTCCCACTTTGTTCCCTTTCGTAGGAGATCCTTCAACGGCCTTGCGATCCCAGCGAAATCAGGGACGAATCGCCGATACCACGACGCCATCCCGATGAATTGCCGTACCCCTTTCATGTTTGTCGGGGGTTCCAATTCCGTAATCGCTGCGACTTTCCCCGATCCATACTAATCCCTTCACTTATTATCCGGTGGCCCAGGTACAAGAGCTCATCCCTGAAGAAATGGCACTTGACTGCGTTTATTCTTAAGTTTGCTTCGGAACACTTCCTTCAAATTTGCCATATGCTCCTCCTTCGAGCGTCCGATCACGATAATGTTATCTTGATACGCAAATGCGTGCGGAGCTATTTCCGGGCCTATGACCTGGTCTAAATCCCTTTGAAATGTTGCCGAGGCCAAGTCTAATCCGAATGGCTTACCCTTCCACTGGTACAGACCTTTCCCTGGTACCGTAAAGGCCGTATACTTCCTGCTCTCTTCCTCCAGTGGGATTTGCCAATAACCATCCTTCAGGTCGAGGCTGCGGAAAAATTTTGCCTCCCTCAATTGCTCCAATATGAAGTTTATCCTTGGCATAGGGTACGCATCTTTTACTGATTTTGCGTTGATCTGCCGAAAGTCCACGCACATCCTCCACTGACCCGTCTTTTTCCTCACCATGACAATGGGTGAGCTGTAGGCGCTATTGGACGGCTCGATGCATCCCTTCTCCAGAAGCTCTTCCTCTTTTCCATTGATTTCCCCCTGTATTTTGGGGATTTTTGGGTAATATCTTTGTTTTATTGGGATGTCGTCCTTCATCGTGATTTTATGCTGGGTTATGTTTGAACAACCCTTCTGGCTTGTGAACGCCGCCAGCTCTTCTTCGATGAACTTTTTGTCCCGCTCGCTATCATATTCTTCCGAGGGTCCAGTTATGGCTATGGACAGCCTATTCTCCAAGCATCCGCTCCATCTTTCTCTTCTCGGGATCGTGACTTGGTGGCCTGCGAAGTTTATTGTTGTGCCGAATTCTGCGAGCAAATTCCATCCAAGCACCGCGCTGTCTCCCATGCCTGGCAACACTAACATATTCAACTCCTTTTTCTTGTTGTTAAAGCTTACTGTTGTTAGGAGTACCATTTGAGTCTCGGTGTGGCTCCCGTTGTCCAACTTTACTCGTCTTCTTGTTGCTTTTCGTTCTCCGACGATTCCCGGGTTCTTTTCTAGCTCTTCTGAAATGAAGCTAGCCGTTGCCCCGGTGTCTATCATGGCCCTCACTTCTGCACCACCGACCTTGATGACTGCCGCCAACTGCTGATCTTCTCCTGTTAATCCTCCAACTAATTCTGAGAGGCAGCATCTCGTGATCTCTGCCTTCCTCTCTACGGCTGAGATCGCTGCACGTTGGCAGCATTCTGTGCTTCTCACCCCTACTGCGCCGCACATCCTGCAGAACAAAATTCTGGGGTTCCTGCACCCACTGGCACAATGGCGAAATGCCTCCATGCCTCCGCACCTGTTGCATGCCTGCGTTGGGTTTTCTATGTGTCCCTGCCTAGGCGTCGCTGCCCACTGCAGGTTCGGCTGCCTTTGACTTTGGCTTGCTGCCCATCGTTGACTCGGCTGCTGTTGCCTTGGGACTGTCCATTGCTGGCTCGGCTGCTGTTGCTGTGGCATTTGGAGTTGCTCCTCAGGCTGCCATCTCTGCCCCCATCCCTGCCTTGGGGGGCTCTGTTGCTCCGGTGGTTACTGGTGGGGTTCCTCATTTGGCCATCTTCTGTCTACCGCGGCGGCTTGTCTGTTAAAAATCTCTTCTTCCAAGGCCAGCTCCTCGAATTCCTCGGCTAGACATATCACCTCCTCGAGCGATGCGCATGCGTATGGCCTCATTAACATTTTCATGCGCGGCATGCAGTTCTCCACTATCCTTTCAATGACCTCCTTCGTGGACTTTCCTAAAGGCTTCCTAAAGGCCTCCCAAAGTTTGCGCCCGGCAGGTGGTGTGGTCTTGGTGCCGTGGACCTTTGGTGGATGCCCTTTCGCCGTGGCCGGCACCTAATCCGTGTTAACAGGCCGATCGGCTCACCTCCCAGGCATACGCCCCGCAGGATCTATGGCAGGTCAGAGGTTTTGGCGCCGCGTCTCCTTTAACTCCAGGTCTTATGCTGTGCATACGCCCCAGCGCCTGGATCAGGATTCTAATGACTCTCCCGGGGTGACCCTGCTTGGTTTCACTGTTGGGCTTGAGTTCCCGAGCTGGCTATCCCTTTCTTCACAGGATCACACCTGAACTTATTGATCAGGAACCGACAAGGCGTACGCCTTCCAGCTTCCCTAGAAAACTCGGTCCCGATTTGCTCCAGGGGCCCTCCTTATATAGTGCCAGAGGCGCCCGTTAATCCTCGCAAATCCACTTCCTGCCATTAACCCTTCGTCCTCCGTTTCTCTCCGTTAACTTTCTCCAATCCCGCCGTCTTTCTATCGGCGGGCTTTCTTTATTGCCCCTCCCCCGATTGCCCTGCTTGGGCCTCCGATCCGCATTTTTCTTGTGCCGGTCATCGGACTTCGTCCAGATACCCCGCGACCCCCTCCTGGTCATTCCAAATGCATTTCTGTGTTTTGTGCATTTTCTAAACACAGCTGCGGAGTCGCCGGCCGCTTCGTTCCCCGCCGTCCCCGCTGTTTCCAATGACCTTCGAGCGCGGCCGCGGAGGCCTGGCCGGGACCGTTACGTTCCACGGTGATTCCTCCTCCTCCTTCTTTCGTGCGCGACGCCGTGCGAGTTCCTCTTGCCCCCGCTGCTGCCCCCGCTGCTGCCCCCGCATGCCGTCTGTGCTCGACGCATTTCTCCCTTTCCGTTTTTCTAAACACAGCAGCGCTGGCCCATCCGACGCTGCAGTGCTGACTTTCTTGTTCCCCCCCCGCTGCTGCCCCTCTTGCCACCTGTCTCGGTGTGTGGGAGATCTAATCTCCTCACAGTAGTATACCATTTTCTTCACTATTTTTTATACCTTTTCAAAGGGTATTATAATTTTGGTCAAAAGTGTGCAACGCAGTGAAGGAGACATCTCCGACCCTATTTAGAGCTATCTAGTTGAAACTAGTCGCAGCTCATTCCACGCCTTCCCCGCTCTCTCCTATCAACCTTCAAATAGCGCCTACAGCTGACCCATTGTCATGGTGAAGAAAAAGACGGGTCAATGGAGAATGTGCGTGGATTTTCGACAAATAAACGCAAAGTCAGTAAAAGATGCGTACCCTATGCCAAGAATGAACTTCATTTTGGAACAATTGAGGGAGGAAAAATATTTCAGCAGCCTGGACCTTAAGGATTGCTATTGGCAAATCCCACTTGAGGAAGAGAGCAGGATATACACGGCTTTTACTGTACCAGGGAAATTACACCCGGATTACACTCGGCCCCGGCAACATTTCAAGGGCCTTAGACCAGGGCCCGGCTCCCCACGCATTCGCGTACCAGGATGACATCATAGTAAACTTAAGGATAAACACAGATAAGTGCCATTTCTTCAGGGAAGAGCTGTTGTACCTGGGCCACCGGATAACAAGTGAAGGGATTGGTATGGATCCGGGAAAAGTCGCAGCGATCATGGAATTGGAATCTCCGACAAAAGTGAAAGGGGTACGGCAATTCATTGGGATGGCGTCGTGATATCGGCGATTTGTCCTTGATTTCGCTGGGATCGCAAGGCCGTTAAACGATCTCCTACGAAAGGGAACAAAGTGGGAGTGGACGGCAAGACACCAAGAGGCGTTTAAGAATTTAAAATCGCGTTTAGTAGAGGATCCAGTGCTGGGATGCCCCGATTTCACAAAGAAGTTTGTGCTGCATACAGATGCCAGCGACTACGGCGTAGGTGCAGTGCTGACGTAGGACACGGAGGAGTGCGAGCGAGTGGTCGCCTACGTCGTTCAAACGCTGATAGGCGCAGAGAAAAATTACTCAGTTACCGAGAAAGAGTGCCTAGCAATAATATGGGCAATTCGGCAGATGAGACCACACCCAGAGGGGTACCAGATCAACGTGATCACGGATAATATGGCGCTGAAGTGGCTGAATAATATAGAGAGCCCACTTGGAAGGATCGCGAGATGCGTCTTCGAGTTGCAACAATATGATTATGTTATCAGCTACAGGAAAGGCAAGCTGATGCACTTTCCCGCCAGCCGATAGTAGAGAAGCTGAGGAGTGCCACAGAAATCGAAGACGCGGAATGCATTTGAATAAGCTGCGGGAGGCAGGCCTGATTTACCGACATTTTCCACATATAGCCGGGAGCGAGGAAGTAGCATCATGGAACCTGTGTGTGCCGATGGACATGAGGCAACAGGTGTTGAAGGAGAACCACGACGCACCAACAGCGGGACATCTAGGCGGAAGGAAAACGATCGCGAAAGTAGCAGCAAGGTACTTCTGGCCAGGGATGCAAAGGGATGTAAGGAATTAAGTCAATAAGTGCGAGACATGCATGCGGTATAAACCGAGCCAAATGCAGGCCGCAGAGAAAATGCTGACACAGGTCCCAGAGGAGCCGTGGGCGACGGTATGTGCGGACTTCGTGGGACCGTTGCCGAGGTCCAAGCATGGGAACAACATGCTACTAGTGATGATCGATCGTTTCTCAAAATGGACAGAAATGGTCCCAATGCGAAAAGCCACAACAGAGACGCTGCAGAAGGCAATTCGTGAAAGGATCATCGCTAGGTACGGGGTGCCAAAGGTAATGGTGACGGACAATGGTGTTCAATTCACCAGCCGGAGCTTCAAGAAATTCCTCGAGGAGCTCGGAGTTCGTCACCAGTTCACCGCACCATACACGCCGCAGGAAAACCCGACGGAAAGGGCAAACCGGACGGTGAAGACGATGATCGCCCAGTTGGCAGGAAAGGACCAAAGGACGTGGGACGAGCACTGGTCAGAATTGATGCTAGCAGTGAACTCGAGCGTGTCGGACTCCACGGGGTACTCTCCGTGCTTCATCACCCAAGGCAGAGAGCCAAGAATGCCGAAGGCAGTTTTCGACCAAGGGGCATTGGGGACAGGAGAAGCACAAGCCACTCCCTCAGGAAATGCGGAGAAATTACAAGAAGTGTTCGAGCTGGTGCGGAGAAACATGGAGCGCGCGGCGCAGGAGCAAGCTCGGCACTACAACCTCAGGAGGCGGAAGTGGAGCCCGAAGATCGGCGACACAGTGTGGGCAAAAGAACACCATCTATCCAAGGCGGCCGAAGGATTCGCGGCAAAGTTAGCGCCAATTGATTGCTGTGCTACGGCACGCTGGCACAAGGAAGGAAAAGAGGGCCCACCTGAGTGAGCTGAAAGCCCAAGCGCAGTAGTCGGCGCAGGCATAAACCAAAAAAAAAAAACAAAAAAAAATATATATATATATTAAAAATTATATATATTAGACTAGCTGACCCGGACACGCGTTGCTGTGGCTTTTCACACAGATGGTATTTATAAAAAAATATGGTGTCATCAATGGATATTGTAGTGCGTCATATGAGCGGTGTAAATCCGAAATCTTACTGACATTGTTGTCTCGCCGTGTAATTTTTATAGATCTTTTGTCAACTGGATCACCAACCATGATAACAGCAACCTCATCAACAGTTGGAGCGTTGAATCTACCAGCATGTTCACCTAATGGTACTTTGTCGGCTTTTATGACGATTTGATAATTGTCATTTCGCAGTCGTGGCGAAACTCTTTTGATCAACTGAATTAGTTGATTGCGATCTTTTAAAAAATTTTCCAATAATATCACAATTTCTCTTTCCTCTGCTTGTTCAATAAAATTATGCAGCCACCAAGTCGTCACGCGCTCTTCACAATCGCCCATAAAATAAATTTGAAGAAATTTCGGATTGTTATCAGGCATTGGCATCAGTGAACCGATTTTATGGTACACCTGGCCTTGAATTTTGAATGTAGTTTCAAAATTACGTCCATCGGATGCACGATCGAAAATTTTAGTTGCCCCAAATGACGTCATTTGGAAGCAAGAATTAAATTTGCGTATCTTACGCAAAAATAATTTGGAATCATCTGAATTGCCAGTAAGAAGGGATAATAAAGGCTCCGGCGGAGCGGGTAGAGGTGACAGCACAACTTTGCCTGATGCGCAGCACGTGCCGGCTGCTTCATTCCGAAATTTCAATGCCTGACAATATTGACATACTTTATCCATTCCACCGATAGCTATTTTTGAATGCGTTGAGTAGTTAATATCTGGTGCATATTCAAAGGCAAGCCAAACGAATGATGCACGTGTTAATGAGCGGCTGATCCGTTGCCTTCGTAGATCTAGTACTCGTACTGTATCTATGTTTCGTTCTCGTGCCGCTCTTAGTCTCGTAATATTCTGTTGCAGACGTTCGTCACGGTGTTCTTGAGATTCTTGTGCACGACTTTCTGCAGTCCTGATTCTTTGAGCTGCATTCATTGTTTCGATTTGTTGTGGTAATTGCTGAGCTCTTTCAACACGTTTGCGTCGTGAATCTCTGCTGCTCGCGTTGTTGAGGTTCGATTTTTTCGGTGCCATATTCAGTGTATTATCTTCAATTTAATTGACACTTCAGTCTAAGTAACATATGACACGCCATCTGATAGAATCATTTGGAGTTAACAAATAATTGTGACTGTCAAATAATAACAGACAAATAATTAGCAATTGATCAAAATTGCGACTACAATTTGAGATTTAAACTATCCTATCTCTCAAGTTGGATCGAACTGCACATGGTGTGCGAATTTTATAATAATCGGTTAAGTGGTTTAGGAGTCCATTAAGGACAAACATTGTGACACGAGATTTATATATATTAGATATATAAAATAAAAAAAAATATATTCTAAAAAAAAAGGAGAAAAAAATTAAAAGGAAAAAAAAATTTTAAAAAAAAAAAAAACAAATATATTTAAAATATATAAAATAAGAAAAAATATTATAAAAAAGGAAAAAAAAGAAGAAAAAAAAATGAAAAGAAAAATACAAGAAAAAAAAAGAAAAATATAATAGGAAAAAAATATGAAAAAAAAAGAAGGTAAACAAAAAAGAAATTATTATTATAAAAAAATATACAAAAAAAATAAATATACAACAGCATAGAATGACTCTGACGTCATCCGAAGAAGGGGGAAGTGGATAAGGGTATCCACACGCAGAGAAAAAAAAAGGGAAAGGGAAGAAAAACAAAAGGAAAAAAAAACAACAAACAGGAAGCTGGAACCACGAAGCTTCTGTCCTTCCCGAAGAAGGGGGGAAGTGTGAGGAGATTAGATCTCCCATACACCGAGACAGGTGGCAAGAGGGACAGCATCGGGGGGGGAACAAGAAAATCAGCACTGCAGCGTCGGATGGGCCAGCGCTGCTGTGTTTAGAAAAACGGAAAGGGAGAAATGCGTCGAGCACAGACGGCATGCGGGGGCAGCAGCGGGGGCAAGAGGAACCAATCGGTCAATCGGTCTTTTGCTGACCTCTTCGTGCGAGCGTTTCTCGTTCCGCTCTTTACGCACTGCTCATTGAACGACCGAAATAAAAAGAGCTCAACGAAAACGCTCAACAGGAAACAGAAATAAAGATAGCAAAAGTCTCTTACTCAGAGCGAGAGCGAAAGAGTATGAACTTTTTCGGTTGTGCAACGGGAGCACAAGAAAAAAAACGGTCGGCAGTTATTTGAAAGCTGTGTAGATAAATGATCCCAATTTCGTTCGAAAGAATTTCAAAGGTTAATATCGCACTAATTATTCTCTGACTGCCGTTTACTCACCGCAGATCGGTCATATCCGCCATTAGAGCGTATATACGCCCTGATCAGAAGGACTGGGATGAAGTTCTGAATAGGGTATCCTGCGCGCTGAGGTCTTCCGTACACTCTATCCTTGGAAAAAGTCTTCCGACGTTTAAATCTTCTGAATGATCGTTCGCTACGATTTGACAGGTAGGATTATTTTGAAATAGTTCGCAAACAGGCATGGGAGCCAATGTACAGAGAGCACGAGGAAAACAAGAAACGCTATGATCTTCGCACTCGTAATGTCACGGATAGTGAAGATCAAGAGGTATATCGAGGTATAACTTTACGCCAAATTTTCAACAAGTCATGGCTATCTAAAACTGTTTCAATGTTCAAAACGTATCTATTGCAGGTTCAGCTTGTTTATTAAAGCTTTACAGAAATTGTAGATAGCCATAACTTTTTTAAAAATATGAGATTAAAAACTCCAATTTTATTAACAAAAATCCAAAATTAAGATTTTTATTTTATAAATTTTATTTTTAAATATCAAGAATGATTTATAAAGATATCCATTGGATTGATCGTTGATTATAAACTGATTTTATAAATTCAATTTTCTTATAACTATAGCTTTTATCGGTGACAGCGACGCTGGCAGCATAGATGGACTTTAGTTGAATAGTTTTGATTGGTCAGAGTTTCAAACCCCAATATTGTTTATGAATTTGGAGCAATGTTGATGGTTTGATGTTTACGTCTACTGTCGTCGGTAAAGGCGTGTGAATGGTTTATGTCTATGTTTATGTCTGGATGCCAATGATAATGCTATGGGAAAGGGTTTGTGCCTAGCCTATTTAAATTATTCCCACAGTAGGCTCTGGAATGTTGTTTATATATGATTTGATAGGTATGGCAGGGTATACTGGTTTTATAGAGGATTCGTTATCTAGGGTATTTGCAGATACATTAAGTGTATTGCGGATACACTACTCGCCCCTCCTTTAGAAATTTCGACATCCTTCTTGAATTCGACAACAATTTCCTTGTGGTTGGCTAAACGCTTATAAGTGAATATTATGTAAATTGTTATGCTTACAACTATAAGGATTTAGGCTTATAAATACAATCCATTTGTAGACAATATCTTGTTTTTGTTGATTGATTAATTATTCTTTAAGTTTTAAAATTGGTGTTGGTTCATGTAGTTACATCGGTACTTGACAATATTATTTTATATTCATTTATATTTTTTGAAGTATTGAATTTGGTATTTCTTATTTCAAGTGTACGTTGGCTTAATTGTATAATATTATTTTCTTTAATTGTTTTATTAAATAATTCACAATTTTGGTTAATTTGCGTTTTACTTAAACTATATGTTATTACAATATTTGGTTCAATGTATTTTATAAATTCTTTTTCTGAAACAAAAGGGTGTGGACGAATTGGTAATTGATTTGTAAGAATCTTTGAAATACATTGGTCAGTTACTAAATATTTTTGATCCCTTAAATCCACTAAAGGATTTGCAGAATTTTCCAAATAATAAACACTTTTATTATTATTCAAAAAAAATTTAAATTTATCATTTATGTCAATTTGGCGGCCTAAATTATCCGGATATTTAATTATTCTGTATTTTTGAGTTTCATTAAAAGATGTTGATATATGGGCTAAAATAAAAGTATTCTTGGTTTGACTGCATATCCAAGCTGAAGTCTTTATTGATAATAATTTTAAGCTCAACTGGGCCCGTTATCAGCAGATCTAAACGACTACTTCCCCATCCTTCAGAATTTAGCCTGTCCTCAGGCGGTTAGTTTGGGGTATAACTGTAGGTCATGTTCTTTATTCTCTGAACTTTTAGTTTCTTCTTCGGGAGTTATAACCATTTGTTTTTTATAATTAATTATTATCCTTTTTGGGATAATGTTCTTAAATTTATAAATCAAATAAATGATTATAATAATAATTATTACTACTAGTAGTATTAGTAAAATTGTTTGGGTTGTAAAATATTGTTTTGAGTGGTTTTGGAATATTTCTTTGGCTATGATACAAGATAAAGGTTCGAGTTTAGTTATGTTGTTGTTTACATAAATAGTTCGGGTGTAATCAAGCATAGTATTTGTTATTATTACATCTTCTATTTGTATAGAACAGTTGAATACTTTTATTATATTGTTTCCTTCTGCTATTAGATCTTTATTTATACAATTCTGATTTAACAAAGTTTTTGGCAAATTCCATGTTATTATAATGTTGGGTTCAATATAATTTAATTCGAAGTTCTTTTACATTTTTGTATATCTACATTCTGTATTTGTTTGTCTTAAGAGACCTATTATACATTTATTATTTACTATTTCTTTTGTTTTTACTTTAAAGACTTGCGGATTTTTATGTAATATTTATCATACAATGTTTCGGTTATTATATTCTGATTCTGATCCGGATACGGTAAAATTTTGTAAATGGGGGTTTTAATTATAGTACGAGGAATATGAGAAATTATCAATAATTCGTTAGTATTAACTTGTAACCAAGTAGAGGTTTTGATATTTAACAATTTTTCTGAATTAATATGTTTAAGCGGGTCATGTTTTAGGAGCTTTGGGTTGAGTATGCCTAATCTTGTAAATTGCATCCCTAATTCAATGTCTTCTATGTATTCTGTAAATTCTTGTAAATTGAAAATAAGGATTGCTAACCTTTGGTTTTTGTTTTGGTTTTCATTTAAACGATTTACTGTTTCTATTCCTTTATTAATTGCATCAATTACTTTATTTAATTCGTTGATCTGTTTACTATTTTCGGACAAGTTATCAATTTTTGATTCTAATTCTTCCCTATCTTGTTGATCTAATGTGCCAAATAAATATTTATAAAACGTACCTACGAAATTGCAACTCCTCTTTTGTTTCAATTCTCTTTTGGTTCAAAGCAATTTTGATTCCGTTTATTTCTCTATTTAATTTTTCTTTTAGATATTGAATTTGATCCAAATGTTCGAATTCTCGTGTTTGTTCCATTAGATCTTTATAAATTTTTTCAGTTTTAGTTAAATTGTGGAATTATTCTATATGCTGGTATTAATTTTCTTCTTCTTTTTAAATTTCGATTTATAGTGTGTGATTTCTCTACCTCTATTTTTTTCTACATAATGTTTTTCGTCAGTTTGTGTAATTTTGCCTGTCTTTCTAAAAGGATTTGTTGTTTTAAATTTTATAAGTGGGGCTTGTCTATACCTAGTATCAATATCGAATGTATGACGATTTTTATTAAGCTTGTTTATTTTCTGTATTTTATTCGCTTGAATATTATAACGTGTAGTTCCGGCGAAAATAAAAATGTCTGCTGTTGTTCTGCCTGTAGAGCTATGTTTTGTTTTATGATTATAAATATAAACGATTGTATCAAATTTAGTAATTATATTTTCAGGATTCCGTTCACTATTTATAATTCTTAATTTTTCATTAATGGTTTTATGAAATCTCTCTATGTCAGAAACGCCATTTTTACTTGTGGTTATAGTTATTCTTACATCTTCGGATTGCAGCCAAAGTTGCAATGCTGAGCACATAAATGCAGTCTTTGTCGGCTTTAATTTCTTTTGGGTTACCCATTTCATTAAATATCCTGAGTAATGCCCTTTTTGCTTCTAACCAATCGCTTCTGTTGACATTTATTAAAGAAGCATATTTGGAATAAATATCAATGCAAGATAAGAATTGTTTATAATCGTTAAAGGTTTCTGGGGTTAATTCAAATGTAAGTTTTGTATCTCTGTGTTCTGTTTTAGCAAGGTTACAAATTTCACACGCATTTATAATATTTCGAATTAATCTCTGATAATCGGGAAAACAATATTTTTCACAATAACAATAATATATTAAAAGTGCCACTAAAACACCGTTGTTGTTTTTGTTGTCGCAAAGTTGCATTTTAATTTAATTGCACAATGGAATCTGGAGCTGAAGCTACTGCATCTGCTGCGTCAAGCCGTGAAAGGATGTTGCGGAGACGCGCAGAGGTAACATGTCAGGAAATGGAGGTAATGCATCGGAAGGTCAAGGCTGCGATGCAGACCGACGATTTAACCATTGTGACCCTCGAGTCTATGGAGAAGCGTCTGCGCGACCGTTTCACCACGCTGTAGGAGGAATTGGAGGAGCTAAACTACAGCGAGATCGGCAGCGATTTATATTGGCGATTCTCTCAGCTGGCTACGGACGTGCACGTTGACATCCAGGTGGAGGTGGCCAAGCGTTCTATGCGGGTTGCTGCTCACTCTACGCTGTTGGATGCTACCAATGGTGCTGGGATTTCAAACGCTCCATATAGGCCTGCTCCCTCATTGCCCCCGTTGCCAATGCCAACATTTAGCGGCGGCTATGCCGAGTGGCCGGATTTCTGCGCCCTATTTAGGACAACCATTGACAGCACTTGACCAAGATGGAGAAGCTCAGGTGGCTCATTTCCTGCCTGCGGGACTCAGCCCTGGAGACTGTGAGGGCGCTTGAGATTACCGACGCTAACTATGATGTTGCCCTCGACCTTTTGCGCAACCGTTTCAGCAACCGTCGCTTAATCTTCCAGGCTCACATCAACGAGATCCTGCAGTTAAGGGTGGTTGAGCCGGGATCCGTTGCTACTCTTCGAGAATTAGCTGACCGCTTCAATGGACATATGCGGGCCCTTATGAGTTCTGGAACGTCGGCCGAAATTCAAGGATGCCTCCTCATCCAGATCATTTTCAAAAGCTGGACCCTGCCACAAAGGCCAATTGGGAAGACTCTCTGGCAGGAAGAACTGATGATAGCCTGCCAACTTGGGAGTCTATGGCACGATTCTTAGAGCAAAGGTGCCGGACTCTCGAAAGCGTTGACTTTTCTTTGGCGTATCCACCAGTTAACCAAGTAGGCCGAGGTAGATCCTCCAATAACCGCTCCTCGTGCATGGTTATTAACGCCAGTCCTGCTCTATGCGCCCTGTGTGGTGTTTCGGCTCACGAGCTTCCTGCTTGTCCAAAGTTCAGTGCTTTGCCAATTGAGGAACGGTACGACGAAGTGCGGCGTCTGGCTCGCTGTTTTGTTTGTCTGGAGGATGGCCATCTCGCTCGCGGATGCTCAGCTTCCCGATGCTCGACTTGCAATCACCGTCATCATATTTTGTTGCACCCTCGCGGGCAGGTTTCACCCGCACGAGTCTCACGTCCCATAGGTGCAGTTGCTGGTCCGAACCCATCCCGCTTAATTAACACTGTTGTGACCCAGGATCGCAATGCTGAGCTAGTGCTCCTGCCAACAGCAAATGTACTCGTTCGTGGTCGATCTGGAAACTTCCTGCCTTGCCGAGCGTTATTGGATTCCGGTTGACAAGTGCATCTCATCTCGTCGCGGCTGGCGAATGAACTTCAGCTTGGCCGCTCCAAATGCTCCACAACGGTGGTCGGTTTCGGCGGCGCTGGGTTTGAAACGGATGGAGCATCCGTTAATGTGTGCCAGAAGTCCCGCCTTAGCACGTATTCAGTGAAAATTGAGGCTGTTGTTGCTTCACATATAACGGACTATCAACCTAGCCAGGACATAGATGCTTCGCGCTGGAAGATTCCTGGCAATATGGATCTAGCTGACCCTAACTTCAACAAAACGCAGCGAGTGGACCTGCTGATTGGAGCCGGCTTATTCTTTGACCTGTTGTCGGCTGGCCAAATCCAGTTAGGTCACGGGCTCCCAATTGCTCAGAACACTCGATTTGGCTGGGTGTTTTCTGGCCACGGTGGACTATCACGGGATGTGTCGGCGCTCTGTGGTAGGGAGGACAACCCATGGAATAACCTCTGCAATAATGTGACTGCTGCCCCTTCCAAAATTCTTGTTGAAGGCCCACCCTTCAATGGGGGGAGGATGTTGGGCCAAGCAGCCACCAAAGATTGCATATAAAATAATAATAATATTCTAAGCTGCAGCTTTTGTTATCAGCATGTTTCGTCACTGTTTTGTCCCCAGTTTCGCATGCGCTTTATTGTTATTTGTAGCGTATGCGCTTTGGGGAGCTTTGGTTGAGCTTCTGCGCAAGCTCTTGGTTTGGCGTTTGTTGTGATTTGGAGTTGATTGGAGCCGCATACATATATTAGGGTTAAATTGAACCCAAAATAAATACATTGAAAATATAATTTGAAACGCGTGTAGTTATTTGGCTGCTATTAAAAACTATTAATAGCTCAACAGGCTTGCTTGTTTTTCACTTCCTGGATGTAATAGTTCTACGTGAGCTTTAAGGACATCTGTTAACATTGTACTGGTTTTCATAACTTTGGTTAAGTTATTTGGGCTGATAATCTCTATATAAGCATTTTGAAATATTATGAAGTCCATCTCACACGGAAAATAAATACCACTTTTTTTGGAGCATAAATATTCTTTAATTAATTCTTTTGCATATGCATGGGTCATTTCTTTATAAATTATTTTAAGGTTGGTTTTATGAAAGTATTGGGTCAATTTAACTTCATTTGAATTTCCTCTATGAAATTCAATTTGCCTATTGTAATAGTTTAAAGGTCTTCCCGTCATTTTTATATAATTCTGATTGTCTTCTTGTGCACTATGTACTGTTGCTATTGTGGGTAATGACTGGGTACTATCCGGTGTTTCTACAAAAAAATTTTCTTCTAGCTTCACTCTTGACAGAGCATCAGCTACCTGGTTTTCCTTTCACGGCAAATATTTAATAGTGAAGTCAAACTCGTTTAATTTTATTCTCCATATTTGTAGTTTCATGTTTGATTCTTTTATATTATGAAGCCAAACTAATGGTCTATGATCGCTAAGCATTTCGAATTTTCTACCCAAGAGATAAGACCTAAAATATTTAGTGGCCCAGACTATTGCTAGAAGCTCTTTTTCTATTGCTGAGTAATTAATTTCATGTTCATTCAGAGTTCTACTAGCATAACAAATAGGTTTATGATTTTGCGATAATACTGCGCCTATGGCGACATTGCTAGCATCTGTTGTTAAGGAAAATAATTTTTCAAAGTTAGGGTGAATTAAAATTGGGTCTGATGTAATTAGAAGCTTTAATTTCTCAAATGCTTCTAAATATTCGTTATTGGTTGAATTTATAGTGGAACCTCACTTTAAGTTTACAGTCATAGGTTTTGCAATTTTAGCAAAATCAGGTATGAATTTTCTATAAAATCCACAGAGACCTAACAAGGATTTTATTTCTTTTTGGGTTTTTGGTATTGGAAATTTTTGTATTGCCTCAATTTTTTGGGGTTTTGGCTTTATTCCTTCTGTTATTATATGTCCAAGGAATTCGGATTCCTTTTTCATAAACTCACATTTGTCAAGTTGAAGATTAAGATTAGTGTTGAGCTATCAGAATTTTGATAGCGACCGAATTAATACACAATCCACAATTCGATTTCAATATTTTTATTGGGTCAATTCAACCCCAAAACAACCGCAGCGGCCGATACGAACAAAACCGAATAACAAGTGCCTAAACCCTAAGAGCTTGCGCAGAAGCTCCACCAAAGCTCCCAAAATGCATGCGCTACAAAAGAACAACAAAGCGCATGCGAATCTGGGAGAAACAAAGAATATGGAACAGCTGATAACGGGCAATTAGTGGACCGCTGCGGCTAGTTACACTTTGAGACTTAAATAGAAATAATTATGATATTTGATGCTGGCACAAGTCCCAACATCCTCCCCCCGTTGAATTCCATCTTTCATGGGACAGCTTCATCACATAATATTGCTGATGATCTCAAGGTCCATAATTCTCAGTTGCAGGCTGCCGTGTCCATCCAGATCCAGAGAGCGCTCGAACCAGGCGTCAATAGAGTGGCGAGAGTGGAAGGAAACTTCTTTCCGAAATTGCGCGTCGGCGCACCTTTCGATTGCGGGATCGGGAGCCTTCACGGCTGGAGCAGCAGCCACCTTGGCAGCTGCAGACGGCGGCAGCAGCGATGCGGACGACCTCCCCCCATTGGAAGGGTGCAGGCTAGAGTCCAGAATGGAGTCAGACCTGGGCGCTGACTTAATCGGCAATGGTGACAATAATGCAAATCCCGGGCCAGATGAGGGATTAAGTACAGCAGCTTCAAAAAATCCATCGCAGACAACTGCCAGATGCGACGTTGAAATAGCGACCACGGGGGGAGCGGTGGATAGCATGGGCACTGATGAGACGCAATTGGACACGTCCTGGCTATAGTGATCCTTGTTCAGGTTTTGCTCCAATTTAAAATCCTGAGAACCCGATTGGATGTCGCGGTCCAGCGGGTAATCCTGACTGCATGAGCGACGCTTTTCCAACAGACCATCCTGCCATTGACGAAGCAGTTGGACCATTGGGGCCGTCGAGACGAGTGGAGTGTGCAGGTACCCTCATGGAGTGCTTTGCCACTCCAACCTGAATGTCAAAGCGCACATCAGCGGCAAGCTGGGAGAACTTCCAGCATAAGTCACTCCCAACTTCAACAGAGCTCAATCGCTTTAACTCATCCTGGAGTGTGGTAAGTTTCTTGCGCAACGCCATTTTCAACGGCTCCAGTACCATGATGGTCAAATCTTCCTTCTGCACTGCAGCCTTGACCTTGTTATGCAGGGCTTCCATCTCCTGGTAGCAAAAGCCTTTCCCTGCTTGCAGCAACCGAGGCACTAGCTACATCTCCAGACTCCATTATGCAATTTGTTTTTGTGCAAGGTGCAATGCAATGGAAACAACAGCAACAAGTTTCCTTTACAAGGTTTCCTTTAAACACTTTAATGATCACAAATCAATTAGAGCGCGATCACGTCGGGGTCACCAATGTTGAGCTATCAGAATTTTGATAGCGACCGAATCAATACACAATCCACAATTCGATTTCAATATTTTTATTGGGTCAATTTAACCCCAAAACAACCACAGCGGGCGATCCCAACAAAACCGAAAAACAAGTGCCTAAACCCTAAGAGCTTGCGCAGAAGCTCCACCAAAGCTCCCAAAGTGCATGCGCTACAAAAGAACAACAAAGCGCATGCGAATCTGGGAGAAACAAAGAATATGGAACAGCTGATAACGGTCAATTAGTGGACCGCTGCGGCTAGTTACACTGAGAGTCTTAAATAGAAATATTATGATATTTGATGCTGGCACAAGTCCCAAAAATTAGCTTCTCGAAGTTTTGAAAACAACTTTTTTATGGACAATATGTATTAGGGTATTTATAAGGTTGTTTGTAAATAAGATCTTCATGTTTGGTTTGGATTGAATGTTTTATAGCACTGGTAAAGGTCAAATTTTCACCTTCCCTGTACTGGATATCACTAAATTCAAATAAAATGTTAATTAAATAAATAAATAAATGTTAATTAAATAAATGTTAATTAAATAATTAGAACTAAATTAAATAGTTCTTTTTTCTTTATTAAGATGATTTATTCGAAATTTATTATTTTCTTCTAAGTCATTATTAATTGCAAAATTAAAAGACATATCCTCAGATGAAGGTGGATTGAGATAATCTTCCAATGTTTCAATTTCGGAATTCTTGAAATCTTCGCGGTTATATATCATGGAAAAAAAAAATCCGCTCAAAGTGACTGTTTCCTGTTTATAATTAATTATTGCTTCACATGCTTCTAAATACTCTCTTCCTATCAATATATCATATTTTTGCGAAAAATTGTGAACCCAAAATGGTTGATCGCTCGGACAAAGTTTACTTGATTTAAAATTTACGGACTTATTTAATTTAATTACACCATTAATTGTGTGCACTTCTGACGTTTTTGATGTTTGTGGGAAATGAAAATAATTTTCTTTTATTAGGTTGATTGAACTTCCTGTATCTATTACACATTTAAATGGGCGATTGTTGATAGTTATTCTGATGTAAGGATTTCTATTTCTTCTATTGGATCCGAGGCTATTTGATGAAAATTTTCGATTTCCATCGCTTGAATATTCACGCTGTCTTTTCACTGGTTTGTTAGAATTAGTACCATGTAAAGAAGATGTTGGCTGTTGATAATTAATAGGATTCTGAGCTCTACCTTGATTTAAGTTTTGCTGCAATTCCTGTCGAAATTGTTGTTGATTGAAATTATTTGGTTGTCTATAGTTACTTTGCTGATTATAACTTTGTTGATTATTATTATTATAAAAGGAATTATTTCTTTGATAATTTCTCTTATCTTGTCCGTTTTGATTTGAATTATGTTGTAACTTTATCAGAACCAGAATCATAACAACCTTCTTGTTGTGCTACTTGTTTAAGTTTACTGACTGTAGTTATATCGTGCCTTGCTAATGTCATGAATAACCTGTCAGGAAGTTTTCTCATTATTACATCTTTAACAGTATTATTCATGACATTATTATAAATCATTGTATTTAAATTATTGTTTTCTAACGACAATTTCTATGTTATGACAAATATTTTATATTCTAGTTCCTCGACGAACTTACGAATACTTCCATTGAAAGGGGTGTTCTAGAGTCGTCTTAGTAATTCCTCGCATGGGGTTTGGGTTTTGTACTCATCGATGAGAGCAATCCTTAGATCGGGACAATTGGTTGCTGCTGATAGCTGGGACACTCGCTGGGCATCTCCTGATAATTGCATCTCAATTGCACTGAAGAATACAGCTGTTTGACGCGGATCAGTTGATGGATAAAAATTTAAAATGTATCGATCCGTCTGATGAATGCACTTAATTCCCTGGTGCTTCCATTAAAATTGGGAACTTGCCTAATCTGGCTTAAAGCCTGATTAAGGTGTAGCTCGGCGAGTAACTGGATTTGTGCCACTGGTTCAGCCATTGTAATGTTTGTATTTTTATTTATTTCGATAGCGGTCACACTATAAAAGCGGGCTACTAATTTATTTTAAGTTTTTGTGTTTTGTATATTTTCGGTAGCGGTCACACTTCGAAAAGTGGGCTACAAATTGAAACTATCACGTAAGTTCTTTTGCGGATGTGAATAGCGATTAACACTCGCGGTTAGTATTAAGGCTGCAGTTGCATTAGCACAAAACACTTCAACGATGTTCTATGATCTCGATTGATCACTGGTCCCTTTTACACATCCTACCCACTGCGCCAATCAAAATAGTTTGAAAAAAATATATTTTTATTTGAGTTTCGGTTTTGATACAGTGTGATTCCTTAAAACTGCTTAGAATTTCAGAACTACTGCTTAGAATTTTAGAATTGCCGAACTAACTTAACTTTGGGGCTCTAAGTCCTTTTTATAGCTACCTTTGCTGAAGCTTTCAAAGCAGATTGAAGCAGATCAAAGCTCGAAAGAAGCTTTTCTTTCAGAGAGGCTTTGTTTTCTGAAGGAAATCGATTGAGTCGGAACCTATTACTTGAGGTGTCAGTTGACGTGGAAGGCTTTGGGTCTCAATTAATCGAGGTGACAAGAAAATGTGAAATTTCCTGTGAAGGTGATGCCCATTTAAGAATGGTTTGAGCTGTTTAGTTTTATTTCACTTAAAAGGAGTGAGAAAGATTTGAGTCGGGATTCTGTTTATCAAAATATTGTTTTGGTTTTCAATCTGAAGTGACTCTTAGAAATTGGAAATCTTAAGTGAGGCTGTTTTCAGCCGAATTGAAAAATTAAATGTTTATGTTTTTACAAAAATTGGAATGATGTTATTTGCAGCTGGATTACGAATTTCAACACAAAAGGCTTCCGCGTCGGTTTACAAATTTGGTTTACAAAATTTACTGATATACACTTAAAGAAATTTTGTTGATATGTTACTATATGTCTATACTATAGACAACCTTAAATAGTGAAAGTGAATAAATAAATGAAGTTAAATACAATCTCTGGTAACTTTCTGGAGCAGATTTACGTATATGAAATACATGAGTTTTCAGAGAACTGATATAGGAACATTTATATGACGAGTTTTCGTATATATGTAAAATATATGTTTTAATTCCCGATTTAAAATAAAAAAATAAAAATTAAGATTTTTATTTTATAAATTTTATTTTTAAATATCAAGAATGATTTATAAAGATATCCATTGGATTGATCGTTGATTATAAACTGATTTTATAAATTCAATTTTCTTATAACTATAGCTTTTATCGGTGACAGCGACGCTGGCAGCATAGATGGACTTTAGTTGAATAGTTTTGATTGGTCAGAGTTTCAAACCCCAATATTGTTTATGAATTTGGAGCAATGTTGATGGTTTGATGTTTACGTCTACTGTCGTCGGTAAAGGCGTGTGAATGGTTTATGTCTATGTTTATGTCTGGATGCCAATGATAATGCTATGGGAAAGGGTTTGTGTCTAGCCTATTTAAATTATTCCCACAGTAGGCTCTGGAATGTTGTTTATATATGATTTGATAGGTATGGCAGGGTATACTGGTTTTATAGAGGATTCGTTATCTAGGGTATTTGCAGATACATTAAGTGTATTTGCGGATACACTACTCGCCCCTCCTTTAGAAATTTCGACATCCTTGTTGAATTCGTCAACAATTTCCTTGTGGTTGGCTAAACGCTTATAAGTGAATATTATGTAAATTGTTATGCTTATAACTATAAGTATTAGGCTTATAAATACAATACATTTGTAGACAATATCTTGTTTTTGTTGATTGATTAATTATTCTTTAAGTTTTAAAATTGGTGTTGGTTCATGTAGTTACATTGGTACTTGACAATATTATTTTATATTCATTTATATTTTTTGAAGTAGTGAATTTGATTATTGAATTATTTCTTATTTCAAGTGTACGTTGGCTTAATTGTATAATATTATTTTCTTCAATTGTTTTATTAAATAATTCACAATTTTCGTTAATTTTCGTTTTACTTAAATTATATGTTATTACAATATTTGGTTCAATTTATTTTATAAATTCTTTTTCTGAAATAAAAGTGTGTTGACAAATTGCTTATTGATTTGTAAGGATTTTTGATCCATTACATCCACTAAAGGATTTGCAGAATTTTCCAAATAATAAACACTTTTATTATTATTCATAAAATATTCAAATTTATCATTTATGTCAATTTGGCGGCCTAAATTATCCGGATATTTATTTATTCTGTATTTTTGAGTTTCATTAAAAGATGTTGGTATAGGGGCTAAATAAAAGTATTTTTGGTTTGACTGCATATCCAAGCTGAAGTCTTTATGATATTAATTTTTCTTCATTAATGTCATCTAACTCTTCATGTTTTAATATTTTAGGATTAAATATTCCGATTCTTGTTAACTGAATCCCTATTTGTAAATCTTCAATGTATTCTAGGAAAATGTGTAAAGAGTATCTAAAAAGGTGCAAGGCTTCATTTTCCTCTTCTTCCCGTATTTCTATCATGTGGTGTTCGTAATAAAGAGGTATTTTTATAGTTCCTTTTTTTTTTTTTTTTAATTAAACTTTGCTTTTATTTATTGGATCTTCTCTTAATTTTGAGACTAACAATAAGTTTTCAAATCTTAACATTAACTTTTAACTAACAGTAGACTAAGACTGCATTCTGGTTGCGCGTTCCTCAAGACGGTCGCTGGGTGGGTAGGTCATTGCGACGAAGTCGTGATTGGTTGCACAACCTTGTTAGACCTTAGGTGGTTAGGGTGCGACAATAGCTTGCTAAAGTACTTTTCCTTCTGTTCTGCGATCACATCTTTGATGTGATGTATGTTTTCGATGCGAACGTACCACGGTGCCCCGGTGATTGTTCTCAAGATCTTCGACTGAGCTCGCTGGACTATGTCAATATTGCTATTGCTGGCATTCCCCCATAACTGGGAGCCGTACATCCATATAGGTTTAAGTACCGAGTTATACAGCAGGACTTTATATTCAAGGCAAAGGGGAGACCGAGCGTTGATAAGCCAATGAAGGCTGCTGGCTTTTAGCTTTAGGTGGGTTCTTTTAGCTTCTATGTGCCGACGCCATGTGAGTCTTCTATCGAGGTGTACTCCTAGATATGTTACCTCGTTTGCTTGCGGGAGTAGGGTGTTGTTTAGCGTAAGGGGCGGGCAGTTTTGCCTATTCAAGGTGAACGTAACGTGCTTGCATTTTTGTTCGTTTACTTTAATTCGCCAGTCTGATAGCCATTTTTCAACATCCACCAGATGAAGAGCTAGCTGCGCAGTTGCTTGCATCGGGCATTTTGAGCGGCTAAGAATAGCTGTATCATCAGCAAACGTATATGTTGTTAGTCGTGTGCTTGTCGGGATGTCTGCTGTGTAGAGAACATATAATGTTGGTCCGAGTACACTTCCTTGAGGAACTCCAGCTTCAATAGTGAATTCGTCAGATATATCACTGTTGCACCTCACAGCAAATTTTCTGTCGTAAAGGTAAGACTCTAAAAGCTTGTGGGTATTACAAGGGAGCATTGTCTTGATTTTGTACATTAGACCTTCTAGCCAGACTCTATCAAATGCTTGAGAGACATCTAGAAATATTGCGGTACAGTACTCGCGTTTTTCGAATGCATTCCGAATTTCTGCTGTTATCCGGTTGACCTGCTCAATTGTTCCGTGCTTTTCACGAAACCCAAACTGATGTGACGGGATTCCTTCCTGGATCCTTAGGTATGTGTTTATTCGAGTCAGAATGCATTTCTCAAAGAGTTTAGATAAGCATGAAAGTAGGCTTATAGGTCTATACGACGTGGGAATTGTATGGTCTTTTCCCGGCTTTGCTATCATTATTATAATTGACTTTTTCCATCTCGCTGGAAAGTGGCCAAGTTTTGCGATGGCATTGAAGAGCTGGGTGATAGTGCAGACGGCGCAATATGGAAGCTCAATGATCATTTTGGGAGTTATGAGGTCGCAGCCTGGTGATTTTTTCGGTTTTAGTTGGTTTTTGATGATATTAGCGATTTCGTTTGGGCAAAACTCGATTGGTTCATGTTGAAGCTGAGGCTCATATGGTAAAGTCGGCAAAGTAAAGGCACTAGTAGCCGGATTTGGTTGGAAGATATTTTTAAGGTGATTGGCAAACGTGCTGGCTCGGTCTGCATCGCTGCGCGCCCAGCCGCCTGTGGGATTTCTAATAGGCATCACGGTTTCTTTCGGTGAGCTTAGAGTTGGGTGAGCTCTCCATAGTGAGTGTTTTGTACGAGAAGTTGACAATTGCTCTATATAGCGGCGGTGGACATAATCTTCTTCTTGCTGTAGGGCTTTAGTAAGTTGACGTGAGGCATGTCTAAAGCTTTGCTTAGCAGATGGCGATCTGTGGAATTGCCACTCGCGACGTAAACCCCGCTTTTCGAGGACGAGCTGTTCGATTTGTAGATTTGTCTTTTTATTGCTTTGTGTATTTATAGTTTGCGATGTCGAGGCTCGAGCTGCAGAGACGAGTACAGACTCAAGTGAATTAACAAAGCTGTCTACGTTGGCTTCATCGTGGAGATGAGGACTTAGCTCAATGTGTGAGCTGATATATTTTCTGTACTTAACCCAATTGGTTTTCTGTGAGGTCAATTTTAATGGTTGTTCCAATGTTCCTGGATGTCGCAGTAGAATAAACAGGACAGGTGAGTGATCAGATGAGAGATCCGATAGGCAATTGGCGCTTATCAGATTTTTAGGGATGTTTTTGGTAATCGCAAAGTCTATTAAATCTGGTAGTTTCCTTGGGTCTGCCGGCCAGTATGTTGGTGTGCCAGAAGAAACATAGTTGAGCTTGTTCTTGGCTTTGATAATTGCATTATAGAGCTGCTTCCCTTTTGGAGTCACGAGACGGGATCCCCAGTGTGTGTGCTTGGCATTGTAGTCTCCTGCTGCTATGAAGTGGTCTCCAAGTGTGTTGAAAAACTGCATAAACTCATCTTCAGCTATATTGAAGCGAGGGGAGCAGTATACGGCGGCTAGTGTAAGTTGGTTGCCAGTATTTAGTTGTATATTTATAGATGTGGCCTGTAGGTAGTTTTTAGCAAATTTGTTTTGATAATGGTGCTTTATGCATCTTCTGATTAGAATTCCAGTCCCACCATGTGCTTTACCATCTGGATGATTTGTACCGTAGAATAAATATCCTCGTAGTTGAAAATTGTATTTGTTTGTAAGGTGTGTTTCCGAAAGCAGCATTACATCGATATGATTGTCGAGTAGGAATTGAGCTAACTCAAGTTTATGTTGCGAAACGCCGTTAGCGTTCCACGTAGATATCCGTAGGAAAGCCATTATTTGGATTGTTGTGAAACCAGCATTTGAATCAATAGATTTTGGTTTCGCATTAAATCTTGCATAGTTGTGCGCATAAACGACATAAATTCCGTCAGGCTTTGTTGTAGGCTGCATATCATAGCTTCAAAGTTGCTTTTTGGCTGCTCTGTTGGTTGATGTTGCTGAGCCGTGTGCGGTTATTGATATGCTGATTGCAGAAATGAGCTTCTTGAGGCAGGTGTCGCCGGTCCTGATTTTAAGGCACTTGCATACGTCACGTTTTTGTCAGAGTTAATGGGTCCTAGTGAGGATCTGGCTGCAGTCGAGAAGAAGACTTCAGGGTTTGATCTGGACGCCGTGAACTGTCCATTTTGGGTGCGGGCAGCTATTCCTTTCTGGTGAATGCGAATTTTTAGCTCCTTATAGACTGGGCATCCTCTATAATTAGCAGTGTGGTTGCAAACTACACACACCGGGCGCAGTTTACAGTATGACCTTGTGTGGCCATATTCCTGGCAGTTCGCACATTGTACCGGGCCATTGCGTTTGTGCGGTTCCTCAACTGTAATTCTGCGGTGCAGCAGGTACTGAAGTTTGTATATTGGGTGCACTTCGTATTTCTTCAGGAGCATGGTTTCTGGTTCGAGCTCAACCTTAAAGAGTGGCTGCGGCTTTCTATCCCTGTTAAGGATATTAAAGACTGTCTTGGCGCTAAAACCCTTCTCCTGTAGCGCCTTTTTTATCTCTGCAGGCGTTACTTCGGGCTCTATGCCCTTAAGTACGACTTGCAGGCCCTTGCTGCTTTTTAGCTGATACGTGTAAAAGTTCTTTTTATTCTCGGTAAGATATTTTGATAATACTCTCTAGTTATCTTCAGACTTCATTGAACTTTTGTTTCTTGAATGTTGCCCTTTACAAGGGGTATTATGTGGAAGTTATCCTTACCAATAAGCTCAATAATTTTGTTGACAAGAACATTGGAACTTTTTTCGCGTATATAGATAGGCGGAGGTTTTGGCTTCCTTTTCTCAACTTCAGTGGATTCGCCCGCCTCAACCTCATCGGCGTCTGCCAAGATTTTAAATCGGTTTGAGTTAATGGGCGTTTCTTTTGCTGCTAGGCTAGCATTGCCACGGGTTATTTTGCGTTTGGAATTGAGGGGGCTCAGCTTCCTTTTGATTTGGATGTAGCGATCCATGCCAGTCTGCACAGCCGGCTTAATATAGTCATTGTTTTTGTTTTGGTTTTCGGGCAGCGCGGACGTATTACTATTTGCGCTGCTAGCTGATGACGTCGTTAAACGCGCTGTCGATACAGTTGCGGTTGTTGTTGTTGTTACTGTTGACGTTGTCAAAGAAATTGAGGTGCTAGTTACTGCTAGTTACTAGTTACTACTAGTTATTACTCTTTGGCTGCAGAGACATCGATGGTATCGAGTGGAAGCAGGAACGCGCTCTCTCGCTCTCTACGTTTAAGAATTCGGTCAATTTGGGGGTAATTGACCGCGCTTGATCAGAGCTTGCATGGTTTTCGGTTGCTTTAAAAGAGAAGTACGCGTTGTTTCTTTGTATTGAGAGCCGTCTCTCGTCTTGCTCACGTTGACGTTGTGTGCGAACGTCATTTAAGCTCATTGCAGTCGAGATTGATTTAGTTTGAGTTTTGAGAGTTGTGTTTTATATTAATTAATTAATTAATTAATCAATATAAACATTAGCGATTTCATCGCAAAAAGCGTCTTTTCGCGTTATTGTAGATTTCTTAGACCAGTCACTGCACTTTTATGATTTTATTGAATATTTTTTCCCGGAGCACAATAAAAAACACGTCTGCATGCGACGACAGTCGGCCGAACTTTTTATAGTTCCTGTATTCAATAGTAAATAGCCATTTTTTGAAGTAATTATGACAATACTAATTTGTTGAGGTGTTATTAATGGTAACGTTGTCCATGGTACTATTATTATCACTTTCAATATCAGAGTCCGAATTTTCAACATTTCTGGAATAATGTGAAATTTGCGTTTTTTAAGTTTTTTAAATTTACTTTTGTGTTTTATTACTTTGTGACCCCTATTTATTGCCTGCCAGTGTTTTTCATCTTTTTGTATAATTTTTCCTGTTTTCTTAAATGAATTTACAAGTTTCGGCTTACGTTTCATATTTTATTCAACTTTTGCATAATTCAAATCTATCTCATATTCTTCCCGTTTTTCATTAATTTTATCAATTGTTGTAAAAAAAATAATTATCATATAAAAAAACCTCTTGACGAGGTAAAGTACCGGTGACGAACCTGCATGCGAAACCCAAAATATCTGATATCAATTTTAGTGACGAAAGTATGCTTTATAGGTGTACAAAATTGAATATAAAAAATATTCTTGTTCGGCACGTGACTGATTTTTTTTTTTGTTTTTCTTGCACGTGCCGAACAAGAATATTTTTTTACATGCAATTTTGTACACCTATAAAGCATATTTTCGTCACTAAAATTGATATCAGATATTTTGGGTTTCGCATGCAGGTTAGTCACCGGTACTTTAACTCGTCAAGAGGTTTTTATATATGATATCAGTTGTTTTTTGTATATATTGAGCTTCAATTATTTAAAACAGAACGCATAATATATAGAATATATATATATGGAAGTAGCCTCTGGATAGGCGATTCACACAGTTGGCAATACTTTAATTGGAAGGATAAACATCAAAACTCTTTTTTTTAACTCTATAGATTTTCACATTCAAGAAGGTGGAATAATTAAAAACTTTTCCAAAGACGTAAAGAATTTTTCGATAGTTTCAGAGGCTCTGAAGTTATACGTATTTTTAATTTGCAAAGGTTCTGGAATTTGTTTAGTTTAAAAATTTTAATTAAAAATTTGCCCAAAAATGTATTTAAAATCCAAAATTTTTTCGTAGTTTTGGGAAACCAAATTGTTTTAACAAATTAACAGATGAGAGGCCTATCCTTATGAGAGTTCTTATGAGGTCCTTATGAAAACAACAAAGATAAGCCAATTTTTCTAATAAAATTTTGCAAATCGGATAAGATTGTTAAGAATGTATTATAAGAACATGTACATAAGAACATGTATTATATCTAAAATAAATGCGCAAAGATAAAAAATTAAAAAAACTTTTCTAGTTAAACGAATTGTTGAATGTAACAATTTATTTTGGGTGTGCGATATAAAATAATAAATATTAGAAAAGTATTGGGGGAGTTGCTTTGCCTAGTTTTTTTTATAGCTTTTAATCCATAATTTGGCCCAAAAACGGTGGTGGCTGTAATTTAAGTAAAGCAGAGTTTTATTTATATGCATTATATGCTCAGTGGGGGCATATGCTTATAAAGCTTTCTACTCGTAAAATTGTGCATTTGCAAGTCTTCTCATTACGACATGAGACACTGAAACACAATGCAGAATTACATCAAAAGTTGCCATCAAGCAGCAAAGTTTGAGGTTAGCCGAGTGGAGAGCGTCGTGGTTCCTAACACGGAGGGCCTGGGTTCGAGTCCTAGTTGAGTCAATGTTTATGTTTTACTTTTTAAGCCCTTTTTTATTCGGATTTTATTTTTAAATAAATAAACTAAAATCTGAAAAGATATACTCCATATTTTTTAGGGTATTGACCAAATATATGCAGACTCCAAAAAGCAAAGTTGCCAATCAAATACACACACATGTTTAAGTAAATGCAAGCTTCACAGGAGGCTGCACAAAATGGGTAGCTGGACTTACAGGACTATATCTTGAGTTAACGGATTTTGCCAGATATGAGCGATATATCAAAAGTTGCGTCTTCTCAAAAGCTATCTACACGTGGAATATAAAAAGGATCAGTCGAGCAAATTTTGAAAAATAATTTTTTTCTTAAAAAAAAAGTTTATTTTCAGTGTATTTTTTTTTTTGTACTATATAGACGTTTGGACTTAAAGAAAGTAAAATAGATATTTAAAAAACCCTTTTAACGGTGTAAAGCTCTTTTTAATATTTTTCTTAATTATAAAGTTATGAAATTTTTCATTAACAACGTTTTTTTAATTTTTTGACGTAAGCTTAAGGTATTTCAAAAAGTTGTAGAACAATAGTTGCTCATATGATAGTAACAAACATTTTCCAATTTTTTCAGGATTTATAAGAAAAAAATAGTGCAAACAGACAAACCGACAAACCGACGCAAACTGGATTCATTTTGAAGAAGAAAAAATCGAATTTTTCGAATAACTTCTGAATGAAATGTCGGACCGGGTCGATTGAGGTACCAATCGACGCGTATTTAGCTCTAGAATGCGAATAAATATTTTATCTGGGGACTAAAATGTGTCCACCAGCCCCACTTTAGTGATTAAAAATTTTTTTACTTTCACCCTAATTTCTCCCAAACCAAATAACTTTTGGAATATGTTTCGACAAAAATTATCTAATTGAAACAATACCTTTCGATTGGTATATCATTCATTTAGATCGGTTGCCTACAGAAAATATTTAATTCTTCGGCTATATATATAGAGTTTCCTCGCGCACGCCTAGGCATGCAGGTCGTCACCTCGTGGACTTCCGTCCACAGTGATTTCAGCAGGGGTTCTACCTGTAGTGTTACATATAAACATATGTAGCTTTTTCGATTATCATGAGCTTGTTTTCAGCATCATTAAGTTTATTTATGAT
Source organism: Drosophila ananassae (assembly GCF_017639315.1). Lineage (NCBI taxonomy): Eukaryota > Metazoa > Arthropoda > Insecta > Diptera > Drosophilidae > Drosophila > Drosophila ananassae. The sequence goes on from NW_025319056.1 coordinate 230,748, forward strand.
TCCAAATTTTTCATTAATTGTTTTGTGAACTCTTTCTATATCAGCTATACCATTCTTGCTTCTAGTAATTTCGATCTCAATATTTTCTTTTTCTAACCAATTTTGTAATGATTTGCATACTAATCCGGGATCTAATGGTTTACCTAACATATTAAATATTTTAAGTAATGCTTTTTTACTTTCGATCCAATCTGTGGTATGAGTTTCTATAATTGAAACAAATTTTTAATAGATATCAATAGATATCAATCAACAAGTTAAAAATTTTCTTTGATCAATAAAATAATAGTCAATTTTTACTTTCAAGGGTTTTTTCAAATGTTAATGCTACTTTTCTATGTTCTGCCTTGCATAAATTACAAATATCGCATTTATTAATTATATTTTGGATTAATTTTTGTGCATCTGGAAAATAGTATTAAGCTTTAAAATCGTCATATGTTTTTTTAATACCTTGATGAATAGTTTTCTCATAAATATTAATTACTTTCTCGTGAAAATCTGCATAGGTAGATATATTAGGAAGTATTACTGATGTTTTTATTAATTTCGTTCCCAAATTTGGTTTAATTAATTCCATGAAAGCCCTTTGAAATATTGCGAAATCCTCGTCATTATTTATGTACATTACAAAATTGTGTCCACATACAAATTTAAGAATAATGTCTTTTGCTGTATGTTCCGTCATGTTACTATATTTTATTTTATTAATTGTTTTATTAAAATACCGGACTAATTCATTACTATCTTCATTTCCCTTTTCAAATATTATTTGGTGACTGAAAACATTAAGTGGACGCTCTGTAATCTGAATACAATTGCCATTGTCTTCTTGGGCGCTATGTATATTAGCTTCTGTGCTTTGTAAATCATCTTCGTTTTGAAATGTTTCTTTTAGTTGTTCATTATTTAATTCTTTTTTAGGTAGCCTAGATAAGGCGTCTGCTACATAATTTTCCTTTCCTTTAATGTAATTCATACCACAATCATATTGACTAAGATATATTTTCCATTTTTGCAATTTCATATTAGGTTCTTTAATATTGTGTAACCAAACTAGTGCTTTATGATCGAATGTAATTTTTTATTTTTTTCTTTCAAATAGATAGGTTGCCCAGACTACGGCTAATAACTCTTTTTTTAATAGTTGAATAATTTATTTCATGATCATTTAATGTTTTACTTGCATAGCAAACTGGTCTACCTTCTTGAGCTAAGACAGCTCCTAAAGCATAATTACTAGCATCAGCAGTTAATTCAAATGTTTTTTCAAAATCTGGATATCTAAGGATTGGATCATTTTTTATTAGAGTTTTTAATTTTTCAAATGCTTCAACATCTTTGACGTTTGTTAATTGAGATTATTTTATCTCGTCGCGAAAACGAAAGGAAACAAAGGTGGCTGTAGAATTAAATTAAATTACAAAAAAAAAACGAACGAAAACGAAAAATGCGTGCACTCTTTTCAACGTTATAAATTCGATTATATTCAATCAACAAAAACTTAAGCCTAGCTTATCTAGTGCGGCGAAGCGGGGCGAATTCATGGGAGAGCGCAAGTGAGAGCTTCACTTGCGCTCCCGCTCCGCCCTAAACTAACATATACTGGACTTCATAAAATTCCACTTAATTATCTACATTAATTATACACCGGCCCCGTTGAAGGCCTTCATTAGGCTTCAACTATTGGCAACCTTGCCAGCTTGTGGACTGCTCTCCGAAATACTGCTCCTCTACTCGTCCTGACGTCGGCGACCCTGACCCTTCCGTCCGCGCCGGCGTGAGTCTCGACGACCCTGGCGGTGATCCACTGCTGGGGCGGCTGGTTGTCCTCGGCGACCAGAACCAGATCGCCCTTCCTGGCGTCCTCCTGCTCCCGCTGCCACTTCGACCGCGCCTGTAGGCCCAAGACGTACTCCCGGGACCAACGCCGCCAAAACATTTGCTTGATTGACGAGACAAGCCGCCATCGCCGCAAGCACGTTAGACCCTGCTGGTCCGGGGTCCGCGGTGCTGGTGGGGCGATGAGCGGCCCGCCTGTCAACAGGTGCCCGGGAGTCAGCGCCTCGCCGTCGCTTGGGTCCTGACTGAGGGCGCCCAGGGGCCTCGAGTTCAGGACGGCCTCGACTCCAACGAGGACGGTCTGCAGCTCCTCTGCGGTCAACTTCGCGCTGCCCACCGCTCGTAGGAGTAGGTTCTTTGCAGACTTCACACCTGCCTCCCATAGTCCGCCCATGTGCGGAGCCCGCGGCGGTATGAACGCATATACGCATCCTTTTTTTGATGCGTATTGCCGCAGCTCGTCCGCTTCGCTCTCGATCTGGTGCCGCAGTGCCGCGAAGTGGCGACTCGCTCCGACGAAGTTCGTCGCGTTGTCGCAGTGCACGGTCTGCGGACATCCTCGGCGCCCAACGAACCTTTGAAAAGCCAATAGAAAGGAATCAGTTGACAGATCGGAAACTACTTCTAAATGTACTGCTTTAGACGAAAAACAAACAAACAGGGCAATGTAGGACTTGTATGGTGGCCTACCACGAATTTTCAAGGTCGTCTCAATAGGGCCACAGAAATCCACGCCACATATGGAAAATGGGCGGAGAGCACGAACTCGATCTAGGGGTAAATCTCCCATGATTTGAGTCATCAGATGAAGCTTGCATTTAAAACATCGTATGCATGACCGCACTATCTGACTGCAGACTTCCTGCGCGTTTACTATCCAAACGCGCTGTCGCAAGAGACTCACTAGTGCTCGTGGACCCACATGAAAATTCGACTCGTGCAAGTATCGGACGTAGCTCTGAACAAATTGAGAGCGCTTCGTCAACAATACTGGAAACTTGGCATCGTACGAAATAGGAGCATTAGCTAGACGCCCCCCGACCCGCAACAACGAAAAGGTAAGCCCAGCCTGAGAGGTTTCATGGACAAACGGACTTAGCTTCTGTAGGCTTGGGCTAACAACAAGATTTTTTCTAACATTTTTAATTTCATCTTGATACTCGTGCTCTTGGACTATCTGGACAATTTTATTAAACGCGTCTCGATATTCGACAGGGGAAGGTACATTATCAGAAGGAACTACTAATTTTTTACATTTCTTTATAAAGCGGACCATGTAAACGAACACTCGCAGCAGTTTTAAGTGAGAGGAAAATCCTTCTATCACTTCCAACAAATATGAGGTAGAGACCATTGCAGTCAGTCCGACCGCACTCTTCTTTACTTCCATCTGCAAAATCTCTGGTGACGGATCAAACCGAGGACTCGTTGGCCACTTATCTTCCGGCTCCGTTAAAAACGATGGACCTGTGAACCAAATTGATTCTATCGTTTCCTTTCCTCTGGCAATCCCAGAGAGATTGTACGAAGCCTGGTGAGGACTAGTACGATAAAAAGACATAAGTTTGCATTTTGATCCGTTAAGTACTAAGTCATTAGCTAATCACCATTTTTGAAAATTGTCAAGATCCGACTGGAGTCTGTTTTGGGCAGACGGGAACTTATATTGCAGACATAGCTTAACATCGTCTGCGTACATTAGTACCAGCGCGTTCGTTATGGATGGGGGCAAGTCATTTATAAAAAGAGTGATGGGCCAAGTAATGGGCCAAGATGACTTCCTTGAGGGACACCAGATGTGGCACGGACTAAGCGGGAGTATTGATTTTTAAATAAGACTCTCTGTGTTCTTCCATTTAAATAGCTGGAGATCCACGTAATGAGGTCGGTTGAGAATCCCAAAAGATTTAGTTTACTCAACAAGAGTGAGTGATTAACTGAATCAAATGCTTTACTAAAGTCTGTGTAAATAACATCAGTTTGAAGTCCCTTTTGGAAGCCATCTAAAACAAAGGATGTCAACTCCAATAAATTAGTGGTGGTACAGCGACGCTTAATGAAACCATGCTGACATGGAGAAATTATTGATGAGCATAGGTGTTGCAAATGAGGAGTTATTAATTTTTCGAATAACTTTGGAATCGCTGATAATTTTGCGATGCCTCTGTAGTTGGCAGCATCGGATTTTTTCCCCTTTTTGTGCAGAGGAATTATGAAAAATTCCTTCCATTTAAAGGGGAAAATCGAAGATTCCAAAGATAAGTTAAATAGTTTTTCAAGAGGTTTGCACAGAGCCCTAGCACAGTATTTTAGCACACAGGCTGGTACTCCGTCGGGGCCTGGCGAATAAACTGGTTTTACCTTTTGAAGATCCAATAGTATATTGTTTTCAGAAACAAATGGAACAAATATACTATTAGTTGGTTGAATGTTGTAAGCGTATGGCTGATCTGAAGTGTTAGGAGGTAAATAAGTTGTTTGGAAAAATTTTGCGAATAAATCCGCAATGGCCTGATTCGAAGTCGCTGATAAATTTTGATACGTAAGTAGGGAAGGATAAGATACATGTTTACGCTTCGTGTTTACAAAGTTATAAAACTGCTTTGGATCCTGAGTGAACTGAATCCGACAGCGGCGAATATAATTTTTATAACATTCGGCGTTATGCACGGTGAAATTTAGCCGAGCCATTAAGTATCTTGAGAAATATATGCTGCTACAGGTTCTTTTATATTTATTTAAAAGCCTGTCTTTATATGTTTTTAATTTTGTTAGGCACCTTGTAAACCAAGGGGGATGATTTGTAGCGGACGGATATTTCCACGGCACGCTTAAGTCAAAAAATGAATTTAATGTCAAATAAAATTTATCTAGGATGATATTTATATCAGTGCATGCCAGAATATCGGACCAGTCAAAAGTCTCAATTAATAAATTAAGTTTACGAAAATCAGCCTTACGAAAACAACGAATCTTCTTTGATACGCAGGAAGGCTTCTGATTGACACCAGAATTGGTTTCAATTGAAACTTCAAGCATTGGGTGGTATGGATCTTCAGGGGTTGAGAGGGGCAACGCTCTGGAAAGTGTGGTACTATCTGGATCCGATACAAAACATAAGTCAAGAAGCCGACCTAACGAATTTCTAACATGGTTGATCTGGCCTAGGGACAAGTCAAAGATTCCCGCCGTGAAATCGGGATGGGTGGAAAGTGATAAGAAAGTTAAATCTTCAGTAATTGACCAATTGAGTTCTGGTAAATTAAAGTCGCCAAGAACTATCAGAAGGTCAATATCTGACATAAGATTGGTAACAGCCTGTATAGCCGACAAGTGATGCCAGTATGTAGGCGGCTCGGAAGATGGTGGAATGTAAGAACATGTAATAAACAATGATTGAGCAGACAATATGACTTTAACGCAAATAAATTCGAAATCACAAAACTCTGGTAACTTTACCTCTTCAGAAACGAAATTGGAGTCAATAGAAATAAAGACTCCTCCTCCTCTTCGCAGAGGTCGGTCACGTCTAAAAGTGGTGTACCTACTTGGAAAAACTTCGCAGCAAAAGATCTCCGGCTTTAACCAAGTTTCAGTAAAGACTATAATATGGGACGCAAAGGAAAGACTATCAGAATAAAGTCTACGGAGCTTGCTACGTAGGCCCCGACAGTTCTGATAGGTAAGATTGATAGAACGTGTTAGTTTTTTGAAGAGTCGGATTGGACAGATGTTGGGAGCTTGACTCCAGCAGGCTTCGAATTTTTTTTTTTTACCTTACTCGGCTGATGCTCTTGTACGAATAAGTCCTCTGGCCAGAAGCCAGGCGAACATATTGTCACAAACATCGGCACTGGCACACGTATCATGAAGGATGACATGCGCCTCGAGTAGGAGTATTTAAATTTCCTAATGTCTTCCACTCTAATAACGGCCTTGGTTTTGGCTTTGATATGAGCCGAGATATCAATCTCCGAGGTATCGGGGGCTAGCCGTGAGACAAATATTTGACTAACAGGTGATATTACCTGTAATGGTTTTGGTGCCACGGTCGGTAATACCGAGGCATCAGTCCGTTCCGGGGGTCCGGGCGGCGGGTTACCATTTCTAGTGGAAGCTATGGGGGTTAATTCAAGGGTATTCCTGGGAATCACTTGGAGTGATGCCATGGAGGACAAAGCAGACAAATTTTGCTCTGCTACGGTAAATTCGGGTGCTAACTTTTCATTTACCGTCCCTGCTCTTGGAGCAGCAAGGGAAATGAGCGGCTGCATTATTGCGGGAGGATCCAGCTGTTCCGCGATTACTGGAGCTGCAACTTCCCTAGTAGCAGATTTTTTCCGCTTAGGAGATTCATTCAACAGCTGAAGGCTATTGAATTGAACATCCAGCGCACTGAGTTGATCGTTGATTTTTCTGAAACCAACGATCAAATCTTTAAACCCACTCTTGGTCTGTCGCATGAATGATCTCATTTCATCTTGGACAGCTCGGCACCCACTGCAGCAATAATGGAGGCCAACACGGCGGGATATGGCATCCGAGACAGATGCAGTAAGGCCAGCACATTTGGCATGTGAGACACTTTCGCATAGCCAATAATATATGCTGGCCTGGGACGCAGATATCGGCTTATTGCACGATTTTAAAGAGCAGACAACATTGTATTCCATTTTAAAAAATTAATTAGCAAATTAGCGAAAATTAATTTATAATTTTTAAATATTCTATTATTTTTTTTTTTTTATTTTAAACAAATAAGCTTTCAACCACTGTACCAACTAAGGTTAATAAAAGAGTAGGTAGAGGAGAGTGTTAGTAAAGAGAGAGCTACGGGAGAGCGCAAGTGTAAAGAAATGCGCGCAAAAATATAAGAGCAGAATTAACTGCAAAAATTAAAAAGGCAGAGAGTAAAAAAGAAGCAGAGCTATATTTGGATTGCGACTTTTTAATTTTATTAAATGCTCACCCAAATAAGGCACTGCACAAAGCGCGTAGCGATACGGGTATAACTTTAATATTAAGACACAATATTAGTAATGAAAACAAAGTGTTTAAATTAAGGTTTCAAACCCGCGTTTGGCAAAAATAGAATTTATCGCAAGCGCAAAAAATAATCACGACCGTTCGCTATGAAGTGAAGGAAGAGAGTTTTGATTCCTATTGTTTCCTACATTCTGATTGAAATTTTGGTTTCTGTCCCTTTGATTATTATGAAAATTATTAGTATTAGGAGTATTAGATGTGGAGACCATTGGTATATTATATCGATTTTCAACACTTCGGGATAAATTATATATATCATCATCAACGCAAAGACCTACAGCTTGAGCAGCTTGTTTTAATTTAGTTTGAGTTGATATATCGTATTTGCATATAGATATGTACACTCGTAGTGGTAATTTTTCACGAATTACTTCTGCTATATGATCACCTAATACTCTCGAAAATATAACAGTGTTTGCTGCATTATTATCCAGACTTAACTTATTAAAAATTTTCCTTGTCTGTTTATCTAATTCATCAATAAACTTACGAAAACTATTTTGATATTTAATTTTATGTAAATCCATGATCATGAGATGTGGGGGTTTTGATGAGTTGAATTCACTGATGAGTAAGGTTCTTAATTCATTCCAGTCCTGGGTTGACTTCCTAAGAAGAATTGTACGTTGAGGTCCAACGATGAGGTTTAGGATAGCTCCTTGAATGATTTCATTCTGAGAAGACGATGTTGTTTTTTATTGGGTAATCAAGTTATCAACACTCATTATAAATAGTGCTAAATACATTGTATCACCATCAAATTTGTCAATTTGTTTTAGTTGCATGAAGAAATGATTCATATTGCTGTCAGACAGGATGTGCCTTGCTGCAGCTGATGTGGATGCTTGTTCAGATTGCATTTTAAAGTTTTTTTTATTTAATTTGGTATATATATGTTTTTATTTTTTAAATTGTCTTGATTATATTAATAATTTTATTTTATTTGTTTATTTCAAATAGACATTAGAATCCTCATTCGTGTTTTGACTAAAGCTGAGTTCACTGGTATTAAAATTTTTGTATGTAATGTTTGTTGCACTTCACACTAGAAATCCTCATTCGTGATTTCACTAACGTTTAGAAATGTTTATAGATTTGTTTTGCGGATACAATAAATTCGCGGTGTATTTAGTTCGATACTTAAAACACGCGAGGATAATTGTATCCTACCGGCTGCGCCAAATATATGTTTTAATTCCCGATTTAAAATAAAAAAATAAAAATTAAGATTTTTATTTTATAAATTTTATTTTTCAATATCAAGAATTAGTTATAAAGATATCCTATTGGATTGATCGTTGATTATCACAGTGGACGGAAGTCCACGAGGTGACGACCTGCATGCCTAGGCATGCGCGAGGAAACTCTATTTATGGCCGAAGAATTAAATATTTTCTGTAGGCAACCGATCTAAATGAATGATATACCAATCGAAAGGTTTTGTTTCAATTAGATAATTTTTGTCGAAACATATTTCAAAAGTTATTTGGTTTGGGATAAATTAGGGTGAAAGTAAAAAAATTTTTAATCACTAAAGTGGGGCTGGTGGACACATTTTAGTCCCCAGATAAAATATTTATTCGCATTCTAGAGCTAAATACGCGTCGATTGGTACCTCAATCGACCCGATCCGACATTTCATTCAGAAGTTATTCGAAAAATTCGATTTTTTCTTCTTCAAAATGAAGCCAGTTTGCGTCGGTTTGTCGGTTTGTCTGTTTGCACTATTTTTTTCTTAAAAATCCTGATAAAAATTGGAAAATGTTTGTTACTATCATATGAGCAACTATTGTTCTACAACTTTTTTTCTACAATTAAAAAAAAGTTAATGAAAAATTTCATAACTTTATAATTAAGAAAAATATTAAAAAGAGCTTTACACCGTTAAAAGGGTTTTTAAATATCTATTTCACTTTCTTTAAGTCCAAACGTCTATATAGTACAAAAAAAAAAAATACACTGAAAATAAACTTTTTTTTAAGAAAAAAATTATTTTTCAAAATTTGCTCGACTGATCCTTTTTATATTCCACGTGTAGATAGCTTTTGAGAAGACGCAACTTTTGATATATCGCTCATATCTGGCAAAATCCGTTAACTCAAGATATAGTCCTGTAAGTCCAGCTACCCATTTTGTGCAGCCTCCTGTGAAGCTTGCATTTACTTAAACATGTGTGTGTATTTGATTGGCAACTTTGCTTTTTGGAGTCTGCATATATTTGGTAATACCCTAAAAAATATGGAGTATATCTTTTCAGATTTTAGTTTATTTATTTAAAAATAAAATCCAAATAAAAAAGGGCTTAAAAAGTAAAACATAAACATTGACTCAACTAGGACTCGAACCCAGGCCCTCCGTGTTAGGAACCACGACGCTCTCCACTCGGCTAACCTCAAACTTTGCTGCTTGATGGCAACTTTTGATGTAATTCTGCATTGTGTTTCAGTGTCTCATGTCTTAATAAGAAGACTTACAAATGCACAATTTTACGAGTAGAAAGCTTTATAAGCATATGCCCCCACTGAGCATATAATGCATATAAATAAAACTCTGCTTTACTTAAATTACAGCCACCACCGTTTATAGGCCAAAATATGGATTAAAAGCTAAAAAAAAAATTGGCAAAGCAACTCCCCCAATACTTTTCTAATATTTATTATTTTATATCGCACACCCAAAATAAATTGTTACATTCAACAATTCGTTTAACTAGAAAAGTTTTTTTAATTTTTTATCTTTGCGCATTTATTGAAGTGAAACTTCTTTAGGCGCGTAATGGATTTTCGGGGACGGAGTAAAACCGAGTCAGGATCGACACGAAAATGCGAGTACCCCCACCACCGCTCACCGTTCACTGTCCCTTTCTCACCATATGCGCTTGTTGAGGTGGGGGAGCCGCTCACGAACGTTGTCTCTCTTCTCTTCTTTCCTCTCTCTAAGACACCAGCGAACTGCGCCACGCCTCAGAATGCTCTCTGGCTAATGGGAAAACAATTATTATGGTGTCGATTTATATCTCACCAGGTAAATCGATTACTGATATCAAAGATTTTATCCACCATGTGCTTCTGCCATATACAGAGGGTGGTTCGAGGCTATTGAATAAGAATTATCACGAAATTCGTATGATCATTTCGGGAGATTTTAATGTTAATTTCGCGAGGGAAGAATCAATCGATGCAGTTTTTGCACGATTAATTAAGGATTTAAGTGCTCACGTATATATCTCGCACTTTAGTTACCATAACCCAATTATCACGACATTAGGAAATGATATTCATGAAATTGACAATGAAAATGGCACATGATTGGTAAATTGTCATTGTAATTTCTTTGTAATTTTTAATTGTAGTATTGTTATTTATGTAATATTGTATACTTGTGAATAAATTGAACATTTTTGGAACTATACATTAATCGAACGTCATTCATCTATAAGAAAATATTAGAAAAAGCAAATTCATGCTTCGTCGTTGAATTATTTAACCTCTAATTTTCAAACTAACCTAAGAGAGAAAATAGAGATGATGAAATGAAAATAGAGAGAGAGGAATACTAGAAGTTTCACTTCTGTCTTGCGTAGGCTTGACACACCCTTTTTTTTTTTTTAGATATAATACATGTTTATTCTTAACAATCTAGGAAAATCGGCTTAACTTTGTTGTTTTTGAAGCTGGAATGATGGGACTATCTATGGTTTCCATTTTGAGCAATCTAATCCTATGTTTCATAAGAATCGGCCAACTATATCCTATACCTGCCATATAACTGAACGATCGGAAATGGCATAACCTTTCTATTTTTAAAGAAGCTTGGGGCTGTTTCCAATATTTTTATTAGAAATTTTGTTGATGGTGGAATTCTCATAAGGATCGGATAACTATATAGGACCCGATATATATAATAATAATATAAGCTTCTGCTTAACTGCAAGGGTATATCAACTTCGGCTCCGCTTGAAGTTAGCTTTCCTTTCTTGTTTTTATACCCTTGCAGAGGGTATTATAATTTTGGTCAAAAGTGTGCAACGCAGTGAAGGAGACATCTCCGACCCTATAAAGTATATATATTCTTGATCAGGATCACCTCCTAAGTCGATATAAGCATGTCCGTCTGTCTGTCTGTCCGTCTGTCCGTCTGTCTGTCGGTTTCTACGCAAACTAGTCTCTCAGTTTTAGAGCTATCGAGATGAAACTTTGCACACAGCCTTCTTTTCCTTGCAAGTAGTACATAAGTCGGAACGGCCAGGATCGGTCGACTATATCCTATAGCTGCCATATAACTGATTGATCGGAAATGCCATAACTTCGTTGATTTTTAAGATAGAGGGTAGGGACTTTCCACACATGTTATATTTGACCAAAATATCTTATGTACAAAATTTCATAAGGATCGGCCGACTATATCCTATAGCTGTCATAGAACGATCGGAATTAGCATAACTTTGGTGTTTTTTAAGTTAGAAAGACGTGGGACGTGGTACAGATTCTATTTTGGACAAAATAATCTGATTTGCCAAATTTCATAAGGATCGGCCGACTATATACGATCTGCTATATATCTATATCTATCGGCTCCGCCCGAAGTTAGCTTTCCTTTCTTGTTTTTTTATAATTTATTATATAGTAGAACTCTCATAAGGATAGGCCTCTCATCTGTTAATTTGTTAAAACAATTTGGTTTCCCAAAACTACGAAAAAATTTTGGATTTTAAATACATTTTTGGGCAAATTTTTAATTAAAATTTTTAAACTAACCAAATTCCAAAACCTTTGCAAATTAAAAATACGTATAACTTCAGAGCCACTGAAGCTATCGAAAAATTCTTTACGTCTTTGGAAAGGTTTTTAATTATTCCACCTTCTTGAATGTCAAAATCTATAGAGTTAAAAAAAAAAGAGTTTTGATGTTTATCCTTACAATTAAAGTATTGCTAACTGTGTGAATCGCCTGTCCAGAGGTTACTTCCATATATATATATTCTATATATTATGCGTTCTGTTTTAAATAATTGAAGCTCAATATATACAAAAAAACAACTGATATCATATATAAAAAACCTCTTGACGAGGTAAAGTACCGGTGACTAACCTGCACGCGAAACCCAAAATATCTGATATCAATTTTAGTGACGAAAATATGCTTTATAGGTGTACAAAATTGCATGTAAAAAAATATTCTTGTTCGGCACGTGACTGATTTTTTTTTTGTTTTTCTTGCAACGCAGTGAAGGAGACATCTTCGACCCTATAAAGTATATATATTCTTGATCAGGATCACCTCCTGAGTCGATATAAGCATTTCCGTCTGTCTGTCTGTCCGTCTGTCTGTCTGTCTGTCGGTTTCTACGGAAACTAGTCTCTCAGTTTTAAAGCTATCGAGTTGAAACTTTGCACACATCCTTCTTTCCTTTGCAGGTAGTATATAAGTCGGAACGGGCGGGATCGGCCGACTATATCCTATAGCTGCCATATAACTGATTGATCGGAAATGCCATAACTTTGGTGTTTTTTAAGTTAGAGGGTTGGGACTTTCCACACATGTTAAATTTGACCAACATATCTTATGTACAAAGTTTCATAAGGATCGGCCGACTATATCCTATAGCTGTTATATAACTGATTGATCGGAAATGCTATAACTTCGTGGTTTTGTAAGTTAGAAGGATGGGAGTTTCAATGGATTCCTCTTTTATCAAAATAATTCGATATGCCAAATTTCATAAGGATCGGCCAACTATATACGATCCTCTATATACCTAATAATATAAGATGCATGGCGCCACCTAGCGGACTGCGACTCAACTGCAAGGGTATATAAACTTCGGCTCCGCCTGAAGTTAGCTTTCCTTTCTTGTTTTTAAATAAAAAAATGCGGAGAATCCAAAATTTATAAATACCTGGTCCTACTCGCGACTTATCGCCAAGCTCAGCTTTACCAAGCTCTGGTCCTCCTTCTCTTCCAGATTGAGGGAGTGCTTCTTGCCCAAATGCAGAATCAGCGTCCCACGAACCAATTCCTGTTCCTGTAAATCCTTTGCCTACGGATTCCATAGGTTCCTGTTCTTTTTGAATCATGAATTTTCTTTCTATATCCTCTGGATTTATACCTAATTCCCTTAGAGTATCGCCCAGAGCTTTATTTATATCCTGCAGCAATCGCGATTTTTCTTGGCAATCCTGAAGTTGTCTCGATAAATCGTCCAGCAATTGTCTAGCTTCACTATCCTTAAGGTTACTCATTTGTCCCTTTAATCTTTCGTTTTCTTGAGCAACATCCCCGATATCCTGAATAAGCCCTATACTTTCTACAATACCTTGCTCCATATATCTGGTATCTTCATCAAGTTTCTGAACTTGGTAATCCAAGTCATCTAATTTTTTTTTGCTTAGCTCCGCAGCTTCACATAGGCAATCATTTTCGTCTATTAGTTCGCCGAGCTGGCCATCTTTCTTTTTTAGAAGATCTGTCATTCTTTTAAGCTCTTTATTGCAGCTGTCTATAGAGTTAGATAACTCTTTTTTTTCCTTATCGACAGCTTCGCAAAGGCACCCATTTTCTTCAATAAGATTACCCAGTTGACTGTCTTTTTGTTTAAGCATGTCCCTTAATCGTTCTAATTCTTTGTTGCAATCATCTAACGAGTTAATAACTGGATCACCAGAACTCCTTTTATGGTTCATGTCCTTAAAGCAATCAGCCTGCTTACACAGTTCATTCATAATATGGTCAAGAGTAGCGCCCGTATAAAAGGCCAGATCTTCTCCTACATCTGGAGGTCGCGAAGCTGGACTCTCTGATAGAGGACACGGATCAATACTCGGACACTCACCACGCTGATTACCATATCGTTGATTGAGTTCGCATATGACATTCTGTTGGATAAAAGAAATTAAAAAATTAGCGCGAAAAATTGATTGAAAAGTTTACAGGTATTTAATTGAATTTACAAAAAAAATTTTGTTTATTCTTAAAAAAAGGTAATCAAATCTGCATGTTAAAGGAAAGATTTTTAAATATTGAAATTTTGTTTAATACAAGGTCAATCAATGGAAGCATTACCAAATCCCAATGGAATTAGCATGAATCTGTTTATTGTAAAGGATTTGTGATTTTTTTGTCAGGAAAGTTTATTTTACATTCAGAACACTGCAAATTTTTTTAAATGAAATTGTTACTCCTCCAGTGCCATGAATGGCCTAGTGCAGCTAGTACCATATTATATAACCGGCTTGTATGAGGTTATCTAAACGCCAAAGCAAAAATCAGCTTATCAGCGGTAAGAATGACTGACTGACCGGAGCAAGCCAAACTAGCGAGCTCAGCAGAATTCCAATACCAAGTGATGTGGGTCAGCAGACCCGGAACTAGTACCTATGCCGCACTTTCTGTAAAATTGACCTTAATGTGCGTACTTTCATTAACATTGAAATCCCGGCGTTTTGCTAGAAGCCCTGCGGAGAAGCCCTCCGCCCAAAGAATTATTATGATTATGATTTTTCAAACAATTTGAATTCGAATATGTACTGTAAATGTATACCTACATATATAAACAGGTCATCTTAATATTCATATATGAAATGTGTAGAAATTTGACCACACAAGAATTTCATTATGAATCACGATATGTTTAGTCGGCATAGGCTAAGGAGGAGTAGAGGACGAAAGATTCTAGTCCTTCTACTAGGAAAGTTAAAATTTACGCGTGTTAGTAAATGCTGGCTGTCTACATTTCCATAAATAAAATTGTGCGGAAACATGACATCCAGCATCGTTCTACGATTTGTTAATGAAGGTAAGTTGATTCTACTATGAAAAGTCTACTATGATAAAAGGGGAGGTGAAGATTTGCAATCCCAATTTAGTCCCCTAAGGGCGAAAGTCAGGAAGTTTTTTTGTACAGATTCTATGTGATCTCGGTCTACTCCGTATTGAGGATTCCAGACTCACAATCCATACTTAAGAATCGGACGACCAATGATGTATATAAAGTTTTTATTTTTTGATGTAAGATCGTTAACCTGAGTTAGTCGTTCTAAGGCATTCCCACAGAGAAAATACATAGCCTGGTGTGGACTAGAGATCGGTAAAAAGACATGAGTTTCCATTTCGATCGATTAAGCTTTAGTTTATTTGCTAAACACCCATTTTGAAGTTTATCCTAATCGGATTGAAGTCTAGACTGGGCGCCACAAAATTTATACTGAAGACATAGCTTAACGTCATCAGCGTACATAAGTACAATTGAATTAGTTAAGGCAAGAGGCAAGTCCTTAATTAATAGTGTAAAAATGTAGGGGTCCAAGATGGCTTCCTTGGGGCACCCCAGATGATGCGCGGATTAATCGCGAGGTAGATAAGTAGCTCGAAATCCAGATAAAAAGATCAGTTGGGAAATCCAAAAAGACGTAGTTTACTTATAAGAACCGAATGGTTATCAGAGTCAAAAGCTATTATGAAGTCAGAGTAAATGACGTTTGTTTGTTTCCAGCGATAGATTAAAGAGTTTAAGGAGCGGTTTGTTTAGAGCCTCGGAGCAGTTCTTCAGGACACAGTATGGTATTCAGAGTCCGGCGAATCCACGGGCTTGACCTTAAGAAGATCCGATAACACAGCGCTTTGATCGAAAAATGGGTAAAATATAAGGTTGGCTGATTGGATATTATAAGTGTAAGGCTGAGCTGGACTGCTGCTAGGTGAATACGTTCTTTGAAGAAACTGTGCAAAGAGATCATCCATTGCCTGATTAGTCTTCGCTGATGAGTTTTCAAACGTAAGCAAAGAGGGAAAAGATACATGTTAACGCTTAGTGTACACAGCGCACACAGCCTTACATACAAGCATAGACATTTATGTATAAGAGTAGATACTGAGGCAGCGCAGCCGCGAGTAATTAAATGTAAGAAAGCCCATAAAGGTCAGCGGCCCAAAGGAATGGTCTTTACTTGATTAAGGTTCCAAGTCACGGTTACATTCGAAAGGCATTATTATATTCGGACTAAAACCAACCAACGGACCAATCAAACTCCTCCAACAGCGACGACTCATCAAGAACCTCATCAAAGCAACAACCAACAACCAGGAAAAGACAAGCATGAGCAGAACTTAAAAACAATCATGGACCTACTTTGCAAAGGAGCGAAATAACGTAACTATGCTGCATTTATGCCAATGCCTAAGTTGCTAATAGTTTCAATAAAACTCTACCTCAAGCCGATGCGCGAAAGCGCCGCTTCAAAAATACTAACCAATGTTAGGCTATATACTAAAACCATATAACTGATGTTTATTTATATATAGAAAAATATTTCAATTCAGATATATGTAAATCATCACAATGTTTTTTCTTCATTCTATTTTTTCATAAATCAATAATTGCACAGGCCAACAATTTCCAACTTTTTTTTTCCTCCACTCATAATTTTACCTGCATGAATACATTCATAACATACGTCTAATAGAGTACATTAGAATCGAACAGAATGGAGTGAGTGGAAATGAAATGAAATTGTATGAATGTAAGCTTAGGTTCCTCTCGTAATTTGAGACGTCAAACGAAATGACAGGGAATGAACAAAACGAAAAGTGAAATGAGAAATATGTCAATGTCATGTATACTCGAATCCTTCGAGTTGTTTCTTATCATTCCGGCACATTTCTTTTTGAGAGCTGCTACAAATTTGTCTACAAATTTTTAACAATTTAAAAAAAAATCAAGAGCTGCAAAAAAAAACGGAAATATGGACAACCAATTTATAAAAGAAGCCGACGACCCTGTATGTATATATTTGTAGGCCTAGTTTTTTAAAGTTTGGTTTTTAGGTTGTGTGTATTACATTACTCTGTGTAAATTTGTGTATTATTAAATGCAAGATGGCTTTTCCTTATTCCGCCTCTGTAAGTTGTTTAGGGTCTGTCGAAGAGGCCAGGTGTTTGAAAAGACAGTTTCAGTTTGTTTTTGTTCGTGTTTTTGTTAGGTATTAACCTGTGTATTTGTGACCTGTCCATAAGTGTTTTTTTGTGCTAATTTTTTAAGAGTTAATTTAATTTATTTAAAATATATAGGCTGTGCAAAGCGCGGTGAGTATCAAAGAAAACCTGCAAAGTCGAATGTACACCTTAATAGAAAAGAGAGGCAGAAGCGAAGTCTGGGAGTTTTTCCGCAAAATTAAAAACGAAAATGGAGAAAAAATTAATGACTTTGTAGCTTGTAAGATGTGCTATACTGTTTTAAAGTTTACAGGAAGCACATCTAACCTGATCAAACATAAATGCTACATCGTAAATGCCAGCAAATTCCACAACGCTGCTCTTGTTGAAGTGAACAAAGCTACAAAAGACGAGGGCTTATCTGTTGTAACCGAATGGGTTCTTAAGAACTGCCGTCCTCTTAACATTATTGACGACTCTGGCATTAAACAGTTTGCATCATTTTTAATTAATATTGGAGCTAAATATGGTGCAAATGTCGATGTAAATAAGCCGATGTTAAAGCCTTTTCGAGCTCGGATAAAATTCACTGCATAATCCACTTGCTTAACAACGCCTGAAAAAGCTATTAACGCTATTCCCGAAGTGGAAAATATTGTCACAAGTTGCAGCAAGCCAGTCCGATATTTTAAAAATTCAGGAAATAATTCATCGTTAGTTTTTGTCCAACTCGGTGGAATACCGTCTACTATTTGCTTAAGTCCATTGAAATAAATTGGATAGAGCTAACAGCAATTTTAAAAGAAAAAAATCAGACCTGCAGAGTGGATGACATCAATATTAATCATTTAGGTGCAATTGTACTGGAATTGCTGGAAGTTTTTGAGAATGTGTCCAAAAAACTTGAAGCTTCTAAACGCCCAACGATACATTTAATTTTGCCAAATTTTAACAAGCTAAAGAAAACCTGCAATATCGAGTACTATGACGCAGAAATAATTAAAAGCCTTAAATTCCAACTCAATAGCCAAATTTTATCAACAGTTACTCCAAATTTGTCAAAATACCATAACATAGCTTTGTTGTTTTTCCCCCCCACTTACAAACTAATTCAATTCTCACAAACTGAGAAAGAGACCATTATTAATGAATGCAAAATTATTATGAGTAAATTTCTTCAAGACAATTTTGACCTCAACAATAATGAAGTTAGTAGATGATGATTTTGCCGATTATTTCGCCGATATATGCCGATTATATGTCCCCAAACTTGAGACAATACAGGACAAGGTGGAACAAGAAATTTCTGGATATTCCAATATTAAGGTTGCATACACTCCTGATTTTAATGCTTTAGCTTGGTGGCATTTAAACAAGCAATTTTTTCCGCTATTGCACAAAACAAGCTGCGAAATATTTTGCATTCCAGCGAGCAGCGCGGCTTCGGAACGGACCTTTTCAAACGCAAGAAATTTGATAACAGAGAAGCGTTGTCAAATAGCCACTAACTCTGAAAATATTAACAAAAAAATGTTTTTGCATTCCAATTTAAATTAGATATAAATTCGCTGCATTTAATTTGTTTTGTTTTACATTTACAACTCAAATCATTTGAATGAAACGTCTCTGTTTTCAACGTTCAAAATTTACTCAATTCGTTTCCTTCTACCAAATGATTGTGCAAATGAGTAGGCGTAAGAGATCCAACACTCTCACATCATGTTGGCTTTGCTCTCAAATTCACTCAACTCATTGTTAGCATTGTGCATTTGAATGTGGGTTTTTTGCCACTCATGCAATGTGTACCAACTAAAATTTAAAAATGGAATTTAGCAGTTACCATATCTTTGGAATACTCATCTAAATTTGAAATCTCCGATTGTCTACGTTAATTTTGGTCTTCTATTATTTTTCCCCAAAACATTTTTTTAAGATTTTTATTTTCTTATTGAAATCAGTAGATCATAACTTGTTTTAATTTTGGATTTAAGGAAAAACTCGAAATAATTTTTTTGAATTTATTATAGGTGGTTAAACAATATTTTCGTCAATTAAATTGGAGTTTTTTAACTCATATTTCAAAAGTCATGGCTATCTAAAACTGTTTCTATGTTTAAAACGTATCTATTGCAGGTTCAGCTTGTTTAGTAAAGCTTTACAGAAATTGTAGATAGCCATTAACTTATGTGGAGCAAATAAGTCTCCATAATTGGGGACCCTCGACAACTAGAACGATTTCTAAATCACATACAAGTATTTTACAACATGGGTAAAAACGAAGACTTCGCTGACTCGCAAGGCACTGCGCAATTCACTAGCAAAGCTTTGGTCCAATCAGTATTTGGAAATTTGCCGTTCCCAAATCTACAATCAATCGCAAGCATCGAAATGTTCTTCACGAAGTTAAGAACCAACAACTGTGTTACCCAACAAGTACGGCAAATATGCAGTCTGTGAGGGTGATTTTCGCGAACAGGATTTAAGGCAATAAAGGTCCAGTTTAAGCTCCCTGAAAGATGCATATTCAAGTAGGATTGGCTTAGGCAGCAAAGATAAGCCCAGCTTCACTTTTGACCCATACTTGGACTCTCGCGGATGGTTAATTAAGACCAATAATTTTACTTGTCTGTTCGATAATCACGTGGTATTATTTATTTACTCGTGCTCCTCAATCAACATATTTAAGTCACAAGTGAATTTATAGTGAATCTAGTTAAAAAAAAACCTATGCGAGTTTCAAGTGCAATTAAGAGTTGGCGTTTAAATTCTTCAATTTGGCTCGCCCAAATCTGGCCAAATTAGTAAAGGCATCGAAAAATTAAAAAAGTGATGTAGCAAAGATTTACCCGCTGAGGGATCATCGCGTTTGAGGAGCTGACGCAGGACCGGCCATAATCAAAAGGCCACAAGCGGCCGTTTTCCGGCGTGCGCGGAGTTAAGTTGAGGCAGGTCGCGGATGGCAGAAGCGAGGTGAGTCATGAGGTTATGTCGTGTGAGCCTGGCGAAGATGTTTTCGATTCATTAGGTCAAGGGTCTTGGCGTACAAGCTACATCCTTAGTGGCAGCGAGGCGGGAATTGAGCGACGCGCGCATAGGAGGCAGAAAGCTGTGGCGTTCGGTCAGGAGAAGCAGAGCGAATCTCTGAAGCAGACCGAGTCTCAGAAGCGGAGAGAATCTCGCCATTCGGCCGCCCGTGCTGCGGGGCGGAGAAGGGACGTCGACTAGTTTGGAGCTAGGAGCAGAGTGAGCTCGACTGGAGCTGAAGTAGTGGCAAGCAGCCGAAGCGTTCGCGACGCTTTAAGGGGCCCGCTGTAGATTTGGATGGGATTCGGATCTAACCTCTCAGGAGTCGTCGTGACGTAGGCGTCATCCTGTAGGAATTAAGTCAAGGACGGAGTGCTGTCGGCGCTTTCAAGGAGCGCTCCGTTGTTCAAGGAAGCTGAGGGGTTCATCCGACTGATGCCCTAACGGTGCCAAAAATCGACGGGATAGGCGAGAGTTCTCCCGATATGTATATTTTTTTTCCAGCCTCGAGCAGTGAAAACGCTTCAACGGCTCATCGCGGATATAAAAAGTGAGTAATCTTTAATCTATGCTAAGCCAGCTAAAGTGATGCGGAATTCTCGGTTGTTCGGAGGAGTATCCGTGGAGTAGTCGACGGTCGAAGGACAGGAAGCAGGAACAGGGCGCTTGCGGCGCTTTCAATAAGCGCTCCGTTGTTCAAGGGAGCTGAGGGGTTCATCCGACTGATGGCCTAACGGTGCCGAAAATCGACGGGATAGGCGAGAGTTCTCCCGATATGTATATATTCTTTTCCTGCCTCGAGCAGTGGAAACGCTTCAACGGCTCGCCGCGGATATAAAAAGTGAGACATCTTTAATCTATTCTAAGCCAGCTGAAGTGATGAGGAATTCTCCGATCAATACTTTTCCACGTTTTCCGAATTTCGGCCCAAGAGGCTTCACCAGTTAGATAGTCAACCACCGTATCGCATTGAACAGAAATGAGAATGAAAATCGAATATGGCCCACTTCCGTACGCGGACTTTGCAGTGGAGCAAGAGCTCCAAGTTAAAAGATTAACAGTTAAAATGTTGTATTATGAGATTAAGCGCTCGTCCACATACCCTATCAAATTAAATGTACATTAAGTTCATAAATCTTTAGTGATAAGTTACCGTTAAGCGTAGTAAGAAAGAATTAATTATTAGGATTATTAGGAATAAATATGGAAATTATAATGGAGTGAGAAAATATAATTCGCCTCGTTTAATTTGCCACCGCCCTGCCGCCAGCCTATACCATGGACTTTCTCGAGGATCTTTCAGGGATCGTAATATCCACCGTTCTGAGGAGCTTAGGTTTGACCTACGCGGTTCGTGAGGTCGCGCACGCATTAATGTTGAAATAATTTATAATTCCTGAGGCAGTATCAAGGGGAGAGAAGGGGGTGTTTCAGAACCCGCCCATTAGCCGACGAGATCTAGACGGACTCCGCGTGCAACCCTTTCTCTCATCCGATATCTCCAACGATGCCACCTCAGCGCTGCAAATAACTATAACTATCTTTATCATAAATTTAACTGGCGCCCAACTAAGTGGCCATGTTTTTAGCATGGCTAGACGCAGCCATGATTTGCGGACAAATCTATTCGGCTGGTTAGAGTAGAATGGCAGTAACCAGACCAAAACCCTCAGCAGTGGCGCGGGTACCGCTTGGAATTCTACACTCAGAAGAGAGAGAAGACCACCGTGCCACGACAGCCATAGTGATAGTTTCGATTATAGTTTCGCAGGA
Source organism: Drosophila ananassae (assembly GCF_017639315.1). Taxonomy (NCBI): domain Eukaryota; kingdom Metazoa; phylum Arthropoda; class Insecta; order Diptera; family Drosophilidae; genus Drosophila; species Drosophila ananassae. The sequence goes on from NW_025319056.1 coordinate 252,363, forward strand.
CAGTTTCTCGCATAGGACTTCGGAAGGGAACAGGACCCAAATAATCACGAGTACCGGATAGCATGCTGCTTCAAGAAGGAAGGGACGGGAGAGCCAGTGCCACAGTCGCTTGGAAAAGAAGTATCAGTCAGCGGACTGATATCTGACCACGCCCCGTCATCCCGTCATCCCCTAGGAGAGCAGAAGGACGCTTGGAGTTCAGTCGTAGCAGTTACGAAATGACCACGTCCAAAGTGTTTCCGATATTGAGTCGCAGGCCTGGGAATTAGCCGGACGGGCGACAAAGAGCTGGAAAGGGGAGTTATTATAAGAGCGGTTTCCAGAACGGAACTAGGAGAGAAGCAATGGCAAAAGAGAGAGAAGTTGGCAGACTAAAAACGAAGGTAAAGTTCAGTTTTAGACTTTCTGTCTTTGAAAAGCGAGTATTTTGTCAGGTTAAGCAAGAAAGAAAAAGAAAGGATGAACCCAGCAGAGGCAGAGAAGGGGGCCCGTCTGGTGCCCGTCTGCACAATATGTTATAAAGAAATGGCAACCGGCAGAGCCAGGACCAAGTGCGGACACGAGCTAAATCGAAGTTGTCATGTCCGACGTGCAAGGTAGTGTGTTTCGAGAAAGCACAGGCGGCCGGCGATATGACTGGCGCGAGCACGAGTCAGCTGACTCGCAGAGCAGATTCACCCTGTGGAACCAGCCAAACGAGCTCTCAAGCAGAGTCGGTAGGAAGCACAGCGGAATTGAGTTCAATTGTGTCCCAATCAATCAGCGCCATGCAGGCGACGCTGTTGGAACAACTGTCAGCGCAAATGGACAGACTGTTCCACCAAAGGGCGCAATCAGAGGGGGAAGGAGAAGAGAGAACAGGAGGCTACGAGCAGCCTAGTGGGATCTACGGTAATGAAGGGGAAACCCGGGATCAGGGCGACTATTTAGGAAAGGGCCTGAGGCAACAGGCTGATCACAACTTTATAGACCAGAGAAAGTGGGACAGATCCTGAACAGTTGGAAGATTCGTTTTAGCGGACATCCCGACGGCATGACCATCGATAATTTCATCTATCGGGTAGAAGCGTTGACGCACCAGACCCTGGATAGTAACTTTTCAGCACTATGCGGGAATGCGAGTTTGTTATTTGATGGGAAAGTGGGAGAATTTTACTGGGCTTTCATAAGGATAATAGAGGAATGAGGTGGAATCATTTATGAGACGAGCTCAGGAAACACTTCAGGGATGATAGGAGGGATGAGGACATACGAGAAGCGATAAGAGATCGGAAGCAGCGCGAAAGAGCAGATTTGGACACGTATTATGAGGCGGTAGAACAGTTGATGGATGGTCTGAGCATTCCGTTAAGCGAGGCTACGCTTGTAGAGATGGTACGGAGGAATCTCAGGTCCGAGATCCGCCGCGAGCTGCTGAATGTGTCGATTTGTCGACGCCGTGAACGATTCTTAGAAGAGGTGCGACGAGACTGTGGCACTTTCAAGCCAGGATGGGGGAAGAAGCCATATGGGGAAACTCAGAGACGGGAAGACAGAAGCTCACACAGAAGTTACAACAAATCAGTAGCGGAAGTAGGAAGCGACTTGGAATGGGAAGAGGCCCAAAAGTTTTCGGGTGATGAAGCGGGTGAAGTGGAGGGTTGCCACTCTGAGCCAGGATTTGTATCTAGGTATCAATTTCTAGAGGAGTTCCAGCAAGTTAGTTTGAAGACTGTGGTAGAATTATTTCCATCATTCGCCAAGTTAGGATAGGGCAAGACGCATTTGATTAGCCACAGTATCGACGTCGGGGACACGAAAGCAGTCAAGCCGAGGCATTATCCGGTTTCTCCAGCGGTGGAGAAACTGCTCTACGGAGAGGTCGATAGGATGATGAGGTTAGGAGTGATCGAGGAGTCGCAAAGCGCCTGGTCGTCACCAGTTGCATTGGTACAGAAGCCAGGAAAAGTTCGGTTATGTCTGGACCGCAGGAAAGTGAATAGCTTCACCCAGGGCGACGCTTACCCACTTCCGCAAATTGATGCGATCCTGAGCAGACTTCCCAGAGCTATGTTCATCTCAATTCCTTTGAGTCGCATGTGGCAGTTCTGACGACGGCAGGGCACATTCAGAAAGCAGGGCTAACCCTGAACATTGAAAAATGGTCCCATTTGATTGAATTTTGTGCAGTGGTTATGCATTAGACATTGAAACAGTTTGGCACTAAAACTTTTCAAAATACTTTTTTTAACTGGCGGTACCGAAATATGACATTTTTGGGGTCGGTAGTGGCTGTGGCACAAATTTAAAACAAACAAGGCCTGCGTTTCATTTGCAGGAGTCATCGTGCCAACAATTAGAGCAGTCTCTCTTATAGTCTTTAAAATCCACGAATTCACACGGACAGATAACTACAATAACAAGATGACAATAACAAGAGAAGAGTACTAATCTTTTCCACCCAAACTTTATTTTACCTAACAAGTATAGATTTCCCAACATAATTTTTGGTTGCCTAATTTTATAGCGAATTTATGTGGACTTCCTGGGGCCGTATCCGAGATCCAAGAGTGGAAATATTGGGATTTTCATCGCGTTAGATCATTACACCAAGTTTGTATTCCTTAAGGCAGTGAAAAAGCTTTCGGCGGATGTAGTGGTGAAATACATGAGGCAGGAGTTGTTCCAAACGTATGGAGTTCCGAAGACTGTGTTCTCATATAATGGAACGCAATGCAAAGGAGAAATATTTAGGACGCTAATGAGGGGGAATAGGGCGACGCAGGTTTTCACAGCGGTCCATTCACCGCAGGAAAATGCGTCGGAAAGAGTGATTAGGTCCGTCATTGCAGCCATAAGATCGTATGTAAATGCAAACCACAGAAATTGGGACGAGCGTCTCAGCGAGATCTGCTGTGCTTTGAGGACCTCAATCCATTCCGGCACGGGTGAGTCCCCATATTACTTGGTGTTTGGGCAACAGTTTGTAGGATCAGGAGGAACGTACAAGCTCATGAGAGAGCTAGGTATCATGGAGGACAGAGAAGTCAGGTTATCCAAGGAGGACTCGTTGGAAGTAGCACGCGCTCAAGCGCAGAAGGCCTTAGCGAGGCAAACGGAAAGGAATGAGAGGCTTTACAATGTGCGTTCCAGAGAGGTTTCATATCGGTTTCATATCGAGAGGAGATCTTCAGGAGAAACTTCAGGCAGAGTAATTTCGCTGTAGGGTATAATGTCAAGCTTGGTCCTATGTATGTCAAAGCTATAGTTCGGAGGAGAACGGGGAAGGCTACGTACGAGCTGGAGGACATGCAAGGGCGAGCCATTCGCACCTATCATGCCAAAGATTTGAAGCAGTAGTTATCGCCTCCGTGGTTTAGCTAAACAGGATCGTTTGAGACCCTGTTCTAGCTATTGAGAAGGGTGCATATTGTAACGTCGGCGATAGGTCGACCGGGGTGGCAACCCGGGAGGGGTGCGGTGAAGCAGACTACGTGGCAGCCCTATTGCATAGTAGGACCCTATTTAGCATTTCATGGGGGTTTCTGACGATCTGGAAACAAGCTTAAAGCGTAGGTCAGAAAACTGCGTAGTAGCAGCTTTCTTTGGCGTTTTAACCATTGAATGGGAAAGACCAGCCAATTAGTAAAAGCATCGAGAAATTAAAAAAGTGTTGTAGCAAAGATTTACCCGCTGAGGGATCATCGCGTTAGAGGAACTGACGCAGGACCGGCAATAATCAAAAGCGGCCGTTTACAGGCGTGCGCGGAATTATGTTGAGGCAGGTCGCGAATCGCAGAAGCGAGGTGAGTCATAAGGTTAGGTCGTGTGAGCCTGGCGTAGATGTTTTCGATTCATTAGGTCAAGGGTCTTGGCGTACAAGCTAGATCCTTAGTGGCAGCGAGGCGGGAATTGAGCGACGCGCACATAGGAGGCAGAAAGCTGTGGCGTTCAGTCAGGAGAAGCAGAGCGAATCTCTGAAGCAGACCGAGTCTCAGAAGCGGAGAGAATCTCGCCATTCGGTCGCCCGTGCGGCGGGGCGGAGAAGCGATGTCGACTAGTTTGGAGCTAGGAGCAGAGTGAGCTCGACTGGAGCTAAGTGGTGGCAAGCAGCCGGAGCGTTCACGACGCTTTAAGGGGCGCCCCGCTGTAGATTTGGATGGGATTCGGATCTAACCTCTCAGGAGTCGTCGTGACGTAGGCGTCATCCTGTTGGAGTGAAGTCAAGGACGGAGTGCTGGCGGCGCTTTCAAGGAGCGCTCCGTTGTTCGGTGGAGTATCCGTGGAGTAGTCGACGGTCGTAGGACAGGAAGCAGGGACAGGGCGCTTGCGGCGCTTTCAAGAAGCGCTCCGTTGTTAAAGGGAGCTGAGGGGTTCACCCGACTGATGGCCTAACGGTGCTGAAAACGGGAATGAGGATGTAGTGTCCGGAGACTTCGGGCTGGAGCACTGTTGCTGGATGAGTGTTTTGTGTTGGCTTTGTCGACGGGATAGGCGAGAGTTTTCCCGATATGTATATTTTCTTTTTCAGCCTCGAGCAGTGGAAGCGCTTCAACGGCTCGTCGCGGATATAAAAAGTGAGTAATCTTTAATCTATGCTAAGCCAGCTGAAGTGATGAGGAATTCTCCGATCAATGCTTTTCCACGTTTTCGATCAATGCTTTTCCAAATTCCGGCCCAAGAGGCTTCACCAGTTAGATAGTCAACCACCGTATCGCATTGAACAGAAATGAGAATGAAAATCGAATATGGCCCACTTCCGTATGCGGACTTTGCAGTGGAGCTCTTTTAACAGTTAAAATTTTGCATGATGAGATTAAGCGCACGTCCACATACACTGTCGAATTAAATATACATTAAGTTCATAAATCTTTAGTGATAAGTTACCGTCAAGCGTAGTAAGAAAGAATATATATTGAATTATTAGGATATTTAGGAAGCTAGAAAAGAGATGTTATTTAGAGATATAAGGACTTTCTTTAAGGAATAAATATGGAAATTATAATGGAGTGAGAAAATATAGTTCGCCTCGTTTAATTTGCCACCGCCCTGCCGCCATCCTATACCATGGACTTTCTCGAGGATCTTTCAGGGATCCTAACATCCACCGTTCTGAGGAGCTTAGGTTTGACCTACGCGGTTCGTGAGGTCGCGCATGCATCAATGTTTAAATAATTTATGATTCCCGATGCAGCATCAAGCGGAGAGAAGGGGGTGTTTCAGAACCCGCCCATTAGCCGCCGAGATCTAGCCGGACACCGCGTGCAACCCTTTCTCTCATCCGATATCTCCAACGATGCCACCTCAGCGCTGCAACCATTCGTTACATCTAACAACCGTGTATTTCACAGAGCCATGGTGACCTGGTATTTGACGAACTTATATAACATATATATTATATAAGAAAGAAAATAAGAAGCCGTTAGGAGAAAATAACGCTGCAGAAGATAGTTTGGGAGGAAATGTAGCGGAGTTTTATTTAATCCTTACCCCCTGCACATTCCTCATATTACATAAGGAACACGAGATTTTGATGAGGCTTGGAATCAACACCCCCTTTCACATTCCCCCATTTTATATAATTAGAATATATAAATAGCTACATCGGAAGTTGACAGGCCTGCTGACCTCGAGGGACTGTAAGTACGCAACACTTTGAAGAAAACATATGTTTTCGAATGAAATATAAACAAGATATAGGTATATGAATATTCAGGATGGAGTGAAGTCACATCATTTAAGTAAAGTAGATTATATTTCTTAATTTGTAAATTCAAATCAACGTAAATTTCTAAATAGATTGCTGTAAGGTTAGGATCCATTTGAAATGATAAAGTTAAGAATTTTAAAGTTAAGATTAGAATTTGGTTATATTAGGAATAATGAACCAAAAGCTGAAATACCTATATTGAATATATTGGAGTAATGAAGATACAATGCATCGCGTCTAAATATTTCAGTGGGGTTTCCATAAACAAGCTAAAGCTTCATTGGTTCTTAAGCTACATACATTGGCGACGTTGAAGCCAACCGTGGAGCCAACGTGGGCAAATGTGGAACACGTGGTTACCAGGTATATAGTAAAAAATGACCATACGTGAAGTACGATAATTTCATATAATCCTTCACAATTTCACGCGTTCTCAAAAATCCGTAATGGCCAAAAGTTCACAATTTAAATAAAGAGATCTTTGGATGACACAGTTTGACTCCCGTTTATTAAATACATATATTTCTCGTAAATCATTAGGCTTTACAATATCAGTCTTGGATCGTTCTTAATTTGTATCGGTGCGATACCAACAGAATTTAATTCCTAAAATTATTTTATTTTAGAATTGGAAATTAGTTTTGCTGAGCATTCATGGCAAGACTCTTTTTTAAGTGACAATAGTTTATAGACCCAAATGAAGGGAATGTGAGATACCTTAGCTGAAAAGCAAGCTTGTCTCGGAGTAAGTCCCCAAAAACAATGAAAAATAAATAAATAAATCACTAACAAAATATGGAGATATAACATCAACAAAGGAAAAAAAAAAGTATAAACATATATAATGGCAGTCAGAAAACTTGGTAGCAAGTATGTCGAATGAGAGAGATACTATAATAAGCTGCACTATATGCGATGATACCAATATTCAAGGAGAATATGTGGAGACCGCATGTAAACACAGATACCATCGCCAATGCATATTATCGTGATTAGATAATAATGAAATTTGTCCGATCTGACGAAGTGCTTGTCAGCGAGCTCAAATTGAAAGTCAGAAAGTCAGAAATTAGGACAACTAGAGCTGTTGGAAACAATACCACAACTACCGGAACAATTCCTAGAAACAAACCTAATACCCGATCTCACCAAATGCCGAATGCAAACGTAAACCCTCGATCGAGTTTAGGTGCTACATCGCGTCAGAACGTAACAAATCCTCAGGCTAATGCCGAGGCTAATGGTATTTAGCGAAGAAAGAATCCAACAATTTATAGCATGTTTTATAGAGTCGTTTCGTATAAATATGGCAGCAACCTTGTCTGAAGAAGTTCCTACAACTTTTAATAGCTTGTCGTTAAACGGGATTCCGCGAGAAAACCAAGAAGAACCGAAACTGGAATGGGATTTTTCTGCACCCTTAAACCATCCTCGTATAAGTTTAGATAGTGGAGGATCCAATCACTTTTAGAGACGTAATAATAATTCGCTGGTAATTCAAGAACCGGTTAGAGATTTCTCAGATAAAACTGCTAATGTTATTTCGAATTGGCATATCAATAGCGGCATAGCGATATCTCGGTAGAAGACTTTATTTATTGAGTTAACTGCTAAATCCCAAAGTTTAAATGGATATTTTGTATTGCTTTACAAATTTTGACTTTTACTCTTTGCTGGACCAAGCTTTGAATTTTTATTGGCGTTGTCATAGATCTATTAGGAAACCACATGGTTCCATTTATGCCCTCGATTAAGGGAGAGGTACAAAGATCAACGTACAGAAAGAAACATTAAAGATACCTTACGTAGCCGGAAACAGGGCCGAAACGACAGTTTCGATGAATTCTTATATGCCATGGTTGCAATTACTGATGCCTTACGAGAACCATTGTCTGATGAAGAAATCGCAGCAGACGTTAGAAACAATCTAAGACCAGAGTTATATCAAGAGCTTTTGCATGTGGATACCCCATCGATGTCAGTGTTGATACGAGAGTGTCACACACATAAGGCCTTCTTTGGCAACAATAAGTACAAGCACTAACCATACAACATATAGACTTCTCATTTCATACAACTAAAATGGAGGCAAAAATTTCTGTACTGTAAGAAATATGTCTTAAAAATGAATTATTCTTTGTTTAAAAAAATCGCCGCTCGAATTGGTTATCGATATAGTTACATATATATATTTATGTATTTATTTGGTATCCAGGGAATACCACGAGGAGGCGATTGCAATTGCAATGGAGTCTTCAATGAAGACTTACGAGTCGACTTGAGACACCAAAATGATTGGGCGATCTCCTTGTTCCCCACCAAACAATACTTACTCCTACCTAATACAAAAAAATTAGAAATTAATAAAAACAAAAATTATTCTTTTAGTATTTTTAGTTTTCTTGAACTTGCTTTAGATACAGCTTTTCCTTTTCTGAATCCTAATCTGAATATATGCTGGATTTTTCAGTTGAGGATATACATGATTGAATAATTGTTTTCTTTATTCTGTTTATATATGGCTTTTTATGAAAAATTTTTTTGAAAACATTAAAATGTATTTAATCAAAGAAAAAAATGAATCCGAAGGAGCTTTCAGTTTTAAACTTTTGTCTGCACAGTCGTAATTTTTATTAATTATAAAGGTTTCCGTACAGGATTGTGCCTCTATATTTTTCTTTAATAGATCAGCACGCACAAAATTTAAACAATATATAGCCTGCAAAATATCGCAAGGCATTGCTACCAATATCAAAAATTTTCTCGATTTCCGTCTCCTCATCTGAGAACAGATCAAAATCGGTACTTTCTTCTTCGTCGGTTTTTAAGTCATTGAAAATTTTATTTGTGCTGTAGTCCTGGTTAACATTTATTAACATCGTATCATCATCTGGCCGCAATTACCAGTTACTAATTTAGATGTTAATATTTTCATTGATAGTTTTTTTACATTATGATGTTGAATTCAGACATCAATGGATTATTATTGGTTGCTCCGCGAGCTCTTATTAAATAGAATAGGTTTCTTGATTCAATTTCGAGGTTGATATGTAGAAGATTTCGGAGCTCCACACACTTTCAGATAGTGCAAGTACTGATGAAATTGTTAACACCATGCCGTCAATGCAATGTACTACTTGTGGACATTTAAACTTTGCAAAATATTTCCTCATTTATACGAGGTAATTGTGTACGTTATTATTTTTTCCAGAGCACACCTGTGCGGATTATTTTATAAAACGTGGCTATTGAGGCAATCAAAAAGTTTACACACAAGCCTCTAGCCATACAGACGCATACTTGCTGCCCCAAAAATCGAGTTCTTTTTTGCCATCATTTTCAAATCCCTGAATTTCGAAAGCGGTATTATATTGCAGTCCCTTTTTGGTTTTAATTTTATCGCAAAGGATGACTGCTTCTCTACCTTTCTCGCTCATTTCACCAACAATTTTCTGGAGGTTTTCTGGAAAATCAGGATGAAATTCTGGCGTCATATTTTAAAAAAAAACCCCACCGAGATAACATACTTTTGGCAGGAAGTTTTAACTTTAAAACATCTGCGTATACTTATACGTTCGCGATGAATAAAAATGTATATTTTGGGGTATCACTTTTTCTGCACTGTTATAAGAATTCGATTTTTTTAGCAGCATTTTACATGATGTTTTATCCTCGTCAGAAACATGAGGCTTTTTCTACTATTTCTCTTACCCCTGCGTCTGCTGCCATTTTTCATTAAAACTAAAGGTCTTCCCATTTTCTGCATTTTCTCTTTGTATTTCTTTAGTTTTTTTATTCCTATAAAACATATCATTTTCTTCCCTTTTCTGGCAGTTAGAACAAAAAGGTGAATCTTGTAACTGCGGTGCACAAGGAGTTTCTAAATTGGAAGGGCTATATAAACTATTTGAAAACTGTTATGTTCTAATTGGGATTACATAAATGCCAATTGGTTCTTCCGCCTCATCATCGATATCGAAATCAAATTGTTCACAAGGAACAGGACTTTTTGGACGCAATAGAGAGTTGACAAATAAATTTAAAGTGGGTACGGCATTGCTTCTAAGCTGCTTTTTCCCATATATTTAGATTCGTAATGTCGGTTACAAATTCGCGCAGTTCGTCTATTAAAAGTGTCATCCAATTGGCATAAGTCAATCCATTTCTTAAGAGTCCTATCATCGGAAGGAAAATAAAACAAGCTAATTGGAAAGCCTGATGAATTCCTGTAACTCCCCTGGCACGAATCAATTATAGACCTGCGTCCATTTTTGCTAACGTTTTTCCGATTCATTTCAAAGTACGTAAACCGAAAACTTAAATAAAATATTTAAGGCTTAAATTTTTAGCTATTTTAATACTTGCGATTGACGATAATACAGCCACAGTCACATGGAAATATTACGTGAAGTAATATTAAATTAATTTTATAAAAAAGCCCCACTGCGACACAATTGTTTTTAAAAAAAACATTTTCCCCGAATCCAGCGGTGCTCATTAGTTGATTTTTATATTATTATAATTTTTTTTTTTTGTATCATTAGTTGATAGCATTTTATTTAATGCTGCTTATATCCTTTTATTTTTGTCCCTTGGCAAAAGTGGCGGCCTGCCTTTCGTTTTATTTAATATTTTTTTCGTTTTTGTTGTTACTTGTTGGATTTTTTTGGTTATGGGATTTAAATATGCAGCTTGGTGTTTTTTTTTCAGTTAATATTTTTCTTTTCACATACTTTTCTTTACCTATCCGAATATTGCAAATTACCGTCACGGTAGCCATTCAATAATTACATTAGTCGTTATCTAGTTGGTTTTAGTCCGAATATAATAATGCCTTTCGAATGTAACCGTGACTTGGAACCTTAATCAAGTAAAGACCATTCCTTTGGGCCGCTGGCCTTTATGGGCTTTTTTACATTTAATTACTCGCGGCTGCGCTGCCTCGGTATCTACTTTTATACATAAATGTCTATGCTCGTATGTAAGGCTGTGTGCGCTGTCAAGTCATGAGATTATGCTGACCATTGCGCTTCCCATAAGTGGGCATATATGTACGATCATATATCCACTGGCTATTTAGCCGAGGCATTATGTTTATGTAACAACACTATAGATCAATAATGTAATGGTTATAGGGGATGCTTGTTATAATGACCCATGCAAACTACGTTTTTAATAATGACCCATCACGCAAATTTTTTTCCACTGACTTAAGCATCATAATGGTATAATCCTCATTCTGCGCCGCAGCCTTCACCTTAGAATGCAGCAGGTCCATCTCCTGGAAGGTCACCTCTGCTTTTCTCCACCGCATGCTTTCCCGAGTTGCGGCAGCCGATCCAATAGTTTCACATCCAGACTCCATCCCGTAAATTTCCAGCGCTAGTTACGCAAAACAAAAACAAATTTTTTTTTTAGAATCACTCATATTTTTTTAGTTTCTGAGGCAATTGAATTTATTAAACTTTGGGCGCGCTAAAAAGCTGGTAGCGCTATATCAAATATAACGCTACCAGCTTTTTGATAGCGGCCGAATGAAACAATTTCAAATTCCGGTTTAATATTTATTAATGGTCAATTCCGTGCAATATAACAAAGTAGCGGCCCGTGAATATCAACTCTAAATTATGCAAGTAAGAACTAAGAGCTTGGTCGCAGAAGCTCTTCTAAAGCTCATAAAAGCACATGCACTACAAATAACACAACGTGTATGCAAAACTGATAGACAGACAGATAAGAATAAATGTCGCTGCAGCTAAACAAATTATCAATAATGTAGCCCAACACGCACCATGACTTCGCCGTGGTCAGAAATTGGTTTTAGACACTGATGGAACTACTCTTTCCAGAACTTTGTTCCTTTCTAATCCGGAGAATCCATATCATTCGTTTTGGGGCTTAAATCGTTAACAATAGATTAATTGACGTTAAGTTTACACTTAAATTTTGTAAAATTTCGTTCTTCCATAAGATCGAAATCCAGTCCACTGGATTTGGACTATCCGATCTACTGGCAAGTAAAGACACATTTCCTTACAAAAATTTTATTTCACTTTGAATATATTTTTCGGCGCTTGCGTGCCGTGGAAATATCCGTCCGCTTTAAAGAATCCGCCTTGGTATACAAGGCACCTTATAAATTAAAGGAATAGTCCTCTTCAAATAATAATGTCATGAATAGAACTTTAAATTAACATAAATCATCTGGCTGAACAGTTAGCTTTCAAAATACTTAGTAGCTTGGTCCATTTTCACCGTGTATCGCCGAATGTTATTGGAGTTATATTCGCCGCTGCCGGATTACGTTTACTCAGGATTCGAAGCAGTATTATAACTTTGTAAACAATACGCGTTAACATGTATCTTTTCCCCCTTTGCTTACGTTTGGAAACTCATTAGCGAAGACTAATCAGGCAAAGAATGATCTCTTTGCACAGTTTTTTCAAGGAACGTATTCACCTAGCAGCAGTCCAGCTCAGCCTTACACTTATAATATCCAATCAGCCAACCATATATTTTTCCCATTTTTCGATCAAATCTTTGTGTTATCGGATCTTCTTAAGGTCAAGCCCGTGGATTCGCCGGACTCTGGTATTCAGAGTGTCTGAAGAACTGCTCCGAGGCTCTATACAAACCGCTCCTTAAACTCTTTAATATATCGCTGGAAACAAACAAACGTCATTTACACTGACTTCAGAAAAGCATTTGACTCTGATAACCATTCGGTTCTTATAAGTAAACTCGTCTTTTTGGGTTTCCCAACTGAAATTCTTATCTGGATTTCGAGCTACTTATCTACCTCGCGTTTAATCCGCGCAACATCTGGGGTGCCCCAAGAAAGCCATCTTGGACCCCTACTTTTTACACTGTTAATTAAGGACTTGCCACTTGCCTTAACTAATTCACTTGTACTTATGTACGCTGATGACGTTAAGCTATGTCTTCAGTATAAATTTTTTAGCGCCCAGTCTAGACTTCAATCCGATTTGGATACACTTCAAAATGGGTGTTTAGCAAATAACCTAAAGCTTAATCGATCGAAATCTAAACTTGTTGAGATTCGAGTTTTTATTTAGGAAAAGTTGATCTTATTCGTTCAAGCTCTTTACTGAAGATAAAGTAAAGCTTAATTGTAATCGATATCGATAAGGACTAATTCACAATAGCTTATTATAATATTATATACTATACGGAATATCTTATTTACACTATCTTAAATATAAGTAACTCTAGATAATTATATAGTAACATATCAACAAAATTTCTTTAAGTGTATATCAGTAAATTTTGTAAAGCCTTTTGTATTGAAATTCGTAATCCAGCTGCAAATTGCATCATTCCAATTTTTGTAAAAACATAAACATTTAATTTTTCAATTCGGCTGAAAACAGTCTCATTTAAGATTTCCAATTTCTAAGAGCCACTTCAGATTGAAAACCAAAACAATATTTTGGTAAACAGAATCCCGACTCAAATCTTTCTCACTCCTTTTAAGTGAAATAAAACTAAACAGCTCAAACCATTCTTAAATGGGCATCACCTTCACAGGAAATTTCACATTTTCTTGTCACCTCGATTAATTGAGACCCAAAGCCTTCCACGTCAACTGACACCTCAAGTAATAGGTTCCGACTCAATCGATTTCCTTCAGAAAACAAAGCCTCTCTGAAAGAAAAGCTTCTTTCGAGCTTTGATCTGCTTCAATCTGCTTTGAAAGCTTCAGCAAAGGTAGCTATAAAAAGGACTTAGAGCCCCAAAGTTAAGTTAGTTCGGCAATTCTAAAATTCTAAGCAGTAGTTCTGAAATTCTAAGCAGTTTTAAGGAATCACACTGTATCAAAACCGAAACTCAAATAAAAATATATTTTTTTCAAACTATTTTGATTGGCGCAGTGGGTAGGATGTGTAAAAGGGACCAGTGATCAATCGAGATCATAGAACATCGTTGAAGTATTTTGTGCTAATGCAACTGCAGCCTTAATACTAACCGCGAGTGTTAATCGCTATTCACATCCGCAAAAGAACTTACGTGTTAGTTTCAATTTGTAGCCCACTTTTCGAAGTGTGACTGCTACCGAAAATATACAAAACACAAAAACTTAAAATAAATTAGTAGCCCGCTTTCATAGTGTGACCGCTACCGAAACAAATAAGAAATACGAACATTACAATGGCCGAACCAGTAGCACAAGTCCAGTTACTCTCCGAGCTACACCTTAATCAGGCTTTAAGCCAGATTAAGCAAGTTCCCAATTTTAATGGAAGCACCAGGGAATTAAGTGCATTCATCAGACGGATCGAATACATTTTAAATTTGTATCCATCAACTGATCCGCGTCAAACAGCTGTATTCTTCAGTGCAATCGAGATGCAATTATCAGGAGATGCCCAGCGAGTGTCACAGATATCAGCAGCAACCAATTGGCCCGATCTAAGGATTGCTCTCATCGATGAGTATAAAACCCAAACCCCATGCGAGGAATTACTAAGACGACTCTACAATACCCCTTTCAATGGAAGCATTCGTAAGTTCGTCGAGGATCTAGAATATAAAATATTTGTCATAACAAACAAATTGTCGTTAGAAAATAACAATTTAAATACAATGATTTATAATAATGCCATGAATAATACTGTAAAAGATGTAATAATGAGAAAACTTCCTGACAGGTTATTCATGACATTAGCAAGGCACGATATAACTACAGTCAGTAAACTTAAACAAGTAGCACAACAAGAAGGTTGTTATGATTCTGGTTCTGATAAAGTTAAATCACAACATAATTCAAAACAAAACGGACAAGATAGGAGAAGTTATCAAAGAAATAATAATTTCCAAAGAAATAATTCCTTTTATAATAATAATAATCAACAAAATTATAATCAGCAAAGTAACTATAGACAACCAAATAATTTCAATCAACAACAATTTCGACAGGAATTGCAGCAAAATTTAAATCATGGTAGAGCTCAGAATCCTATGAATTATCAACAGCCAACATCTTCTTTACAAGGTTATAATTCTAACAAACCAGTGAAAAGACAGCGTGAATATTCAAGCGATCAATCTAGAATGGAAATCGAAAATTTTCATCAAATAGCCTCGGATCCAATAGAAGAAATAGAAATCCTTACATCAGAATAACTATTAACAATCGCGCATTTAAATGTGTAATAGATACAGGAAGTTCAATAAACCTAATAAAAGAAAATTATTTTAATTTCCCACAAACATTAAAAACGTTAGAAGTGCACACAATTAATGGTGTAATTAAATTAAATAAGTCCGTAAATTTTAAATCAAGTAAACTTTGTCCGATCGATCAACCATTTTGGGTTCACAATTTTTCGCAAAAATATGACATATTGATAGGAAGAGAGTATTTAGAAGCATGTGAAGCAATTATTAATTATAAACAGGAAACAGTCACTTTGAGCGGATTTGTTTTTTCCATGATATATAACCACGAAGATTTCAAGAATTCCGAAATTGAAACATTGGAAGATTATCTCAGTCCACCTTCATCTGAGGATATATCTTTTAATTTTGCAATTAATAATGACTTAGAAGAAAATAATAAATTTCGAATAAATCATCTTAATAAAGAAGAAAGAACTGAATTAAATAACATTTTATTTGAATTTAGGGATATCCAGTACAGGGAAGGTGAAAATTTGACCTTTACCAGTGCTATAAAACATTCAATCCAAACCAAACATGAAGATCCTATTTACAAAAAACCTTATAAATACCCCCAAGCTTATGATCAAGAAGTAGAAGTCCAAATTAAAGAAATGATGAATCAGGGAATAATACGTAAATCGAAATCCCCTTATTGTTCTCCAATATGGATAGTCCCAAAGAAAGAAGATGCATCAGGTAAAAAGAAATTTCGAATAGTAATAGACTATCGAAGTCTAAATGAAATAACTATTGATGATAAGTATCCGATACCAGTTATGGATGAAATACTTGACAAACTTGGAAAGTGTCAATATTTTACAACAATTGACCTTGCCAAGGGTTTCCATCAAATTCAAATGGATGAAAATTCTATTTCAAAAACAGCTTTTTCTACTAAAAATGGACATTACGAATACACACGAATGCCATTTGGTCTGAAAAATGCGCCTGCAACTTTCCAACGTTGCTTGAACAATTTATTAGAAGATTTAATATACCAGCATTGCCTTGTTTACATGGATGACATAATTATATTTTCTACTTCATTAGAAGAACACATATTGTCCATAAAAAAGGTGTTTTCAAAACTTCGAGAAGCTAATCTTAAACTTCAACTTGACAAATGTGAGTTTATGAAAAAGGAAACTGAATTCCTTGGACATATAATAACAACAGAAGGAATAAAGCCAAACCCCCAAAAAATTGAGGCAATACAAAAATTTCCAATACCAAAAACCCAAAAAGAAATAAAATCATTTTTAGGTCTCTGTGGATTTTATAGAAAATTCATACCTGATTTTGCTAAAATTGCAAAACCTATGACTGTAAACTTAAAGAAAGGTTCCACTATAAATTCAACCAATAAAGAATATTTAGAAGCATTTGAGAAATTAAAACTTCTTATTACATCAGACCCAATTTTAATTTACCCTAACTTTGAAAAATTATTTTCCTTAACAACAGATGCTAGCAATGTCGCCATAGGCGCAGTATTATCGCAAAATCATAAACCTATTTGTTATGCAAGTAGAACTCTTAATGAACATGAAATTAATTATTCAGCAATAGAAAAAGAGCTTCTGGCTATAGTCTGGGCCACTAAATATTTTAGGTCTTATCTCTTTGGTAGAAAATTCGAAATCCTTAGCGATCATAGACCATTAGTTTGGCTTCATAATATAAAAGAACCAAACATGAAACTACAAAGATGGAGAATAAAATTAAACGAGTTTGACTTCACTATTAAATATTTGCCGGGAAAGGAAAACCAGGTAGCTGATGCTCTGTCAAGAGTGAAGCTAGAAGAAAATTTTTTAGGAGAAACACCGGATAATACCGAGTCATTACCCACAATAGCAACAGTTCATAGTGCACATGAAGACAATCAGAATTATATAGAAATAACGGAAAGACCTTTAAACTATTACAATAGACAAATTGAATTTCATAGAGGAAACTCAAATGAAGTCAAATTGAGCCAATACTTTCATAAAACCAACCTTAAAATAATTTATAAAGAAATGACCCATGAATATGCAAAAGAATTAATTAAAGAATATTTGTGCTCTAAAAAAAGTGTTATTTATTTTCCTTGTGAAATGGACTTCATAATATTTCAAAATGCTTATATAGAAATCATCAGCCCAAACAACTTAACCAAAGTTATGAAAACTAGTACAATATTAACAGATGTCCAAACATTCGCCGAATTCAAGGAAATTGTCCTTAAAGCTCACGTAGAATTATTACATCCAGGAATAGAAAAACAAACAAGCCTTTTTAAAGAAAAATATTATTTTCCCGATTATCAGAGATTAATTCAGAATATTATAAATGAGTGTGAAATTTGTAACCTTGCTAAAACAGAACACAGAGATACAAAACTTACATTTGAATTAACCCCAGAGAAAAATATGTTATAGATTTTTACATGATCGATAATAAACAATTCTTATCTTGCATTGATATTTATTCCAAATATGCTGCTTTAATAAATGTCAACAGTAGGGATTGGTTAGAAGCAAAAAGGGCATTACTCATGATATTTAATGTAATGGGTAAACCAAAAGAAATTAAAGCCGACAAAGACTCTGCATTTATGTGCTCAGCATTGCAACTTTGGCTGCAATCAGAAGATGTAAGAATAACTATAACCACAAGTAAAAATGACGTTTCTGACATAGAGAGATTTCATAAAACTATTAATGAAAAATTAAGAATTATAAATTGTGAACGGAATCCTGAAAATATAATTACTAAATTTGAAACAATCGTTTATATTTATAATCATAAAACAAAACATAGCTCTACAGGTAGAACACCAGCAGACATTTTTATTTTCGCCGGAACTCCAAGTTATAATATTCAAGTGAATAAAATAAAGAAAATAAACAAGCTTAATAAAAATCGTCATACATTCGATATTGATACTAGGTATAGACAAGCTCCACTTATAAAATCTAAAACAACAAATCCTTTTAGGAAGACAGGCCAAATTACACAAACTGACGAAAAACATTATGTAGAAAAAGAAAATTAATACCAGCAAATATAATAATTCCAGATTTCCACCGGAAGACAACCCAGCTTAATAAAATTATCTTTTATATAATAACTTTATTATGTCTTATATATAACGCCATGTGTCAGAACATAGATATCAATCCAATTCAAGCAAAAAATGGATACTTAATTTTCCAAACAGGTAACATAGATCTGCCCACTAATTATGAATATCATTGTCTCACAGTCAATTTAACTAAAACTGAACAAACTTATAAAAATCTAATGGAACAAACACGAGAATTTGAACATTTGGATCAAATTCAATATCTAAAAGAAAAATTAAATAGAGAAATGAATGGAATAAAAATTGCTCAACGAAACAAAAGAGGACTTGCAAATTTTGTAGGTACCTTTTATAAATATTTATTTGGCACATTGGATCAACAAGATAGGGAAGAATTAGAATCAAAAATTGATAACTTGTCCGAAAATAGTATACAGATCAACGAATTAAATAAAGTTATTGATGCAATTAATAAAGGAATAGAAACAGTAAATCGTTTAAATGAAAACCAAAATGAAAACCAAAGGTTAGCAATCCTTATTTTCAATTTACAAGAATTTACAGAATACATAGAAGACATTGAATTAGGAATGCAATTTACAAGATTAGGCATATTCAACCCAAAGCTCCTAAAACATGACCCGCTTAAACATATTAATTCAGAAAAATTGTTAAATATTAAAACATCTACTTGGTTACAAGTTAATACTAACGAAATATTGATAATTTCTCATATTCCTCGTACTATTATTAAAACCCCCATTTACAAAATTTTACCGTATCCGGATCAGAATCAGAATATAATAACCGAAACATTGCATGATAAATATTACATAAAAAATCAGCAAGTCTTTAAAGTAAAAACAAAAGAAATAGTAAATAATAAATGTATAATAGGTCTCTTAAGACAAACAAATACAGAATGTAGATATAAAAAAATGTACAAGAACTTCGAATTAAATTATATTGAACCCAACATTATAATAACATGGAATTTACCAAAAACTTTGTTAAATCAGAATTGTATAAATAAAGATCTAATAGCAGAAGGAAACAATATAATAAAAGTATTCAACTGTTCTATACAAATAGAAGATGTAATAATAACAAATACTATGCTTGATTACACCCGAACTATTTATGTAAACAACAACATAACTAAACTCGAACCTTTATCGTATATCGTAGCCAAAGAAATATTCCAAAACCACTCAAAACAATATTTTAAAACTCAAACAATTTTACTAATACTACTAGTAGTAATAATTATTATTATAATCATATATTTGATTTATAAATTTAAGAACATCCCAAAAAGGATAATAATTAATTATAAAAAACAAAAGGTTATAACTCCCGAAGAAGAAACTATAAGTTCAGAGAATAAAGAACATGACCTACAGTTATACCCCAAACTAACCGCCTGAGGACAGGCTAAATTCTTAAGGATGGGGAAGTAACATATCAACAAAATTTCTTTAAGTGTATATCAGTAAATTTTGTAAACCAATTTTGTAAACCGAAGCTGAAGCCTTTTGTATTGAAATTCGTAATCCAGCTGCAAATTGCATCATTCCAATTTTTGTAAAAACATAAACATTTAATTTTTCAATTCGGCTGAAAACAGTCTCATTTAAGATTTCCAATTTCTAAGAGCCACTTCAGATTGAAAACCAAAACAATATTTTGGTAAACAGAATCCCGACTCAAATCTTTCTCACTCCTTTTAAGTGAAATAAAACTAAACAGCTCAAACCATTCTTAAATGGGCATCCACTTCACAGGAAATTTCACATTTTCTTGTCACCTCGATTAATTGAGACCCAAAGTCTTCCACGTCAACTGACACCTCAAGTAATAGGTTCCGACTCAATCGATTTCCTTCAGAAAACAAAGCCTCTCTGAGAGAAAAGCTTCTTTCGAGCTTTGATCTGCAAAAAGCTTCAGCAAGGGTAGCTATAAAAGGGACTTAGAGCCCCAAAGTTAAGTTAGTTCTGAAACTCCAAAAATTCTAAGCAGTTTTAAAAATCACACTGTATCAAAAACGGAACTCAAATAAAAATATATTTTTTTTCAAACTATTTTTGAAGAAGATATTTAATTATATATATAAAATTCAACACGCCTCCTTAAATTTATAATGTAGAATACTTTTTTACTTCATTACTACCTTATTTGATTACCATTAACTTTTTACAGTATGACTTATTATATTTAACAAGTTGTTACAATAATTTTAGCGATTGTCTATTGTTAAAAAAATTAACTTTACATATGCTTTTGGTTAATATATCAGCTAAATTTTTATCTGAATCTACTTTTACAATATCTATTAAGCCTTTATTATAGCTCTCATTTATGTAGTGATACTGAACTGCAATGTGTTTCGAATTTTTAGTAAAGTTCCCGAATTTAGCTATAGCGATTGCGCCTTTATTATCTTCGTAAATTTTTATGGGTTGACTGAATTTTTCTTTAAATGAATCCATTAATAAATTTCTAGTAAATAATATTTCAGTTAAATCTTCTGACATAGCAGTATATTCAGCAAAAGTTGAACATTCCACAATTGAATTTTGTTTTCTTGCCTTCCAGAAGATTGGGTTTCCTTGGAACCTTATAACAAAACCCGTTGTTGATTTTCAATCAATACAATTTTTTTTTTTTCCTACTTGATTTTCTCAATGTCTGAATATTATCTACGTAATTGTATTGACTCTGATTCAGATTTTTGTTTTCTAACTTTGCTTTTTCAGATTGCTCATTGTTGGGCCAAGCAGCCACCAAAAAATGCATATAAAATAATTATAATGTGCTAAGCTGCAGCTGTTGTTATCAGCTTGTTTCGTCTCTGTTTTGTCCCCAGTTTCGCATGCGCTTTATTGTTATTTGTAGCGTATGCGCTTTGGGGAGCTTTGGTTGAGCTTCTGCGCAAGCTCTTGGTTTGGCGTTTGTTGTGATTTGGAGTTGATTGGATTAGGGTTGAATTGAGCCCAAAATAAATATATTGAAACTATAATTTGAAACGCGTATAGTTATTCGGCTGCTATTAAAAACTATTAATAGCTCAACATTTGGTGACCCCGACGTGATTATCATCCCGTTCAATTATCGTGATCAGCATTAAAAGTGCCGCTGGAACACCGATGTTGGTTTTTTTTGTCGCAAAGTTGCATTTTAATTTAATTGCACAATGGAATCTGGAGCTGAAGCTACTGCATCTGCTGCGCCAAGCCGTGAAAGGATGCTGCGGAGACGCGCAGAGGTAACATGTCAGGAAATGGAGGTACTGCATCGGAAGGTCAAGGCTGCGATGCAGACCGACGATTCAACCATTCTGGCCCTCGAGTCTATGGAGAAGCGTCTGCGCGACCGTTTCACCACGCTGCAGGAGGAATTGGAGGAGCTAAATTACAGCGAGATCGGGAGCGATTTATATTGGCGATTCTTTCGGGTTACTTTGGCGATGCGGGTTGCTGCTCACTCTACGCTTTTGGATGCTACCAGTGGTGATGGGATTTCAAACGCTCCATATAGGCCTGCTCCCTCATAGCCCCCATTGCCAATGCCAACATTTAGCGGCGGCTATGCCGAGTGGCCGGATTTCTGCGCCCTATTTAGGACAACCATTGACAGCCACCCGCACTTGACCAAGATGGAGAAGCTCAGATGGCTCATTTCCTGCCTGCGGGACTCAGCCCTGGAGACTGTGAGGGCGCTTGAGATTACCGACGCTAACTATGATGTTGCCCTTGACCTTTTGCGCAACCGTTTCAGCAACCGTCGGTTAATCTTCCAGGCTCACATCAACGAGATCCTGGAGCTAAGGGTGGTTGAGCCGGGATCCGTTGCTACTCTTCGGGAGTTATCCGACCAATTCAATGGACATATGCAGGCCCTCATGGGTTCCGGGACGTCGGCCGAAATTTAAGGGTGCCTCCTCATCCAGATCATCTTCCAAAAGCTGGACCCTGCTACAAAGGCCAAATGGGAAGACTCTCTGGCAGGAAGCACAGATGACAGCCTTCCATCTTGGGAGTCTATGGCATGATTCTTAGAGCAAAGGTGCCGGACTCTCGAAAGCGTTGACTTTTCTTTGGCGTATTCACCAGTTAACCAAGTAGGCCGAGGTAGATCGTCCAATAACCGATCCTCGTGCATGGTTATTAACGCGAGTCCTGCTCTATGCGCCCTGTGTGGTGTTTTGGCGCACGGGCTTCCTGCTTGTGCAAAGTTCAGTGCTTTGCCAATTGAGGAACGGTACGACGAAGTGCGGCGTCTGGCTCGCTGTTTTGTTTGTCTGGAGGATGGCCATCTCGCTCGCGGATGCTCAGCTTCCTGAACTTCAGCTTGGCCGCTCCAAATGCTCCACAACGGTGGCCGGTTTCGGCGGCGCTGGATTTGAAACAGATGGAGCATCCGTTAATGTGTGCTTGAAGTCCCGCCTTAGCACATATTCAGTGGAAATTGAGGCTGTTG
Organism: Drosophila ananassae; assembly: GCF_017639315.1. Lineage (NCBI taxonomy): Eukaryota > Metazoa > Arthropoda > Insecta > Diptera > Drosophilidae > Drosophila > Drosophila ananassae. The sequence continues at coordinate 274,784 of NW_025319056.1, forward strand.
TAGCTTCACATATAACGGACTATCAGCCTAGCCAGGACATAGATGCTTCGGGCTGGAAGATTCCTGGCAATATGGATCTAGCTGACCCCAACTTCCACAAAACGCAGCGAGTGGACCTGCTGATTGGAGCCGGCTTATTCTTTGATCTGTTGTCGGCTGGCCAAATCCAGTTAGGTCACGGGCTCGCAATTGCTCAGAACACTCGATTTGGCTGGGTGTTTTCTGGCCACGGTGGTCTATCACGGGATGTGTCGGCGCTCTGTGGTAGGGAGGACAACCCATGGAATAACCTCTGCAATAATGTGACTGCTGCCCCTTCCAACATTGTTATTGAAGGCCCACCCTTCAATGGGGGGAGGATGTTGGGCCAAGCAGCCACAAAAAAATGCATATAAAATAATTATAATGTGCTAAGCTGCAGCTGTTGTTATCAGCATGTCGTCAGCATGTAACCTACAAGTATTCCGACCTTAGCTTTGTCATCCCATTTGCTTTTTCTTAAAACTTCTGGTATTCTAGCAAATACTCTGCTGCCGTAGATTTTTAAATTATTAACATTTGGCTTAATTCTGAAGAATATTTCGAAAGGTGTTTTGTTTTCTTGTGTGTTGGATATTGATCTGTTCTTTAAATAGGCTACTGCTTTCATAATTTCGGGCCAGAAGTGCCTATTTACTTTAGCTTCCCGCATAAGACATCTACTCATGTCCATAGCTGACCTGTTATATCTTTCTGCTACGCCATTTAGTTAATGTACATATGGAGGACAAGTTAGTATCTATATTCCTTTATCCCTTATGAAAGTGTATATGTCTTTGTTTAAATACTCCTTTCCGTTATCACACTGTAATTTTTTCACACATTTGTTAAATTTATTTTTTTTTTCTTTGAAACAATTTACCGTGTCTGATTTATTTTTGATACAATAAAGTCTAGTGCACTTGCTATAATCATCTACGAATGTTAGAAAATACTTTTCTCCACCATAGCCTTTAGTATGCGGTCCATTTAAGTCTGTATGAATTGTTTCGAGAATTTCTTTAGATTTTATTCTATTGTTTTTAAATGGTTTATTGAACATTTTAGATTGTAAGCAGTTTGCTCACTTCATCTCAGTTCTTTCTAGCTTATCTGGCAAACCTTCTAATAATTTTTCCGAAACTAAATCATCTAAATATTTAAAGTTTATATGGCCACATCAAGCGTGAGTACATTCAACGCAAATGCTAAAGGAGTCTGTTTCAGTTGTGGCAAATATGGAGTTGTTTACTTTATTAGCTACGACTACTAATTAATTATGCTGATCATATATTTTTGCATTAATGATTTTTGGCATCAATGATATTGTTTTTCGTTATTCTTGATACGCTTAATAAATTCTCCTGAATTCCATTTACATAGTAAACATTTTTTAACTCTACAGTTTTATTTTTATAGTAGGTTTTAAAAGTTAGTTTGATATTACCAATTTTGGTAGCTTTTAAAGTTTTGCCATCAGGCAGCTTAACGTCGATAGCAATTTTTAGATCCTGATAACTCACGAAATATTTGTCGCTTTTGGTTATATGGTCCGTACAGCCGCTGTCCAAGATCCAATTTAATTGATAAGCATTTTCGCTTGGGTCCTTGAAGTCACATCCACTTGGTCCATTAGATGCAGGATGATGTAACTCGACAGAACATGCTGGGCTCGATTCGTTGCCTGAAGTCTCGTTCACGTATCCTCGGTGAGATCCCCTGCCTCTGCTGTAGCCTCGTGACCTGCCATGGAAATTTGCCCGTTTTCCTCTGCCCAGGTTGTGATAAAAACCTCTGTTTTATCCAGTTTGAATAGCAGCTTGCTTGATTTCCTTGATTTAGATAGCAGTTTTAGCAGGTAGCAAACTGAAACTGACTCCTTTAGCATTTTCGTTGAGTGTACTCACGCTTGATCATTTAGACGTCTCGCTTTTGTTGAAATTTTTCTCTTTTATTTTTCTTTTTACATATTCAAATGTTCTTTGTTGCTCTGGTACAATATCTATAAAATCACCAATATAGCTGTAGTTCGGCGGCAATGCTTTCATAAGATATCTCATTTTTTGTGCTTCTTCCAAAACTCCATCTACTGCTTTAAAATCATTTATAGCCTTCTCAAAATCAACAAAGAAGTCATCCACTTCTGTATAATTGCCGAATTTTATTTCTTCTATTTTGCCTCTTTTAATGATCTGGAGCGCCGTTGATTTCGTTGTGTAAATACAATCAAACTTTTTCATCATCTCATAGAAAAATCAGCCTATAGTTCACCTATGTATTCCAACTGTCTGTCAGTGACTGTACTCATAATCATCATCCTCGCTTTTATGTCTCTCTTAGTCCATTCCGCTTCATCTTCCTTATCGGTCTTCATCTTTGTTGCTTGTTGTTTGCATTCTTTGTATTCCAGCAGAACCATCAATCTCAGTTTCCAACTTGTGAAGTTTGTTCCATCGAAGACGGGTATTAGGGTGTCTTCAATTCTTGCTTGAGCAGCCATAGTCTTTGTCTTTTTGTCTTTTTCAATTTTTATAGCAACACCTTGCATTGATCAGTTTTTTGAATTCGGTGAAGAATTCCTAAAGCACTTTTATAGCTGTTCTGTTTTCTTTTATTGTCTTTTATATTTCTTTCGATTTTAGTTGTAGTTCTTCACTTGGTCTTTGTCACGTTTTTTTTTCCAACATTTTTTAATCTGTTTGCATCCACGTGTTCCTTTGTAATGTATGTGAGTATATGCTTACTATGATGATCGATTTAATTAAATGCCTTCAAACACGCTTCACTTTAATGCAGATGTTCTTATTTTTAGTATATATTTTTTTCCTTAAATTTGAATCTTTTCGTTCGACGTGCCTCTTTGTCGTAGATTTGTGTGTATGAGTTCGCAAGCTCTTTCCTTGGACTAAACATTTTCTTTTAACTGTTTATTCTTATTTTATACCAAAACTATTCACTTTTCCTTTACTTGTTTAATAAACCTTGTTTAATTAACCTTGCTCTGCTACCATGTTGATATTCGAGTTTTTATTTAGGAAAAGTTGATCTTATTCGTTCAAGCTCTTTACTGAAGAAAAAGTAAAGCTTAATTACAATCGTTATCGATAAGGTCTAATTCACAATAGCTTATTATAATATTATATAATATACGGAATATCTTATTTACAGTAGCTTAAATATAAGAAATCTAGATTATTATATTATATTTATACAATTCAACAAAACTCATGTCTTTTTACCGATCTCTAGTCCTCACCAGGCTATGTACTTCCTCTGTGGGAATGACTTAGAACGACTAACTCAGGTTAACGATCTGGGTGTCCTATTAGATTGTAAACTTAAATTTACCGACCATATATCTACCATGATTAAAAAAGCTATGGGTGTGCTTGGTTTTATTAAATTATTGTCAAAAGAATTTAATGAACCGTACATAACAAAAACTTTATATACATCATTGGTCGTCCGATTCGTAAGTATGGATCGTGAGTCTTGAATCCTCAATACGGAGTACACCGAGATCACATAGAATTTTTTTTTTTTTTTTTTTAATTAAACTTTGCTTTTATTTATTGGATCTTCTCTTAATTTTGAGACTAACAATAAGTTTTCAAATCTTAACATTAACATTTAACTAACAGTAGACTAAGACTGCATTCTGGTTGCGCGTTCCTCAAGACGGTCGCTGGGTGGGTAGGTCATTGCGACGAAGTCGTGATTGGTTGCTCAACCGAACGTACCACGGTGCCCCGGTGATTGTTCTCAAGATCTTCGACTGAGCTCGCTGGACTATGTCAATATTGCTATTGCTGGCATTCCCCCATAACTGGGAGCCGTACATCCATATAGGTTTAAGTACCGAGTTATACAGCAGGACTTTATATTCAAGGCAAAGGGGAGACCGAGCGTTGATAAGCCAATGAAGGCTGCTGGCTTTTAGCTTTAGGTGGGTTCTTTTAGCTTCTATGTGCCGACGCCATGTGAGTCTTCTATCGAGGTGTACTCCTAGATATGTTACCTCGTTTGCTTGCGGGAGTAGGGTGTTGTTTAGCGTAAGGGGCGGGCAGTTTTGCCTATTCAAGGTGAACGTAACGTGCTTGCATTTTTGTTCGTTTACTTTAATTCGCCAGTCTGATAGCCATTTTTCAACATCCACCAGATGAAGAGCTAGCTGCGCAGTTGCTTGCATCGGGCATTTTGAGCGGCTAAGAATAGCTGTATCATCAGCAAACGTATATGTTGTTAGTCGTGTGCTTGTCGGGATGTCTGCTGTGTAGAGAACATATAATGTTGGTCCGAGTACACTTCCTTGAGGAACTCCAGCTTCAATAGTGAATTCGTCAGATATATCACTGTTGCACCTCACAGCAAATTTTCTGTCGTAAAGGTAAGACTCTAAAAGCTTGTGGGTATTACAAGGGAGCATTGTCTTGATTTTGTACATTAGACCTTCTAGCCAGACTCTATCAAATGCTTGAGAGACATCTAGAAATATTGCGGTACAGTACTCGCGTTTTTCGAATGCATTCCGAATTTCTGCTGTTATCCGGTTGACCTGCTCAATTGTTCCGTGCTTTTCACGAAACCCAAACTGATGTGACGGGATTCCTTCTGGTGGATGCGACTTTTCAGCTCCTTATAGACTGGGCATCCTCTATAATTAGCAGTGTGGTTGCCACCGCAGTTGCCGCACTTTTTCGAGTTGCTGTCATCTTTGCTCGCTGGGCAGTTTGCGGAGTCATGAAGCTCTCCGCAAACTACACACACCGGGCGCAGTTTACAGTATGACCTTGTGTGGCCATATTCCTGGCAGTTCGCACATTGTACCGGGCCATTGCGTTTGTGCGGTTCCTCAACTGTAATTCTGCGGTGCAGCAGGTACTGAAGATTGTATATTGGGTGCACTTCGTATTTCTTCAGGAGCATGGTTTCTGGTTCGAGCTCAACCTTAAAGCTTTTTAGCTGATATGTGTAAAAGTTCTTTTTATTCTCGGTTAGATATTTTAATAATACTCTGTAGTTATCTTCAGACTTCATTTGAACTTTTGTTTCTTGAATGTTGCCCTTTACAAGGGGTATTATGTGGAAGTTATCCTTACCAATAAGCTCAATAATTTTGTTGACAAGAACATTGGAACTTTTTTCGCGTATATAGATAGGCGGAGGTTTTGGCTTCCTTTTCTCAACTTCAGTGGATTCGCCCGCCTCAACCTCATCGGCGTCTGCCAAGATTTTAAATCGGTTTGAGTTAATGGGCGTTTCTTTTGCTGCTAGGCTAGCATTGCCACGGGTTATTTTGCGTTTGGAATTGAGGGGGCTCAGCTTCCTTTTGATTTGGATGTAGCGATCCATGCCAGTCTGCACAGCCGGCTTAATATAGTCATTGTTTTTGTTTTGGTTTTCGGGCAGCGCGGACGTATTACTATTTGCGCTGCTAGCTGATGACGTCGTTAAACGCGCTGTCGATACAGTTGCGGTTGTTGTTGTTGTTACTGTTGACGTTGTCAAAGAAATTGAGGTGCTAGTTACTGCACTCTTTGGCTGCAGAGACATCGATGGTATCGAGGGGGAGCGGGAACGCGCTCTCTCGCTCTCTACGTTTAAGAATTCGGTCAATTTGGGGGTAATTGACCGCGCTTGATCAGAGCTTGCATGGTTTTCGGTTGCTTTAAAAGAGAATTACGCGTTGTTTCTTTGTACTGAGAGCCGTCTCTCGTCTTGCTCACGTTGACGTTGTGTGCGAACGTCGTTTAAGCTCATTGCAGTCGAGATTGATTTAGTTTGAGTTTTGAGAGTTGTGTTTTATATTAATTAATTAATTAATTAATCAATATAAACATTAGCGATTTCATCGCAAAAAGCGTCTTTTCGCGTTATTGTAGATTTCTTAGACCAGTCACTGCACTTTTATGATTTTATTGAATATTTTTTCCCGGAGCACAATAAAAAACACGTCTGCATGCGACGACAGTCGGCCGAATTCATAGAATCTGTACAAAAAAACTTCCTGACTTTCGCCCTTAGGGGACTAAATTGGGATTGCAAATCTTCACCTCCCCTCTTATCATAGTAGACTTTTATTAATCAACTTACCTTTATTAACAAATCGTAGAACGATGTCATGGATGTCATGTTTCAACACATCATGTTCTTTTCAGTTTCTGGGGCAGTTGAATTTATTGAACTTCGGTCGCGATCACGTCGGGGTTATCAAATATAACGCTACTATCCTTCTCATAGCGGCCGAATGAAACAATTTCAAATTCCGGTTTATTATTTATAAAGGGTTAATTCCGAGCAATATAACAATAGCGGCCCGTGAATATCAACTCTAAAATATACAAGTAAGAACTAAGAGCTTGGTCGCAGAAGCTCTTCCAAAGCTCCCAAAAGCACATGCGTTACAAATAACAACAACTTGTGCTAAACTAGGAGCGAAACTGGGCGAAAGACAGATAAAAATAAAGGCCGCTGCAGCTAAATAAATTATCAATAACCTAATCGGCTTTGTTGGTGGCTGCTTAGCCCAACACGCATCATGACTTTGCCGTGGTGAGAAACTGGTTAGGTCGGATGTTTCACCTATGTTTCGTTTCTGATCCTGATGGAATTACTCTTTCCAGAACTTTGCCCCTTTCTAATCCGGAGGATCCAAATCATCCCACTCTTGAGGTTTTAATGGAAAACAATAGCTTTATTGTCCTAAGTTTTCACTTTAATCTTATAAAGTTCATTTCTTCCGTAAGGCTGACTTTATGAAATTAAATAAGTTCATTTCGGAATTTGATTGCCTTGCCTTACAAAAATTTTAATATGCTTAAATATATTTTTCGATGTTTTCGTGCCGTGGAAACATCCGTCCGCTTCAACTATTCCGCCTTGGCACCTATTAAATTTAAAGAACGTCAAGAAAAGACTTTAAAACATAAAATTTCTGGCTGTACAGTTACGGCAAAGTTATTAGGCATCCTTAATGAAACTGCCATTAAAGAAGAAATACCGGACCTAGGTCTACGACTAAAATTCCGCCATAAGCTTTAGTTTTGGAAAAAGCAAAAGGTGAGTAAATACCTATATATGTATGTATATATAAAATACATGAGTCGAACCGTTTGTATTAACTTCAATCTTATATATTTTTACCTTCAACTAACTGAACTATCAGATATATTTAAGACATCTGACACTTCCGAATTTGATGTAGAAGTGGCCAAAAGCTTAAATGCTTGTGGCGAGTCAACCGACAACCGATTGTATCTGAAAACCATTCGGGCATACCAATCGTCCTCAATGAGGACGACCAAAAAAACTAAATGAAACTGACAAAGGATGAAGAGATAGCTTTGACGGATTAAGTAATTTGGACTCTTCTTATCATCAAGCATTCTACATCAATGTATACAGAATTTCATACTGCAACCGACTTCTCGTACCATACGCCCAATCTGGTTGAAAACTTTTAGTCGATACCAGAGCCGACGTTTTGATCATTCCCTCCACCACAATTTACAAAAATATTCAAAACGCCAATGGCCATACACTCTTTGCAGCGAACGGCTTAGAAATAAAAACATACGGCACCATACGCTTGATACTGGTCCTAGGACTACGTCGTCCTTAAACTTGGAATTTAACACAATGAATTTAACACAATCACACATCATCAATGACCAGCGTCACTGACGTCATCGACACCAAAGGAAGGGCAATGGTAAAAGCCATTACAAACTTCCCCTTACCCAAGGTGCCCAAAGAATTACAAAGATTCCTCGCTAATGCTATTCAACATCTAGCTCCACTGGTAATACATCATGCTAATACCAGGTAATAAATAAAACGATTCCACCCCAATCAACTGGACAACAAAAACGATGGAAAATTTCAACAATTGCAAAAATTCCTTAGCACAAGCTGCGCTTTGGCACATCCTGCTCCGGACGCAAACCTGTCGCTAAGCACAGACGCGAGCAACATAGCAGAGGGAGCGGTTCTACATCAAGTCATCAACTCCGAATACCAACCAATGGGATTCTTCCGCATTAAGCTCTCAGAAATGCAACGAAAATATAGCACATATGACCGGGAACTTCTAGCAATCTACTTCGAAATAAAACATTTCCGTCACATGCTGGAAGGCAGGGTTTTTCACATCCGTACAGATCACAAACCCTTCGATCAAAAATCCGAAACAAACATCCTCACGGCAACTTTGCCAATTGACTCCAAAAACTACTCAATTGCAACACCAGCTTGCTTCAGTTAAAAGCAGTAAATATTCCTCATGCACAAAACTGAAAAATTTGCGATATATCTACTTTTAGCGTAATGCCTATCATACCACAGCCACTTAGAAACAAAATCATCGAGAATCTACACAACATTGTACACGGTGGAGTTAATAACGACTATAAAACAACATTTAAGACAACAATTCGTTGTCCCTCTGTGCATAAAGAAGTATCCGAGTTCGTCAAATACTGCATTCCTTGCCAAAGATCAAAAATCACCTGTCACATTCGTTCACCTCTTCAACACTTCACACTACCCAACCAAAGATTCGAGCACATCAATCTGCAACTTATTGGACCACTTCCACAATCTGGCCCGTACAGATACTACCTCACATGGCCAGAAGCCATCGCTATTGAAGACATGCAAGCCGATACCGTAGCATCTGCCCTTATTCACTCCCGGATCTACAGATTTGGCATACCGGCTAGAATCACAACGGATCAATCAAACAATTCGAATCTAAGCTATTTAATGAATTGTCAAGGCCACTAGGTATCGATCACATACGTACCACCGCTTACCATCCACAAGCAAACGGAATCATCAGACGCTGGCATCGAACATAAAAATATATCATATATCGTTAATCTGACTTTGCCTTCCTGAGCTTTATTCTCTAACCGTGCAACCCGTTACATCATTGCTACTCTGAAGCGGTTATTCGTCAAAGCGCATCTTTTTTGTATAACGGACGTACGGTTTTGCCGAACTACTAGGTACAGTAAACCATCCCTAATACTGCACGAATGGTCTCTGCCGCACCGCCTCTGTCTATTTGGGGACGGCTGGGCTCAATCAAAAGGGGCGTGGGTGAGGGCACGGCAATGTAGACCAAGTACGTTACGGATTTTCTTGTACACAGAGATGGGGAAGTCGGAAAGGAACGAAGGGAGTAGGCCGATCCTGGGTTATTAATTCTACTGACCATGATGCATAAAAGACTGGAAGTTGTGGTCCTTCGTCTATACAATCCCAACCATGTAGACGATTCACTAAACAGTAGGGTTCTACCTATATTCAACTGCAATGTTCGGATCCGAAGTGCTCCAAGTAAAATATATTAGTTCATGTTCATTTCATATATTTGGATATTCTCAAAATTACCGGTAGCTAAACTAAAATTACAACTTATCTTCATAGTTTGGGATAGAAAGGCAGAACATAACATGGGGTTTCCCATTGTAATTTTGTATGTGTATGTAACTATTACTCTCGTTGTTTACTCACTTAACTTTACCGATTCTCCATCCATCGTTGGGCCCGAGATGACGTAGGTGATCTTTGCTGTTGACTTTATGCTATAAGAAAATCGTACAATGGGGAAATCTGATCTCTCTTTCGAGGCTGGGTTGGTTTGCTTAGAGACTAAGTTCAATGATAAGGTCCTACACTAATTAATTCATACTAGTGAAAGACTGCATCTATGCAAGAAATTTATGAAATACAATTTTTAGTAATAAAACAAAGGAAATTATTATTATGGTGGGAGTTGATACTAATTGGCGCAGCTATCGAGGTTCGCCGTGGAAATTATTATTATGGTTGGGAGTCGATACTTTGTGGCGCAGCTATCGAGGTTAGCCGTGGAAATTATTCGCGTCAATCTGCGTTAATGACAATATTGACACACATACATGATCGCAGGCATGGACTTCGTGCTTAGAACTAAATACTTGGCTATGTGGGTACTATGCCGGCTCGCAAAATCATGACGGCAGCTCGCTTAAGCCAAAAAAAAGAGAAAACGTCTGCATCCGTTGATTGCTACTGCAGCTGTTGAGCGTCACCTTATCGCCAACCGGGGGAAAAATCAGAAATGGGGTACGGTGCACTGATGGTACGATGCGCCACTAATTCCGCGGGTTTTGGTGGTGCTACTGCCTCCTGACTGATCCGGCGTCCGATCCGAGGCCACTTGCCACGCGGAGAGCCTATCAGGCTGATCCTGATCAAATGGGCTACCTGACAAGGGATTTGTCAGGTTTTAAACTTGCACTATTTTAAATACTAGGAGTCTCACCTTAGGAATTTTTAACCCCGACACAAACAATCAGTTTTTCTTATTAAACTGTCAAATTTTCTGGATGAATTGCCTTCACTGCCGCGGCTCAGAGGCTCGGAGGCTGTTCGCTCGGCAAAAGACCAGAATAAAGTGAATTCTGCGAGCGTGGGTGCGTAAGTAGTTATTGGTCAGCTGCTGATAACGATGTCCTCAAGTACGGGTAATGTGGTTGTCCATGGCGGTTGCCTAAGGGGTTGGTAGGGGGTGGGAGTTACTAACTCCGTTGTTACTACCCTTGAGGCAAAGTAATCCATTTTACAAATGAATTGACTTTTAAGAGTTATTTATTGTATGAAGCTCAAACTTAAATTGAAACTTTAAGCTAACAAAATATATTTCATAGCGGCCACGCAAATATGCAGTGTTCGCCGGCTATGCACGGGCATCCGGCCAGACGCTGTGTCAGCAGTTTGGCCAGAGCGTGCTCTTAAGTAATCGGACATTGCCGTTGCGCGGTTAACTTCAGTTAACTTGTACAGTCATTCCCTGCTGCAGTAAAGCTTCCCGACCTAACGGTAAGATCGCATGACTTTCTAACTACTCTCGGTCAGTGGATGCGTGGGTAACTGGGGTTTGCTTGTTTCTCTTTAATTCTTTTTCCTCCCTTCTCTCTCCACACAGTAAGGGTAAGAAATATTGGCCTGCCTAGGAAGTCATTTTTATACCCTTGCAGAGGGTATTATAATTTTGGTCAAAGGTGTGCAACGCAGTGAAGGAGACATCTCCGACCCTATAAAGTATATATATTATTGATCAGGATCACCTCCTGAGTCGATATGAGCATGTCCGTCTGTCCGTCTGTCTGTCTGTCTGTTTCTACGCAAACTAGTCTCTCAGTTTTAGAGCTATCGAGTTGAAACTTTGCACAAAATATCTTATGTACAAAATTTCATAAGGATCGGCCGACTATATCCTATAGCTGTCATAGAACGATCGAAATTGGCATAACTTTGGTGTTTTATAAGTTAGAAAGATGGGACGTGGTACAGATTCTATTTTGGACAAAATAATCTGATTTGCCAAATTTCATAAGGATCGGCAGACTATATACGATCTGCTATATATCTAATAATATAAGATGCGTGGCGCCACCTAGCAGACTGCGACTCAACTGCAAGGGTATATAAACTTCGGCTCCGCCCGAAGTTAGCTTTCCTTTCTTGTTAGATATTTGTTTTTAGTTTCTTTTCACTCACCCCAATATTGTGATCCTCGATGAAGGCCTTCATGTTGGTGTCGGGTATATGATGGGGTGTTTAGTTTAAATAGAGGTTGAATTTATAAATTACAACTAAATTAATATGCTGCAAGCCGTTCCGTTATTTACATTTTTGTTTTTATTTTTTTTTTTTTTTTGCTATCTAAATTTACATGTCAATGTTTGGGTTACTTTTAGTTGACAATTAGACTTAGGTAGTTAATTTATTATTATTCTATTTTATAGATATGACTTCATTTTTTTGTATGTTTTTTTTTTTTGTTTTTTATATTAATTTTGAGAAAAAGTGTATGATGCAGATTCAATCATAAAAATATTACTTAAACTCCTCGAAGACGACTTTTATTAGCTAGGCCCTCCGAAGATATATATATATATATACCTCTATATACGTATACATGTACGATATCAGAAATCGCACTGGTTTTATGCTTTTATATGCTTTTAACTTTTAAAACTTTTAACTATCGAGTTGAAACTTTGCACAAAATATCTTATGTACAAAATTTCATAAGGATCGGCCGACTATATCCTATAGCTGTCATAGAACGATCGAAATTGGCATAACTTTGGTGTTTTTTAAGTTAGAAAGATGGGATTTGGTACAGATTCTATTTAGGGAAAAACAATCCGATCTGCCAAATTTCATAAGGATCGGCCGACTATATACGATCCGCTATATATATAATAATATAAGATGCGTGGCGCCACCTAGCAGACTGCGACTAACCTTCAAGGGTATATCAACTTCGGCTCCGCCCGAAGTTAGCTTTCCTTTCTTGTTTTTTCTTATTTTTATATATATGGTGTGCTCGCTACACACCCCTCTCCTACAGTTTGAATCGAGGGAACACCCTATTTTCTTGCCATTTATGTCCTCCAGCAAGTAACATGAATGGCCTAGTTTCTTCTTAATTCGGGCTCTCATTCCCACTGGGGCAAGATTGGCATTCAAATTTTCAACTGCCTTGCTTAACAAGAAATTCCTTTTGATGACATTTTGCCCCACCTCAAAGGTTCGCGGTCGACATCTCAAATCGTAACTTCGTTTATTTCGTTCGTAGGCTTTCGACACATACTTATCATACTTATCTATGTTCGATTTGATTTGCTGGAATTCGTCAGCTCTGGGGAATCTAGCAGGAGGAGGTTAAGCATGTGTTGGCCAAAAACTGCGAAATAAGGTGAAATCCCTATCGATTTGTGGATGGACAGACCACTCGCGTCTTGATATAAGCTCTAATGGCTGCATTTATTGACCTATTTACGCGTTTAGCTTCACCAGTGAAAAAGGAAGTCAGTGATTTCGCGACTCTTGAATTGAGTTCCGTTATCACTGACGATAATTTCGGGCACTCCAAAACATGTAAATATGTCCTCCTTTAGGATATCTATTACTGTCTTTGATGTGAACTTCTTAACCGCTTTCAAAAATGTAAATTTAGAGAAATGGTCGAGGATAATCAATATGCCTATGTTACCTCTTTTTGTTCTAGGAAATGGTCCTATGAAAGGTAGGTAAAAACGTTGGAAAGGTTGTTCCCTTGTTGTAAAAGCTCCCATTGGGTGTTTGAAAGGTCGATTTGGTACTTTGGTCGTTTGACCCACCTGACAATTTTTGATATAATTTTGAACGTCTGTTGCCATGATGGGCCAATAGAATCTTCGACTACTTCAAATACATGTCCTTCAATATACATTCGGAATTTCTGAATAGCTAAAACTATGGCTAGGCATTCCAGTTCTGTCAAAGTGTAGTTACGCTTATTTAGTTTTTAGTCATACATACATGTATGGGACGCTCCGATCCTGAATCATCTTTTTGGGCTAGGACCACACCTACACCATATTAAGAGGCATCACATTGCACAATGAATGGCTTATCATAATCTGGAAAACTCTCATATAGCCGCTCAGTACGAGTCCAGAGTGTTATTGGCAATCCCTGGCATCTAGATCGGCGTCACTGGATGACTCAAAAATGGAGCAGAGCACAGTTGCTTCTTGATCTCCTCAAAAGCTGCTTGTGCCATAGGATTCCACTGTAGGGATTTTCCTTTTAGGAGTTCGGTCAAGGAAAATGTAATCGTTGAATAGTTAGAAGAAATCGTCTGAGTTGTCGTTGGTTCTGAGGGATTGGAAATTCTTTAACAGCAGCAATTTTGTCTGGTTTGACTCGTAAGGTTCCTTCTCCAACTATATAACCAAGGTAGTCCACCTGTCTAAGACAAAACTGGTTTTGTTTATGTTTATAGTTAGTCCTGCCTTCAGTAGTTGAGTGGCTACTTAAGATAGGTGTGATAGGTTGGATTCGAAACTATTCGATAGAATCAACAGGTCGTCTAAACAGACTAAAAGGTTCTACTTGAGATTAGGTCCATTAACCTGCACATTGTTTGGGGTGCATTCGTCAATCCGAATGGCATCCTCTTGAATTGGTACAATGGTCTGTTCGGTATGGTAAAGGCAGTTTTTGCTCGAGAATCTTTGTCGAGGCATATTTGCCAAAAGACGTCTTTAAGGTCAATCTTAGATATGCAGTGAACCGGTGGAAGACGGCTGAGGAGTCCTTCATTATAGGAATAGGATAGGCATCCCTCACGGTTATTAAGTTTTCGAGCATCCAAACACAAACAAACCATGCCTGGCTTGACGTGAAGCATAACCGGTAAAGACCATGGTGAACTAGGTGCTTCCTCAATTACGTCCATTTCAAGCATGCGATCTATTTCGTCACAAAGCAATTTCTCTCTTGCGGGCTTATTTGGCTTAGCGTCGGCTACTTCACTGTTATGTTCGATTAACGACGTGCATCCTAGTCCCTCTTTTTTGAACGACGGGAAAGAGAGGATAACTGTCTTTAATTGTGCCTGTTGTTTGAGGCTCAGAGGCGGTTGTATGGAATCTTGTACAGGAATTTCGGTTAGGTAACTGGAATTTAAGATGGAGATTTCCGAAACGTTTCTAGGAATCTATTCCGCAAATTAAGTCTTGCTTAATTGGCTGATATTAAGTTGTATGTTAGCGGAAGTTTAATAAGACCGAATACGGACTGTGACTGTCCATTCGCGGTTCGAAGTACTCCTTTTAAATTCATAGGGAAAGGGTTTTGCGACATAACTTTTTGTGCTAAGCTTCCTTATATAACCCTCTTATCGAATATCTTTGCCGTTCCGTACAATTGACGAGATAGTAAAACTTCGCAAGTTCTCCTTTTTGCGCCAAAACTCGCGCATGCGTTGAGACGATCTTGCAATTCCTGCGGAAGAACAGGGGTTACTAAACAATTCTTCTCTGCGCTTCTGGTACTCTTTGAGATGAATATGGTAGGGCTTAAGTGGTCTAGAGACTGTAGAACTAATCTGTATACTGGTGATACTGGAAGTTGTTGCTACTGGGTCCGAGGCTACTGGCGGACATCCCCTCTCGGATTGCGGCGGAGTTTTCCGGGTTCGCGTTGCATTTAGAGCTTAAGGCAATCATGATATCGATGACCTACTCCTCGCAATACCAGCATTTTACTTTCTCAGGTGATTGAATCGGGAGTATCCTCAAATTCTTCTTGAGCACATAGTTCGTCTACGAAATTCCTACGCATAGTTGGTCGTGTTGTTGACCAAGTACGAAAACTACGGTAAAACTCTTCGTGCCTATGACATTATTTTCGTAAACTTGCTAAATCTGGGGTGGTATCTACATGTGGCAGTTCTAGTTTAAGGTCTGGTCTTATGTTGTTCCTAACCTCAATAGCTATGTCGCCATCTGACATTGGTTCGCGCAATGAATCGGATATAACCAAGATTGAGTCAAGAAATTCATCAAAACTCTCATTTGTCCCTTGCTTTCTGCGTCTAATAGCGTTTTTAATATCTCGATCAGATCTCTGGCACTGGGAAGTAAGACAATTGACTCTCTTGGCACCTATTGCCAAGACCTACTACCCTAGATACACTTTATTAATTTGATCCAATATACAAAAGCATGTCGCAATATACAACCCATTAACCTTGTTTGGCTAAGCAGCCACCAGATAGGCTAATTTGAATATTGATAATTTGTTTATCTGCAGCGGCATTTGATCTTCTCTTTTGTCTCCCAGATTCGCATGCACTTTGTTGTCATTTTGTAGCGCATGCGCTTTTGGGAGCTTTGAAAGAGCTTCTGCGCCAAAGCGGTTCTTCTTTTTGTTGTATTTAGGGAGTTGTTATTGACGGGCCGCTATTTGTTTTATTGTGCGGAATTAGCTCAATAAATTTAATATAAACAATTGAATATCGACTTTAATTCGGTCGCTATCAAAACGCTGAGCGCTCAACATTGGTGACCCCGACGTGATCGCGCCCGAAGTTCAATTAGTTTAATTGCCCGAGAAACTGAAAAAACTGAAAAAAAACTATCAAAACGCTGAGCGCTTAACAAACCTATTGGCATTGACTATTAATAATTAGCAATAAGCAATAAGTAGACGGCGCCAGAAGCAGAAATCAGCATTAATAGCAAGAAGAATGACCGACTGACCAAAACCAAGCAAAAACCAAGCATGTACAAGCAATGCATGAACAAGCAATCTCGGTCAGCAGACTCAGAGGTGGGTGTCCCTGGCATTAACATTAGTTTGAGCACGTCCATAACATTGACCTTCCTTAGATTTAAGTATGTATAATTTAGCATCTTATATAAGATTGGTTCTTCTGAAATAAAGATAGTTGCGAAATCCGAGTCAATCGTCTCGTTACTCAGTGTTGAAACTACGGCACTTAAAATTGACCTACATCACGTGATCCTGTGTAAAACGATTCACAAGGTAGGACGCTCTAAAAACGCATACCAGTCTACTTCGAGTGTTGCTCCCGTGAAACGGACCACCAGTAAACCCCGCGTTACCTAATTACTCCGAGTGTTGCTCCCGTGAAACGGACCACGAGGAGACCCCGCAGCATACCAGTCTATTTCTAGTGTTGCTCCCGTAAAACGGACCACCCGCAGACTTCGCGTTACTTAACCTACTTCGAGTGTTGCTCCCGTGAAACAGACCGCCAGTAGGACCGGCCACCATACCACAGGTACTTGAGGACAACCACCCCAGGACTTTAAGAACATCAACTCCAGCCTGATCACAGCAAGCGTCTGGCCAACCCGAGCAGTCCCTTGCCGAATCCAGGTAAATTTAGTCAGACTATTTACGTTCTTTGACTACGACTCCGGGACCTACCGTTACTCCCGCGAGTTCAAGTTTAATGTAGTTGGCGTATAACGCTCTATGGACGAACAACATAGCCATCCAAAGGCTAATAAGAAACTTAACTAAGGACTCTGCAGAGCAAAAGCTCAAGGACAGCTACTTTGATGAAAGACTAAAACAACTCACTCACTCATTGACCCAGTTTGAAAGGAATGACGCCAAGCACCGTGAGCTGGCGCTAAGCCCGGAAAATGATTATTTCACAAAGGCAAAGGCCCTAGAATAATTTGTGAACAAATATGAAGCCATATTCTCCGATGGAATCCCATCAGGGTCAGGCCCGTCACAAAGGCCCCAGGAGAAAATCTTGAGCCAAACGCACAAGCACAAGGAACCGAGGGAGAAGGCCCTCACTTAACAAACATGAAGGACGGTTAGATGATATTTTGCGCGGTTCCCACTGCATACGTACAGCCCACCTCCCGTCCAACCGACCGAGGGACGCTGCCGCGTAACGTACGGCTCGAATCGCGGGAATAGATCCGAGATAGATAAGCGAGGATTAGGAGAAAGATATTACGAGGAAGAGTGTTGCACAGATAAGGCGGTTAATATAAGCGATTTAAGATTGTTAGTAGAGCAAGGTGACAAGATGTGGTAGAGACCATTGTAGTCCGAACATAATACCCTGAACGGATCGTGTTGGGCATATGTCGAACTACAATGGCTGAGGAGCAGAGGACGAAAGTTTCTGGTCCTTCTACTAGGAATGTTAAAATTTAAGCGTGTTAGTAAATGCTGGTTGTCTATATTTCCATAAATAAGATTATTTAAAAACATTCCATAAATAAGATTATATAAAAACATGACACCCAGCATCGTTCTACGATTTGTTAATGATGGTAAGTTGATTAGTAAAAGTCTACTATGATAAGAGGGGAGGTAAGGATTTGCAACCCAATTAAGTCCCCTAAGCGCAAAAGGAAGTTTTTTTGTACAGATTCTATGTGATCTCGGTCTACTCCGTATTGAGGATTCCAGACTCACAATCCATACTTAAGAATCGGACGACCAATGATGTATATTAAGTTTTTATTTTTTGATATAAGATCGTTAACCTGAGTTAGTCGTTCTAAGGCATTCCCACAGAGAAAATACATAGCCTGGTGTGGACTAGAGATCGGTAAAAAGACATGAGTTTCCATTTCGATCGATTAAGCTTTAGTTTATTTGCTAAACACCCATTTTGAAGTTTATCCTAATCGGATTGAAGTCTAGACTGGGCGCCACAAAATTTGTACTGAAGACATAGCTTAACGTCATCAGCGTACATAAGTACAAGTGAATTAGTTAAGGCAAGAGGCAAGTCCTTAATTTATAGTGTAAAAATGTATGGGTCCAAGATGGCTTCCTTGGGGCACCCCAGATGATGCGCGGATTAATCGCGAGGTAGATAAGTAGCTCGAAATCCAGATAAGAAGATCAGTTGGGAAACCCAAAAAGACGAGTTTACTTATAAGAACCGAATGGTTATCAGAGTCAAATGCTTTTCTGAAGTCAGTGTAAATAACGTTTGTTTGTTTCCAGCGATATATTAAAGAGTTTAAGGAGCGGTTTGTATAGAGCCTCGGAGCAGTTCTTCAGACACTCTGAATACCAGAGTCCGGCGAATCCACGGGCTTGACCTTAAGAAGATCCGATAACACAAAGCTTTGATCGAAAAATGGGAAAAATATAAGGTTGGCTGATTGGATATTATAAGTGTAAGGCTGAGCTGGACTGCTGCTAGGTGAATACGTTCCTTGAAAAAACTGTGCAAAGAGATCATCCATTGCCTGATTAGTCTTCGCTGATGAGTTTCCAAACGTAAGCAAAGGGGGAAAAGATACATGTTAACGCGTATTGTTTACAAAGTTATAATACTGCTTCGAATCCTGAGTAAACGTAATCCGGCAGCGGCGAATATAACTCCAATAACATTCGGCGATACACGGTGAAAATGGACCAAGCTACTAAGTATTTTGAAAGCTAACTGTTCAGCCAGATGATTTATGTTAATTTAAAGTTCTATTCATGACAATATTATTTGAAGGGGACTATTCCTTTAATTTATAAGGTACCTTGTATACCAAGGCGGATTCGTTGAAGCGGACGGATATTTCCACGGCACGCAAGCGTCGAAAAATATGTTCAAAGTGTAATACAATTTTTGTAATGCGATGTTTATATCCTCGCATGCCAGTAAATCAGACAAATCAAATTCCAAAATTAACTTATTTAATTTCATAAAGTCAGCCTTACGGAAGAAATGAACTTTATAAGATTAAAGTGAAAACTTAGGACAATAAAGCTATTGTTTTCCATTAAAACCTCAAGAGTGGGATGATATGGATCCTCCGGATTAGAAAGGGGCAAAGTTCTGGAAAGAGTAATTCCATCAGGATCAGAAACGAAACATAAGTCTAACAGCCGACCTAAAGAATTTCTAACGTGGTTAATTTGCCCGAGTGACATGTCGAACATGCCCTCAGGGAAGTCATGGTGGGAGTTAAGCTGTTGATAAGACGGTGAATTATCAACATTTGACCACATAAGTTCTGGGATATTAAAGTCACCCAGAGCTATCAGCTGGTCACCATCAGACAGACGATCGAAAACCAAACGAATAGCGGACAAATGTTGCGAGTATGTTGGCGGTTCGGACGAAGGTGGTATGTACGAACAGGTAACATACAAAGATTGATCGGACAAAGTGATTTTGATGCAAAGAAATTCAATGTCACCAAACTCTTGTGATTTTACCTCTTCAGAAGCGAATTTGGAGTCTACAGAAATTAGCACTCCTCCTCCCCTTCGCAAAGTTCTATCACATCTAAAAGTGGTGTACCTACTAGGAAAAACTTCGGAGCTTAAGATCTCCGGCTTTAACCAAGTTTCTGTAAATACTATAATGTGGGATGCAAAAAAAGAACTACCAGAATACAGTTTGGGAAGTTTACTACGTAACCCTCTTGTAGTCTGATAGGTAAGTGTTAATGAATACATTAGTTTTTTGAGATTGAGGAAGATGAGGTGGAAGGTTGATCAGTGGCCTTAACATGTGGGAGTTTTACACCCACAGGTTTGGTCATCTTTTTTTTCACCGTACTTGGCTGATGTTCTTGGACGAAAATGTTCTCTGGCCAAAAGCTGGCGGAACAGATCGTCTTGAACATCTGCAAGGGCACACGTATTTTGAAAAATGACGTGTGCCTGGTGTAAGAATATTTGAATTTTGTAATATCCACCACCTTTATGTATGTCGGCTTTTGCTTTGGCTTTGATGTAAGCCGAGATATCAATCTCCGAAGTATCAGGGGCAAGCCGGGAAACAAAAATGTGTTTCGATGGTGGGATCACCTGCAAGGGTTTTGGTGCCGCCGTAACTAATACTACGGCATCAGTGCGTACCGGGGGTCCGGACGGTTTATTACCCTGTTTGGTGACTGTTACATGAGTTTGAATTATTGGGTCTGGGATCACTTGAAGCGATGCCACAGAGGACATATCGGACAATTGCTCATTGATTCCGAGACATTCGGAAGCCGAATTTTTCTCAGGTCCGGCCCTTGGGGTGGCCAGAGATATAAGCGGTTGCATAGTTGTCGGCTGAGCAGGCTGAAGATTATTCGACCCGAGCACATCACTAAAAGCGGATTTCTTACGCTTTGGAGACTCATTTAGTAGTTGAAGGCTACTAATCTGTGTATCAAGCGCACAGAGTTGGTCATTGATTTTTCGAAAACCACTAATCAACTCCTTGAAACCGCTTTTAGTCTGCCTCATGAACGACCTCATTTCGTCCTGAACAGCACGACAACCATCACAGCAAAAGTGGAGACCAGACCTACGCGAGATTGCATCCGAAACTGAGGCCGTGAACCCGGCACACTTAGCGTGTAAAACGTTTTCACAGAGCCAGCAATGGATGGTAGGCTGGGAAGACGAGATTGTCTTATTGCAAGACTTTAATGCACAGACCAATTTAAAATCCATAATTATTAAAAATTTAAAAAATTAATTTATTAAAAATTATTAAAAATTAAATAATAAATAGAAACAAAATATTATAAATATTATATAATAAATATTAAATAACACCGATTGTTTATAGAAAGCTTATTGCAAATTTTACAAAAACGTAGTGCGCACAAAAAAAACACGTCCGTCCGCTTTAAGATAAAGAGAGGAAGTGATGATATGGAAGACTTTCTGTGCAACCGCAACGATGGACGGGAATTATCCACACACATCAGACAACACATGAAGGAACTATGGAAAGAAATCGTCACGGGACACTATGATCTCATCAACCTGGAGCCAGCCAAAAAAAATTATGGACACACCGATGACAGATTTCAGGTTGTACGAGCAGAATACTTTTCGTTTTTGAGCGAAGAATCGCAATCAACTTCAGCATCAACACAAAAACCCGCAATTGCACCTCCGTTTGTAATACCACCAGTAGAAATTCCAAAGTTTGACGGAGACTACCGGCATTGGCTACGATTCTACGAAATTTTTACGGAATGCGTCCACAATCAAGACTACAGCAATTCAGTAAAGTACAGGTGAATCACAAAATCTAATCGCAACGTCGATTGGCGGACAGACCAGTTACCAGGATGCATGGCAACGACTAAAGAATCGATACCAAAATGAACGGCTGTTGATTAAATCCGCAATCCAAGAGCTTTTCGGACACCCCAAAACAAATGGATCAGCGGACCAGCTGCGCAGCTTACATGATACCGTGCTCCGAACGGTCGGCACTCTCGACGCACTCTAAGTGTCAACAGACAACTGGGACCCAATCTTGATACACATCATTGAGGAAAGATTGGATCCACACACGCTGTCATCTCTAGAACTAGCCATCACCGATCCAACCAATCGACAATCTCTGAAGGAGATGTTAGAAAACCTTGAGCGTCAGGCAACCAGGCAAGTAACAGTGCAGAAAAATATGTCGGCCGCTCCACTTCGATCCAGTTCATCACAATTGGTGTGTTTAGCCACAGCCCTGCTTACAGATAAGCCCACCGTTCTGTTACCAACCGCCCAATTGGCAATACATGGACCAGCCGGAATCCCTCAGCAATGCCGCACAATCCTAGATTCCGGATCACAGATTAACATAATCACCAGAAGGTTGGCTGACACACTTGGACTACAATTGGAGCCATCAACCCTGAACATCTGTGCACTGGGAGGAACAACTAAAAGATCACGAAAAAAGGCTGTGGTGACCCTATCATCATTAACCACTGACTTCGAAGATCAAATAAACGTCGCTGCACTACCGAAAACATTGCTCAATCAACCATCCCACCCTATTCAAGCGCCAAGACCTATCTCACCTCAATTGCGCGTAGCCTATCCTGAATTTACGCAGCCACAGAATATTGATCTGTTGTTGGGCGCCGAAATCATCTCCCAGATTTTGAGGCCACAACAGGCCTATTTGGGAGAAGGATAGCCACTACTAAAAAATACAGCGCTTGGATGGATTGTGATGGGGCCAGTGCGACCGGAATCAGCTCCTAATATCAAGGTAGAACAAGTCGTCGGTAATAAGACGATTTTCTCACCTATAAATAACACAGGCCGACAATTTCCAACTTTTTTTTTCCTCTACGCATAATTTTACCTGCTCCATAACCTTTAGGCTCCCCTGAACCAAAGTCCAGAACAAACATAGGTTCTAACACCCACAATTTCCGCGGTACACCTAAGAGAAGAAATCGATCAAATTTTACCATATATTGAATTATGTAGGACGTGTAATAGCGATGACCATCATTGTTTCCAGTACATATCATTTTTTAAATGTATGTGTACCGACGAAAATTAAAAAATGGTATCTAGCAGTTACCATATCTTTGGAATACTCATCCAAAGTTGAAATCTCAGATTTTCTACATTAATTTTTGGTCTTCTATAACTTTTCCCCAAACATTTTTCTTTGGAAGATTTTTATTTTCTTATTGAAATCCGTAGATCTTACCATGTTTTAAGTTTGGATTTAAGGAAAAACTCGAAATAATTTTTTTGAATTTAATATAGGTGGTTAAACAATATTTTCTTCAATTAAATTGGAGTTTTTAATCTCATATTTTCAAAAAGTCATGGCTATCTAAAACTGTTTCTTTGTTCAAAACGTATCTATTGCAGGTTTAGCTTGTTTAGTAAAGCTTTACAGAAGTTGTAGATACCCATGACCTTTTGAAAATATGAGATTAAAAACTTCCATTGGTAACACCACCAGTCGACATTCCAAAATTTGACGGGGATTATTTGAAGTGGCCACGATTCTGCGACATCTTTACGGAACTGGTCCACAATCAAGAGTATAGCGATGCGGTAAAATTCCGGTACCAGGAGAGTCAAGTGGTTGAAGAATCACAACAAGTGGTTGAGAATCACAACATTTGGAGGACACGCCAGTTATCAAGATACTTGGCAGCGACTAAAGGCACGATATCAGAATGAAAGAATCCTCATCAAATCAACACTTGCAACCTTGTTTGCACATCTAAAAACAAATGGATCAGCAGATCAGCTACCTAGCTTACATGATGCAGTGCTTAGAATAATCACCGCCCTTCACGCCCTGAATATATCAACAGTAGGTTGGGAAGAAAAATTAGATTCCCATACCCCATCATGTGTAGAACTCGCCATCACAAACCCAACCTGCCAACCATCATTAAAACAAATGCTTGACCATCTAGAGCGGCAAGCAACCAGCCTAGTTACGCTACAAAAGACAGCGGTAAAATGGGTTTCGCTCATCAACTCAAGCACCGGTTGAAAAATGTAGCATATGTACCCATGGCAACCATCGACTTCAAACCTGCCAAAAGTTTTTGGACATGACTGCGAGTGATAGAACACAAAAAATAACAAGGATGAACGACTGCACAAATTGTTTATCCCTAAACCATACAGTCAACTCATGCAAATCCAGGTTCTCATGTCAAGTGTGCAAAAGGAATCATCGAACAATGCGACCAGCCAACTTACAACACCTTAGGTACTACTATCAACCGCCGAAGTGGAAGTCCAAGGTCCTACCGAAGCACGACACAAATGCCGCGCAGTATTCGATTCCGTATCACAAGTGAATTTAATTTCTCAGGAACTGGCTGATAAACTCGGAGTGCAATCAGCACCATCCGACATTACCATAGGGGGCATAGGAGGCACAAAACAAGCGAACTCCGGAACAGTACTAAATATGTTCTCATTAACCACAAACTTCAAACTTCTTATGTACTACCAGAACTCATGACGAATCAACCATCTGAGCCAATTATGAGCCCGAAAACTATTCCACCAGAACTGCGCTTGGCAGATCCCAATTTCAATCAGCCACAAGGGATCGATTTGCTGCTTGGGGCCGAATGCCTCCCACAACTCAGCGAACCGCTACACATAAACCTAGGACAAGGACAACCATTACTTCAACGGACCCCATAAGGATTTATTATATCCGGACCAGCAACAACCAGTTCTGCGGTACACACAAATCCACCTGTATGAAGTGCCCTATCAACCATGGAGGAACCAAGAATCGATACACTGCTCGAACAGTTTTGGAAGTTAGACACCCTCGATGAAAACCAAAAGGCCCTTACCAAGGACGAGAAGTTATGCGAACAGCATTTCATAGAAAATATAAAAAGGGGGGCAGACAAAAGATTAAGTGTACGCCTACCATTTAAGGAAGACCCAGAAACATTGGGAAATTCCCTTCCAATGGCATATTGGCGCTTTTATGCATTGGAAAAGAGACTTTAACGGGATCCTGATCACCAGAAACAATATGTAAAATTTATGGATCAATACGAGGAATTAGGGCATATGACTAGATTACAAACCAATCAACTAACATTATATCACTCCACATCATTGTGTATTAAAACCTGACAGAAGTACTACCAAACTTCGGGTTGTATTTGACGCATCAGCAACGACGACAAGTGGAAAAAGCTTAAATAATCTATTATGGACCAACAGTTCAAAGTGAATTACTATCCATTCTCTTAAGGTTCCGATCGTAACAATATGTTTTCACATCAGACGTAAAGAAAATGTAAAGACAGATTATGATACACCCAGATGACCGCAAATTATATTTTATTTGGCGGACACAGCACCTGCGCATCTGACCCAGGGTGCGGCTGCACTTCGACAGGGTTGTTATGTAGATGATTGTTTTACCGGAGGTCCCACCATAGATGAAGCACTAAGAAAATGGGATCAACTAATAAACCTGTTGGGAGAAGCAAAATTCAAACTAAGAAAATGGTGCGCAAACCACCCAGCATTACTAGCAGACATTCCAGAAGAAGACCAAGAAATGAATCTTGATTTCAGCAATTTTACTAAACAAACCGTCAAAATGCTCGAAATTATTCGGGATCCACCCGGTGACTGGCTTCAAGGACGTGCAGTGTAACGAACAGTGAGGCGGCATCTCTGGATGTATCGGACGAGAGGAGGGAGTTGCACGCTGTGTCCGGCCAGATCTCGCCGGGTAGTGGGTGGGTTCTGGAACACCCTCATCTCTCCCCTCGATGCTGCCTCGGGAATCATAAATTGAATCGATAATGATGCGTGCGCGACCCCACGAACAGCGTGGGTCAAACCTGAGCTCCTCAGACCAGAGTATATTAGGATCCTTCGGAGATCCCCAAGAAGGTACATGGCATAGGTTGGCGGCAGGGCGGTGGCAACCCAAACGAGGCGAATATGTTCTCTTACTCCATTATAAACTTCATTGTTTTATTCCTTAACAAAAGACCTTAAAATTCTAGATGACATCCTTATCCTAGCTTCCTAACTATTCCAATACTTCAATATATGATCTTTCTGACTACGCTTAATAATATCTTATTACTAAAGATTTGCGAACTTAAATGTATATTCGATTTGGCAGGATTCGCGGACTCGCGTTCAATATCATGACATCGGATTTTAGCTACTAAGAGAGCGCTACTACAAAGACCATGCGCGGGGCTGACTGTATAACCGGTGAAGCCTCTTGGGCTGGAACTCGGAAAACGAGGAAAGATATTGATCGGAGAATTCCGTATCACTTCTGCTGGCTTGGCATAGATTTAGGATTACTCACTCAATACATCCGCGACGAGTCGTTGAAGCGCTTCCACTACTCGAGGCTGGAAAAGATAATATGCAATTCGGGAGGGCCTTTGCCTAACCCGTCAACAATGCCAACAACAAAACATACAGCCAGTGGCAGAGCTCTGACGCGAAATCTCCGCCCACTACTTCTTCTTCTCCGCTTCCGGCACCGTTAGGCCATCAGCCGGTCGAGTCTCTCCGCTCTCCTGATGGACAAAGCGCTCCTTGAAAGCGCCGCAAGCGCCCTGTCCCTGCTTCCTATCCTATGGCTGAAGGCTAGTCCACGCCTGCTCCTCCGAATAACGGAACGCTCCTTTTAAGCGCAGCCAGCGCTCCGCTGCCGCTACTGCTCCTATAGGAATTCGCCTATTTCACGGCGACTCCTACATTCGACGGCGCGCTCCTTAAAAGCGCCGCCAGCACTCCGTCCTTGTTTTTACTCCTCCAGGAGGACGCCTACTGCACGGCGGCTCCTGCGATCGGCGTGGTGCTGCTTAAAGCGCCGCCAGCACTCTGTCTTCCTTCACTACTCCAGGATGGCGCCTACTACACGACGGCTCCTGTGATCGACGGGGGGCTGCTTAAAGCGCCGCCAGCACTCCGTCCTTCGTCACTGCTCCAGGATGGCGCCTACTTTACGGCGACTCCTGTGAGGTTAGGGCCGAACCCTATCCGAATCTCCGGCGGAGCGCCCCTTAAAGCGTCGCGAACGCCCCGACCGCAACAGCTCAGGTCGAGCTCACTGTATTTCCAGCTCCTACTCGGTTTTGATGACTCCCCTCAGCCCCGCCTCGTGGGCGGCCTGACTGAGAGATTCGCGCCGCAACTGTGACCCGCTCTCCTCTTCTTCTTCTGGCCAAGCGTTGCTCGCACTACGCCTCTCTGCCACCAGGGGTCTAGCTCGCACGCTGGTACCCCTGACCTAGCTAAACGAAAACACCTACGTCAGGCTCGCCTAACCATGACCAATCTTAAAACTCACCTAGCTTCTACGATCGCGCCCTGCCTTGACTGAGCAGTATGTACACCGCCAAATTGCCGCTTGTGGCCCTCTTTCTGTATGCCTGCTGGTCCTGCACCAGCACGATGGTTCCTCAGCGGGTAAAACTACGCTGCAGTTGCTCGAAAATTTCCGGATGCCTCTCCTTGCTTGCACGAACTTGCTTGTTTCGTGGTTAAATTCTAAAAGAACGCCGCTCCCACGCGGTTTCCTAATCTTAGCTTTGAGCGCGTTACCAGATCGATCAGATCCTCCACGAAACGCTGAATAGGGTCCTATTACGCGGTCGGGCTGCCAGAATGGCTGAAACACCGCACCCCCCCAGGCTGCCAACCCGTTCGAACTATCGCCGACGTTACAGCAGCGACAGAAGGCACAGGAGTCATCACTAAGAGGATCGTGTGTTCAGAACTTGCAAAAATCTTCGACCCTCTAGGGTTGTTCGGTCCAGTTGTAACAACGGCAAAGATAAGAATGCAACAATTATGGGAGCTGAAGATCGACTGGGACACGGAACTGGGTTCAGAACTCACCCATCAATGGCAAGCATTCAGAAATGATGTTCAGATCCTGACAACAATAAGAATTCCAAGATGTGCACTCCCAGCTGACACATCCGGAGGCATTCAACTACATGTTTTTGCAGACGCATCAGAAGCCGCATATGGGGTAGTGGCTTATTTACGAGCAAGGAATAAGACAGGCAATATTGTCACACGATTGCTATGTTCGAAGGCACGAGTAGCCCCCCTGATGAAACAGGCCCTACCACGCTTAGAACTCTGTGCAGCGGTATTAGCAGCTCAGGTCACAAAAAGAGTAAAAACCGATCTTAACGTAAACCTAGAAGCAATACATATATGGTCAGACTCGGAGATTGCATTAAAGTGGATTAACGCCACTGCCTCCTCATTTCAAAGGTTTTCCAACATCCATGTTACAACTCATGAAGACGAAAACTGTCGGACCTAACGATCCATTACGAGCACTAGATCCTAGTTCATAGACACGGAAGGAATAATTCGAGTAGGGGGACGACTACAAAACCATCCATAGACAATACTCTTATTTCAATGGAAACATCAGCAACTGGCACATTGCGGACCACAGTCATTATTGTGCAACATTAGACAACGATTTTGGTCATTAAGAGGAAAAGAGCTGGATCAAAAAACAGTTGTGTCAGATGTTGCCGAATTCGAGCAAAAATTGTTGAATCAAATAATGAGTCCACTACCGGCAGATCGAGTTCAACAACATAGACCCTTACTACTGCGGGCCCTTTTGGACTCACTATAAAATCCGAGGAAAACGACCACATAAGGTGTATCTAGCAGTCTTTTGTTGTTTTTCAACCAAGGCAGTTCACCTAGAGGTGGTAACAGATTTGACTACCCAAGAGATTTGCGGACGACGAGGACTACCATCAAAAATCTATAGTGACAACGCGACCAATTTTGTTGGAGCGTACAACGAATTATCAGAAGTAAAGGAGGCAATTTTCGCCGAGGAGGCACAAGCAATGATACACAAGACCTGCGCAAATCTGAGCATAGGATTCAAATTTATACCACCTCGGGCACCCCATTTCGGAGGCCTGTGGGAAGCCGCAGTAAAATCAGCAAAACATCTATTGAAACGAACGTTATATACCGCCACACTAACTCATGAAGAACTCGAAACCATAGTCATCGATATTGAAGCCATTCTAAATTCTCGCCCGTTGACATCTGTCTCTTCCAGCCCAAGGGATCATACGGCATTAACGCCAGGGCATTTCCTGATTGGGGAACCTCTAACGGCATCACCCGATATTCACCAATCAAGGCGACGCACAGGTTTACTCACTCGGTGGAAGCGTCTCGAGTACCTACATGAGTTACAGAATCGGTCAAAGTTTTCAAGAAGTTGTAAGACGGTAAATTTTGGTGATCTGGTTATAATAAAGGAAGACAACATCGCACCGTTGAACTGGCCCCTCGGACGCATCGTATCAGTCCATCCTTGAGGATTAAGAGGTGTATCAGCGGGACGACCGAAAATGAGGTATGCGATTTCAAGCAGAAACTCTTTGGCCCGGATGCCTTTCAACTTCTGTGTACAATGGCAGCTCTATCAAGACATCGGATAGTGGAGTGTAAACCAGAGCCAATCAAGGGGACCAATTATTGGGTTCAATTGACAGAACAGAATGCATGGATCTTTGGGACCACAAAGCCAATAACAATGACATATGTATGCTCAGCCGAAAAGGATCAAATCATCATCGAAGGCGTGGGCAAACTGACAATCAGGCAAGATTGTGTGATCACATCCATCACATTGTTGGGTAGAGCTCAATTCAACTCATCAGGAACAGTAAAGACGTCAGGGAGCTATGTTCACGAATGGCCGTCACTGGAAAAGATAAAGAAGAAGGGCAATTGGAGTCGACACTGGACCAGCTAGACCGACATCATGCAGAGGTGCAGGGATTAAAAACATGGACGAAACAGACGCAGGAAGATGTGGACAACAAGGCAGGCTGGAATCTGGCTCATCAATACTCCGGGGTAGTAATCTTAGGAATAGCGATCCTCGTAGCCGCATGGGCAGGGTACACACGGTGTGCCAGGGAGGACACCCCAGCAACCCATCACCAGAGAACGATACCCACCCAAGGAGAAGAATTCCAGCTGATCGAGCAACACCTAGCTGCGGTAACAAGTGATGGACATCACAGGAGATTCGAAGTATACGATCCTGGGACTCCTCAGTGAAAGGCAAGCAAGAAGGCAAAAACATAGTTAATAGGAAAAATTTATTAAGTTAAGAAGCATCGTCGTCAATGGTACCCATCGAAGAGGCACCACTATCAGTGGAAAGGTTGTCGTCACTGTCCCAAGCCGAACCGCGACTAAGACGCCGCCGGGAAAATCGTCCAACAGGACGGAACTGCACGAGGATCAGGTCACTGCCCGCCATCCCAAGAGAGGCGGGGGTACCGCGGCGAGGCATGATACGGCCATCGTGCCAGAAGTTGACATCGGAGCTAAGTAACTGGAGGCTGCGACAATATTCGTCCATAAACTCCAGTATACTGGAGTCCCGGTCATGACAGGCCCATTTCGTACCGTACCGTAGTAAGGACCAATAACCTGAAAGAAGAGCAACGACATGATCAACAGAGATACTGGTCTCTACTGATACTGTCTACTTGGGGACGGCTGCGCTCAGTCGAAAGGGGCGTGGGTGAGGGCATTGCAATGTAGACCAAGTACGTTACGGATTTTCTCGTAGACACAGATGGGGAAGTAGGAAAGGAACGAAGGGAGGAGGCCGATCCTGTGTGGTTGAAAGACTGGATATTGTGATCCTTCGTCTATACCCGCACTACCATGTCGACGATTCACTAAACAGTGGGGGTCTACCCATATTCAACTGCAATGTTCGGATCCGAAGTGCTCCAAGTAAAAGATATTAGTTCATGTTCATTTCATATAATTGGATATTCTCAAAATTAGCGGTACCAAACTAAAATTACAGCTTGTCTTCATAGTTTGGGATAGAAAGGCAGAACATAACAGGGGTTTCCCATTGTAATTTTGTATATGTATGTAACTATTACTCTCGTTGTTTACTCACTTAACTTTACCGATTCTGCATCCATCGTTAGGCCCGAGATGACGTAGGTGATCTTTGCTGTTGACTTTATGCTATAAGAATATCGTACAATGGGGAAATCTGATCTCTCTTTCGAGGCTGGGTTGGTTTGCTTAGAGACTAAGTTCAATGATAAGGTCCTACACTAATGAATTCATACTAGTGAAAGACTGCATCTATGCAAGAAGTTTATGAAATACAATTTATAGTAATAAAACAAAGGAAATTATTATTATGGTGGGAGTTGATACTAATTGGCGCAGCTATCTAGGTTCGCCGTGGAAATTATTCGCGTCAATCTGCGTTAATGACAATATTGACACACATACATGCTCGCAGGCATGGTCTTCATGCTTAAAACTAAATACTTGGCTATGTGGCTCCTATGCCGGCTCACAAAATCATGACGGCAGCTCGCTTAAGCCAAAAAAAAGAGAAAACGTCTGCATCCGTTGATTGCTACTGCAGCTGTTGAGCGACACCTTATCGCCAACCGGGGAAAAAATCAGAAAAGACCAGAATAAAGTGAATTTTGCGAGCGTGGGTACGTAAGTTAATTAAGTTAGGTAGTAGTAGTAGTTATTGGTCAGCTGCTGATGACGATGTCCTCAAGTACGGGTAATGTGGTTGTCCATGGCGGTTGCCTAGGGGGTTCTCCCTTGTTGCTGGAAGTTATGGTGGGAGTTACTAACTCCGTTGTTACTACCCTTGAGGCAAAGTAATCCATTTTACAAATGAATTGACTTTTACGGCTTGTGCCGAAGTATTGATATAAGAGTTATTTATTGTATAAAGCTCAAACTTAAATTGAAACTTTAAGCTAACAAAATATATTTCATAGCGGCCACGCAAATATGCAGTGTTCGCCGGCTATGCACGGGCATCCGGCCAGACGCTGTGTCAGCAGTTTGGCCAGAGCGTGCTCTTAAGTAATCGGACATTGCCGTTGCGCGGTTAATTTCAGTTAACTTGTACAGCCATTCCCTGCTGCAGTAAAGCTTCCCGACCTAACGGTAAGATCGCATGACTTTCTACCTACTCTCGGTCAGTGGATGCGTGGGTAACTGGGGTTTGCTTGTTTCTCTTTAATTCTTTTTCCTCCCTTCTCTCTCCACACAGTAAGGGTAAGAAATATTGGCCTGCCTAGGAAGTCATTTTTTTTCTTATTTTTGAATGAATGGCCTAGTTTCTTCTTAATTCGGGCTCTCATTCCCACTGGGGCAAGCTTGGCATTAACATTTTCAGCTGCCTTGCTTAACAAGAAATTCCTTTTGATGACATTTTGCCCTACCTCAAAGGTTCGCGGTCGTCATCTCAAATCGTAACTTCGTTTATTTCGTTCGTAGTCTTTCGCCACATACTTATCATATTTATCTATGTTCGATCTGATTTGCTGGAATTCATCAGCTCTGGGTAATAAAGCACTGCCTTCGGGTAGGAGGTTAAGATTACGTAACAGTTTAAAATCTTGGCCGTGATTAAGCAGGTATTGGCCAAAAACTGCGAAATAAGGTGAAATTCCTATCGATTGGTGGATGGAATTTCTAAGTGCGGCATTTATGCTACTCAAAAAAGTATCCCACTCGCGTTGGTCTGTCTTGATATAAGCTCTAATGGCTGCATTTATTGACCTATTTACGCGTTTAGCTGCATTAGACTGTGGGGATTATGCACCAGTGAAGATTTGTTGCACAACACAATTAGAAAGGAAGTCAGTGATTTCGCGACTCTTGAATTGAGTTCCGTTATCACTGACGATAATTACAGCACTCCAAAACATGTAAATATGTCCTCCTTTAGGATATCTATTACTGTCTTTGATGTGAACTTCTTAACCGCTTTCAAAAATGTAAATTTAGAGAAATGGTCGAGGATAATCAATATGCCTATGTTACCTCTTTTTGTTCTAGGAAATGTAGGTACAAACGTTGGAAAGGTTGTTCCCTTGTTGTAAGAGCTCCCATTGGGGGTTTGAAAGGTCGATTTGGTACTTTGGTCGTTTGACCCACCTGACAATTTTTGATATAATTTTGAACGTCTGTTGCCATGATGGGCCAATAGAATCTTCGCCTAATTTGATCTAAGCATTTGGCTTTACCGCAATGAGCTGAAGCCGGCTGATCGTGGCCTGCATATATAACCTTCGTACCTTCATACGTTCTGGAAAGAGCGTCAGCCACAACTTTCTTGCTTCCTTTTCGGTGAACAATGGTGAACCCATATCCCTGCAGTTTGATAGCCCACCTTACCAATCGTCCATTCAGGTCGAATTGGATCATGAGCCAACGAAGGCTTGCATGATCTGTGACTACTTCAAATACATGTCCTTCAATATACATTCGGAGTTTCTGAATAGCTAAAACTATGGCTAGGCATTCCAGTTCTGTCAAAGTGTAGTTACGCTTATTTAGTTTTTTAGACATGTATGATATGGGACGCTCCGATCCTGAATCATCTTTTTGGGATAGGACCACACCTACACCACATTAAGAGGCATCACATTGCACAATGAATGGCTTATCATAATCTGGATGTCGCAGAACGGATAAGCTAATCGGATAAAGTATCGATTGCCAAACAGTTTGAGTTACGCGCCACTATTGTGCACTTTCGTTAAGTGTGATTCGTTCTATGTTTGTAACTGGCCACACTGTTAACGGTCGGAAGTTAAGTTAAGTTTGGCGCGACGGTTACTTCGATCGGCGATTTCATAAGAGAAGGGATAAGATACTGCGGTAAGTAGAAGAAAATAGGTTGAGGTTAAATCTAAGTTTGTATTTTCAACAGAATAAAACTCTCATATAGTTGCTCAGTACGAGTCCAGAGTGTTATTGGCAATCCCTGGCATCTAGATCGGCGTCACTGGATGACTCAAAAATGAAGCAGAGCACAGTTGCTTCTTGATCTCCTCTCCTGCTTGTGCCATAAGATTCCACTGTAGGTATTTTCCTTTTAGGAGTTCGGTCAAGGAAAATGTAATAGTTGAATAGTAAGGAATGAATCGTTTCCCATTGTACTTTTGTATATGTATGTAACTATTACTCTCGTTGTTCTGCATCCTCGTACTGCATGACGTAGGTGATCTTTGCTGTTGGTTTTATGCTATAAGAAAATCGTACAATAGGGAAAACTGATCTCTCTTTCGAGGCTGGGTTGATTTGCTTAGAGACTCCGTTTAAAGATAAGGTCCTACACTAATTAATTCGTACTAGTGAAAGACTTCATCTATG
This sequence comes from Drosophila ananassae, assembly GCF_017639315.1. NCBI lineage: Eukaryota > Metazoa > Arthropoda > Insecta > Diptera > Drosophilidae > Drosophila > Drosophila ananassae. The sequence continues at coordinate 308,618 of NW_025319056.1, forward strand.
CAAGAAATTTATGAAATACAATTTATAGTAATAAAACTTCACTTCCTCTCTTTATCTTAAAGCGGACGGACGTGTTTTTTTGTGCGCACTACATTTTGTAAAATTTGTAATAAGCTTTATATAAATAATCGGTGTTTATTTCTTTACATATATAAAAACAAATTTCAATTTCTTAGATCCGTATCGCTTCGCGTGTGCAGTAAGATAATAAGGTAAGATAATAATTTGTTTATTATACCCTTGCAGAGGGTATTATAATTTTGGTCAAAAGTGTGCAACGCAGTGAAGGAGACATCTCCGACCCTATAAAGTATATATATTCTTGATCAGGATCACCTCCTGAGTCGATATGAGCATGTCCGTCTGTCCGTCTGTCCGTCGGTCCGTCTGTCCGTCTGTCCGTCTGTCTGTTTCTACGCAAACTAGTCTCTCAGTTTTAAAGCTATCGAGTTGAAACTTTGCACACACCCTTCTTTCCTTTGCAGGCAGTATATAAGTCGGAACGGCCGGGATCGGTCGACTATATCCTATAGCTGCCATATAACTGATTGATCGGAAATGCCATAACTTTGGTGTTTTTTAAGTTAGAGGGTTGGGAGTTTCTACACATGTTATATTTGACCAAAATATCTTATGTACAAAATTTCGTAAGGATCGGCCGACTATATCCTATAGCTGTCATAGAACGATCGAAATTGGCATAACTTTGGTGTTTTTTAAGTTAGATAGATGGGATTTGGTACAGATTCAAGGGAAAAAAAATCTGATTTGTCGAATTTCATAAGGATCGGCCAACTATATCCTATAGCTGTCATATAACTGATTGATCGGAAATGCTATAACTTCGTTGTTTTTCAAGTTAAAAGCATGGGAGTTTCAATGGATTCCTCTTTTGGCAAAATAATTCGATATGCCAAATTTCATAAGGATCGGCCGACTATATACGATCCGCTATATATCTAATAATATAAGATGCGTGGCGCCACCTAGCGGACTGCGACTCAACTGCAAGGGTATATCAACTTCGGCTCCGCCCGAAGTTAGCTTTCCTTTCTTGTTTTCCTTTCAAACATAGCCCTGCTCTGCTTCTTCATCTCCTACGGTGTTGTTGCTATTCTTTTGCTTCTACTCTCGCTCAATAGAGATTCTTATCTCTATTTCTTTAAATCTTACTAACTTGCACCAACTTGCACCAACTCTCTTTAATCTCCCCCTTTCGTTTCCTTGGTACAGTGGTTCAAGGTTCCTCAATAATTAAATCAAATAATATTAATAAATTAATTATTAATTTTTTAATAATTTATTATAACATTTTTAATAATTTTTAATAAATTGATTATTTAATTTTTAATAAATTAATTATTTAAATTTTTAATAATTATGGATTTTAAATTGGTCTGTGCGTTGGAGTCTTGTAATATGACAACCTCGTCTTCCCAGCCTACAATCCATTGCTGGCTCTGTGAAAACGTTTTACACGCTAAGTGTACCGGGTTCACGGCCTCAGTTTCGGATGCAATCTCACGTCTGGTGTCCACTTTTGCTGTGACGGATGTCGTGCTGTTCAGGACGAAATGAGATCGTTCATGAGACAGACTATAAGCGGTTTCAAGGAGTTGATTAGTGGTTTTCGTAAAATCAATGACCAACTCTGTGCGCTCGATACACAGTTTAGTAGTCTTCAACTACTAAATGAGTCTCCAAAGCGTAAGAAATCCGCTTTTAGTGATGTTCTTGGGTCGAATAATCTTCAGCCTGCTCAGCAGACAACTATGCAGCCGCTTATATCTCTGGCCACCCCAAGGACCGGACCTTCGGCTTCCGAATGTCTCGGAATCAAATCTGGTAAAAAAAAAGCTTTTGTACTTTTCTATCAGTGAAGTATATTCGGGTGACGGAAAAGCGTGGAAAGAGCGTCGGCCACAACATTATCGCTTCCTTTTCGGTGAACAATGGTGAACCCATTTCCCTGCAGTTTGATAGCCCACCTTATCAATCGTCCATTCAGGTCGGATTGGTTCATGAGCCAACGAAGGCTTGCATGATCTGTGACTACTTCAAATACATGTCCTTCAATATACATTCGGAATTTATGAATAGCTAAAACTACGGCTAGGCATTCCAGTTCTGTTACAGTGTTGTTACGATTATTTAGTTTTTTAGACATGTAAGTTAACTGAAGTTAACCGCGCAACTGCAACGATTACTTAAGGGGGCAGGATGGTTTGAGACTTCAAAAAAAAATTTTTTTCAGAAATTTTTTATATAATAGAACATTATCTTAGAAATATCCTGTGAAAGTTTCATGTCGATCGGACTAAAACTTGCTGAGATACCGATTTTCTAGTTTTTTTCTCTCCATATACTTTCCATTGCTTTTAAAACTTTAGACGCGTTTTGCTCAAAACAACTTTTTCAAGTCGGTGCGTAACGTAACTCAAAAAGTAATGCTCGGATCTTAATAAAATTTTGTACACATCTTTAATACAATAAATACTTGCGGATGAACGAACGCTTTTTTTTTTAAAAAATTTTTTTTACTTTTTTTAGGGGCAAAAATGGGCGGATTTTTATGTAAAAATGGCACTTTTGACTTTGAATCCGCTCCAAAAATTCAAAATTGCATATTTTTCAAAATGGTTTCGTTCATCCGCACAAGAGACAAATATTTTAAGTAAATCAATTCAATTTTTTGATTTTAGATAACACTGTAAGGCCAGACTTTACGCACCGCAAGAGACCAATTTTTTGAAGCGACTCCGGCCGACTGCCGTCACGGAATAAATAATAATTATTTCTTAATAAAAAATATTCTTAAATACTCTACAAATATAGCCATTTATCGTGTAAAAAAATTGGATCATTTCGTTCACTCAGAAATGAGAAAAAAAATCGCAAAAATGTGCTTTTTTTCAGCCCCTGAAACCATCCTGCCCCCTTAAGAGCTCGCTTTGGCCAAACTGCTGACACAGCGTCTGGCCGGATGCTCGTGCATAGCCGGCGAACACTGCATAGTTGCGTGGCCACTATGAAATACATTTTTGTTAGCTTTAAGTTTCAGTTTGTACTTGAGTCTCACACAATAAAGAGCTCCTATACCAAATTCCGGCACAAGCCGTAAAATTCAATTCACTTATACTTGATTGGTTACTCAGCCTCAAGGGCGGTAACAACGGAGTTAATAACTCGCAACATAACTCGCAACTCGCCAATTTCGATCGTTCTATGACAGCTGTAGGATATAGTCGGCCGACATAAGATATTTTGGTCAAACATAACATGTGTGGAAAGTCCCAACCCTCTAACTTAAAAAACACCAAAGTTATGGCATTTCCGATCAATCAGTTATATGGCAGCTATAGGATATAGTCGACCGATCCCGGCCGTTCCGACTTATATACTGCCTGCAAAGGAAAGAAGGATGTGTGCAAAGTTTCAACTCGATAGCTCTAAAACTGAGAGACTAGTTTGCGTAGAAACAGACAGACGGACAGACGGACATGCTCATATCGACTCAGGAGGTGATCCTGATCAAGAATATATATACTTTATAAGGTCGGAGATGTCTCCTTCACTGCGTTGCACACTTTTGACCAAAATTATAATACCCTCTGCAAGGGTATAATAAAAGAGTAGTGAAAGTGTGTTACACTGACAGCTAAAAAACTGCAGCCCCTTTAACCTTATTTTTTACATTAATCAATTTCCATTAATTGGCTGACGGTGTATCATTGTATTTTTATACAAATTTTTTATAAACAATACGAATTTTATACAAATTTTTTTATATAAACCATTTTTGGGATATTTACCTCCTAATATTGTTTTCATTTCTTTTTCTGTATAAATAAACAAATAAACATTTTTATACAACAACGCAAAGTTGCAGAATAGAAAATTCTTAACCAAGACTAAAAGTCACTAGCTCAAAATTTAATTTTCAATCAAAAATGATTCATATAAGTGTGTGCATTTAATTCAGCTTTTATATGTGTCTTTTGTTACACAAAAATTCTTGGTATTAGCTGCACAGTTTAAAATTTAATTTTCAATCAAAAATAATTCATATAATTGTGTGCATTTAATTCAGCTTTTATATGTCTCTTTTGTTACACAAAAATTCTTGGTATTAGCTGCACAGTCTTGGTTATTTATTATCCCTTTCCGTTTTGTTTCCCCACTCCATTTTTGGGAATACGATACGGCCGCGCATGCAGTATGTGGCACTTTGTAACAAAAACGACGGCTCAGCCCACGCGAGCCCCCTCACCCTACCAATCACCTCTGTGGGCATGACTACAGCTCCACATGAGCAATCCCTTCCGACGATATATCAAAAATAATTCATATAATTGTGTGCATTTAATTCAGCTTTTATATGTCTCTTTTGTTACACAAAAATTCTTGGTATTAGCTGCACAGTCTTGGTTTTTTATTTTCCCTTTCCGTTTTGTTTCCCCACTCAATTTTTGGGAATACGATACGGCCGCGCATGCAGTGTGTGGCACTTTGTTATTTTTATTTTTTTTTATCTTTGTGTCATAGCGGAGGCTCAGTCCCCGCATACCCCTCACCATGCCTCTACTTGGCAAAACAATAGTGCAGCTCGACGAGCTCGACGACACATATGTAACTAAAACGACGTCTCAGCCCTCGCGAGCCCCCTCACCCTACCAATCGCCTCTGTGGGCATGCAATTCGAGCATGAAATTGTTTATTTTTTCTCGGGTTTTATACATAACTGCTGCTCCACATGAGCAATCCCTTCCGACGATATAGAAGCGTAAGACAATTCTCTAGTGATTCTGAGTCAGAGTCCGAAAGACCGGCCAGATCTTCCACCCCAAAAAGCGCAAACGCTAGAGCGCTCAAACACGCGAAAATGGCTTTCAGCATGGAACAAATGACAGCCACTATACAGGCGGCCGTTGAACATGCCGTCCAAGAAGCCAATATTGAGAGCCAACATAGGGAAAATGAACTTCGCCTGGCTGCACAGCGGCTGACCGAACGAGTCAACGCAGTTCAAATCGCTCCCGCGCAAGCGGAAGCTCCCATAATCAAAGCGTATGAACCCATAGAAATTAGGGATAACGTAAAATGTGACGAGCCCCTAGATGCCGTCAAGTAACTGCCCGAATTTAGGGGAGCGCAGGAAGCATACGTTTTCTGGCGGCAAGCGGCGGTAGCCGCATATTATATTTTTAGGAACTATGTAAATAGCTCTCGCCATTATCAGGCCGTTATAATTATTAGGAGGAAAATAAGAGGCCCTGCCGATGCCGTGCTATCCTCGTTTGGCACTGTGCTGAATTTCGACGCGATTATAAATCGACTCGACTTTACGTAAAGTGATAAGCGCCAGATTCACGTTATCGAGCAGGAAATGGGTACTCTCAGGCAGGGAAATATGACCCTACTGCAGTACTATGACGAGGTCGAGAAAAAACTGACCTTGCTCACCAACAAAGCCACCATGTCGTACGAAGCCTCGGCGGCAAAGGTTTTGTGTGATAAATTCCGGGTCGATGCACTTCGAGTATTTATCTCGGGACTTAAGTGTAGCCTTACGGATGTCCTCTTTTCGGCAAAGCCGAAAGATATGCCTTCAGCCCTCGCTTTGGCACAAGAAATATAATCTAACCACGAGAGATACTCCTTCGCGGCTTTGTTTGCCAGAAGCCAGGAGGACAAGGATAAAAAACAATATCCAAAAACACAAGACCACCGTCAGGCTCCTGCGCCGGCGAATGCCCAGACAAATACTGGCAAAAATCCGTACTACGCCAAGCAACATAAGGCACAAGTGCACTCTGCCCCACACAGCGGAGGCAAACCTGATCCCATCACTTTCCAGGATGGTCAAGCCGTCTCTAGCCCCGGCATACCAAAACAGGAAGCCGGCAGAGTCCGTTCGATCGGGCCCACACAAAAGGCAGAGGGTTAACTACGTCGTGCAGGGCGCATCTGAATCCTGAGTGAAACATACCGCCGTAGCTTTGGGCGCGGCTTTAAGGACGCCATTAAGGAATATGATGGACGTCATTAATTTTTTAAGGGAAAGTCCCTGCTACCCGTCATCATTCGACAAGTGTTGTGCCAAGGTTCATTACATGCCTGGCAAAAACAACCTCGTTGCAGATGCACTCTCGAGGCAACAAATCAACGTTGTAGAAGAGGTAGAGGCATTTTCAAGCGCGGCCATAATCCACAGTGAGCTGTCGCTAACTCACACTATCCCATCCACGGACAAGCCTCTCAATTGCTTCCAAAACCAGATAACTCTGGAGGAAGCCCGCTTTTCGTCAAAACGCAGCTTTGTTCTCTTTGGAAACAAGAGACGACATAACATTGACTTCTCTTGCGAGGAGTCATTGCTGGAGGAGCTCGCGGACGTGATAGTTCCTAAAGGCGTAAACGCCATCCATTGCGATTTGCACACGCTAGCAATGATACAGGACAAATTGGTTCGGCAATTTCCTGCCACCAAATTTTGGTACTGCAAAAACCGAGTAACGGATATTTTTGCAATTGACGAGAGGCGGGAGATTCTCACTGTCGAGCACAACAGAGCTCACAGATCTGCCCAGAAAAACGTGAAGCAGGTACTCTCCGAGTACTACTTCACAAAAATGGCCAAAATGTCGAACGAAATAGTCGATTCTTGCAGGACTTGCGTCAAGGCTAAATACGACAGACATCCAAAGAAACAGGAGCTTGGCGAAACACCAATCCCATCTCATGTAGGAGAAATGCTACACATAGACATTTTCGCCACGGATAAAAAGTATTTCCTTTCGTGCATCGACAAATTCTCGAAATTTGCCGTCGTCCAACCGGTTCCCTCTAGATCCATTTCCCTAAGGCAAAGGTCATAAATTGCGACAACGAACCATCGTTGAAGTCGCACACCATCGTGGCCATGGTGGAAAACCTTTTCAGCGTTAGCATTTCAAATGCTCCGCCCCTCAACAGTGTCTCAAACGGACAGGTGGAACGCTTCCACAGCACTCTGGTAGAGCTTGCTAGATGCCTTAAAATCGACAAAGGCATAAGCGATACAGTAGAACTGATCCTACTGGCTACAACCAAATACAACAAATCTATCCATTCGGTCATCGACAAGAGGCAAGCTGACGTGGTTTAGACTCAATCAAATGGGCCACAATACGAAATACAGGATAATAAAAAAATAGCCCAGGACAAGCTCCGAGACAGGGAAAACGCTTCCCGACAAAATAGAGTGTTCGAGGTTGGCGAAAAAGTCCTAGTGAAGTCCAACAAACGCCTGGGCAACAAACTCTCACCTTTGTGTGAAGAAAAAACCGTTGAAGCGGACATGGGGACCACAGTCCTCATTAAAGGGTCCACAAAGACAACCTTAGGTAGGCCGAGCGTGACAATATGTATTATACCTCCCCTGATAATTTTTAAATTTTTTATATTCCATTTTTTGTAGCCACTTGGCATAAGTTTTGCATCCATTATTATTTTAATCACGCTTTGGTGGTGGGCTACCCAATTTCAACAAAACTTACAGCACATCCAAATTACAGGTTCACAACCTGCTCGACTCGTTGAGCATCCATCTTAGGGTAGCAAGAAGCTTAGACTTCCTAGGGACCGCGTTAAAAGTGGTGGCAGGAACGCCGGACGCGGACCACTTCGAGAAAATTAAATTTAGAGAATTCGAATTAAAAAATGCAAACAATAGGCAGGTCAATATTAACAACAAGGTGCAAATTCATATTAATAAAATTTCCGCTACCGTTAAACCGTCCGTCAGCTAAAAAGTCCCAAATTGATACAGGGCACCTATTGGAGATGCTTCTAACTCGAAATAGGATGATAAACATGAAGCTGCAGGGCTTAATACTGGCAGTAGCACTGGCCAAAGTTAATGTCGTGTGTGGATGGAAGAGCCCACCGAGACCTCGACTAGGGATGTTTTGTCCGTATCGTCCGTTAAGATTTTACAATCCAATAACATTTTACACTTTATTAATAAGTTCCCAAAGATTAAGTCGGCCTGCAACAAGATCACCGTTTTCCCGGTGTCACATCACGACACCACACTCAGGCTGGAGGACAATATCATTGCTGAATGCGACGGCAATATCCACACGGTAGAAAGCAGCTCTTTGACAGCAGGGGCTACATTTTGTCGGCCGGCGCGAAGAAGATCATGCGCTCAAGAGCTCCACGCTGGAGGCACGGTACATTGCGAGATCCAGCAAAGTGATTTCCACCCCATCACCTACGTTGATAAGGGGATTGTGATTATAGATGATAGGGCTTAAGATTCGCCGCGGATCCTGGATCCTTTTCCCACTTGCTACTGACTTCTACTACTTGGCTGATTCGCATACCGCCGCCGGACTTACCCACAGGGGGTTCTTAAGCTACTGATCGCAGATCCTTCGCACTCGCTTTAAATCCCGCACTTGAGACTGTCGGACTTGTTAAAGATAAATGTTTCAAATTCAAAAATACCCGCCAAGTCAGAGGGCGCTTTTAATATCATATCGATTGTATCGAATCAAAACTTAAACACATAACCAAAAAGATGTCGAAGAGAGTAAATAAACATGAGGTTGATTTTTAATAAATATCGTTTATTTACTGGCCTAAATAACTAAAGAAGTAAAAGTTATAATACGTTATGGGTTATGGTTGTCATGTTTGAGAGAAATTTTTTTGAGCATCATCAGGATTCAGGAGCATCTGGTCGGAGATTCAATACTTGCCGCTATTGCAAGAAAACGGGGCACTGGGTGAGGAACTGCATAAAATGGAAGAAGGATGGACGTCCGAAGCCGAGCTACCAGAATGCTGAACAAGGAAATTGTGCAGAACCAACGTTAACTCTCGTCTCAGTTCACAATGGCGTGTTTGCAGCAGAGGCAAACTCAGAGGTCGACTGGTGGATAGACAACGGTGCAACAAAACACGTTGTTAAGACTGCGAAGTATTTCGAGCATTTTGAGAAGTTTGAGAATCCGAGTTGGATCAGAGCAGCTGGAAATGAAACCTTGTCAGCTTTGGGCCAGGGCACAATCAAAGTCAAAACGATTGTCAATGGAAAAATTCTTTTTCTTTCTTTGAAAAATGTATGGTTTGTTCCCAATATAACGAAGAACCTGTTTTCAGTTTTGGCTGCCCAACACAATAATCCAAGTAGTCGTTTCGAGTCGTCAGCAACCGAGTGCACCCTCAAAATAAACGACAAGATTGTCCTCGTTGGAGCCAGAGAAGTTGGAGGAACACTCTACAGAGCAGCGATCGAGCCCATACTTCCAGAACGAAACATCGATTTCAACGTCGCAACTTCAGGAACTTCAATTCTCCAACTCTACCACGAGAGATAGGGACATCAGGACAAGAACCACATCAAGGACATGCTCAAAAGAGAAATGGACATTCAAGTCAAGCTTGAAAGTAGCTTTTGCGAGCCTTGCATCCTTGGAAAGGCCCATCGATTGCCATTTGGAACGAGGCAACCAGCGACGAAGTTATGAGAATTGATGTCAGGCGATGTTTGCGGCCCATTTGAGGATTCTTTCCAGAAGAAGAGGTATTTGGTAGTTGTTAAGGATAATTTCACCAGGTTCCGATATGGGTACATCGTCAAGCAGAAATCAGAGGTCAAGGACGTGCTACGACACATGGTTTCTCACGCCAAGCAACAAGGGCACACAATTCGAGAATTTCCATCCTGAGCGACAATAAAGGAGAATTCGACTGTGCAGGAGTGAGAGAAACTCTTCAAGAAGCTGGTATAACTTTTCGAGTCACCGCTCCAGTGAGAACAAAAAGGGTGGTGTCGAGAGAGGGAATCGAATGATAGTCGAAATGGCGAGAACTTTCAAGTATTCTAATCCAGAAATAAAATTTCCAGAAGCAATTTGGGCCGAGTTGGTCAGCACAGCCGTCTAAGTTCTCAATAGGACGGGCAAATCTTTGTTGAAGGGTCTGATCCCTTACCAACTTTGGCTGGGCAAGAAACCAAGAATCAAACATCTTCGAATCGTAGGATCGACGTGCTATGTACACATTCCATCCAAAAAAGGAAGAAGATGGACGAAAAAGCTGAAAAGGGGTACCTGGTGGGTTACGACGGTGATGAGAGGTATCGTATTTACTTAACAGAAAAGCTCAAAGTAGTCGAGTCGAGGGATGTAAAATTTCAAGAGAAATTCAGCAACTGTGAACCAGGCGTTAACCTACCTTTCCAAGATTTTGGATCCAAGGACGTCGTAGAAGACAAGGAAGAAGAAGACGTGAGCTTGCCCCAGAGCGAGGACGAAGACAAAAAAAAAGACGCGAATTCGCACAAGAGCGAGGACGAAGACACACTCCAGGAGCAAGACTTGAGTGAAGACACAGCCGAAACAGGAAGCGAAGACAATTACGAAACCGGAGTAGAAACAAGCTTTGACGAAGAAAACAACATGAGAAAAATGCAATCAATGCAGTTGAGGGATCGTTCGAAGTTGAAGAGACCGGAGCATCTGGATGACTACGTAGCAGCAGCCGAGAATTTTGTGCTGGAGAGTCCAGATTCCTTCCATGGAGCTATCAAAAGCAACGTCGAGTGGAAAAAGGCAATGAGAAATTGAAAACAAGGAAATTTACAGGCAACAACCTGAGGGATACGAGCAAGGACAGGGGCTTGTTTGCAGATTGAAGAAGAGTCTCTACGGGCTTAAGCAAGGGCCGAGATGTTGGCAAGAACGCTTCGGAGGTTTCCTGCGGAAACACAATTTCAAAGTCAGCGAGCCAGATCCATGTCTCTACGTCAGGGAAAGAAATGGCAAAAAGATTCTACTCGTTATTTACGTAGATGACGGCAACAGATACGCAAGATTTGGAAGAATTTTTGGACGAGTTAAAATCAGAGTTTAAAATTGTCTCAAGCAAGGCTGAGTGCTTCTTGTGACTCGAAATCAAGAAACAAGAAAATGGACTAAAAATTAGTCAACAAGGATATGCCACAATCTCATGTACCTCATGCTTGGACCTAGGCCAGACTTGGCTTTCAGCATCGGATTTCTTTCAAGAACGCTTGAAAATCCTACAAAAGAAAACATTGCACAAGTAAAGAGGGTTTTCCGTTACATTTCCGGAACAATCAACGTTGGGATAGTCTATCGGAAACAGAAGGAAGGAACCCTCGAATGCTGCAGCGATGCTGACTTTGGTGGCTGCACGAAGACTGGGAGATCTACATCAGGGATCATCATCATGTTTGCCTCAGGAGCAATTTCATGGAAAAGTCGAAGGCAGGCCATGGTGGCCATTTCTACTACAGAGGCTGAGATAGCAGCAGCCAATGAAGCTGCAAAAGAAATAATTTGGCTTAAAAGATTATTTCAGGAAATCGACAGATTGGACCGAGCCCCGATTCTCCAGGTCGATAATACTGCTGCCATGAGGCTGGCCCAAAACCCCGAATTCCATCGCAGGACCAAGCACATAGCCAACAAGCATTTCTTCATCAGGGAAAGAATTGCTGAGGGAGAATTTGGAATCGAACAAATCCCGACTGAAGAAAAACTTGAATGTCAGACTTACCCATGGGGGGTCTTTCACTCAACTCTTCCAGCTTCCCTATAAGACTCGGTCCCGATTTGCTCCAGAGGCCCTCCTTATATAGTGCCAGAGGCGCCCGTTAATCCTTGCAAATCTCGCTTCCTGCCTTCCTTTAATCCTTCGCTCCTCTACTCTCTCCGTTAACTTTCTCCAATTTCCGCCGCATTTCTATCGGCGGGCTTTCTTTATTAAAAAGGATTCAAAAGGATGTATTAACTAGAAATTTTTATTATAAAAATAACTTCATTACATTACGTTATTTTTCAAAAGGAGGGAGATATAGTATGCACATATATTGCACATATACCCACTGTACCGAAAGTACTTAAAAGGTGCGTACTGTAACCCTTTGTTGCAGTGTTACAGAAGGAAATAATTTCACTAATGAAACGGGAGGGGAAACATAGACAACTAAATATTCCCAACCCACTGCCGAAACCACCACAAGTCTGCCCGACCGAATTGCGCATGCATGAAGTGGAAGGCCAGCAGAAGAAAATAGCAGCAGATATTAAGCGTGGGAGGCACGACCGCCACCTGCGCCTTCGAGGGAGCGTCAGCGTAGCCAAACCAAACACATAAAATAAAAGTATACGTAAAACCCACAAAAATGACTTTGGACATAAAAACAGTGGATTCCACTGCCATTGTCATAAACAAGGTATAATCTAGCAACATAAATCTATATTGGGTACATATACTCTTAATAATCATTGTTGTTATCATGTTCGCCAATTTCTTTTACAACATTTAAAAGCCGCATACTAATTGTCTGAAAAAAAGATTTGTAACGAACTGTTTTAGCTATGTTTTGCTCGCAACAAACGCCGCGGCTAGCTCACAGAGGTTGAGGGTACGTTCCACCGAATTTATAGTTCGACGTGATTGCCCGAGCCCAGAAATAACACGTTATTGCTTCTTTTCAAATAAATCCCCTTTATTGTAAATAGTTTACAAAGCAATAAAAGGAATCTCACCGGCTGTCTGGCTCAGCCGACCGACCGCTCGTCCTCCCGTCGATCCCCGATCCCCGCTCCGGGTTGGTGCCAATACGCACGCCCTCCCAAAGCTTGCGCCCGGCAGGTCGTGCGGTCCTGGTGCCTGGCGCCGAAACGGCTCTCGGTTCCCTTCGTTCGGACTCACGGACTCTGGTTGCGGGGCCTGTGTTGTTGATGTCTTCTGCTGCCGCTGCCTGTCCGTCGCTGCTGCTCCCTCGTCGTCGCTGCTCTACGGTTGTCGCTGTTCCCTCGTCGTCGCTGCTCTCCTGCTGCTGCTCCTCCGTTTGGGAACGCCGAGGACCTCGGAACCTTTGGCTTGCCTGGACTTGCCCTTTCGCCGTGGCCGGCACCTAATCCGTGTTAACAGACCGAGTGGCTCACCTCCCAGGCATACGCCGGGCAGGATATGCTCCTCGCTGCTTAGCGGCCGGATCAGGGCACGAAGGGCCTTCCTACCCTACAGGACACGCCCCCGGTCGCGTTCGCCACTCGCCTCCAAACACCTGCGTGCCTACGCCCCGCAGGATCTATGGTAGGCCAGAGGTTTGGGCGTCGCGTCTCCTTTGACTCCAGGTGGTTCACTGTGCATACGCTCCAGCGCCTGGATCAGGATTCTCTTGACTTCCCGGGGTGTCCCTGCCTGGTTTCACAAATGGGCTTGAGTTCCCGGGTTGGTTAGCCCTCGCGTCACAGGATCACACCTGGATCGAACGGTCAGGAGCAGACAAGGCGTACGCCAGGCTGATCCGCTGCTGCCGCCACTACACCAGGATACCTGTCGTGTCCGGGAATAACTCCACCCGACTCTTTTACCCTTGGGCCTCAGCTTTGCCGCGGATCCTTGATCCTTTTCCCCTGACTCCTTGCTCGATTTGATGCGCGTACCGCCGCCGGACTTACCCACAGGGGGTCCTTAAGCTATTTTCGTATATCCTTGCTCACTCGCTTTAATAGCCCGCACTGAAGACTGTCGGACTTACCCACGGGGGGTCCTTCAGCCTGTACTCCTAACTCTTCAAGGAAGCTTTCCAACTTGAATGGCAGACTTACCCACGGGGGGTCTTTCACTCACTCTCCCAGCTTCCCTAGAAGACTCGGCCCCGATTCGCTCCAAGGGCCCTCCTTATATAGTGCCAGAGGCGCCCGTTAATCCTTGCGAATCTACTTCCTGCCGTTAATCCTCCGCTCCTTCACTTTCTCCGTTAGCTTTCTCCAATCCCGCCGTCTTTCTATCGGCGGGCTTTCTTTGTTGACGCTCCCCGATGGCCCCGCTCGGGCCACCGATCCGCAATATTTTGTGCCGGTCATCGGACTTCCTGCTTCCCGCCGCTTCGTTCCCCGCCGTCCCCGCTGTTTCCTACGACCTTCGAGCGCGGCCGCGGAGGCCCGGCCGGGACCGTTTCCACGGTGATTCCTCCTCCTCCTACTTTCGTGCGCGACGCCGTGCAAATTCCTCTTGCCACCGCTGCTGCCCCCGCATGCCGTCTGTGCTCGACGCACTTCTCCCTTTCCGTTTTTCTAAACACAGCAGCGCTGGCCCATCCGACGCTGCAGTGTTGACTTTCTTGTATCCCCCCCCCCCCCCCCCCCCCGCTGCTGACCCTCTTGCCATCTGTCTTGGTGTGTGGGAGATCTAATCTCCTCACAGATTTATAAGCCGGGGAAATGACCTGGATAAAATATAATATAAGCAGCACAAAACAAAAACCACTAACTCAGAATAGACCTATTCAAAAGAACACTGTTAGGAAGCATGTTGAAATATTAGTAGAGTGCTTTAATAAAGTGCGAATGGTAATACATGATCACAGGGAAAGATTTAATCAAGATCAGGTCAGAAGTTATTCCACGCAGCATGCAGTCAAAACAATGACTAAAAATTGCACAATCGATAAGGTAAAACTTATCATGCATTGCAAGCTGTACTATGAACGTTGCCGTCGAATATTTAAAGGGAAAAGATAATCATGTAGCTGATGCGTTATCAAGGACAACCATCAAAGAACTACAAAATATAACTAGAAATATATTAAAAATCACTACTAGATATCAAAGTAGACAAAAATTCCGCAACAAGAATTGTCTTTGCAATCTTTAAATAAAGCTTCTAAGCCCAACGTATACGACGTCATATACAATGATGAAGTACGTAAAGTAGTGACCTTGGAGATACAAAATATGTTATGCTTAAATGTCAAAAGTGCCAGAAAGCCAAAATAACTAAACACACAAAGACCCCTTTAACAATTACAGACACACCCAAAAATGCTTTCGATAGAGTGATAGTGGACACTAGTGGATATTGGTCCACTGCCAAAATCAAAAAATTTCATTGAGTATGCAGTCACTTTAATATGTGATTTAATAAAGTATTTAGTTGCCATACCTATTCCGAATAAAAATGCTAATACTGTCGCTAAAGCAATATTTGAATATTTTATCCTGAAGCACGGTTCAATGAAGACGTTCATTACGGACATGGGAACAGAATACAAGAATTCAATTATAGACGATTTGTGCAAATATCTAAATATTGAAAATATAACATCCACAGTACACCACCACCAGACAGTTGGAACAGTAGAAAGAAGTCATAGAACTTTCAATGAGTACATACGATCTTACATATCGGTTGATAAAACTGATTTAGATGTATGGCTTCAATATTTTGTCTTTTGTTTCATCACGACCCCCTCTATGGCACAAACTTATTGTCCATATGAGCTAGTATTCGGTAAAACAAGTAATTTACCGAAACATTTTAATAGCATAGCACTATATAATATAGATGACTATGCTAAGGAGAGTACATTTTATGATGATCCAATTCAAGGAGGTCATACTGGCATATCAAAAACTTTGGCCAAAGTAAAAAGACACTATTACTGGAAGGGCATGTCTAAAGATATAACTGAGTACGTAAGAAAATGTCAAAAATGCCAGAAAGCCAAAATAACTAAACACATAAAGACTCCTTTAACAATTACAGACACACCAATAAATGCTTTCGACAGAGTGATAGTGGACACCATTGGTCCACTGCCAAAATCAGAAAATGGCAATGAGTATGCAGTAACTTTAATATGTGATTTAACTAAGTATTAAGTTGCTATACCTGTTCCAAATAAAAATGCTAATACTGTCGCTAAAGCAATATCTTTTATCCTGAAGTACGGTCCAATGAAGACGTTCATTACGGACATGGGAACAGAATGTAAGAATTCAATTATAGACGATTTGTGCAAATATTTAAAGATTGAAAATATTACATCCACAGTACACCACCACCAGACAGTTGGAACAATAGAAAGAAGTCATAGAACTTTCAATGAGTACATACGATCTTAAATATCGGTTGATAAAACTGATTGGGACGTATGGCTTCAATATTTTGTCTTTTGTTTTAACACGACCCCCTCTATGGCACATACTTATTGTCCATATGAGCTAGTATTCAGTAAAACAAGTAATTTACCGAAACATTTTAATAGCATAGATAGAAGCACTATATAATATAGATGACTATGCTAAGGAGAGTAAGTATAGATTAGAAGTAGTCTATAGAAGAGCTAGAGTTATGTTAGAAGCAAATAAAAATAGAAATAAACTACTATACGATCGTAAAGTACGGGACATAGATATATCAGTAGGTGACCAAGTTTTATTAAAAAACGAGACAGCTCATAAGTTAGATCCTTAATATACAGGTCCGTATATGATAACGGAAATAGGAGATAGAGATAACATAGTAATAACAAATAATAATAATAAGAAACAAACAGTTTATAAGGATAAATTAAAAATTTTTATTTCATAAATTGCACTTAGTATGGCCATACAAAGACACACATACATAGATAAATAAATAAACATTGTAACGAACTGTTTTTGCTAATGTTTTGTTCGCAACAAATGCCGCGACTAGCTCACAGAGTTTGGGGGTACGTTTTATAGATTCGACGTGATTGCCCGAGCCCAGAAATAACACCGTATGCTTCGTTTAATACAAATTCCCTTTATGTTAAATTTACAAAAAGGGTGAATCTCACCGGCCGCTTTATCAGCCGACCGACCGCTCGTTCTCCCGTCGATCCCCGATCCCCGCTCCGGGTTGGTGCCAATACACACACCCTCCCAAAGCTTGCGGCCGGCAGGTCGTGTGGTCTTGGTGCCTGGCGCTGAAGCGGCTCACGGTTCCCTTTGTTTGGTCTCACGGACTCTGGTTGCGGGGCCTGTGTTGTTGCTGTTGTCTTCTTCGCTGCTCTTCTGCTGCCGCTGCTCGTCCGTCGCCTCCGCTCCCTCGTCGTCGCTGCTCTTCCGACGTCGCTGCTATTCCCTCGTCGTCGCCGTTGCTTCCTCGTCGTCGCCGCTTCTGTTGCAGCTCTTCCGTCGCTGCTTCTCCTTTGCGGGCACTGGGAATGCCCTTTCGCCATGGCCGGCACCTAATCCGTGTTAACAGACCGATTGGCTCACCTCCCAGGCATACGCCGGGCAGGATATGCTTCTCACTGCTTAGCGGCCGGATCAGGGCACGAAGGGCCTACCTACCCCGCAGGACTCACCCCCGGTCGCGTTCGTCACTCGCCTCCAAACACCTGCGTACATACGCCCCGCAGGATCTATGGCAGGCCAGAGGTTTTGGCGCCGCGTCTCCTTTAACTCCAGGTGTTACGCTGTGCATACGCCCCAGCACCTGGATCAGGATTCTAATGACTTTCTCGGGGTGTCCCTGCTTGGTTTCACTGTTGGGCTTGAGTTCTCGAGCTGGCTATTTCTTGCTTCACAGGATTACACCTGGTCTTACTGGTCAGGAACCGACAAGGCGTACGCCAGGCCGATCCGTCGCTATCGCCAGGATACCTGTCGTGTTCGGGAATAACCTACCCCGACTTAACCCGACTCGTTTTACCCTTGGGCTTCAGTTTCGCCGCGGATCCTGGATCCTTTTCCCACTTGCTCCTGACTTCTACTACTTGGCTGATTCGCATACCGCCGCCGGACTTACCCACAGGGGGTCCTTAAGCTACTGATCGCAGATCCTTCGCACTCGCTTTAAATCCCGCACTTGAGACTGTCGGACATACCCACGGGGGGTCCATCAGCCTATACTCCTAGTTCCTCCAAGGAAACTTACCCGCTTGAATGTCAGACTTACCCACGGGGGGTCTTTCACTCAACTCTTCCAGCTTCCCTAGAAGACTCGGTCCCGATTTGCTCCAGGAGCCCTCCTTATATAGTGCCAGAGGCGCCCGTTAATCCTTGCAAATCTCGCTTCCTGCTGTTAATCCTTCGCTCCTCTACTCAGTAGTATATTTATTATATAGTGGAACTCTCATAAGGATAGGCATGTTAGTCTGAGGGCCTGTTATCTGTTAATTTGTTAAAACAATTTGGTTTCCCACAACTACGAAACAATTTTGGGTTTTAAATACATTTTTGGGCAAATTTTTAATTAAAATTTTTAAACTAACCTAATTCGAAAACCTTTGTAAATTAAAAGTACGAATAACTTCAGAGCCACTGAAGCTATCGAAAAATTATTTACGACTTTGGAAAGGTCTTTAATTATTCCACCATCTTGAATGTCAAAATCTATGGAGTTAAAAATAAAAGAGTTTTGATGTTTATCCTTCCAATAAAGTATTGCTAACTGTATGAATCGTCTGTCCAGAGGTTACTTCCATATATGTATATATTCTATACATTATGAATATATACAAAAAAACAACTGATATCATATAAAAAAACCTCTTGACGAGGGTAAAGTTCCGGTGACGAACCTGCAAGCGAAACCCGAAATATCTGATATCAATTTTAGTGACGGAAATATGCTATATACATAGGTGTACAAAATTGCATATAAAAAATATTCTTTTTCGGCACGTGCAAGAAAAACAAAAAAAAATCAGTCACGTGCCGGAACAAGAATATTAGAATACCTATATAGCATAATTTCGTCACTAAAATTTATACCAGATATTTTGGGTTTCGCATGCAGGTTCGTCACCGGTACTTCACCTCGTCAAGAGGTTTTTTAACCTCTTTTTAAGATTAAGCAAATTTTACAGATATTGCGGATTTAACAGATTTTGCAAATTTGAAAGATTTTGCGTATTTTCCAGATTTTCAAATATTACAGATTTTGCAATTTTTACAGATCTTACAGATTTTGCAAATTTTATATTTTTTACGAATTTTATGGATTTTGACAAATATTAGTGTGGACGGAACTTCCGTCACGGAAGTCCACGAGGGCGTGCGCGAGGAAACTCTATATATAGCCGAAGAAATAAAAATTTTCTGTAGGCAACCGATCTAAATGAATTATATACCAATCGAAAGGTATTGTTTCAATTAGATAATTTTTGTCAAAACATATTACAAAAGTTATTTGATTTGGGAGAAATTAGGGTGAAAGTAAAAAAAAATTTAATCACTAAAGTGGACACATTTTAGTCCAGATAGTCCGACCCGATCCGACATTTCATTCAGAAGTTATTCGAAAAATTCGATTTTTTCTTCTTCTTCAAAATGAAGCCAGTTTCCGTCGGTTTGTCTGTTTGCACAATTTTTTTCTAAAAAATCCTGAAAAAATTGGAAAATGTTTGTTACTATCATATGAGAAACTACACTGTGCGACAAAAAAAAAAAACCAAATACACTTGGGAAACGAGATAGTGTAGGTTGTTAATCTGGTCGAAGAGAACTCAAAAATATTTTTTTTATATTTTTGGAACCCTCCAATTTTTATTTATTAAAAAAAAACCGTTTTTCGGCACTTTTTTGCGCTTAAAAATTCCTGAACGCGTTTTTTTCAAGCGATTTCAAAATTTTTTGCTGTGTTTTGCTTTTCAACCTAGCGTGCGCTCCGGAGTACCTGTGTGTATAAGACAGGAATATGCTCTTCTTCTTATAGTGCTCCCATGGTTTTATTGAATTTTTTTGGGAAAAGCGTTATAACTTCAACAATTTTTATTATCTTTTAATGAAATTTGTCTCGTTTTATTCAATATTAATGAGACAATATTAATATGTGGCATAAATGACAGAATTTTTGTCAGAAGAAAGCAATATACTCTTATTTTTATACACATTGTTTCTCCGAAGCGCTCGCTAGGTTGAGTTGACTTTTTTTGGGAAAAGCGTTATAACTTCACCAATTTTCATAATTTTTTGATGAAATTGTCTCATTTTTTTCAGAATGAATCAGACAACATTGAAATGTATCAAAAATGGCCGAATTTTTGTAAGTTGTACCGAAAAACTGGCGTCAAAATCCGAAAAACACGAATAAAAGTCGAAAACTTCAGTTTCAGGTGTAAAAATTTTGTCCTTTTTGTTCAACAAAATCGAAGATATATTTTTTTTTCAAAAGCTACAACATTTAACTATTGAAAAACAGCGAAAATTTTGAAATCGCTTGAAAAAAAACGCGTTCAGGAATTTTTAAGCGCAAAAAAGTCCCGAAAAACGGTTTTTTTTAAATAAATAAAAATTGGAGGGTTCCAAAAATATAAAAAAAATATTTTTGAGTTCTCTTCGACCAGATTAACAACCTACACTACCTCGTTTCACAATAGCACTGTCGCACCGTGCTATTGTTCTACAACTTTTTGAAATACCTTAAGCTTACGTCAAAAAATTAAAAAACTTTGTTAATTAAAAAATTCATAACTTTATAATTAAGAAAGAACGTCTATATAGTACACAAAAAAAAATGAAAATAAATTTAAGAAACAAAGTTATTTTTCAAAATTTTCTCATTTGATCCTTTTTATTATAATTATAATTATTCAATTCTTACTGATTTTATTCTCGCTCAATAGAGATTCTTATGCCTATTCTTTGCATTTTACTAACTCGCACTAACTGCTCTTTTTAATCTCCCCCTTTAGTTTCACTGGTACAGTGGATCAAGGTTCATCAATAATATAAACAAATAATATTAATAAATAATTTATTGAATATTTAAAAATCTTTAATAATTAATTATGGAATTTAAACTTGTCTGTGCGCTGAAGTCTTGTAATAAGACAATCTCCTCTTCCCAGCCTATTATCCACTGCTGGGATGGTACACATCTTCCTCAGTTTTAAAAAACTAATGTCTTCACTAACACTTACCTATCAGAATACTAGAGGATTACGTAGTAAACTTCCCAAACTGTATTCTGATACCGACTTTAAGATGTGATAGAACTCTGCGAAAGGGAGGAGGAGTGTTAATTTCTGTAGACTCCAAATTCGCTTCTGAAGAGGTAAAATCACAAGAGTTTGGTGACATTGAATTTCTTTGTTCTTACATACCACCTTCGTCCCAACCGCCAACATACTGGCAACCTTTGTCTCCCATTCGTTTGGTTTTCTGATGGTGATCAACTGATAGCTCTGGGTGCCTTTAATATCCCAAAACTTATGTGGTCAAATGTTGTACCGTCCCACCACGACTTCCCTGCACGCATGTTCGACATGTCACTCGGGCAAATTAACCACGTGAGAAATTTGTTATGTCGGCTGTTGGACTTATGTTTTGTTTCTGATCCTGGTGGAATTACTCTATTTAGAACTTTGCCTGCAAGCCCTGAGGATCCATATCATCCCACTCTTGAGGTTTCAATCGAAAAAAATTGCTTAATTGACCTTAATTCTACACTTAAATCTCAGAAAGTTCGTTTCATTCGAAAGGCTGACTTTATGAAATTAAATAAGTAAATCTCGGAATTTGATTGGTCTGATTTACTGCCATGTGAGTATATAAACATCGCATTACAAAAATTTTATTACACATTAGGAGTAGACTTTTAAATAAACATAGATTATCTGGCTGTACAGATAGTTATTCAAGATACTTAGTAGATCGGTCCAATTTCAACGGAATCTTTCATTAGTCCGCTGCATAAAAAAGGGAAAAAATCCGACGCTGCCAATTATAGAGGCATCTCTAAATTGTCAGCAATTCCAAAGCTTTTTGAAAAACTTATCACTCCACATTTGCAACACCTATGTAGTTCATGGCTTCATGAAGCGCTGCTCTACCACTACTAACTTATTGGAGCTAACATCTTTTATCACGGATGGGTTCCGGAATGGCTTACAAACAGACGTCATTTACACTGACTTCAGTAAAGCATTTGACTCTGTTAACCATTCGCTTCTTAAAAGTAAACTCAGTCTTTTGGGATTCCCAAATGATCTTCTTATCTGAATTCCGAGCCACTTATCTGGGAGAACCCAACGTGTCTTCTTTCAAGGTGTTTCCACCCGTTTAGTCCGCGCAACATCTGGGGTGCGCCAAGGAAGTCATCTTGGACTCCCACTTTTACACTGTTTATAAACGATTTGCGAATAACTAATTCACTTGTACTTATGTACGCTGATGACGTAAAGCTATGTCTTCAGTATAAATTCAATAGCGCCCAGTCTAGACTTCAATCCGATTTAGATAATCTTCAAAATTGGTGTTTAGCAAATAACCTAAAGCTTAATGGATCGAAATGCAAACTTATGTCTTTTTACCGATCTAGTCCTCACCAGGCCATGTACTTTCTCTATGGGAATGCCTTAGAACAATCTAGGTGTCCTATTAGATTTGAGACTTAAATTTACCGAACATATATCTACCATGGTTAATAAAGCTATGGGTGTTCTTGGTTTTATTAAAAGATGGTCAAAATAATTAGATGACCCGTACATAACTAAAACGTTATATACATAATTGGTCGTCCGATTCTTGAGTATGGATCGTGAGTCTGGAATCCTCAATACGGAGTACACCGAGATCACATAGAATCTGTACAAAAAAAATTAAGGGAATTAATTTGGGATTGAAAATCTTCACCTTCCCTCTTATCATAGTAGACTTTTATTAATCAACTTACCTTCATTAACAAATCGTAGAACATCATGTTTCCACACATCATGTTTTTTTCAGTTTCTGGGGCAATTCAATTTATTGAACTTCGGGCGCGATCCCGTCAGGGTTAACAAATATAACGCTACTAGCTTTTTCATGGCGGTCGAATGAAACAATTTCAAATTCCGGTTTATTATTTATAAAGGGTTAATTCCGAGCAATATAACAAAAGCGGCCGTGAATATCAACTCTAAAATATACAAGTAAGAACTAAGAGCTTGGTCGCAGGAGCTCTTCCAAAGCTCCCAAAAGCATATGCGTTACAAATAATAACAACGTGTGCTAAACTGGGAGCGAAACTGGGTGAAAGACAGATAAAAATAAATGCCGCTGCAGCTAAATAAATTATCAATAACCTAATCGGCTTTATTGGTGGCTGCTTAGCCCCACACGCACCATGACTTTAATTCCTCAACTCCTCAATAACCGGTCTCTTTCCTGAATTGCCAGGAAGAAATATTAGAATCGATAGATCACAATTTGAAAAAATTCTGGTCATTGGAAGAAGTTCCATCTTCTAAAAAGATTTTGTCGCCAGAACAGGAGTTGTGTGAGGAACATTATCAAAAGACTACTAGAATACTGCCTTCAGGTCGATTCGAAGTCAGTCTATTTAAGTCGGATCCGAGCGTTTTGGGCAATTCATTCGAGATAGCCAAACGCCGTTTTTTGTCGCTCGAGAGAAGATTATCTCGAGACCCGAACTTAAAGAAAATATATGTGGAATTCATGGAAGAATACGAATCCCTAGGTTATACCGTTACATATGGCACTGCACAAGGTGTTTGAAGAGGTTGAGTGAATCTACGAAAAATACATTCCCTCGAGCTGCTAAAGTTATTGGGTCTGACTTTTACGTCGACGACATGTTAACGGGTGCTGGTTGCGTGGAGGATCTAAAGACAATCAAGTCTGAAGTAACTCAGGTTCTTCAAAATGCTGGGTTTGAATTGATTAAGTGGTTTTCAAACTCGCCTGAAGTTACTGCCCCGAGAGCACCGTTAAGCCAATAACACTTTTAGACTCAGAGCTGACTAAGGCATTGGGAATCGCTTGTCGACATTCTTTCGTCGACCGTCGACCGTTCGCCCTTGGCTTATTGAGCCCAATCCTTATTAAAGGAAAGTGACGCGATACCCTACTATTTGGTTCGGTATATTGTTTTCGGCATCACTGGCGAACAAATATTTAAATACTCAGTGCCTCGACTATAGATTTATTCGACTATCAATTAATTAATTAATTATTTCAATCGTTTCAAACGCTCTCTCGAAGACGAAGGTCGTCCAAAAACAGGCGTAGTTCCAGAGAACATTGACGCCGTGAATGAACTGATAATGCTAGATCGTCATGTGACATACCATGGGATAGAGGCATCCTTGGGCATTTCTTCCACTACCATACATTCGATATTGCATAATCACTTGGCCGTAAAAAAAATTTGTTCTCGTTGGATCCCGCACAATTTGACAATCGCTCAAAAAAAGGCTCGTGTGGATTATGGCAAAAGAAATTTGAAATATCGCGGTGTTTCAAAAGACTTTTATAAGATCGTCATAAGTGACGAATCATGGATCTATACTTATGAGCCCGAAAAAAAATAGCAATCGACCGTGTGGGTCTTCGAATTTGAGTCAATTCTATCGAAAGTTGTTCGTGGAAGAAGAACTTGACAATGCGAGCTCTCACAATCAGCTCAAACCAGCGCCTTTTTGACCGGCCAAAATGCCGAATTGATGGGTCATCCTCCATACAGCCCCGACTTGGCACCCAATGACTTCTTTTTATTCCCGCACGTCAAGAGAAAAATGCGTGGTCAACGATTTTCGACGCCAAAAGATGCTGTTGAAGCGTTCAAAAACCATGTTTTGACAAAAAGCTTCTACAATTGGTTTTTTGAGCGCATGCATAAGTGTAGAAGTCTTGCTGGAGAATACTTTGAAAAACAATAAAATCATTTATAATCATAAATATTAGCATTTTCATTGTTAGGCCAGAAATATATATAGCAACCTTCGTAATAAGCTCATTCAAAATAACTTCAATTTATTACATTATTTTTACAAGGAGGGACATGCATGGGTCATTATGCAGGCTGATGATGTTAGGCTTAGTCTTCAGTATAAATTCACTAGCGCACAACCTAGACTTCAATCCGATTTGGATGAATTTCAAAATTGGTGTTTAGCAAATAACCTACAATGGTCTACAGGACTACAATGGTCTACAATGGACTACAATGGTCTCTATCAAATCTTGTCACTTTGCTCCACTAACAATCTTTAATACCTTTTTCTAAACGCCTTATCTGTGCATCATTCTTTCTCGTGATATCTTACTCCTACTCTTCTCTTAAACTTTCGCGGATCTATCCCCGCGATTCAAGCCATACGTTATGCGCCAGCGGTCGGTTGGATGGGAGGTGGGCTGTAGTTTCAGTTTACTATTGAAACATTGAAACAACAACTGCATGTAAAATAATCATAATATGCTTAGTTGCAGCAGTTGTTATCAGCATGTATTCTTATCTGTTTTATCTCCCGGTTTCGCATGCGCTTTATTGTTATTTGTAGCGTATGCGCTTTGGGAAACTTTAGAAGATCTTCTGCGCAAGCGATTTGGTTGCGATTTGACACTAATCCAAATCCAAATAAAATATTGAAAATCTGAATTGAAACGCGTCTATTTATTCGGATGCTATTAAACATTATTAAAAGCATAACACATTCTTAAGAGGAGGTATAGACTTTTCATTTTGCATTCCTACTGGATTGTTACTTATTTCTAAACATATAAAATTATGCAAAAAAAAATTGAATTGGAAAGTCTATACTTTGGAAAAGCAGCTACCAACAAAATAATGTAAAATAATCATAATATGTTTAGCTGCAGTTTTAGTTAACCGCAATTATTCTTGTCTGCTTGTTTCCCAGTTTCGCATGCGCTTTGGGAAGGGGTGCGTAGTAGTCATTGCATTAGTGTTATTTATCACATTTATTCACTGGCGATCATTTGTGTCGAGATTCAAAATGGGAGGCAAGAGAATAAATATCGCCCGGAATTATTCGTTTTTAATAAGGAAAATAATTTGGCGACTTTCAATATATGCAAGCAGGGATTAGATGGAAATTATTTGATTATTTTATTTAATATTAAATAAAATTAAATTAAATTATTTAAGACGTCATATTGTGATTCTTTATCAGGATCATCTCCTGAGTCGATATAAGCATGTCCATCTGTCCGCCTGTGTGTCTGTCTGTCTGTCTGTCGGTTTCTACGCAAACTAGTCTCTCAGTTTTATAGCTATCGAGTGTAAACTTTGCACACATCCTTCTTTTTTTTGCAGGCAGTATATAAGTCGGAATGGCATATATGGAAAATGCCATAGCTTTGGTGTTTTTTAAATTAGCGAGTTTGTACTTTGTACACATTTTATATTTGGCTAAAATATCTTATGTACAAAATTTCATAGGGATCGGCCGATTATATCCTCTAGCTGTTATAGAACGAGATTAGTGACCGAAATGTAAGCCACTCCGCACTAAAAGTGAGAAGTGGCGGTACTGGCAAAGCCTGGAAAGTTCTGCCAAACGACGCATCAAATTTGGTGGCAGAAGTAGCGTTAATAAGCGTCGAACCCGCCGGCAACAAACTGCAGGAATTATATACCCGCGAATAAAATTGTTTTTATAACAATTCTCTATGCACCGACCGCAATATGCTTTTCATATTTAAAAATATTATTGACAGTTTCAGTCACTAACGAAATAATGTCTCCCGAAAAATCGAACTTGGGTCGTCTTACTCGCAAAGCACTAACAATGAGAAGGAAGGTTTCCAAAGGAACTGAGCAACAGCAGCAATTGGGACGAGAGACGTATCGGTTGAGACAACGCAGGGGCATTTGAAAGATGTGTGTCTGGTGTATGAATAATATTTAAAATTTGTAATATCTACCATGTCGGCTTTTGTTTTGGCTTTAATGTAAGCCGATATATCAATCAAAAAAATGTGTTTCGATGGTGGGATCACCTACAAGGGTTTTGTTGCCGCCGAAACTCAACTGCGGCATCAGTTCGTAGCGGGGATCCGGACGGTTGATTACCCTGTTTATGTATATATTTATTGAATATAACAATTATCTGTTATTTATACAATTATTATTAAAATTAATTATAATTAAGAATTAGGCAAATTATTCTAATAGAAAAAGAATCAATTTAGATTTTATTACATCTAGGGATAATTCAGGCGAAAATATATGTGACAATAGGTTATAGTTTTTACAAATAACGCGAAGTCAACTTGATTTCGAGTCAACTTGACCAAGAATAATTTTATGAAGGAGCATGGCCCCAGCACAAGTACGACCTACCTGCAATGGTGGTAGGTCTAATAATTTTAGCCAACAAAGATATGGTGGAAGAAGATCATCTGAGTCCCAGTTTAAATATTTTAAGGCAAATAAAAGAAACTTCTTTTGCACTGATTCAATACTTTTTTGATGAACTATATACTGCGGACTCCAAACGCATGTACAGTATTCCAGGATTGGTCGAACCAAAGAGATATAAAACGTTTTAGTAGTGAAGGGATCATCAAACTCTTTTGACCAACGCTTGATAAAAGCAAGTACTCCTCTGGCTTTATTAACTGTTACAGAAATATGGTCATTAAACGACAGCTTCTGATCGAAAAGAACTCCAAGATCATTCATTAAGGAAACACGATCTAAAAAGTGATTCCCAAGTGAGTACGAGATGACATGAGGCATGCTACGATTAAACGTCATAACCTTGCACTTTGAGCAGTTTAGTGAGAGAAGATTATTAGAGCACCACAAGAATACTTCATCAAGGTCGAATTGCTGATGTCTATGAAAGAAGTGATCAGAGAAAGAAAAACAGAGCTTGACATCATCAGCATACATAAGTGTAGAAGCATAGCTCACGACACTAGGTAAGTCATTAACAAAGAGGATGAACAGTAGAGGTCCTAAGTGACTGCCTTGCGGAACACCAGATGTTACTTTTATAACATGAGATGTGATGTTCTTGAACACGCTGCGTACGATTCGATAGATATGAAGTCATCCACTGTATGATATTAGGAGGAAAACCCATAAGATAAAGTTTCCGGAGAAGGAGACGATGATTAACAGAATCGAAAGCTTTGCTAAAATCGGTGTAAACTACATCAGTTTGCATTCGTTTTAGATAACCCTTGTGGACGATCGAAGTGAATTCTAGCAGATTGGTTGTTGTAGAACGATATTTGACAAAACCATGCTGGGAGGAGGAAATTATTCTTTTGCAATGATGTTGCAGTTGCAATGTAACCAATTTCTCCAGCAGCTTGGGAATAGCAGAAAGCTTAGCAATACCACGGTAGTTATCTATAAGTATTTTAGAACCTTTCTTATGAAGTGGAATAATAAAAGATTCATTCCATCTCTTAGGAAGGCATGAAAGGTCCAGAGATAAATTGAATAGGATGGTAAGAGGGTAGCATAGGATATCAGAGCTCTAGGTTTCTGATGAAACAAAGATCCAGACTTAAGAAACATTTTGTAAGCTCTAGATTTCCTGTTCTTAAGACGAGATAGGTGTTTATTAAACCATGGCGGTTTAGTTGATGAAGACGATGAAACTACAGGAACAAATTTGTCCAAGACATCGTGAATTACATCATAAAAAGAATCAGTAGCTGCATCAATAGAGTTATAAGATGAAAGATATTCCCAGTCAAATCCAGCTAAATGGAAACATTTAGTACGATACTGAGTCTTATAGTTAGCATGTATATTAGGGACATCAATTAATACCGAAACCAATAGTATAGGATGTTGTACGTCCTCAGAAAGCGATAGTGGTGAAGACCGATTTACAGTCACAGAGGATATCCTATTACAGAAGATAAGGTCTAGAGATCTGCTAAGTGTGTTAAGGATGGGGTTAATTTGGAAAAGAGCAATTTCAATTAATGCATCAATAAAGTCCTTTTGACAACTGGCATGCAAGGAATTGTCATCTTCACACGGGATCCAGGAGATTTTGGGAAGGTAGAAATCACCCATAATTAGGACAAAATCAGAGTCACTGACTAATGATAGAACAAACTTAATAGCCTCGAGATGGTGTAAATATACAGTATCCTCAACCGATGGAGGTATATAGGAACAGGTCATGAAAATATGAGTCTGTCCAACAGCTTTTTTTTGGTAGCAGCAAGAAAATACGTTATTACTCAGTTTTTTGGAGCTGAATCGATATGGGATTTAGAGGATCTTTGGCTAAAAATTCATGAATAATACTGTGCTCAGGCCAGGCTGACGGATCAAGTGCTTTTTCAAAGTAGGATTCAGGAATTACAATTTTATAAGAGGATATACTACGCTTATGTTTAAAATTAAACTTAAAGACCGCTAATTCATTAGGAGCTACCTTAAGATGGTTTGAGAGGTGACTCTTGATATCATCCACAGTGACGTCCGGCACAAGGCGGGATACAAATAAAGCTTTACGAGGTGCAACAGCTCTAAAGGAAAGCCCAGAGGATCTTAACACAGGCGCCACACCAGTGAGAGGCCTAGGAGACGGTGCCACTGGAAACTGCAGGTTTTCCAACGATGGAGGATCCAAGACAATAGACTCCTTGACGATTCCATTGGCTGACTTGGTGAATGGATCACTTCTACAAGCACAACATTAGGCGATGAAGTATTAGGCGTTAAAAAAGTATCCGAATGAATCGCATGAGAGGCAGGAGTACCCAATAAAGTGACCCCCATCTGGTTGTTGTTTGGAATTTTCCCCGAATCCCCGAAAAGGGGAATCTCGTATCAAAGATATAGGTAATCAGATGAGAGCAGATGAGAGCAATCGCAAAAACACATCGAGATACGGCAAAGTCAGACTAAAGACTATCGTTTGGTGACTGTTACTGGGGTTTGAATTATTGGGTCTGGGATCCCTTGAAGCGTTGCCACAGAGGACATTTCGGAAAATTGCTCATTATTTTCTAAGATATTCGGAAGCCGAATTTTTCTCAGGTCCGGCCCTTGGGGTGGCCACAGATATAAGGGGGTTTGAATTATTGGGTCTGGCGGTATCACTTGAAGCGATGCCACAGAGGACATATTATATCATCGTTCCCGTTGATATATATGCTAAGATGAGCTTTCAATAGCATCACGAAGGACAGAAGGCACAATATGTTGACTGCTCGCCTTGTATGTCCGGATACCATCCCCAACAGCGCCACCCGACGCACTCGGTCATCTCCGACGACCATTTGCGTCACCACTTCATTGGAGGCAAGTTTTCGTCCTTCACCAGCACGATGTCATTTACAGCTATTCCTTGACCTGGAATGCACCAGTTGGATTGTTGCTGTAACGGGGTTAAACACTCTTCCTTCGTGTTGACTTTTGTCAGGTCTGGCTCACTGAAACTAGAAGGAGGCCCTCCTTGCAGAAAATGATTAGGAGTCCGGACATCCAGATCATAGGAGTTTTCAAAGAGAGGGACTAATGGCCTCGAATTAATCACTGCAGCAATATTGTACGCCAGCGTCGGCAAATCGTCGGTCTTAAGTATTTAGTGGTCTTAACAGCAGCTTCCCCCAAGCTGCCAAAGTGGGGAGAATGGGGATGGATAAACTTCCATTCAATGGACTCTGGAAGGCAAAAATCCAACACTGTTCTCTGGTTCTCGCCGCTAAGAAATAGTCTCCTTAATTAGCTCAATTGATTTTTGGATCCAACGAAATTGGTGGCGTTGTCGGACCACATCTGTCGAGGCTTCTTCCTTATAGAAATAACCCTTCTCAGTGCTTGCAGGCGGTGGACAGATCGCTCACCAGCTCTAACGCTGATGTAATATTTTATGGGATCCTTGTTGCGATCCTCTGACAGAGGGAAATCTCACCACAAAATGCACTGCAAGTAGCTGTCGGACGAAGCCATCCTCACACAACGGTACATATTAAAAATGTCTCCAGTCAGCTCTACCACATGCGAACGATTTTTTCTGCCACATTGTGTGGCGAAACTGAGAGTGGTGTTTGACGGTTCCGCTGTTACCATCTACGGTTATTCTTTGAATGTAACTTTGAATGTATCTCGATGTAACTGCGGAACCAGGGACATAGGACCTAGGTTAAGATACTCCTTTATAAAGGCCGAATAAAGGTCGATGCTTCTTCCTGATAGAACAAACCTCCTCAGTGCATTTAGAAAAGCGGCTGTAAACAGATCCCTCGCCAGCTCTAAATGGATGGATAGATTTCGTTTGTCGTGAAACAACTGAAAACTCTAATGTAACATTTTATGGGAGGCTTGTTGCGAACCTTCGACTTATAGAAGAAAGGACCGCAAAATTCGATGCCAGTTACTTCGAAGACTTGATAACCTTCCACTCTCTCCTTCGGAAAATCGTCCATGCTCCAACAAACGATGTTTCATCCAAAAACATCTCACACATTTATTTGTCGCCTTGAGCACAGCTTTTTTTTCCAATCGGCCAATACTGAGAACGTATCATCCATCGCCAATAACGATCGAGGTCCATCGTGCATGTTATGCTCATGAAAGCTAAGGATTATGCTTCGTGTTACCGGATGGCTCCTGGGCAAAATTATTGGGCGACGACCATCGTTATCCAAGGATAAATTCTTGAGACGCCTCGAGGCAATCTAATCGAAGCAATGCAAACTGTTTGAAAAAGGGGGAAAACGAAGCCAGCGCGAACTGGAGGAGGTAACCATTCCCTTTGTCTGCAACGTTCTCGTACTCCAGGTCCTGGAGTCCAGGCGCCTCATTGCCTGGATCAAGAATCTCTTGAGTTGACCGGGGTGTTCCTGTTTGGTTTCACTGTTGGGATTGAGTTCCCGAGCTGGCTACCTTCCTGCCTTCCAAAGTGATAAACAAAACTAAATAGTTAAAACACTTAATGGAAGGGCCCGTAGCAAGTCCTACGTCATAGTTTTGTATAATGTTATCAAAAACATGTAGCGATGGTCTGAACGGACTCTAAATGAAAACGGGTAAAAACAAGTAAACAGGATAAGGAAATGTTGACTGCAAAATGCATAGCTTGCAAATAACTGTTAACCGTTTTTTTGCATACGCTCTGTTCGCGAGAGCAACCGAAAAAAAGCATGCCGTTTCGGTTTCGCTCTGAGGAGTAGACTTTGTTTCGTTTTGTTTCGGTTTTTTGTTTAACGAATTACGATGAGCCAATCACGAAACTCAGGTCTACCGAACATCGCTCAATGAGAGATTAGAGTGACGCTCGCGGAGAGAAACTTAGTAAAAGACCGATTGACTGAAAAAGTCAGCGCAAAAAGTGTTTTCAATAATTTGTTTTCGTTTCGCTGCACAATGGTACATGGTACATGCAATTTTCACGAAAAAACTTCTTAAAATTTTAAACGTAAATTTTTCCAATTTCAAACTTATATATTGATTATTTTAATTAAAACATGAATAGTTTTTTTTTGAGTTTCGGTGACTTCTTTGCTGTCTTTAAATATTTCACTATGCTTCGATGTCAAATGGCGTTTAAATGGCGTGGCACACCGATTTGTTGTCCATTTTGTTAAATATTAAAAATTGATGCACTTTTTATTAATTTCTCGTCCCATTTTCAATAAATTTGATGAATCACTGTTCACACGAGAGATTTGCAAAGCAAATTGACAGGTTGAGCCCACGAAACTTCACATACACACATAAATGCACAAAAGAC
This sequence comes from Drosophila ananassae, assembly GCF_017639315.1. Classification (NCBI taxonomy): domain Eukaryota; kingdom Metazoa; phylum Arthropoda; class Insecta; order Diptera; family Drosophilidae; genus Drosophila; species Drosophila ananassae. The sequence goes on from NW_025319056.1 coordinate 340,872, forward strand.
TTTTTGAATCGTCGAACGCAAGCAAACGGTCCTAGAATGAGCAGACCAAACGAAAACAGAAAAAAGTGTGCTTTGACTGAGCGTGAGACAAATTTTTATACGAGCAACTCAATCGGTTGCTCTCAGACTTTTTGCTCAAAGTCTCAGTGACAAACACTTATTTCGAGACCGCACGAATCGGTTAACAGTTATTTGCAAGCTATGTAAAACTTTCCTCCGTTCCTTAGAGTGGACAGACTACACTCTGATGTTTTCGTCGTTTAGATTTCAACAATACATAGGTGACGCTCGTAAACTTAGATATTACCGGTTAAGCTTTGTTGGAGATTAGGCTACCCTGATTAGGTCATTGATCAGGGAAGATTGGCGGATTGTTCTAAAATATGGAGGATTGTTCTAAATTGGGAATTTAACCTCGTGGGAGATAAAGTTGGGATGAGTAAAAATAGTGAAAAGAAGATATTTTTCCCAGTGCCTGGAGAAATTTCACTCACTTTTCCAATGTTGTAATCCACAACATTGGAAAATCTTTTGCCAACTCCCGGTTGGCCAGCCGCCTAATTCACTCATTTTTAAAGTGGCACGATATGCGGGTATGTTATGTCATTAGCGTACATAAGTACAAAAAAATTAGTTAAGGCAACGGGCGCAAGTCCTTAATAAACAGAGTAAAAAGTAAGAAAAAAGTAAACAGAGGTTACTTTTTAAAGAAGACTCGTTGTAGCTCGAAATCCAGATAAGAAGATAAGATTGGAATCCCAAAAGCCTAAGTTTACTTATAAGAAGCGAATGGTCAAATGCTTTACTGAAGTCAGTGTAAATGGCCTCTATTTGTAAGCTATTCCAGGCGGGACCCAACCGTGAAAAGAGATGGTAGCTCCAATTGGTTGGTAGTGGTGGAGCGGCGCTTCATGAAGCCATGCTTGCACGGAGTTATTATTGAACTTCATAGGTGTTGTTTCGGAAGTTTCGGAATTTCTGACAATTTAGTTTCCAGCGATATATTAAAGAGTTTAAGGAGCGGTTTGCACTGAGCCTCGGCGCAGTTCTTCAGAACACAGCCTGGTACTCCATCAGGGCCTGGCGAATACATGGGCTAGACCTTAAGAAGATCCGATAACACACCACTTTGATCGAAAGATCGCCAAATATAAGATTGCTGATTGAATATTATAAGTGTGAGGCTGAGCTGAACTGCTGCTAGGTGAATACGTAGTTTGAAAAAACTGTGCAAAGAGATCGGCCATTGCCTGATCAGTGTTCGCATAAGAGTTCTCAAACGTAAGCAGTGGGGGAAAAGATACATGTTTACGCTTAGTGTTTACAAAGTTAAAAAACTGCTTCGGATCCTGAGTAAACTGAATCCTGCAGCGGTGCAAATAACTCCTATAACATTCTGCGTTATGCACGGTGAAATTGGACCGAGCTACTAAGTATCTTGAATAAATCACTGTACAGCCAGATAATCTATGTTTGTTTATAAGTCTACTCATACGGTATCCGGTGCAGAATGTGTAGCCGATACGGCACCATCCGGCAGTAACAACAGTTTGGTGGATGTATATTCAAATCCAAGCAGTAATCCTGCTAGGACAAGATCACATAGAGGTAGGCTAGTATTAGACATCTGCATGAGTGGCAAAAAACACACATTCAAATGCACAATGCTAAAAATGAGTTGAATGAATTTGAGAGCCAAGCCAACATGATGTAAGAAGGTTGGCTCTCTTACGCTTCATTTGCACAATCATTTGATAGAAGGAAAGGAATTGAGTGAATTGAGAACGTTGAAAACAGAGACGTTTCATTCGAATGATTCGAGTTGTAAATGTAAATAAAAGGAAATAAAAACAAATTAAATGCAGGGAGTTTTCTTCGAGTCCGAAAAGGCTTTATTATTATTGCTATTTTCTTTTAATTATTTCTAAATTAACGATAATTTATAACTAATTTACATTGGAATGCAAAAACATTATATGGTTGATATTTTCTGAGTTAGTGGCTATTTGACAACGCTTCTCTGTTATTAAATTTCTTGCGTTTGAAAAGGTCCGTTCCGAAGCCGCGCTGCTCGCTGGAATGCAAAATATTTTGCAGCTTGTTACAAGCTCGTCGTCGTCGTTTTATAAATTGGTTGTCCATATTTCCGTCTTTTTGCTGCAGCTCTCAGAAAGAAATGTGCCAGAATCATAAGAAACAACTCAAAGGATTCGGGTATACATGACATTGACAAATTTCCCATTTCACTTTTCGTTTCGTTCATTCTCTGTCATTTCGTTTGACGCCTCATATTACGAGAGGAACACAAGCTTACACTCATACAATGTCATTTCATTTCCATCATTCCACTCACTCCATTCTATTTGATTCGAATGTACTCTGTTAGACGTATGTTATGAATGTAATCATGCAGACGTCTAGCTAGTATTACTAAGGAGAGGAGCTATACCGCGCAAAGGGATGAAGCTCAGGTCGAAACGACAGAATCACGAGACAGTACTAGATACGGAGTCAGTACTAGATACGTCGAGATCAGAAAATATTGAAGAGATAGGCAAGTTAGTTCATGCAGCTATGCAAACACAGCAGAAGCTACAGAAGCAAGACCTTACGCAATTTATTCAGTCGCCATTTGCAATCATGCAAATGGGGAACCAAACCCACACTCCCCCAACAGATCCTTTTCGGCAGTCCAGCCCGAGAAAGTACCAAGTATCATTCAGAGTTGGCACATTAGGTTCGATTGTATGAAGGAGGGATTGGAAGCTGAATAATTTTTTTATCGAGTAGAAGCCTAAGCTAAGCAGAATCTTAGCGGAGATAGAAAGCTTTTGTGTGATCACTTACGCTATAGGGAAAGCAGGTGAATGGTACTGGAATTTCCATCGTTCGTTCCATAGTTTCGATTGGAGAGACTTTTGAGGGGAATATAGGAATAAGTTCAGGGACAATGAGTCGGATATGGATATCTGGGAGTTGATAAGTAGCAGACGGCAGGCAGAAAAAGAACCTTTCGAGGAATACCAATTTCAAGTAGAGAAACTCGTAGCCCGTGTTCGTCCGTAGAGCGTTATGCGGCAACTACGTCAAACTTGAACTCACGGGAGTAACGGTAGGTCCCGGAGTCGTAGTCAAAACCGTAAATAGTCCTGACTAAATTTACCTGGATTCTGCAAGGGACTGCTCGGGTTGGCCAGACGCTTGCTGTGATCAGGCATGAGTTGATGTGCTTGAAGTCCTGGGGTGGTTTTCCTCAAGTACCGGTGGTATGGTGGTTCGGCTGATTCCTTATCGGCCGGGGTCCTACTGGCGGTCCGTTTCATGGGAGCAACACTCTAAGTAGGTTAGATAGCGCGGGGTCTGCTGGTGGTCCGTTTCACGGGAGCAACACTCGAAGTAGACTGGTATGCCGCGGGGTCTCCTCGTGGTCCGTTTCACGGGAGCAACACGAGAAGTAAGGAGGTGACGCGGGGTCTACTTGTGGTCCGTTTCACGGGAGCAACACTAGAAGTAGACTGGTATGCCGCGGATTCTACTTGTGAACCGTTTTACACAGGATCACTAGAAGTAGGTTGATTTTAAGTGCCGTGGTTCAGACACTGAGTAACGAGACGATTGACTCTGATTTCACTGAAAACAGGTTCTTCGTTATATTGGGAACAAACCATACATTTTTCAAAGAAAGAAAAAGAATTTTTCCATTGACAATCGTTTTGACTTTGATTGTGCCCTGGCCCAAAGCTGACAAGGTTTCATTTCCAGCTGCTCTGATCCAACTCGGATTCTCAAACTTCTCAAAATGCTCGAAATACTTCGCAGTCTTAACAACGTGTTTTGTTGCACCGTTGTCTATCCACCAGTCGACCTCTGAGTTTGCCTCTGCTGCAAACACGCCATTGTGAACTGAGACGAGAGTTAACGTTGGTTCTGCACAATTTCCTTGTTCAGCATTCTGGTAGCTCGGCTTCGGACGTCCATCCTTCTTCCATTTTATGCAGTTCCTCACCCAGTGCCCCGTTTTCTTGCAATAGCGGCAAGTATCGAATCTCCGACCAGATGCTCCTGAATCCTGATGATGCTCAAAAAAATTTCTCTCAAACATGACAACCATAACCCATAACGTATTATAACTTTTACTTCTTTAGTTATTTAGGCCAGTAAATAAACGATATTTATTGAAAATCAACCTCATGTTTATTTACTCTCTTCGACAGCTTTTTGGTTATGTGTTTAAGTTTTGATTCGATACAATCGATATGATATTAAAAGCGCCCTCTGACTTGGCGGGTATTTTTGAATTTGAAACATTTATCTTTAACAAGTCCGACAGTCTCAAGTGCGGGATTTAAAGCGAGTGCGAAGGATCTGCGATCAGTAGCTTAAGAACCCCCTGTGGGTAAGTCCGGCGGCGGTATGCGAATCAGCCAAGTAGTAGAAGTCAGGAGCAAGTGGGAAAAGGATCCAGGATCCGCGGCGAATCTTAAGCCCTATCATCTATAATCACAATCCCCTTATCAACGTAGGTGATGGGGTGGAAATCGCTTTGCTGGATCTCGCAATGTACCGTGCCTCCAGCGTGGAGCTCTTGAGCGCATGATCTTCTTCGCGCCGGCCGAAATGTAGCCCCTGCTGTCAAAGAGCTGCTTTCTACCGTGTGGATATTGCCGTCGCATTCAGCAATGATATTGTCCTCCAGCCTGAGTGTGGTGTCGTGATGTGACACCGGGAAAACGGTGATCTTGTTGCAGGCCGACTTAATCTTTGGGAACTTATTAATAAAGTGTAAAATGTTATTGGATTGTAAAATCTTAACGGACGATACGGACAAAACATCCCTAGTCGAGGTCTCGGTGGGCTCTTCCATCCACACACGACATTAACTTTGGCCAGTGCTACTGCCAGTATTAAACCCTGCAGCTTCATGTTTATCATCCTATTTCGAGTTAGAAGCATCTCCAATAGGTGCCCTGTATCAATTTGGGACTTTTTAGCTGACGGACGGTTTAACGGTAGCGGAAATTTTATTAATATGAATTTGCACCTTGTTGTTAATATTGACCTGCCTATTGTTTGCATTTTTTAATTCGAATTCTCTAAATTTAATTTTCTCGAAGTGGTCCGCGTCCGGCGTTCCTGCCACCACTTTTAACGCGGTCCCTAGGAAGTCTAAGCTTCTTGCTACCCTAAGATGGATGCTCAACGAGTCGAGCAGGTTGTGAACCTGCAATTTGGATGTGCTGTAAGTTTTGTTGAAATTGGGTAGCCCACCACCAAAGCGTGATTAAAATAATAATGGATGCAAAACTTATGCCAAGTGGCTACAAAAAATGGAATATAAAAAATTTAAAAATTATCAGGGGAGGTATAATACATATTGTCACGCTCGGCCTACCTAAGGTTGTCTTTGTGGACCCTTTAATGAGGACTGTGGTCCCCATGTCCGCTTCAACGGTTTTTTCTTCACACAAAGGTGAGAGTTTGTTGCCCAGGCGTTTGTTGGACTTCACTAGGACTTTTTCGCCAACCTCGAACACTCTATTTTGTCGGGAAGCGTTTTCCCTGTCTCGGAGCTTGTCCTGGGCTATTTTTTTATTATCCTGTATTTCGTATTGTGGCCCATTTGATTGAGTCTAAACCACGTCAGCCGGCCTCTTGTCGATGACCGAATGGATAGATTTGTTGTATTTGGTTGTAGCCAGTAGGATCAGTTCTACTGTACCGCTTATGCCTTTGTCGATTTTAAGGCATCTAGCAAGCTCTACCAGAGTGCTGTGGAAGCGTTCCACCTGTCCGTTTGAGACACTGTTGAGGGGCGGAGCATTTGAAATGCTAACGCTGAAAAGGTTTTCCACCTTGGCCACGATGGTGTGCGTTTTCAACGATGGTTCGTTGTCGCAATATATGACCTTTGCCTTAGGGAAATGGATCTAGAGGGAACCGGTTGGACGACGGCAAATTTCGAGAATTTGTCGATGCACGAAAGAAAATACTTTTTATCCGTGGCGAAAATGTCTATGTGTAGCATTTCTCCTACATGAGATGGGATTGGTGTTTCGCCAAGCTCCTGTTTCTTTGGATGTCTGTCGTATTTAGCCTTGACGCAAGTCCTGCAAGAATCGACTATTTCGTTCGACATTTTGGCCATTTTTGTGAAGTAGTACTCGGAGAGTACCTGCTTCACGATTTCTTGGGCGGACCTGTTTTGTTCGCAACAAATGCCGCGACTAGCTCACAGAGTTTGGGGGTACGTTTTATAGATTCGACGTGATTGCCCGAGCCCAGAAATAACACCGTATGCTTCGTTTAATACAAATTCCCTTTATGTTAAATTTACAAAAAGGGTGAATCTCACCGGCCGCTTTATCAGCCGACCGACCGCTCGTTCTCCCGTCGATCCCCGATCCCCGCTCCGGGTTGGTGCCAATACCCACACCCTCCCAAAGCTTGCGGCCGGCAGGTCGTGTGGTCTTGGTGCCTGGCGCTGAAGCGGCTCACGGTTCCCTACGTTTGGTCTCACGGACTCTGGTTGCGGGGCCTGTGTTGTTGCTGTTGTCTTCTTCGCTGCTCTTCTGCTGCCGCTGCTCGTCCGTCGCCTCCGCTCCCTCGTCGCCGCTGCTCCTCTGACGTTGCTGCTCCCTCGTCGTCGCTGCTCTTCCGACGTCGCTGCTATTCCCTCGTCGTCGCCGTTGCTTCCTCGTCGTCGCCGCTTCTGTTGCAGCTCTTCCGTCGCTGCTTCTCCTTTGCGGGCACTGGGAATGCCCTTTCGCCATGGCCGGCACTTAATCCGTGTTAACAGACCGATTGGCTCACCTCCCAGGCATACGCCGGGCAGGATATGCTTCTCACTGCTTAGCGGCCGGATCAGGGCACGAAGGGCCTACCTACCCCGCAGGACTCACCCCCTGTCGCGTTCGTCACTCGCCTCCAAACACCTGCGTACATACGCCCCGCAGGATCTATGGCAGGCCAGAGGTTTTGCCGTCGCGTCTCCTTTAACTCCAGGTGTTACGCTGTGCATACGCCCCAGCACCTGGATCAGGATTCTAATGACTTTCCCGGGGTGTCCCTGCTTGGTTTCACTGTTGGGCTTGAGTTCTCGAGCTGGCTATCCCTTGCTTCACAGGATTACACCTGGTCTTACTGGTCAGGAACCGACAAGGCGTACGCCAGGCCGATCCGTCGCTATCGCCAGGATACCTGTCGTGTTCGGGAATAACCTACCCCGACCTAACCCGACTCGTTTTACACTTGGGCTTCAGTTTCGCCGCGGATCCTGGATCCTTTTCCCACTTGCTCCTGACTTCTACTACTTGGCTGATTCGCATACCGCCGCCGGACTTACCCACAGGGGGTCCTTAAGCTACTGATCTTGAGACTGTCGGACTTACCCACGGGGGGTCCATCAGCCTATACTCCTAGTTCCTCCAAGGAAACTTACCCGTTTGAATGTCGGACTTACCCACGGGGGGTCTTTCACTCAACTCTTCCAGCTTCCCTAGAAGACTCGGTCCCGATTTGCTCCAGGAGCCCTCCTTATATAGTGCCAGAGGCGCCCGTTAATCCTTGCAAATCTCGCTTCCTGCTGTTAATCCTTCGCTCCTCTACTCAGTAGTATATTTATTATATAGTGGAACTCTCATAAGGATAGGCATGTTAGTCTGTAGGCCTGTAATCTGTTAATTTGTTAAAACAATTTGGTTTCCCACAACTACGAAACAATTTTGGGTTTTAAAAACATTTTTGGGCAAATTTTTAATTAAAATTTTTTAACTAACCTAATTCGAAAACCTTTGTAAATTAAAAGTACGAATAACTTCAGAGCCACTGAAGCTATCGAAAAATTATTTACGACTTTGGAAAGGTCTTTAATTATTCCACCATCTTGAATGTCAAAATCTATGGAGTTAAAAATAAAAGAGTTTTGATGTTTATCCTTCCAATAAAGTATTGCTAACTGTATGAATCGTCTGCCCAGAGGTTACTTCCATATATACATATATTTTATATATTATGCCTTCTATTTTAAGTATTTTAAGTAAGGGTAAAGTTCCGGTGACGAACCTGCATGCGAAACTCAAAATTTTTTATATCAATTTTATTCACGAAAATATGCTATATAGGTGTACAAAAGTGCATATAAAAAATATTCTTGTTCCGGCACGTGACTGATTTTTTTTTTTTTTTTCTTGCACGTTTTATATGCAATTTTGTACACCTATATAGCATATTTCCGTCACTAAAATTGATATCAGATATTTTGGGTTTCGCTTGCAGGTTCGTCACCGGAACTTTACCCTCGTCAAAAGGTTTTTTTATATGATATCAGTTGTTTTTTTGTATATATTGTCGGTTCCTCATTGGCTGACAGCGATCGTATGACTTCTGCAAGGTCAGCGGTCTGCCACGGGCATCCGGCCAGGCATTGGCTTTTGTCAATTCTTAAGTTTCAGTTTTTATTTGGATTTGAAATAAAGAGCATTAGCTCGAATATAAAACTCCGGCTTTAGCCGTTACATTTATTCTACTTATTGAATTTGGTTATCGTGCCTTAAGGGCCGTAACAACGGAGATAAGTATCTCCCACCGTAAACTTCGGAGAAGGAAGAAAGTCGAAGCCACCACCCGACTCTCCAGTGGCTGCCAACCTTGGTGGTCACCACTACCCAACCCTTTGGGTAGCTATAGCGACGAGGGCCATGAGCGGCAGCAACCTACCGCCGACCCCCGCCACGGATATTCAACCAGCCGGATTCCAGCCCAGACAACTAAATAATTTGTATCGGGCTGACCCGAAGTAAATATACATAACGAAATAATACCTTAATATACCTTAATGAAATAATGAATCATAATATTGAGGTAATTGCAAAGTTGCTACACCTTTTTTATTAAAAAAAATTTTTGAAAATATTTTTAGATTTGTTGCCTACCATTAGCTGCTGGTATTGACAGTCGTAAGCATTTAATGCTGCATCCCTTCTTCGCAACTCGTTGCGCAATACATCTATTTCTAATTGTTGGCATTCAGTCCTTTGGGCGGCGCACTTGGCAGATAATAGTTCACGTTTCATTTGATCGCAGCGGCACTAAAAAAAACCATAATAATAATCAATATTGTATATAAGTATTGTATATAATATAAGCAAAAATATATTATTAATATATATTATTCTCTTATAAATAATAATATAATTAATTATAATTTATTATTATAATAAATCTTATTATAATATTAGTAACAAATAACACCACTAATGGTGGCAATGTATAAATCAAAACCTATGTAGAAAGCCTTTTTTTCGCACCACAGAAATTTTTCTTACCAAAAATGTATAAATGTATGTAAATGTAAATGTATGTGGTATACAAGTAAAAACAGCAATTCAAAAAACTAAAGCTGATCGTATATGGTTGGCCGATCCCTAAGAGAATTTCAGCATCAAATCAATGGACTAATAAAAATGCTGGAAACAGCGCCAAGAATCTTTGAAAATTTAAAGGCTGTCCATCTTCGACTGTTCAATTAAATGGCAGCTATAGTCGGTCCTTATGAGATTTGTCACCCAGCATCGTTCTACGATTTGTTAATGATGGTAAGTTGATTAGTAAAAGTCGACTGTGATAAAAGGAGAGGTGAAGATTTGCATCCCTATTAAGTCCCCTAAGAGCGAAAGTCAGGAAGTTTTTTTGTACAGATTCTATGTGATCTCGGTGTACTCCGTATTGAGGACTTCAGACTCACGATCCATAATCAAGAATCGGACGACCATAAGTTGCATAGGGGGTTCTTCCTTCTTGCTGGAAGTTATGGTGGGAGTTACTAACTCCGTTGTTACTGCCCTTGAGGCTAAGTAACCAATTTTACAAATGAATTGACTTTTACGGCTTATGCCGGAGTATTGATATAAGAGTTCTTTATTGTATGAAGCTCAAACATAAACTGAAACTTAATGCTAACAAAATATATTTCATAGCGGCCACGCAAATATGCAGTGTTCGCCGGCTATGCACGTGCATCCGGCTAGACGCTGTTTCAGCAGTTTGGCCAGAGCGAGCTCTTAAGTAATCGGACATTGCCGTTGTCGTTTACTTCAGTTAACTACTCTCCCTTCAAGAATGAGGCCGCCCTCGGCCGACTCTATTTGGGCGATCATTTCCTTTAGTTGGGCAGCGGTTCTTCGGGCCTGAGTGACTCGCCGATAGGCCAAGCCGATGCAAATCACATGAACACCATCTGATATATTTGATGATGGTTGATCTTCTCCCCGAACTCCTTGATGTGTACGAGGTTACGTTCACTCAGCCGGTGAAGGTAAGGAAGACTGAGAACGTTGCGTTCCATAGTGACGTTCAGGGAAGGCGAGCTGGCCATTCCTGGAGCCCTCTTCTGGGCTCTTCTTGGTTTCATTGACGATGGCACCTTCTTCAAAGGTGACGAAATATGGCACATATCTTACATGGGCGCAGGTGCCATTACACAGTGGTCGGGCTTGTAAACCGCTTGTAACCGCGGCCATAAATACTTCTAGGTGTGCTATCGCTATGAAACTTTCACCACAAATCTAGAAAAGTATTATTAATATATTATATAATTATATTATAAAATTTACCAGATCGTACCACTATATCCTATAGGTTCCATATAACTGATTGATCGGAAATGCCGTAACTTTGGTGTTTTTTAATTTATAGAGTTGGAACTTTTCACAGATGTTATATTTTGTCAAAATTTCTAATCTACAAAATCTGCGGTTCTTCGGGCCTGAGTGACTCGCCGATAGGCCAAGCCGATGCAAATCAAATCGCAAATAGTCGCAGGATCGGGCGACTATATCTTATAGCTGCCATATAACTGAACCATCGACAGTGGTTGGGCTTGTATGGTGCCGCGCCAAAAATATTTCTAGTAGCGATATCGCAATAAAATTTTTTCCAAAAATCTATAAAAGTATTCTAAACACACTGTAAAAAAATCGTATCGTATAGCTTCCATACAAACCAATGGCGCGATTTTTCATAAAACTATTTTTTTTCCAATACTAAAATTAAATATTTGACCTTTAAATACAAGCATTAAATTGTAATCCCTAAGAAGTTTTACGTAACTATTAAGTTGAGGGAAGTCTTACTATTAAAAAAAACAAACTTAATATTGATGTTTACTTATATTTGTATAAAGAAAGAGTTATAAGACTTCATCAACATAAAATTCTGTAAGCCCTCTTCGCTGCACCATACATTAAAAGCATATAAACGTGAGAAAACACATTTATAAGAAGAACTTAATAAAGTTTAAAGCAATGGAATAAACAAAAAATAAATCGAAACTATTATATGCAAATCTATTAATAAACACAAACTCAAAAGACGAAGGACAAAGCAACAGAACAACAACCCCACAAGCGAAAATAAATTTTTGTAGTGCAAAACTGACCCTGAAAAAGTTAAGAGGGTGAAAAAGACGTTCAAAAAATAGACAAAAAACATGTATTTTTTCAAATTAATATAAGAAGAACAGTTTAACATGTACGATTTTTTATAATATCTAAAATTTTAGAAAATACCTTGAACTTCAAAATCCATTACAAATATTTTAAATTTGGATACGTAATAAACGATCTGACCACTTCAAAGTTCGGTTTTGTTATGAAAAATTCGCGATGCGCGCAAGCTGCGCTGTGAAAATAAACACCTTCACTCAACTTCAATTCTATTTTTAAGAAGAACGGTTAACCGGACAAACCTAGTAAGCCACAAAGAAGTTTGGACAATATAGAAGCGATTTGTTTACTTTTCCTATATTTTTGTTGTTATGACTTTTTTTATTTTTGGCCTATGGGCGCAACCACTGTGCATTATCCCCACACACTCGAGCCGGGCTATCATTTATAATCACAATCCCCTCATCAACGAAGGTGATGGGGTGTAAATAGCTTTGCTCCAGTATGGAGCACTTGAGCGCATGATCTTCTTCGGGCCAGCCGACAAAATGTAGCCCCTGCTGTCAAAGCAGTTTTCTACCCTGTGGATATTGCCGTCGCATTCAGCAATAACGTTGTCCTCCAGCCTGAGTATGGTATCGTGATGTGACACCGGGAAAACGGTGATCTTGTTGCAGGCCGACTTAATTTTTGGAAACTTAATAATAAAGTGTAAGATGTTATCGGATTAAAAGATCTTAACGGACGATACGGTGGGCTCTTCCATCCACACACCTTCCAGGTCTGCATGATCTAAGATGCTAGGGCTAACAACATTAACTTTGGCCATCCTATTTCGAGTTAAAAGCATCTCAAATATAGGTGCTCTGTATCAATTTGGGACTTTTTAGCTGACCTCAGAAGTTGGTTGACGCTAGCGGAAGTTTTATTAATTAGAATTTGCACCTCATTGTTAATATTGACCTGCCTATTGTTTGCATTTTGTTCGTCCGTAGAGCGTAATGCGGCAACTACGTCAAACTTGAACTCGCGGGAGTAACGGTAGGTCCCGGAGTCGTAGTCAAAGAATGTAACTAATCTGACTAAATTTACCTGAATTATGCAAGGGGCTGTGCTTGCTATGATCAAGCACTGGAGTTGATGTGCTTGAAGTCCTGGGTGGTTTTCCTCAAGTACCGGTGGTTGTGGGGGTTGGCTGATTTCTTTTCAGCTGGGCCTACTGGCGGTCCGTTTCACGGGAGCAACACTCGACGTAGGTTAGGTAATGCGGGGTCTGTTGACGGTCCGTTTCACGGGAGCAACACTCGAACTAGACTGGTATGCCGCGGGGTCTCGTCGTGGTCCGTTTCACGGGAGCAACACTCGGAGGAGTTAGGTAGCGCGGGGTCTACTGGCGGTCCGTTTCACGGGAGCAACACTCGAAGTAGACTGGTATGCCGCGGATTCTACTTGTGGTCCGGTTACACTGGATCCACGCGAAGTAGATAATGGTAGAGCGTCCTACCTTGTGAACCGTCCTCCTTGTTGACACAGGATCACGTGATATAGGTCAGTTTTAAGTGCCGGAGGTTCAACACTGAGTAACGAGACGAGTGGTTCTGATTTCGCAACTATCTTTATTTCAGAAGAACAATTCTTATATAAGATGCTAAATTATACATACTTAAATCTAAGGAAGGTCAATGTTATGGACGTGATAAAACTAATGTTAATGCCAGGGTTAGCCACCTCTGAGTCTGCTGACTCAGATTGTTTGGTCATGTACTGCTTGTTCATGCATTTCGGCTTAGCTCGCTGGTTTTTTGCTTGCTTTGGTCAGTTGGTCATTCTTCTTGCGGCGCCGTCTACTAGTGCTGGGTTATTAGGTTGAATATTGTTTTATGCTTATTGCTAATTATTACTAGGTGTACTTAATAGGTTAGTGGGTTGTATTGCGACATGTTGATGTGTATTGGATCAAATTACTAGTGTGTATCTAGGGTAGTAGGTCTTGGCAATAGGTGCCAACATTCTCCCCCCCCATTGAGGTACTCAATAATAGAGGCTGTTATGTCATTTTGTGAACCACTTTCAGTATCTCTGTCGATCATGTCGTTGCTCTTCTTTCAGGTTATTGGTCCGTATTACGGTCGCACGAAATGGTCCTATCACGAACGGGACTCCTGCATATCGAAATTTATGGATGACTATTGTCGCAGTCTTCGATTGCGTAACTCCGATGTCCACTTCTGGTACGCTGGCCGTATCATGCCTCGCCGCGGTACCCCTGCCTCTCTAGGGATGGAGGATCGCGACCTGATTCTCGTGCAGTTCCGTCCAGCTGGCCGAATTGCCCGGAGGCGCCTTAGTCGTCGTTCGGCTTGGGATAGTGATGACAACCTTTCTACTGATAGTGGTCACTCTTCGATGGGTACCATTGATGGCGATGCTTCTTAACTTAATAAATTTTCCTTATAACTATGTTTTTCTTGCTTGCCTTTTACTGAGACGTCCCTGGGTCGTAAACTTCGAATCTCCTGTGATGTCCATCCCGTGTTACTGCTGCTAGATGTTGTTCGATCAGCTGGAACCCTTCTCCTTGGGCTGGTATCGTCCTCTGGTTGGTTGCTGAGGTGTCAATTGGAGTCAACGTTGGATCAGCTAGACCGACTACATGCAGAGGTGCAGGGATTGAAAACATGGACGAAGCAGGCACAGGAGGGTGTGGACAGCGAGACAGACTGGAATCTGGCGCATCAATACTCCGGAGTAATAATGTTAGGAATAGCAATCCTCGTAGCCGCATGGGCAGGATATACACGGTGTGTCTGTGATGACTTGATCCTTTTCGGCCGAGCAGACATAAGTCATTGTTATTGGTTTCGTGGTCCCAAAAATCCAAGCATTTTGCTCTGTCAATTGAACCCAATAACTGGTTCCCTTGATTGGCTCTGGCTTACATTCTCCTGCCTGATGTTTTGCTAAGGCTGCCATTGTACACGGGAGTTGATGGGCGTCCGGGCCAAAGAGCGTCTGCTTAAAATCGCATACCTTAATTCCGTTCGTCATGCTGATACACTGCCTAAGGTGTTCTTGATTGATCGCGAAGTGGTGTTTCCGATGATCATCTATTGCTAGATATCCTGTTTCCGTCTTGGTTATCACCAGGCCTTCTCTCGTTATTTGTGGAATTGGCTCCATCCGATATACTGTGAATTCATCTTCTTCGACTAACGGAACGCTTGTATGAAACATCAATAAATCCTCGGTTTCTTGTACTCTAGTGGTCGCCAGTCGATATAAGTCTCGTGCTGTTTCACTGGTGATGGGTAATCGTCTTCCCGGTGGCAGGTGTGTTTGGATTTTTGTGATCACCTGTTTTACTTGTTCCACTGACACCAAGGCAGGGCTTAATTTTCCTTCATGTGCCCCGATTAACACGTTCAATACAGCATCCTGGACCCGCCGAATGTGATTTGCCACGACGACCAATTCGGAGACTGCATGCGGAAGATATCTATCCGCCGCATGGCTTCTTATCTTGATTCTGGCTAGACTGGCTTCTAAGTCCTCATCCTCTTCTGAGTTTCGATCGTCGTCCTCCTCATAATGTTGATGGTTGTGTCCAGAATTGACGTCTGGTTCTCCACTATTTTATGTGTGACGCCTTCTTGGGCTCGTAGTTTGCTAATAATCTCTTCCATTCGTCTGGCATATTGATCATCGAGTACTCCGAACAGACCATTCGCGATATTTCCAACGATGTTCAGTGCTCCGCGTTTTTGTCGTTGATGATGCATTAACTGATCGGCATCTTGGATTTCTGCTACTTCCTGCTGCAATGTTTGTATGATCGTGGGGCAAACCTCATATGCCGTTGAGCACCATTGTTTTATGGATTGGATACCCTTTTTGACAGTCTCAATTTCTTGTGCCAATTGGCTGAGGTCAAAGAATGTGATGAGTGTCCACTCCGCAGATTTGACTGCTATCCTATCGGTGGCTTCTACGATGGTCCCGGTCACATTGTTGATTGGAGTGATGACCACAGGGTTGACGGTCTTCAGTTCTGATGTTGTGGAGATGGGTAATGGTAGTCCGGGCATCACCCAGACGAGTATCATTGTTAGGACAAGCATGTTCCCCCTCCCTTTTTTTTTTTTTTTTTGTTTGTTTTTATATTATTGGGGTTCCTCCTTCTTATCGTTGATTGGTAACACCGCCAGTCGGTGTATAGCTCGTGTTATATTGCCTGCCGTTGTTCGTATTTCAGCAACTCGGATCTCGCCGTCTTTTCCGGGATGTACTGCGACGATGCGTCCGAGGGGCCAGTTCAACGGAGCGATGTTGTCTTCTTTTATTATGACTAGATCGCCAATCTTTACCGTCTTACAACTTCTTGTCCACTTTGATCGATTCTGTAGTTCGTGTAGGTACTCGTGGCTCCAACGTGTCCAAAATTCCTTTCGTAAGTTTTCGAGGCGCTTCCACCGAGTGAGTAACTTTGTGCGTCGTCTTGATTGGTGAATGTCGGGTGATGCCGTAAGAGGTTCCCCGATCAGGAAATGCCCTGGCGTTAATGCCGTAATATCCCTTGGGCTGGAAGAGACAGACGTCAACGGGCGAGAATTTAGAATGGCTTCAACATCAATGACTATGGTTTCGAGTTCTTCATGAGTTAGTGTGGCGGTATATAGCGTTCGTTTCAATAAGTGCTTTGCTGATTTTACCGCGGCTTCCCACAGGCCTCCGAAATGGGGTGCCCGAGGTGGTATGAATTTGAATTCGATGCTCAGTTTCGCGCAAGTCTTGTGTATCATTGTTTGTGCTTCTTCGGCGAAGATTGCTTCCTTTACTTCTGATAATTCGTTATAGGCTCCAACGAAATTTGTTGCGTTGTCACTATAGATTTTTGATGGTAGTCCTCTGCGTCCGCAAAATCTCTTTAGTGCTGCCAGGAAGGCTTGGGTCGTCAAATCGGTTACCACCTCTAGGTGCACTGCCTTGGTTGAAAAACAACAAAACACGGCTAGGTACACCTTATGTGGTCGTTTTCCTCGGATTTTATAGTGAGTCCAAAAGGGCCCGCAGTAGTCCACTCCGCTATTCTTGAAGGGTCTATGTTGTTGAACTCGATCTGCTGGTAATGGACTCATTATTTGATTCAACAATTTTGGTCGAATCCGGCAGCATCTGACACAACGGCTTACTGTTTTTTGAGCCAATTCCTTTCCTCTTAGTGACCAAAATCGTTGTCTAACGTTGCATAATAATGCCTGTGGTCCGCAATGCGCCAGTTGCTGATGTTTCCATTGAAATAGGAGTATTGTCAATGGATGAGTTGGAGATAATAACATGGGATGTGTGGCGTCATATGATAATGCTGCGTTTTGTAGTCGTCCTCCTACTCGAATTATTCCGTCTGTGTCTATAAACGGATCTAGGGCACGTAGTGGATCGTTTGGCCCTACAGTTTTCGTCTTCTTGAGTTGTAGCATGGATGTTGGAAAGTGTTGTACCTGTATTTCCCGTATTATCACTCCTAACGCCTCATTCAACTCTCCTGGTGACAATGGTCCCGTTCTCTTCTTCTCTGGGTTGCGGCAATTGAAAATGAATCGCCGCATTCTTCCTATTATCTGCAACATCGTATCGAATGATCCATGGTGGTTAATATGTTCCATCCAGTCGTCAGATTTATTGACTACGCTGCAAACAGCCTCCTTCTTTCTTTCTTGATCTTCATTTGCATTGTATATTCCTGTTGAGTGGAATTTAGGCCAGGACTCGGGATCTTGCCCCAAGAATGGCGGTCCGGCGTACCAAAGCCTTGAATCTCTTAATTGAGCTGCCGTGCACCCTCTGGAGAGAATATCTGCAGGGTTCTCTGTTGATGCTACATGTCTCCACCACTCTGGGTCTGTTAGTTCTTGAATTTGGGCGACTCGGTTCGCCACAAACGGTTGGAATGACGAAGCAGTGGCGTTAATCCATTTTAATGCAATCTGTGAGTCTGACCATAAATGTATTGCTTCTAGGCTTATGTTAAGATCGGTTTTTACTCTGTTTGTGACTTGAGCTGCTAATACCGCTGCACAGAGTTCTAAGCGAGGCAGGGTCTGTTTCATCAGGGGCGCTACTCGGGCCTTTGAACATAGCAATCTTGTGATAATATTGCCTGTCTTATCCCTTGCTCGCAAATATGCCACTGCCCCATATGCTGCTTCTGATGCGTCTGCAAATACATGTAATTGAATGCCTCCGGATGTGTCAGCTGGTAGTACACATCTTGGAATTTTTATTGTTGTTAGGACTTGGACATCATGTCTGAATGTTTGCCATTGCTGGGTGAGTTCTGAACCCAGTTCCGTGTCCCAGTCGATCTTCAACTCCCATAATCGTTGCATCCTTATCTTTGCCGTTGTTACCACTGGACCAAACAATCCTAGAGGGTCGAAGATTTTTGCTAGTTCAGAACACACAATTCTTTTAGTGATGACTCCAGTGTCTTCTGTCGCCGCGCGTCCTTGGAGCCAATCTCCGGGTGGATCCCAAATAATTCCGAGCGTTTTGACGGTTTGTTCAGTAAAATTGCTGAAATCAAGAGTCATTTCTTGGTCTTCTTCGGGAATGTCTGCTAATAACGCTGGGTGGTTTGCGCACCATTTTCTTAGTTTGAATTTCGCTTCTCCCAAAAGTTGTATTAGTTGATCCCTCTTGATTAGTGCTTCATCTATGGTGTGACCTCCGGTCAGACAATCATCTACGTAGCAACCCTGTCGAAGTGCAGCCGCACCCTGGGACAAATGCTCAGGTGCTGTGTCCGACAAGTATTGCAAACATCGGGTGGCCAAGTATGGAGCAGTTGCCGTGCCATAAGTGACAGTGTTTAGTTTATAATATTTTAGTGGTTCCATGAGGTTACGTCTCCATAATATGATTAGAAACTTTCGGTCATCTGGATGTATCATAATCTGCCGGTACATTTTCTCTACGTCTGATGTAAACACATATTGATAAGATCGGAACCGTAAGAGAATGGATAGTAATTCGCCTTGAACTGTTGGTCCAATCCGTAGTAGATTATTTAAACTTTTTCCACTTGTCGTTGTCGCTGACGCGTCAAATACAACCCGGAGTTTGGTAGTACTACTATCAGGTTTTAGTACACAATGATGTGGAATGACATAATTGTTTGTTGTTAGTTGTTTGGTTGTTAATCTAGTCATATGCCCTAGTTCCTCGTATTGATCCATGAATTGTACGTATTGTTTCTGGAGATCAGGATCCCGTTGAAGTCTCTTTTCCAATGCATAGAAACGGCGATAAGCCATTGGGAGGGAATTTCCCAATGTTTGTGGATCTTCTTTAAATGGTAAGCGTACTTTAGCGTTCTTTAATGGTAAGCGTTCTTTAAATGGTAAGATAACTTAATCTTTTGTCTGCCCTCCTTTCTATGTTTTCTATAAAATGCTGTTCGCATAACTTCTCGTCCGTGGTCAGACCCCTTTTGTTTTCATCGAGGGTGTCTAACTTCCAAAACTGTTCGAGCAGTCTATCGATTTTTGGTTCCTCCATGGTTGATAGTGCACTGCTTACAGGTGGATTTGTGTGAACCACAGAACTGGTTGTTGCTGGTCCGGATATAATCCATCCTAATGGGGTCCGTTGAAGTAATGGTTGTCCTTGTCCTAGGTTTATATGTAGCGGCTCAATGAGTTGTGGGAGACACTCGGCCCCAAGCAGTAACTCGATCCCTTGTGGCTGATTGAACTTGGGATCTGCTAAACGCAGTTCTGGTGGAATATTTTTCGGCCGCATAATTGACTCAGATGGTTGATTCGTCATGATTTCTGGTAGTACGTAAGCCACAAGTTGTGTTTTGAAGTTTGTGGTTAATGAGAACATATTTAGTACTGTTCGGGAGGTCGCTTGTTTTGTGCCTCCTATGCCCCTTATCGTAAGGTCGGATGGTGCTGATTGGACTCCGAGTTTGTCTGCCAATTCCTGAGAAATTAAGTTCACTTGTGATCCGGAATCGAATACTGCGCGGCATGGGTGTCGTGCCTCAGTAGGACCTTGGACTTCTACTTGTGCGGTTGCTAGTAGTACATAAGGTGCTGTACTTTGGCAGGTTGTGGATGCGCTTGTTCGCGTGGATGTATTATGCAGCATTGTGTGATGATTCCTTTTGCACACATGACATGAGAACCTAGATTTGCATGAGTTTACTGTATGGTATAGGGATAAACAGTTGGTGCAGGCATTCATCCTTGTTATTCTTTGCATTCTTTCATTCGGAGTCATGTCCAAAAACTTTTGGCAAGTTTGAAGTCGATGATTGCTATGAGTGCATATCATACATTTTTCAACCGTAGCTTGAGTTGATGAGCGAAAGCCATTATTGGCCGCTGTCTTTTGTAGCGTAACTTGGCTGGTTGCTTGCCGCTCTAAATGGTCAAGCATTTGTTTTAATGATTGTGGGCACGTTGGGTTTGTGATGGCGAGTTCTACACAAGATAGGGTATGGGAATCTAATTTTTCTTCGATAATGTGTATTAGGATCGGATCCCACCCTACTGTTGATATATTAAGGGCGTGAAGGGCGGTAATTGTCCTAAGCACCGCATCATGTAAGCTACGCAGCTGATCTGCTGATCCATTAGTTTTTGGGTGGGCAAACAAGGTGGCCAGTGTTGATTTGATGAG
Organism: Drosophila ananassae; assembly: GCF_017639315.1. Taxonomy (NCBI): domain Eukaryota; kingdom Metazoa; phylum Arthropoda; class Insecta; order Diptera; family Drosophilidae; genus Drosophila; species Drosophila ananassae. Next base: position 361,001 of record NW_025319056.1, read on the forward strand.
AATCCTTTCATTCTGATATCTTGCCTTTAATCGTTGCCAGGTGTCTTGATAACTGGCGTGTCCTCCAAATGTAGTGGAGATTAAATTCTTAGCCTCTCCAATCACATGATTTTCCAGATGTCGGAATTTTACCGCATCGCTATATTCTTGATTGTGAACCAGCTCTGTAAAGATGTCGCAGAATCGTGGCCACTTCAAGTAGTCTCCGTCAAATTTGGGAATATCGACTGGTGGTATTGCAAACGGAGAAGCCATTGTGGGTTTTTGAGTTGATGCCGACGTTGATTGTGATTCTTCGTTCAGAAATGAGAAATACTCTGCTCGGACCACCTGGAATCTGTCATCGGTGTGTCCATCATTTTTTAAGGTTGGCTCCAGATCGATGAGATCATGGTATCCCGTGACGATTTCCTTCCATAAGTCCCTCATGTGTTGTCTGATGTGTGTAGATAAGTCACGTCCTTCAGTGCGGTTGCACAGAAAGTCTTCCATATCATCTAACCGTCCTTCATGTCTTCGTTTTAGAGATGTTAAGTGAGGGTCTTCTTCGATTCCTTGAGCTTGTGCCTTTGGCTCAAGATTTTCTCCTGTTTTCCGGGGCTTTTGTGACGGGCCTGATCCTGATGGAATTCCATCGGCAAATATCGCTTCATACTTGTTCACAAGTTCTTCTAACGCCTTTACCTTTGTGAAATACTCGTGTTCTGGGCTTAGTGCCAGCTCCCGAAGCTTGGCGTCATTCCTTTTAAATTGGGTCCATGCGTGAGTGAGCTGTTTTAGTCTCTCCTCGAAATATCCTGGCTTGAGCCTTCGCTCTGCGGAGTCCTTAGTGAAGTTTTTTATTAGCCGTTGGATGGCTATGTTGGTTTCAATTTGCTCATCGATGAGCATCGTGGTTACAGGGTCTGATTCTGATCCCATTGTTGCCGTGGAAGGTTTTGCGATGTAAGGTTTTGTTTATAACTGAACTGCCGTGTGGCTTGTGTTCAGGGTGTGATCCTTTAGGAAGGTATCACGTCGGGGTCACCAAATGTTCGTCCGTAGAGCGTTATGCGGCAGCTACGTCAAACTTGAACTCACGGGAGTAATGGTAGGTCCCGGAGTCGTAGTCAAAACCGTAAATAGTCCTGACTAAATTTACCTGGATTCTGCAAGGGACTGTTCGGGTTGGCCAGACGCTTGCTGTGATCAGGCAGGAGTTGATGTGCTTGAAGTCCTGGGGTGGTTTTCCTCAAGTACCGGTGGTACGGTGGTTCGGCTGATTCCTTATCGGCCGGTCCTACTGGCGGTCCGTTTCACGGGAGCAACACTCTAAGTAGGTTAGATAGTGCGGGGTCTGCTGGTGGTCCGTTTCACGGGAGCAACACTCGAGCTAGACTGGTATGCCGCGGGGTCTCCTCGTGGTCCGTTTCACGGGAGCAACACTTGGAGTAGTTAGGTACCGCGGGGTCTACTGGCGGTCCGTTTCACGGGAGCAACACTCGAAGTAGACTGGTATGCCGCGGATTCTACTTGTGACCCGTTTTACACAGGATCACTAGAAGTAGGTTGATTTTAAGTGCCGTGGTTCAGACACTGAGTAACGAGACGAGTGGTTCTGATTTCGCAACTATCTTTATTTCAGAAGAACAATTCTTATATAAGATGCTAAATTATACATACTTAAATCTAAGGAAGGTCAATGTTATGGACGTGATAAAACTAATGTTAATGCCAGGGTTAACCACCCTGGGTCTGCTGACTCAGATTGTTTGGTCATGTACTGCTTGTTCATGCATTTCGGCTTAGCTCGCTGGTTTTTTGCTTGCTTTGGTCAGTTGGTCATTCTTCTTGCGGCGCCGTCTACTAGTGCTGGGTTATTAGGTTGAATATTGTTTTATGCTTATTGCTAATTATTACTAGGTGTACTTAATAGGTTAGTGGGTTGTATTGCGACATGCTCATGTGTATTGGATCAAATTACTAGTGTGTATCTAGGGTAGTAGGTCTTGGCAATAGGTGCCAACACATTTGTTAATTCGAATTCTCTAAATTTAATTTTTTCGAAATCTTCCGCGTCCGGCGTTCCTGCCACTACTTTTAACGCGGTCCCTAGGAAGTCTAATCTTCCTGCTACCCTATGATGGATGCTCAACGAGTAGATGGGCGACACCACCAATCAAGAGTTTCTGCATGTGAGACTCAGGGAACATATCTATCTTCTATGACGCGCATATATTCCGAGAGATTCGCTGAATGTTTTACAAACGCAAATTACTCCCATACTAGAATTCGGCCAACAACAATGGGAATGTATTTGGCTTTAGAATAGTCCGTGACGCGTGCCGGTGTTGTGGTCAAAGGAAAATCAGGGATATGGTTGTGAACCTGTAATGTGGATGTTCTGTAAGTTTTATTTAAATTTGGTGGCCCACCACGTGATTAAAATAATAATGGATGCAAAACTTATGCCAAGTGGCTACAAAAAATGGATAATAAAAAATTTAAAAATTATCAGGCGAGGGATAATATAGTCACGCTCGGCCTACCTGAGGTTGTCTTTGTGGACCACCCCCCCCTTTAATGAGGATTGTCGTCCCCATGTCCGCTTCAACGGTTTTTTCTTCACACAAAGGTGAGAGTTTGTTGCCCAGGCGTTTGTTGGACTTCACTAGGACTTTTTCGCCAACCTCGAACACTCTATTTTGTCGGGAAGCGTTTTCCCTGTCTCGGAGCTTGTCCTGGGCTATTTTTTTATTATCCTGTATTTCGTATTGTGGCCCATTTGATTGAGTCTAAACCACGACAGCCAGCCTCTTGTCGATGAGCGAATGGATAGATTTGTTGTATTTGGTTGTAGCCAGTTGGATCAGCTCTACGGTATCGCTAATGCCTTTGTCGATTTTAAGGCATCTACCAAGCTCTACCAGAGTGCTGTGGAAGCGTTCCACCTGTCCGTTTGAAACACTGTGGAGGGGCGGAGCATTTGAAATGCTAACGCTGAAAATGATGGTTCGTTCTCGCAATATATGACCTTTGCCTTAGGGAAAATGTTTATCAGCTGTAGTAGCGCTGGTTTGAGGTCCTCTATGGATCTAGAGGGAACCGGTTGGACGACGACATATTTTGAGAATTTGTCGATGCACGTAAAGAAATACCTTTTTATCCGGAGAAGATGTATATGTGTAGCATTTCTCCTACATGAGATGGGATTGGTGTTTCGCCAAGCTCCTGTGTCTTTGGTTGTTGGCGCCGCTTACCCTCTCATGTTGGCGTCGTGCAGGCTCTTTAGAACCCAGTCTACGTGCCGTATGTGGGCGTTTTCGTCTTCTGAGAAAACGATGACATCATCGACATAGACATAGCAAAATTTGCCAATCTGCTCTCGCAGTATGTCGTCGGTGGTTCTTTGGAAGATGCTGGCAGCATTCCTCAATCCGAATGGTAGTCGGCGAAATTCGTATTTTTACGAATAAGGAAGTTTGTTCACGGTCACGTTCCGCCAGTGTAAATTGGTGGTACCCAGACTTCAAATCGAGCGTTGTGAAGTATTTGGCCTTGCCTAAATTCCCTAGTATTATAGAGATAATTGGCATGGGGTAGCGATCCGGTATTGTTCTCGCGTTTAACTTTCGAAAGTCTAATACCGCCGCATCTAACGGTTGCCTGACTCGTCGGTGCTCTTTTTGTCTACTACCCATATAAGGTTACTGTAGGGGGATCTCGACATCTGGTTTTTTAGGAGGTCTTGAATTTCGTCATTAATGAAATCGGCTGCCCCATCGGGTAGGGGTAGAGTCTGGCATAAATGGGCTCCTCATCAACTGTCCTAATGGTGGCAACCACTGGCGTGTTGTAAGGTAACACCTCATTTGTGTTCTCGAAGGCATTTTTCCTGTCGCTTAGCATTTTTGAAAATGCTTCTCTGACTAAAGGGTGTGCACTAGAGCAGTCCAGGACAAGTCTGGTAAGATGAAGAACGTAGCCTATAAGTTTAATAGGGATGCGTAGCATTTTTTCGTGATTGTGGTAACACCCTGGATATAATGTACCGAAAACGGCCAATCTAATGGGCGCACGTCTTTCAACCCTTCGCTACTTTTCGTCTGATGACGGGTAGCAGGGACTTTCCCCTAAAAAATTAATGACGTCCGAATCATATTCTTTAATGGCGTCGTCGTCAATTCTTGAGTCGCGTCTTAAGCTGCGGCGGTATATTTTAACCCGGATTCGTCTGCGCCCTGTACGTCGTGGTTAACCCTCTGTCTTTTGTATGGGCCCAATCGTTCGGACGGATGGCTTAAGCATCCCGGACAGTGATGGATTAACATCCATGGGTTCGGGGGTGCTTCCTCTGTTTGGGGCAGAGTGCACCTGCGCCTTGAGTTGCTTGGTGTAGAATGGATTTTTTCCAGTGCTTGTCGGGGCATTTGACAGCGCAGGAGCCTGACGGCGTTCTTGCACCTTTGGATATTGTTTTTTATCCTTGTCCTCCTCCTCTGAGAAGGAGTATCTCTCGTGATTAGATTCTACTTCTTGTGCCAAAGCGAGGGCTGAAGGCATATCTTTCGGCTTTGCCGAAGTAAGGCTACACTTAAGTCCCGAGATAAATACTCGAAGTGCGTCGACCCGGAATTTGTCACACAAAACCTTTGCCGCCGAGGCTTCGTACGACATGATGGCTTTGTTGGTGAGCAAGGTCAGTTTTTTCTCGACCTCGTCATAGTACTGCAGTAGGGTCATATTTCCCTGCCTGAGAGTACCCATCTCCTGCTCGATTACGTGAATCTGACGCTTATCACTGTACGTAAAGTCGAGTCGATTTTTAATCGCGTCGAAATTCAGCACAGTGCCAAACGAGGATAGCACGGCATTGGCAGGGCCTCTTATTTTACTCCTAATAATGATAACGGCCTGATAATTACGCGAGCTATTTACGTAGTTCCTAAAAATATAATATGCGGCTACCGCCGCTTGCCGCCAGAAAACGTATGCTTCCTGCGCTCCCGTAAATTCGGGCAGGCACTTGACGGCATATAGGGGCTCGTCACATTTGACGTTGTCCCTAATTTCTATAGGTTCATACGCTTTGATTTTGGGAGCTTCCGCTTGCGTGGGAGCGATTTGTACTGTGTTGACCTGTTCGGTCAGCCAGGCGAAGTTCGTTTTCCCTACGTTGGCTCTCGATACAGGCTTCTTGAACGGCCGCATTTTCCATGCTGAAAGCCATTTTCGCGTGTATGAGTGCTCTAGTTTTTTGGAGTTTGCGCTTTTTGGGGTGGAAGATTGCTTTGCCAAGTAGAGGCAAGATGAGGGGTACGCGGGGACTGAGCCTCCGCTACGACAAACAAACAAAAATAAAACCAAGAAAGGAAAGCTAACTTAGGGCGGGGACTGAGCCTCCGCTACGACAAACAAAGAAAAATAAAACCAAGAAAGGAAAGCATACTTCGAGCGGAGCCGAAATTGATATACCCTTGCAGTTGTGGCATTTTCGATCGTTCAGTTATATGCGGGATATAGTTGGCCTATTGGATATAGTTGGCCGATCCTTATGAAATTTGGCAAATCAGATTATTTTTTCCAGTATAGAATGAGTACCAAGTCCCATCTTTCTAACTTAAAAAACAGCAAAGTTTGATAATTCCGATCGTTTAGTTATATGGCAGCTATAGGATATAGTCGGCCGATCCTTATGAAATTTGGCAAAATTGGCAAATATGGTCCAAAACAGAATCTGTTCCAAGTCCCATCTTTCTAACTTAAAAAACACCATAGTTGTGCCAATTCCAAATTGTCCAAAAATTTAATCGAGCTCATATGCGACAATTGTTCGCTTAATCCGCTTTAGCTTAAACAGATATTTTTTCTAAACACCTTTGGAAATGGCGCCAGGACATCGCGCTACTTTCCAAATATTCTGAGCTACATGATGTAATCATTTTATAAGGACAACACGCCGACTTGGGGACAAGACAATCAAATTATTCCTTCAGTTTCTTGATTATTTGGAGCTCGAAGTCCCGAGTTCGACTTCGCCTTCGACATCTTGGCATATTTATACCCTTGCAGAGGGTATTATAATTTTGGTCAAAAGTGTGCAACGCAGTGAAGGAGACATCTCCGACCCTATAAAGTATATATATTATTGATCAGAATCACCTCCCGAGTCTATATAAGCATGTCCGTCTGTCTGTCTTTCCGTCTGTCTGTCGGTTTCTACGCAAACTAGTCTCTCAGTTTTAGAGCTATAGAGTTGAAACTTTGCACACATCCTTCTTTTGCTTGCATGTAGTACATAAGTCGGAACGGCCGGGATCGGTCGACTATATGTTATAGCTGCCATATAACTGATTGATCGGATATGCCACTTTGGTGTTTTTTAAGTTAGAAGGATGGGACTTGGTACAGATTCCTTTTTAGGCAAAGTAATCCGATTTGGCAAATTTCATAAGGATCGGCCGACTATATCCTATAGCTGTCATATAACTGATTGATCGGAAATTACATAACTTTAGTGTTTTTGAAGTTAGAAAGATGGCACGACTTGGTACTTATTCTATTTTGGGCAAAATAATCTGATTTGAAATTTCATAGGGATCAGCCAACTATATCCAATATCCGCCATATAACTTAACAATCGGAAATGGCACAGCTGCAAGGGAATATCAACCGAAGTTAGCTTTCCTTTCTTGTTTATTTTTTATTTAAAAAACTAATGCAGACGTAAAGGATTTATGGTAAAAGTGCTCACTTACATGATTTTACGATGGGCGTCAGTTAATTAAGTTAGGTAGTAGTAGTAGTTGTTGGTCCTTTGCTGATGACGATGTCCTCAGATGCGGGTAATGTGGTTATCCCTGGCGGTTGCGTAGGGGGTTCTTTCTTCTTGCCGGAAGTTATGGTGGGAGTTACTAACTCCGGTGTTACTGCCCATGAGGCTAAGGAACCAATGTTACAAATATATAGACTTCTTTATTGTATGAAGCTCAAACATTAACTGAAACTTAAGGATAACAAAATATATTTCATAGCGGCCACGCAAATATGAAGTGTTCGCCGGCTATGCACGGGCTTTTGGCCAGACGGACATTGCCGTTGCGCGGTTAACTTCAGTTAACTTATATAAAGTTTTTGTTATGTACTGTTTATTAAATTTTTTTGATCATCATTTAATAAAACCAAGCACACCTATAGCTTTTTTAACCATGGTAGGTAGATGGTCGGTAAATTTATGTTTACAATCTAATAGGACACCTAGATGTTAACCTGAGTTAATCGTTCTTAGGCGTTCCTACAGAGAAAGTACTTAGCCTGGTGAGGACTAGAGCGATAAAAAGACATGAGTTTACATTTTGATCCATTAAGCTTAAGGTTATTTGCTAAACATCAATTTTGAAGTTTATCCAAATCGGATTGAAGTCTAGACTGGGCACTAGTGAATTTATATTGAAGACAAAGCTTGTCATCAGCGTACATAAGTACAAGGGAAAAAAGCAGTGTAAAGCAGTAATCGCATTGCATTGGCACCGGGAGAAGGCCGCCGCCCAACAAGCTTAACGTTGACGAAGATGCAGAAGAACTTTAATTTCCAACTATTTCTTGCGGAGAAATATTTAAAGGAAATACAACCTATGCGAAAAAAGCCAGATCCCAAATCCGCTTTTACGGATTTGGCCGTCGTTGCGTTGTGGTTTCTAAAGTTTTATATGTGTATAAATTTTACGAAATGCAGCGTATACAAAATTCCATTTCCATTGCTTTACTTAAAAAAATCCGGAGCAGTTACCGCTGGTAATCTGCGAGATGAGTCTTTTATACATAGACTTGTGCAACATGATGATGGCTACCACATCCTCAACGGCTTACGGTCTGCGCCAGCTCATTGGGAGGCTGAGAAAAAGAAAGTGATCGCCGTGATTCGACAACTCGGGCTGCCAACATTCTTTATTACTCTTTCCGCTGCTGAAACTAAGTGGAATGAACTTTTAGTTATACTTTCTCTTCTATTGGACAATAGGGTTATAAGCGAGGAAGAAGCGGCAGCTCTTTCCAGCTCCGAAAAGGCTCCGTTAATCCGATCCGATCCAGTGACGTGCTCTCGGTACTTCGATTACAGGTTGCGACAATTAATTAAATTGTTCAAAACCGATATATTTGGGGAATTGAATCTTTCCCATTTTTATTGGAGAATCGAATTTCAGCACAGAGGATCTCCGCATTCTCATGGCATGTATTGGCTTGCTGGTGCTCCTAAGCTCGACGACACCGAAAATACCGAGCAAGTAATAAACTTTATCAATAGGTTTATTACCACAAATGGAGACGATCCTGAACTACAAGAAGTAAATTCAGTATCAACGTCACAAGCACAGTTCATCTTGCCTAAGAGAGTTACGCGGACAGGAGTTTTGCCAATTTAATATGCCACACCCTCCTATGACCGAAACGCTAGTTTTGCATCCGATAGAAGAAAACGAAGTAAATGTTGAAGAGCATAAAACTTTGTACAAAAAAATTAAGAAAACTTTAAGAACCATTCCTAATGAAAACGCAGCTTTATTTAATAATTTTGAATATTTTCTGTCCCACCTTGATACTTGTTGGGCCAAGCAGCCACCAAAGATTGCATATAAAATAATAATAATATTCTAAGCTGCAGCTGTTGTTATCAGCATGTTTCGTCTCTATTTTGTCCCCAGTTTCGCATGCGCTTTATTGTTATTTGTAGCGTATGCGCTTTGGGGAGCTTTGGTTGAGCTTCTGCGCAAGCTCTTGGTTTGGCGTTTGTTGAGATTTGGAGTTGATTGGAGCCGCATATATTAGGGTTAAATTGAGCCCAAAATAAATATATTGAAACTATAATTTGAAACGCGTATAGTTATTCGGCTGCTATTAAAAACTATTAATAGCTCAACATTTGGTGACCCCGACGTGATTATCATCCCGTTCAATTCTTGTGATCAGCATTAAAAGTGCCACTAAAACACCGTTGTTTTTGTTGTCGCAAAGTTGCATTTTAATTTAATTGCACAATGGAATCTGGAGCTGAAGCTACTGCATCTGCTGCGTCAAGCCGTGAAAGGATGTTGCGGAGACGCGCAGAGGTAACGTGTCAGGAAATGGAGGTACTGCATCGGAAGGTCAAGGCTGCGATGCAGACCGACGATTTAACCATTCTGACCCTCGAGTCTATGGAGAAGCGTCTGTGCGACCGTTTCACCACGCTGCAGGAGGAATTGGAGGAGCTAAACTACAGCGAGATCGGCAGCGATTTATATTGGCGATTCTCTCAGCTGGCTACGGACGTGCACGTTGACATCCAGGTGGAGGTGGCCAAGCGTTCTATGCGGGTTGCTGCTCACTCTACGCTGTTGGATGCTACCAATGGTGCTGGGATTTCAAACGCTCCATATAGGCCTGCTCCCTCATTGCCCCCGTTGCCAATGCCAACATTTAGCGGCGGCTATGCCGAGTGGCCGGATTTCTGCGCCCTATTTAGGACAACCATTGACAGCCACCCGCACTTGACCAAGTTGGAGAAGCTCAGGTGGCTAATTTCCTGCCTGCGGGACTCAGCCCTGGAGACTGTGAGGGCGCTTAAGATTACCGACGCTAACTATGATGTTGCCCTCGACCTTTTGCGCAACCGTTTCAGCAACCGTCGCTTAATCTTCCAGGCTCACATCAACGAGATCCTGCAGTTAAGGGTAGTTGAGCCGGGATCCGTTGCTACTCTTCGAGAATTAGCTGACCGCTTCAATGGACATATGCGGGCCCTTATGAGTTCTGGAACGTCGGCCGAAATTCAAGGATGCCTCCTCATCCAGATCATTTTTCAAAAGCTGGACCCTGCCACAAAGGCCAAATGGGAAGACTCTCTGGCAGGAAACACTGATGATAGCCTGCCAACTTGGGAGTCTATGGCACGATTCTTAGAGCAAAGGTGCCGGACTCTCGAAAGCGTTGACTTGTCTTTGGCGTATTCACCAGTTAACCAAGTAGGCCGAGGTAGATCCTCCAATAACCGATCCTCGTGCATGGTTATTAACGCCAGTCCTGCTCTATGCGCCCTGTGTGGTGTTTCGGTTCACGAGCTTCCTGCTTGTCCAAAGTTCAGTGCTTTGCCAATTGAGGAACGGTACGACGAAGTGCGGCGTCTGGCTCGCTGTTTTGTTTGTCTGGAGGATGGCCATCTCGCTCGCGGATGCTCAGCTTCCCGATGCTCGACTTGCAATCACCGTCATCATATTTTGTTGCACCCTCGCGGGCAGGTTTCACCCGCACGAGTCTCACGTCCCATAGGTGCAGTTGCTGGTCCGAACCCATCCCGCTTAATTAACACTGTTCTGACCCAGGATCGCAATGCTGAGCTAGTGCTCCTGCCAACAGCCAATGTACTCGTTCGTGGTCGATCTGGAACCTTCCTGCCTTGCCGAGCGTTGTTGGATTCCGGTTCACAAGTGCATCTCATCTCGTCGCGGCTGGCGAATGAACTTCAGCTTGGCCGCTCCAAATGCTCCACAACGGTGGCCGGTTTCGGCGGCGCTGGATTTGAAACAGATGGAGCATCCGTTAATGTGTGCTTGAAGTCCCGCCTTAGCACATATTCAGTGGAAATTGAGGCTGTTGTAGCTTCACATATAACGGACTATCAGCCTAGCCAGGACATAGATGCTTCGGGCTGGAAGATTCCTGGCAATATGGACCTAACTGACCCCAACTTCCACAAAACGCAGCGAGTGGACCTGCTGATTGGAGCCGGCTTATTCTTTGACCTGTTGTCGGCTGGCCAAATCCAGTTAGGTCACGGGCTCCCAATTGCTCAAAACACTTGATTTGGCTGGGTGTTTTCTGGCCACGGTGGACTATCACGGGATGTGTCGGCGCTCTGTGGTAGGGAGGACAACCCATGGAATAGCCTCTGCAATATTGTGACTGCTGCCCCTTCCAAAATTCTTATTGAAGGCCCACCCTTCAATGGGGGGAGGATGTTGGGCCAAGCAGCCACCAAAGATTGCATATAAAATAATAATAATATTCTAAGCTGCAGCTGTTGTTATCAGCATGTTTCGTCTCTATTTTGTCCCCAGTTTCGCATGCGCTTTATTGTTATTTGTAGCGTATGCGCTTTGGGGAGCTTTGGTTGAGCTTCTGCGCAAGCTCTTGGTTTGGCGTTTGTTGTGATTTGGAGTTGATTGGAGCCGCATATATTAGGGTTAAATTGAGCCCAAAATAAATATATTGAAACTATAATTTGAAACGCGTATAGTTATTCGGCTGCTATTAAAAACTATTAATAGCTCAACAATACTAATTTTGAAGCCTACAAATTAGCCATACGTTCCAGCTTGAAAAAGCCAAAAATTTTGCTTCGCAGACAATTTTCCGACCGACTGCTCAATGCTTATAATAGAGATATTCTAGGCTTACACAGAGCTAATATGGATATTCAATTTATCCTGGATGCCTACGCCTGTTGTAGTTATATCATTAACTACATAATCAAATCAAACAGAGGCGTATCGCAGTTGCTCCGTGAAGCCATCGCAGAATTAATCCATGGGAATATATCTATTAAAAGGAAATTGCAGCACCTAGGGAACAAGTTTATTAACGCTACAGAAATATCAGCCCAAGAAGCATCATACAATATTTTGGGCCTGCATATGTCGGAGGCAAGTGAAGGTACCAATTTTAATAAACACTTGCCATCCAGAGAAACGAGTTAGATTGGCTCGCTCAAATAAAGAATTAGAGCGACTACCAAATAACTCGGTGAATATTTTTGAGCGTAATATTCTTGACCGATATGTGCAAAGGCATGAACAGCTGGAAGGAATTTGTTTAGCACATTTTGCAGCTTGGTATAGATTTCAAAAGCGCAAAACTCAATCTGCCGCTTATCATAGTGAGGATTTTGAAGTTGCTAAGCAAAACCATCCACTGATGGATGGGTCTGGTTACGTTAAGAAACGTAAGCATCCCCTGATTCTAAGATGGGTTCGCTTTAACATTAACTCTTTACCACCGGATTATTTCCGAGAGCATTTAAGGATCTTCTATCCTTGGCGAAATGAAGAAGCTGAACTTTTTTTCAGCGACGTTGAAAACTAATCGTGAATCTATTAAGATCATGAAATGAAACAATGATGTGTTTGATGATATGGAGTTAGAAAGAGTTCTTAAACATTTGCAAGAGGATAGAGAATAATAACCTGCCTCCCAATTTTTAGACGAAGAATTTAGAGCTTTAGCAGTGCCTAATTGTGAGCGTAGAGCTACAGGATCAACGGGTACTAGCGCCACCTATCGGGCGGTTGCCGTTGCAAGTGGCAACATTATACTCTATAGTTTATCGGCAATCTGCAAAACTGCATTTGCGTTAACGTTAAGTCTCCCACTAATCCCAGCTCTAGCGCCGGCAGGAAATGGCTCAAACATCATAAATGCATTACGCGTAAAAATATAATATATAGAGAAAAAACCCCGTTATAGTTAAAACTAAATAATATCGTAGTTTAAAATTTCTAAAGTTTAAAAATGTAAGTTAAAGTCAAATATAATGAATAACAAGATTGGTAAGGATTTGTAAAAATTTAAATATGTAAAAGTTAAAAGAAAAAATTGTGAATATAAAAAGTAAATTATGAGGCTACGGAAAGAGGAAAAAAAAAATATGCAAAAGAATTTATAAAATCACTTATCAGTAGGAAGATCTTAGAGAAAAAAATATGTGAAGGAGGAATTGGAAAAAAAAAGGGTGTGTCAAGCCTACGCAAGACAGAAGTGAAACTTCTAGTATTCCTCTCTCTCTATTTTCATTTCATCATCTCTATTTTCTCTCTTAGGTTAGTTTGAAAATTAGAGGTTAAATAATTCAACGACGAAGCATGAATTTGCTTTTTCTAATATTTTCTTATAGATGAATGACGTTCGATTAATGTATAGTTCCAAAAATTTTCAATTTATTCACAAGTATACAATATTACATAAATAACAATATTACAATTAAAAATTACAAAGAAATTACAATGACAATTTACCAATCATGTGCCATTTTCATTGTCAATTTCATGAATATCATTTCCTAATGTCGTGATAATTGGGTTATGGTAACTAAAGTGCGAGATATATGCGTGAGCACTTAAATCCTTAATGAATCGTGCAAAAACTGCATCGATTGTTGTCCCGTGTCTAGTCGTGCTAGTGTTCCTATCATTAACAATATCCAAATTGAGTGTGTTTTTGAAAAAGTTCAATAACTCTACAGATTCTTCCCTCGCGAAATTAACATTAAAATCTCCCGAAATGATCATAGGAATTTCGTGATAATTCTTATTCAATAGCCTCGAACCACCCTCTGTATATGGCAGAAGCACATGGTGGATAAAATCTTTGATATCAGTAATCGATTTACCTGGTGAGATATAAATCGACACCATAATAATTGTTTTCCCATTAGCCAGAGAGCATTCTGAGGCGTGGCGCAGTTCGCTGGTGTCTTAGAGAGAGGAAAGAAGAGAAGAGAGACAACGTTCGTGAGCGGCTCCCCCACCTCAACAAGCGCATATGGTGAGAGAGGGACAGTGAACGGTGAGCGGTGGTGGGGGTACTCGCATTTTCGTGTCGATCCTGACTCGGTTTTACTCCGTCCCCGAAAATCCATTACGCGCCTAAAGAAGTTTCACTTCAATAAATGCGCAAAGATAAAAAATTAAAAAACTTTTCTAGTTAAACGAATTGTTGAATGTAACAATTTATTTTGGGTGTGCGATATAAAATAATAAATATTAGAAAAGTATTGGGGGAGTTGCTTTGCCAATTTTTTTTATAGCTTTTAATCCATAATTTGGCATAAACGCTGTGGTGGCTGTAATTTAAGTAAAGCAGAGTTTTATTTATATGCATTATATGCTCAGTGGGGGCATATGCTTATAAAGCTTTCTACTCGTAAAATTGTGCATTTGCAAGTCTTCTTATTAAGACATGAGACACTGAAACACAATGCAGAATTACATCAAAAGTTGCCATCAAGCAGCAAAGTTTGAGGTTAGCCGAGTGGAGAGCGTCGTGGTTCCTAACACGGAGGGCCTGGGTTCGAGTCCTAGTTGAGTCAATGTTTATGTTTTACTTTTTAAGCCCTTTTTTATTTGGATTTTATTTTTAAATAAATAAACTAAAATCTGAAAAGATATACTCCATATTTTTTAGGGTATTACCAAATATATGCAGACTCCAAAAAGCAAAGTTGCCAATCAAATACACACACATGTTTAAGTAAATGCAAGCTTCACAGGAGGCTGCACAAAATGGGTAGCTGGACTTACAGGACTATATCTTGAGTTAACGGATTTTGCCAGATATGAGCGATATATCAAAAGTTGCGTCTTCTCAAAAGCTATATACACGTGGAATATAAAAAGGATCAGTCGAGCAAATTTTGAAAAATAATTTTTTTCTTAAAAAAAAGTTTATTTTCAGTGTATTTTTTTTTTTTGTACTATATAGACGTTTGGACTTAAAGAAAGTGAAATAGATATTTAAAAACCCTTTTAACGGTGTAAAGCTCTTTTTAATATTTTTCTTAATTATAAAGTTATGAAATTTTTCATTAACTTTTTTTTAATTGTAGAAAAAAAGTTGTAGAACAATAGTTGCTCATATGATAGTAACAAACATTTTCCAATTTTTATCAGGATTTATAAGAAAAAAATAGTGCAAACAGACAAACCGACAAACCGACGCAAACTGGCTTCATTTTGAAGAAGAAAAAATCGAATTTTTCGAATAACTTCTGAATGAAATGTCGGATCGGGTCGATTGAGGTACCAATCGACGCGAATTTAGCTCTAGAATGCGAATAAATATTTTATCTGGGGACTAAAATGTGTCCACCAGCCCCACTTTAGTGATTAAAAATTTTTTTACTTTCACCCTAATTTATCCCAAACCAAATAACTTTTGAAATATGTTTCGACAAAAATTATCTAATTGAAACAAAACCTTTCGATTGGTATATCATTCATTTAGATCGGTTGCCTACAGAAAATATTTAATTCTTCGGCCATAAATAGAGTTTCCTCGCGCATGCCTAGGCATGCAGGTCGTCACCTCGTGGACTTCCGTCCACTGTGATAATCAACGATCAATCCAATAGGATATCTTTATAACTAATTCTTGATATTGAAAAATAAAATTTATAAAATAAAAATCTTAATTTTTATTTTTTTATTTTAAATCGGGAATAAAAACATATATTTGGGGCAGCCGGTAGAATACAATTATCCTCGCGTGTTTTAAGTATCGAACTAAATACACCGCGAATTTATTGTATCCGCAAAACAAATCTATAAACATTTCTAAACGTTAGTGAAATCACGAATGAGGATTTCTAGTGTGAAGTGCAACAAACATTACATACAAAAATTTTAATACCAGTGAACTCAGCTTTAGTCAAAACACGAATGAGGATTCTAATGTCTATTTGAAATAAACAAATTGTTGAGCTATCAGCGTTTTGATAGCGGCCGAATTAATAGACCAGGTTCAATTTTACAAATCAATTTATTATGGGTCAATTTAACCCCAAAACAAATTCCGCGGCCGAACCAAAACAATGCCGAATTACAAGTCATAAAAACCTAAGAGCTTGCGCAGAAGCTCAACCAAAGCTCCCCAAAGCGCATACGCTACAAATAACAATAAAGCGCATGCGAAACTGGGAGACAAAACAGAGACGAAAACATGCTGATAACAACAGCTGCAGCTTAGCATTTTATGATTATTTTAAATGCACCTTTTGGTGGCTGCTTGGCCCAACATCCTCCCCCCATTGAAGGGTGGCCCTTCAATAACACTGTTGGAAGGGGCAGCAGTCACATCATTCCAGTGGGTATTCCTTGGGTTGTCTTTCCTAGCATAGAGTGACGACACATCCCGTGATAGTTCACCGCGTCCAGAAATCACCCAGCCAAATCGCGTATTCTGGGCAATGGGAAGCCCGTGACCTAATTGGATTTGACCAGCCGACAATAGGTCAAAGAATAAGCTGGCTCCAATCAACAGGTCCACTCGCTGCGTTTTGTAGAAGTTAGGGTCAGCTAGATCCAAATTGCCAGGAATCTTCCAGTGCGAAGCATCTATGTCCTGGCTAGGTTGATAGTCCGTTATATGTGAAGCTACAACAGCCTCAATTTCCACTGAGTACGTGCTAAGGCGGGACTTCAAGCACACATTGACGGATGCTCCATTCGTATCAAACCCAGCGCCGCCGAAACCTGCCACCGTAGTGGAGCATTTGGAACGGCCAAGCTGAAGTTCATTCGCCAGCCGCGACGAGATGAGGTGCACTTGTGAGCCGGAATCCAATAAAACTCGGCAAGGCAAGAAGGCTCCAGATCGACCACGAACGAGTACATTGGCTGTTGGCAGGAGCACTAGCTCAGCATTGCGATCCTTGTTCATAACAGGGTTGATTGAGCGGGATGGGTGCGCAACAGTAACGGCACCGATGGGACGGGAGACTCGTGCGGGTGAAATCTGCCCGCGAGGGTGCAACAAAATATTATGACGGTGATTGCACGTCGAGCAGCGGGAAGCTGAGCATCCACGAGCGAGATGGCCATCCTCCAGACAAACAAAACATCGAGCCAGACGCCGCACTTCGTCGTACCGTTCCTCAATTGTCAAAGCACTAAATTTTGAACAAGAAGGAAGCTCGTGCTCCGAAATGCCACACAGGGCGCATAGAGCAGGACGGGCGTTAATAACCATGCACGAAGATCGGTTATTCCAAGATCTACCTCGGCCCACTTGGTTAGCTGGGGGAGACGCCGCCAAAGAAAACTCGACGCATTCAAGAGTCCGGCACCTTTGCTCCAGAAATCGTGCCATGGACTCCCAAGACGGAATGCTGTCGTTGCTTCCGGCGAGAGTGTCTTCCCACTTGGCCTTTGTGGCAGGATCCAACTTCTGCAGGATAATCTGGATAAGCAAGCATCCTTGGATCTCGGCAGCTGATCCGGAACTCAGAAGAGCCCGCATATGCCCATTGAACCGATCCGATAGCTCCCGCAAAGTAGTAACAGATCCTGGCTCGACCACACGAAGCTGCAGGATCTCATTAATGTGAGACTGAAATATTAAACGCCGATTACTAAAACGATTGCGCAATAGGTCAAGGGCCACATCGTAGTTCGCGTCATTAATTTCCAGAGCTCTCACCGTATCCAAGGCTGACTCGCGCAGGCATGAAATGAGCCACCGGAGCTTTTCCATTTTCGTTAGGTGAGGATGGCTGTCGATCGTGGTCTTAAAAAGGGCGCAGAAATCCGGCCACTCGGCATAGCCGCCGCTGAATGTTGGCATCGGCAACGGTGGCAAGGAGGGGGCTTGCTTGTTTGGCATTGGCGATACACTGGCACCGTCGAGAAGTGTGGAGTGGGCAGCGATTCTAATGGAGCGCTTGGCAACCTCCAACTGAATTTCCACTTCCACATCAGTCGCCAGCTGCGAGAATCTCCAATACAGATCACTCCCGATCTCGCTAAAATTAAGCTCCTCCAACTCTTCTTGAAGCGCGGTGAACCGCTCACGCAAACGCTTCTCCACCGACTCCAGCGCCATAATGGAAGAATCCTCAGTCCGCGCCGCAGCCTTCACCTTATGATGCAGCGCCTCCATTTCTTGGCAGGCCACCTCTGCTCTTCTCCGCAGCATCCTTTCCCGGTTTGCGGCAGCAGCTCCAATAATCTCAGATCCAGACTCCATTCTTCAATTAAAATGCAACTTGTAGCAACAACAACAAGGGCGTTTTCTTGGCACTTTTAATGCTGATAACAATAATAAACCGGGATGAAATCACGTCGGGGTCACCAATGTTGAGCTATCAGCGTTTTGATAGCGGCCGAATTAATAGACCAGGTTCAATTTTACAAATCAATTTATTATGGGTCAATTTAACCCCAAAACAAATTCCGCGGCCGAACCAAAACAATGCCGAATTACAAGTCATAAAAACCTAAGAGCTTGCGCAGAAGCTCAACCAAAGCTCCCCAAAGCGCATACGCTACAAATAACAATAAAGCGCATGCGAAACTGGGAGACAAAACAGAGACGAAAACATGCTGATAACAACAGCTGCAGCTTAGCATTTTATGATTATTTTAAATGCACCTTTTGGTGGCTGCTTGGCCCAACACAAATAAAATAAAATTATTAATATAATCAAGACAATTTAAAAAATAAAAACATATATATACCAAATTAAATAAAAAAAACTTTAAAATGCAATCTGAACAAGCATCCACATCAGCTGCAGCAAGGCACATCCTGTCTGACAGCAATATGAATCATTTCTTCATGCAACTAAAACAAATTGACAAATTTGATGGTGATACAATGTATTTAGCACTATTTATAATAAGTGTTGATAACTTGATTACCCAATAAAAAACAACATCGTCTACTCAGAATGAAATCATTCAAGGAGCTATCCTAAACCTCATCGTTGGACCTCAACGTACAATTCTTCTTAGGAAGTCAACCCAGGACTGGAATGAATTAAGAACCTTACTCATCAGTGAATTCAACTCATCAAAACCCTCACATCTCATGATCATGGATTTACATAAAATTAAATATCAAAATAGTTTTCGTAAGTTTATTGATGAATTAGATAAACAAACAAGGAAAATTTTTAATAAGTTAAGTCTGGATAATAATGCAGCAAACACTGTTATATTTTCGAGAGTATTAGGTGATCATATAGCAGAAGTAATTCGTGAAAAATTACCATTACGAGTGTACATATCTATATGCAAATACGATATATCAACTCAAACTAAATTAAAACAAGCTGCTCAAGCTGTAGGTCTTTGCGTTGATGATGATATATATAATTTATCCCGAAGTGTTGAAAATCGATATAATATACCAATGGTCTCCACATCTAATACTCCTAATACTAATAATTTTCATAATAATCAAAGGGACAGAAACCAAAATTTCAATCAGAACGTAGGAAACAATAGGAATCAAAACTCTCTTCCTTCACTTCATAGCGAACGGTCGTGATTATTTTTTGCGCTTGCGATAAATTCTATTTTTGCCAAACGCGGGTTTGAAACCTTAATTTAAACACTTTGTTTTCATTACTAATATTGTGTCTTAATATTAAAGTTATACCCGTATCGCTTCGCGCTTGTGCAGTGCCATATTTGGGTGAGCATTTAATAAAATTAAAAAGTCGCAATCCAAATATAGCTCTGCTTCTTTTTTTACTCTCTGCCTTTTTAATTTTTGCAGTTAATTCTGCTCTTATCTTTTTGCGCTCATTTCGCTACACTTGCGCTCTCCCGAAGCTCTCTCTTTACTAACACTCTCCTCTACCTACTCTTTTACTAACCTTAGTTGGTACAGTGGTTGAAGGCTTATTTGTTTAAAATAAAAAAAAACAAAAAATAATAGAATATTTAAAAATTATAAATTAAATTTTGCTAATTTGCTAATTAATTTTTTAAAATGGAATATAATGTTGTCTGCTCTTTAAAATCGTGCAATAAGCCGATATCTGCGTCCCAGGCCAGCATCTATTGTTGGCTATGCGAAAGTGTCTCACATGCCAAATGTACTGGCCTTACTGCATCTGTCTCAGATGCCATATCCCGCCGTGTTGGCCTCCATTATTGCTGCAGTGGGTGCCGAGCTGTCCAAGATGAAATGAGATCATTCATGCGACAGACCAAGAGTGGGTTTAAAGATTTGATCGTTGGTTTCCGAAAAATCAACGATCAACTCAGTGCGCTGGATGTTCAATTCAACAGCCTTCAGCTGTTGAATGAATCTCCTAAGCGGAAAAAATCTGCTACTAGGGAAGTTGCAGCTCCAGTAATCGCGGAACAGCTGGATCCTCCCGCAATAATGCAGCCGCTCATTTCCCTTGCTACTCCAAGAGCAGGGACGGTAAATGAAAAGTTAGCACCCGAATTTACCGTAGCAGAGCAAAATTTGTCTGCTTTGTCCTCCATGGCATCACTCCAAGTGATTCCCAGGAATACCCTTGAATTAACCCCCATAGCTTCCACTAGAAATGGTAACCCGCCGCCCGGACCCCCGGAACGGACTGATGCCTCGGTATTACCGACCGTGGCACCAAAACCATTACAGGTAATACCACCTGTTAGACAAATATTTGTCTCACGGCTAGCCCCCGATACCTCGGAGATTGATATCTCGGCTTATATCAAAGCCAAAACCAAGGCCGTTATTAGAGTGGAAGACATTAGGAAATTTAAATACTCCTACTCGAGGCGCATGTCATCCTTCATGATACGTGTGCCAGTGCCGATGTTTGTGACAATATGTTCGCCTGGCTTCTGGCCAGAGGACATATTTGTACAAGAGCATCAGCCGAGTAAGGTAAAGAAAAAAACTCGAAGCCTGCTGGAGTCAAGCTCCCAACATCTGTCCAATCCGACTCTTCAAAAAACTAACACGTTCTATCAATCTTACCTATCAGAACTGTCGGGGCCTACGTAGCAAGCTCCCTAGACTTTATTCTGATAGTCTTTCCTTTGCGTCCCATATTATAGTCTTTACTGAAACTTGGTTAAAGCCGGAGATCTTTTGCTCCGAAGTTTTTCCAAGTAGGTACACCACTTTTAGACGTGACCGACCTCTGCGAAGAGGAGGAGGAGTCTTAATTTCTATTGACTCCAATTTCGTTTCTGAAGAGGTAAAGTTACCAGAGTTTGGTGATTTCGAATTTATTTGCGTTAAAGTCATATTGTCTGCTCAATCATTGTTTATTACATGTTCTTACATTCCACCATCTTCCGAGCCGCCCACATACTGGCATCACTTGTCGGCTATACAGGCTGTTACCAATCTTATGTCAGATATTGACCTTCTGATAGTTCTTGGCGACTTTAATTTACCAGAACTCAATTGGTCAATTACTGAAAATTTAACTTTCTTATCACTTTCCACCCATCACGATTTCACGGCGGGCATCTTTGACTTGTCCCTAAGCCAGATCAACCATGTTAGAAATTCGTTAGGTCGGCTTCTTGACTTATGTTTTGTATCTGATCCAGATAGTACCACACTTTCCAGAGCGTTGCCCCTCTCAACCCCTGAAGATCCTTACCACCCAACGCTTGAAGTTTCAATTGAAACCAATTCTGGTGTCAATCAGAAGACTTCCTGCGTATCAAAGAAGATTCGTTGTTTCCGTAAGGCTGATTTTCGTAAACTTAATTTATTAATTGATACTTTTGACTGGTCCGATATTCTGGCATGCACTGATATAAATATCATCCTAGATAAATTTTATTTGACATTAAATTCATTTTTTGACTTAAGCGTGCCGTGGAAATATCCGTCCGCTACAAATAATCCATCTAGGTTTACAAGGTGCCTAACTAAATTAAAAACATATAAAGACAGGCTTTTAAATAAATATAAAAGAACCTGTAGCAGCATAGATTTCTCAAGATACTTAATAGCTCGGCTAAATTTCTCCGTGCATAACGCCGAATGTTATAAAAATTATATTCGCCGCTGTCGGATTCAGTTCACTCAGGATCCAAAGCAGTTTTATAACTTTGTAAACACGAAGCGTAAACATGTATCTTTTCCCACCCTACTCACGTATCAAAATTTATCAGCGACTTCGGATCAGGCCATTGCGGATTTATTCGCAAAATTTTTCCAAACAACTTATTTACCTCCTAACACTTCAGATCAGCCATACGCTTACAACATTCAACCAACTAATAGTATATTTGTTCCATTTCTTTCTGAAAACAACATACTATTGGATCTTCAAAAGGTAAAACCAGTTTATTCGCCAGGCCCCGACGGAGTACCAGCCTGTGTGCTAAAATACTGTGCCAGGGCTCTGTGCAAACCTCTTCAAAAACTATTTAACTTATCTTTAGAATCTTCGATTTTCCCCTTTAAATGGAAGGAATCTTTCATAATTCCTCTGCACAAAAAGGGGAAAAAATCCGATGCTGCCAACTACAGAGGCATCTCAAAATTGTCAGCGATTCCAAAGTTATTCGAAAAATTAATAACTCCTCATTTGCAACACCTATGCTCATCAATAATTTCTCCATGTCAGCATGGTTTCATTAAGCGTCGCTCAACCACCACTAATTTATTGGAGTTGACATCCTTTGTTTTAGATGGCTTCCAAAAGGGACTTCAAACTGATGTTATTTACACAGACTTTAGTAAAGCATTTGATTCAGTTAATCACTCACTCTTGTTGAGTAAACTAAATCTTTTGGGATTCTCAACCGACTTCATTACGTGGATCTCCAGCTATTTAAATGGAAGAACACAGAGAGTCTTATTTAAAAATCAATACTCCCGCTTAGTCCGTGCCACATCTGGTGTCCCTCAAGGAAGCCATCTTGGCCCATTACTATTCACTCTTTTTATAAATGACTTGCCCCCATCCATAACGAACGCGCTGGTACTAATGTACGCAGACGATGTTAAGCTTTGTCTCCAATATAAGTTCCCGTCTGCCCAAAACAGACTCCAGTCGGATCTTGACAATTTTCAAAAATGGTGTTTAGCTAATGACTTAGTACTTAACGGATCAAAATGCAAACTTATGTCTTTTTATCGTACTAGTCCTCACCAGGCTTCGTACAATCTCTCTGGGATTGCCTTAGAAAAATTAACTCAGGTTAATGATCTTGATCATAAAACTTAAATTTTCCGACCATATTTCTTCAATGGTTAATAAGGCTAAAGGTGTTGTCGGTTTTATTAAAAGATGGGCAAAGGAATTTAACGACCCTTACATTACTAAAAGCTTATTTATATCCTTGGTCCGCCCGATACTGGAGTACGGTTCATGTGTCTGGTGTCCCCAATACGGTGTTCATCAAGACCGCATAGAATCCGTACAAAAAAACTTCTTATTATTTGCTCTTAGGGGACTTAACTGGGACGCAAATCTTCACCTACCTTCGTATAATAGTAGACTCCTACTAATAAACTTACCCACCTTAAAAAACCGTAGAACAATGCTGGGTGTCGTTTTCCTACAGAACCTTATTAATGGTGATGTAGATAGCCAGCACTTACTAACACGCTTACAGTTTAACGTTCCGAATAGAAGGACCAGAAACTTTAGTCCTTTATTCTTAAGCCATTGTAGATCGATATATGCACAGCATGATCCCCTTAGGATTTTATGTTCGAACTACAATGGTCTGTATAATATTATTTCTCTTTCTTCCCTGTCAAATTTGAAAACCTCCATTTTAAATTAGTAGGTGAACATACTAATTCTTCCTCGTTTTCTTTATAATCCTTCTATTTAAACTTATATACTATACTCATTATACTAACTCGAATTTATTCCCGCGATTCGAGCCGTACGTTATGCGGCAGGCGCCCCTCGGTCGGTTGGGCGGGAGGTGGGCTGTACGTATGCAGTAGGAACCGCGCGAAAAAAAAAAAAAAAAAAAAATTTAATAACTGTGGGACATATAATTATCAACAGAGACAAAATACTTTTGATTCAAATAGATATTTTAATTCAAACTATAATATTAATTATAGATACTCTCAAAATCCTTCAGGTCAAAACTCTCCAAATTATAATCGATCTGTTAATGTTCCTCAAAAACTATCAGACCAACAGAATAGACCAGAACCAATGGAAATAGTTGAAAATTTTCAGACACAAGCCTCGGAAGAAACACAACAGCAATAAAAATAAAAATTGATAATAGACCATGGTTCCACTGGTTCCAGTATAAGTTTAATAAATGAAAATTTTTTAAAATATCCAATTAAAGAGAATAACATAAAAGTTCAAACAGTAGGAAATTCTGTCACTTTGAATAAATCCATTGAATTCATAATTCCAAAATTATTTAAATCTAAACAAAAATTTGTTGTCAAAGAATTTTTCAATCATTACGGTTTTCTTTTAGGCCATAATATTTTAAACCTTACATCAGCCCAAATATATTTTGGAAAGAATATTGTTAAACTAAATAATTACGAATTTCTAATGATCAATATAATAAAGGAACATAACAAAAATTATACAAACATGTTAGAAGATGAAGAACACATTTACGCATTGGAAACGGAATTAAAAACTAGTTAAATTCGAGATGATTCAACAGTGAGGAAAAATCGGCACTACATTCTCTAATGTCCAAATTCTTTGATGTTCAGTATCATGAGGGTGATAATTTGACCTTCTCAAATGAAATCAAACATAAACTAAAAACTAAACATGAAGATCCCATTTATAGAAGACCATATACTTATCCCTATATTTATGACAATGAAGTAGAAAACCAAATAGCAGATATGATTAAACAAGGTATTGTCCGCAAATCTAAATCTCTATAGGCCTATAGGCATTCCAAAATTTCGTATGATTACAGAGGACTTAACGAGATAATTATTGACGATAAATTCCCCATCCCCAATATGGATAAAATCCTAGATAAGTTAGGAAAATGTCAATATTTTACAACGTTAGCAAAGGGATTCCATCAAATTTAAATGGACCCAAGATCAATTCGAAAACCAGCATTTTCCACCAAGAAAGGACACTATGAATATACTAGAATGCCTTTCGGTCTAAAAAATGCTCCTGCTACATTCCAGCGATGTATGAATAATATTCTTCAATATATATTAGGAACTCATTGCCTAGTATATTTAGATGATATTATTATATTTTCAACCTCCTTACAAGAACATATTCAGTCCATTCAAAAAGTCTTCGTCCGATTAAGAAAATCCAATCTTAAACTTAAATTAGATAAATGCGAATTCATGAAAAAAGAAACAGAATTTGTAGGCCATATAATTACTACTGAAGGAATTAAAACAAACCCAAATAAAATTCAAGCTATTCACTATTTTAAAATTCCAAGTACTCCTAAACAAATTAAATCATTTATTGGTCTTTGTGGATTTTACCGAAAGTTAGAGAATTTGCAAAAATTGGTAAACCAATGACCCAGTGCCTTAAGAAGGGTTCAAAAATAAACGTTGTATAATTAATGTAGATAATTAAGTGGAATTTTATGAAGTCTAGTATAAGTCAGTTTAGGGCGGAGCGGGAGCGCAAGTGAAGCTCTCACTGAACATATTGAATATAATCGAATTTATAACGTTGAAAAGAGTGCACGCATTTTTCGAGATAAAATAATCTCAAATAACATTTTGGCGCCCCCGGGGTGGACTGTAGTGAATAATAAAATAAAAAAGCAATAAAAAATAGTGACAGTGACACATAACATATATAAACAATATATATAACATATATATATTCAAGAAAAAAAAATGAGTTGCTCGCGACGGTTGTGTTAGTGAATTCAAAATACAAATTAAAGAATTCTCCGCGTCGCGAAACAAACTTCTCCAATCAACTACATAGCTGCTACTGGAAGGGTTCGTCATCCCCATGCCCTGCACCTCCA
The DNA here is from genome assembly GCF_017639315.1 of Drosophila ananassae. NCBI lineage: Eukaryota > Metazoa > Arthropoda > Insecta > Diptera > Drosophilidae > Drosophila > Drosophila ananassae. The sequence goes on from NW_025319056.1 coordinate 386,458, forward strand.
TCGATTGTGAAAGGAAAGTGGCCGCAGGATTAAAGGATCCGAAAGCAGAACCCCAGGTATTTGTGCAAAAAATTGAAAGTTGAGATAAGACAAATTAAAATCCGTCTTGTTCTGGAATATTGCACCCTCCTTTCAATTCTTGGCGCATACGTACGTAGGAAAAATAGTAGAGCAAAAATAAATAACAACATATATAAAAATTCTAAAAATTTAATTATAAATATATGTGCTAACCTAAATGTACTGCCTGTGGATAAAATAAAAAAGAGAATATTTATATTATTTGCAATCACTGTCGCCCCCTACCCCTCGTTCTCGATTTTACAAATCTTCCAAATAAATACTAAAGTGCAGCCAAAAATTATTTTATTTATTACAGATAAAATAAAGGTGCATATATATTTGGTTTACATACATACGAATAGATGCAGCGATAATATTCTCGTTTTCGTTTCCCACCGTTATCCGCTGCTGTATGTATGTATGTATGTATATGCACTTTTTGGCGCCTATAGTTTACCGGTCCGCCAAGTGACGCGCTCCCCTACAATTTGGTCGGGCATATTGGTTTCGGTGTCATTGGCGACCAACTATTTTTTTTTGATACTCTGTGCCTCGACTATCAATAATTCGTTATCAATTAATTAATCAATTTAGATTTTTTTTTTGGTTAAATTTAATAAATTATTTATTATATTTAAATAAGATTAATTAATTATTTTCGTTTTCGCATTTTCTTGTTGTTGAACTAAATTCAATAAATTTTTAAATAAATTTCTAAAAGTTATTTATTTTAGTAAATTTTTTATATTAATATTTTAAAATTAATCAAAAATTTAGATAGATTAATAAAATTACTTTAACAAAAAATTTAAATAAATTATTAAATCATAAATTTGCATTGTTTTCGTTTTTGTATTGAAAAAACAAATTTTTTTAAAATGGAAAGTACTAAACAAAAACTTAATTCCACAACTCTTATTGACTTAAAGAGAAGATTAAATGTCAAAGAACGTTTGGAAGATGGATCACTTCCTCTAAATAAAACCGAGCTAGAGTGCAGGCTTCAGGTTTTAGATGAGGCAATTTCTAAAGCAAATGAGTTGCAAGACCAGATCGAGCAAATAGATGAATTGGATGATTTCGGAGCCGAGTTGGAAGAATTAGGAATAACTACCCAGGCAAGGATCATGTCCTTATGTAATGCCTTTAATTCAGCTGAAGACTCCCGTTCAGCTACTGCAATTTCTGCAGCCCCAACTCGAGCTCGACTTCCTAGTTTGGCATTGCCAAAATTCAGTGGAAATTATTCGGATTTCAAAAATTTCATAAGTCTTTTCGAGACATTAGGTGACAAAGATAGATAATGGTGATGTAGATAGCCAGCGTTGGAATAAAAACAATGACGAAGTTACTTTTTAAATAATTATATCACATTTCTTTTTGCATACTTTAACCCACAAATTTCTAGAAAGATTTACTGTTATTTTTTTATTTTTATTAGAATATTTTAAGAATACTAAAAATGAATATCCTATCTCTCCCTGTATTATATGAATAAACAAATATTATAATGTCCGAGTAAATACCCAGTTTTAACTCCATGCTGACCCAAGAGCCGTCGTAAGTTCAAGATACTAAAAGGAGCCTAATGCATAGCTTTGTCGGAAGAGCATTGGGCATAGAAGGGAGGGCTGATAACACCCCGTTCACATCTAGGGGCGTTGCATGTCTAGTGAGAAGTACTGTTTCATTTTCTTTACCGCCTGTCCGATTTTTATGCTATCTCTTTTCCGGCCGATTCAGGCTCGTTACCGATTCGCACGCGATAAATTTTAATTATTAAAGATACAAATGAGCGCCCGTAATCTAAATCCTCTAAATAACACCACGACAATTGCCGAAGAGATAAAGCCGGATTTCAACGCGTGCGGGATTAACAGATTGCAAGACCACCAGCTCAGACGTTGTTCGTTACAGGAATAATAAGAAATCATATCTAAAATAATTATGGCGCCCAACTAAGGGGCCTTACTGTACAGTGAAGCCCACTTAATAGCATGAAAATACTAAATCTGTCCTTTCTGTCTATTTCTGTCAATTTTCCCAGTCAGGTGGGTCAACTTTCATTCGCATAGGAATGCAGTGTTTATACTTTTAAAAATAGTAAAACCTGACCACGAAGAAAGTTTGGCACACCTGTCTCCTTGATTTGTATTAAATTACATAAGTTAAGCGCTTCGGACTTAGGCAATCAACATTCACTATGTGCTTTGGCTAACCGCGCTTGGCGTAGCAATACCTAATTTAAATTAGATCTGACAAGTCATCACTGCAGGATAACAGTGCTAATGCTCGCGAGCAGTACCCTGGCCGCGGTTTGGATTTAGGTCTATTGTGGTTTGTTTTTTTTTTTTTTGAGTCTGTTAGATTAGAATGTGCTTGGAACTACAATCCTAGAAAAATTATTAGTAGTTGAGGTTGGCCATGCTATAAATAATCAAACCAGTCTAAATGATCAAATCACCTTTATCTTTCCTTCTATCTTTCTCAGAACCTCTCACGTAAACATACATAAGAGCTTCGACAATGAGCTCTTGGTTAAGCATGGAGTAATTCAATTTTCATATATTATCTTTTCGCACCCATCGAACATATACATATCTTACAATTATACATATCCTGTCGTATATCTTACAAATAACTATTACTAATCTTCCCACGACTATAAAGGTTGGAGGATTAAGAAGAAAAGTTAGTTCTACAGAGTTTGTACCGTTTGATAGAAAAGTCCGAGAAATTTCATTTAGCTTTCGATTTAAGAGAGACAGAATAATACAATAAATTTAGCTGTTGTATCCCAAGCAGTCAAGATTTAGTTGTAAAATGGGTCTCGATCATTCGGATACCGAAAAGACAAGTGCTTCAACGGAGGTCTGTACGTTGTGCAGAACTCGTACTTCGTCAACGGAATGGTTTAAAACCAAAAGTGGGCATAGTTTTCATAGAAGCTGTATAAAAACGCATTTCGCAAAAGATAGAAGTTGTCCTGTCTGCAAAGCATCCTGCCAAGGAGAATCTGTGGGAAGACCAGATAGTGTCGCACAGCATACAATGCAGAAACAAAGGGTCGCAAGTTCACAGGTAGAAAGCGTGGAGCAAAGAGTCGCTGACATGGAGGGTCGAGGTCAGACTAGTAGTCGCGAGAGCATGCTGCAAGATGCAGTGAAGAGGATGCAACATGAGTTACTTACGCAGTTGACAGAGAAAATGTCCCTTTTAATTCATTCGAATTTGGCAGGCTGGAGCCAAGAAGCTCCACGTCAAGGTGTAGCCAACCCAAGTCCGTCGTTTGACCATCTGCTACGTGTAAATGCGGGTCAACCTAGTGAGGTGCAGGAACCGGTTAACCCAAACTATTCACCCAGATGAAACCTTACTGACCTTTCACATCGACCCGATAAGGTCTTTCATATAATGAATGGGTGGAAGTTGCGTTTTAGTGGTGCCGAGGGTGGAATAAGCGTAGATAATTTTATTTATAGAGTTCAGGCTTTAACTTGCCAGACACTTGGCGGAAATTTCGATATTCTCTGTGGAAATGCAAGTGCGCTGTTTGAAGGCAAAGCCGATGATTTCTTCTGGCGGTACCACAAATCTGTTCGGACCGTGAGATGGAATGATTTGTGTGCTGCTCTTCGCCGTCAGTTCAGGGATACGAGAACTGATGTAGATATACGAGAAATGATCAGGGATCGTAAACAAAAAGAAAGGGAATCTTTCGACTCCTTTTATGATGCGGTGGTCCAACTTACAGATAGCTTAGAGGATCAAATGGAGGAGAGGGAGTTAATAGAAATCCTTCGGCGAAATTTAAGACCCGAGATAAGGCACGAGATATTAAATATCTCTATTAGTTCAATGCCACGGCTTCGCAAAATTTGTAGAAAGCGGGAGTGCTTCCTTGAAGAACTTAAGAAAGAGCAGGTCTACAAAAAGGGACCACCATTCAAGAGCCACGTGTCTGAGCTCCTTGAAGATTCTCATGACCCAACCGAATCAGAATTCTTCGATGAGCGGGAAGGTACTGTGAAGGCCATATCCTTAATCTGCTGGAATTGCAGAAAAGGACACAGATACCAAGACTGCACAGCGACACGAAAGGTGTTCTGTTATGGTTGTGGTGCTCGAAATACATACAAACCATCTTGCCAAAGGTGTTACAGCAGAACACCCAAGTTGTTCGTGTGCGGACTGTTCTGAAGGCAAAAGGAACGAACACGGAGAATCTGAAAGTATAGATATCAATGAGGTGGGTGTTCCTGAGGATATCCTTGAACCAACTGAGGGCACCTCAGCAGGATGGCACCAAAGAGTTTCTACTGCTAATAAGTTTATTAACAGTGTTACGAGCAAAAATAGTAAAAATTTTAGGATTACAGCTAAGTCTAGAAATTCAAAGAGGTTAATAAGATTTTGGAGAGTCACCAAAGATTTGTGTGCGCTCTATCATACCAAGCTCTTGGGCTTTCTCTAAGACCGTAAAGTGCCTTTTGTTTTTGTAATTTATACACTTTGTCTTCACTCATTTCATACACCAGCGGTATGTTTATATAGACTTCGGTTTTTACTTTGCCATTTAGGAAAGCTGTTTCTAAGTCCATTAGGTTCTATATATAAATTATTTACACAGCTGTATGATAATAGTGTTTTTAAAGTTTGCATTTTTCCTAGGTTATTAATAACTTTATTGTTCATTAGTACTCGAAAACCGTTTTCATTGTAACCTACAAGTATTCCGACCTTAGCTTTGTCATCCCATTTGCTTTTTCTTAAAACTTCTGGTATTCTAGCAAATACTCTGCTGCCGTAGATTTTTAAATTATTAAAAGAACATCTAGTCCTCACCAGGCTATGTACTTCCTCTGTGGGAATGACTTAGAACGAACTTAAACTTAAATTTACCGACCATATATCTACCATGATTAAAAAGCTATGGATGTGCTTGGTTTTATTAAATTATGGTCAAAAGAATTTAATGAACCGTACATAACAAAAACTTTATATACATCATAATATTAAAACCTGGTGAAACAGTTAATAAGGATCGCTACCGACAACAAATTATCAATTTGAATAATGCGTTGATCGAAAAACGGCCGGAATGGGCCCGAAGACATGGCAAAGTTATCTTACAACATGACAACGCGCCGTCTCATACCGCTAAACTGGTGAAGGACACATTGAAAGAACTTGATTGGGAAATATTATCGCACCCGCCGTACTCTCCAGACCTCGCCCCGTCCGACTACCACCTTTTTGCATCGATGGGACACTCACTGGCAGAGCAGCGCTTCGCCAACTTTGAAGAAGTCGAAAAATGGCTCGTCGAATGGTTTGCCTCAAAAGAAAAAAAGTTTTTTTGGAATGGTATCCATAATTTGCCTGAAAGATGGGCGAAATGTGTAGAATCCAATGGTCAATACTTTGAATAAAAAATTTTTCACATTCCCTTGAGAATTAAGTGTTTTCTTTATCGAAAAAACCGGCAAACTTCAACTAACACACCTGGTAGTAGACTTTTATTAATCAACTTACCAATATTAATAAACCGTAGAACGGTGCTGGTTGCCATGTGAGAACTCTTATAAGTAAACTCAGTCTTTTGGGATTCCCAGCTGATCTTATCTGGATTTCGAGCTACTTGTCTGGGAGAACCCAACGTGTCTTCTTTCAAGATGTTACCTCCCGTTTAGTCCGCGCAACATCTGGGGTGCGCCAAGGAAGTCATCTTGATCATCATCGGTTTATTAACGACTTGCCCCATGCCTTAACTAGTTCACTTGTACTTATGTACGCTGATGACGTTAAGCTATGTCTTCAGTAAAAATTCGCTAGTGCCCAGTCTAGACTTCAATCCGACTTGGATAAACTTCAAAATTGATGATTAGCAAATAACCTTAAGCTTAATGGATCGAAATGTACAGCTCCACATGAGCAAACCCTTCCAACGATACAGAAGCGCAAGACAATTCTCCAGTAATTCTGAAAGACCGGCCTGATCTTCCACCCCAAAAAGCGCAAACGTTAGAGCACTCATACACGCGAAAATGGCTTTCAGCATTGAACAAATGACAGTCACTACACACGCGGCCAGTATCGAGAGCCAACGTAGGGAAAACGAACTTCGGTTATTATGGTAATGTACGATAGCTAGCAAACATTTACTAACACGCTTAAATTTTAACGTTCATAGTAGAATAACATAAAATTACATAATTATTCAATACATAAATTCATCTGCTCGAAGGATCAGCCCTTGATCGGTACCAAGCGCAAAGCGGAGATCCTAAAGGAATTTGGAGTGTCGATGTCTTTTTGTCTTTCGGTTTTTTGCGACGAGATAAACTAATCTAAGTTAACATTTTGGCGCCCCCGGGTGGACTGTAGTTAATATAATTAAATAAAAAAGCAACAAAAACAGTGACAGTGACTCATTATACATATATAAACAATATATAACATATATTCAAAAAAAAAGAGTTGCTCGCGATGGTTGTGGTGGTGAATTCAAAAATAAAAATTAAAGAATTCTCCGCGTCGCGAAACAAACTTCTCCAATCGAGCTGCTACTGGAAGGATTTGTCGTCCCCATGCCCTGCACCTGCATCAATTGTCAAAGGAAAGTGGCCGCAGGATTAAATGATCCGAAAGCAGAACCCCAGGTGTTTGTGCAAAAAATTGAAAGTTGAGATAAGACAAATTCAAATCCGTCTTGTGCTGGAATATTGCACCCTCCTTTCAATTCTTGGCGCATACGTACGTAGAAAACATAGTAGAGCAAAAATAAATAACAACATATACAAAAGTTGTAAAAATTTAATTATAAATGTATGTGCTAACCTAAATGTACTGCCTGTGGACAAAATAAAACAGAAAATATATACATATATATTACACAGGCCGACAATTTTCAATTTTTTTTGAAGTGAAACTTCTTATACGACGCCGGAAAATGTTGCGTTAAACGTTTAACGCTCCAGTGGAGGGGGAATAGCGTTGAACGCTTAACGCAACTCGGAAGGAGAAGAGGAAAAGAGAAAGATAGAGTGCGAGAGAGTGAGAGAGTGAATGAGAGTAAGGTATCGCCAGGCGCATGCGCTGCTATGGCGATACATGTAGCGCGTAACAGCTGCCTAGACTAATATTAGTGCCTATGCGTGAGTGCATCAAGCGTCCTATGTGTCGAAAATTCTTTTTCTTATTCTTATCTCGTATTTTGTTATTAAAGTGTTTCCCATAATTAATTCGTGTTCTATATAATATTGACGCACTACTTGTAGTATTAGTACAGTGAATAGTGATTCAAACAAACAATAAAATGAGTGACAGTGAAAATACGCATAACACAGCGGATTCCAGGTTATGTGGTGGTACGTTTCTCTTGAATATTTCAATTGTCCATAACAGATGCATCTTGTGGATCATATCATCTTGAAATTAATTGGATTGGCAAAAATTTAAATGGTTTGATTTTGAATTGATTTTACAGCGGAAAAAGACAGTGCAGCCGGTGTTTTAAGAGGAGGGAACAGAGCACAATATTATCGTGAATACCGAGCACGAAAGAAAGCAGAACGGGAAAAGGAGGAATTGGAGATGATAGCTGGCGGTCAATCGAGGAAGAGGAAAACAGCTTCGGAATATCAGAGAGAGTACCGAGAGCGTAAAATAAATTTATAAAATGTGAATTGAAGAAAGTGTTGGTCACTCCACCTTATTTTTATCCTTTCCCTCCCGCTATTTTTCTTTTATACGAAATAATATGCATTTTTTGGAATATCGCTAAGAAGTTTCACTTCTTTCGCGCGTAGGGACTCCACGCACACAATTTTTTTTTTCCTCCACGCTTAATTTTACCTGCTCCATAACCTTTAGGCTCCCCTGAACCAAAGACCAGAACAAACATAGGTTCTATCACCCACAGTTTCCGCGGTACACCTAAGAGAAGAAATTGATCAAATTTTACCATATATTGAATTATGTAGGCCGTGTAATGGCGCTGACCATCATTGTTTCTAGTACATATAATTTTTGAAAGGTATGTGTACTAACTAAAATTAAAAAATGGTATCTAGCAGTTACCATATCTTTGGAATACTCATCCAAAGTTTATCGTCTATGGACGATTTTTATTTTCTTATTAAAATTAGTAGATCATACTATGTTTTAATTTTGGATTTAAGGAAAAACTCGAAATAATTTTATTGAATTTATTATATACAATATTTTCGTCAATTAAATAGGAGTTTTTAATCTCATATTTTCAAAAAGGCATGGCTATCTACAATTTCTGTAAAGCTTTACTAAACAAACTGTTTTAGATAGCCATGACTAATTGACGAAAATATTGTTTAACCACCTATAATAAATTCAATAAAATTATTTCGTGTTTTTCCTGTTGAAATTATGCGTGGAGATTTTTTGCTGTTGGCCTGTGTTATTTGCAATCCCTGTCGCCCCCTACCCCTCATTCTCGATTATACAAATCTTCCAAATAAATTCTAAAGTAAGTGTAGCCAATAATTATTTTATTTATTACAGATAAAATAAAGGTGCATATATATTTGGTATACATTCAAATTTGGTATACATCGTTTCCCACCGTTATCCGCTGCTGTATGTATGTATAAGCACTTTTTGGCGCATATAGTTTAACGGAACGCCAAGTGACGCGCTCCCCCACAATTTGGTTGTGCATATTGGTTTCGGTGTTTTTTGGTTAAACTTGATAAATTAATTAATTATTTTCGTTTCGCATTTTCTTGATATCAAAATTAAAAGTTATTTAATTTAATTCAACAACAAGAAAAATCTTTTAATAAAATTTATTTAATAAAAATTTAAATAAAATATTATATCTTAAATTTGCATTGTTTTCGTTTTCGTATTGAAAAAATAAATTTTTTATAATGGAAAGTACTAAACAAAAACTTAATTCCACAACTCTTAAAAAGAAGATTAAATGTCAAAGTTAAAATGCATTCGCCGGTTGGAGAAACGTTTAGAAGATGGATGACTTCCTCTAAACAAAACTGAGCTAGAGTTCAGGCTTCAGGTTATAGATGAGGCAATTTCTAAAGCAAAAGAGTTGCAAGACCAGATCGAGCAAATAGATGAATTGGATGATTTCGGAGCAGAGTTGGAAAAATTAGGAATAACTACCAAGGCAAGGATTATGTCCTTATGCAATGCCTTTAATTCAGCTGCAGACTCCCGTCCAGCTACTGCAATTTCTGCAGCCCCAACTCGAGCTCGACTTCCCAGTTTGGCATTGCCAAAATTCAGTGGAAATTATTCGGATTTCAAAAATTTCATAGGTCTTTTCGAGACATTAGTTGACAAAGATGAAAATATTCCAGTTATTGAGAAATTTAATCACTTAATTTCTTGCCTCTCTGGTGAAGCCTTAGGAACCGTCAAGGCATTCCAGGTCACCGAGAGTAATTACGACAAAGCTATCGCTAGTCTAAAAAGAGTTTATGATAACGAATGTCGAACGAATATCTTTGCGAACCAAATACGTCAACTGTTCAGCCTTCCGAAAATTTCCCAGCCGATTTTGTTAAGTCAGCCTCCCTATGTTTGAATTGTCTGCGAAAAGGTCACACGGCAGCGAATTGTAAATCGACCAGGTGCCAAATCTGTTCAAGATCGCACCATAAACTTCTGCACCGATTTACAGTGACCGAAAATAGCTTAGCATTACCACCACCCACACAAAATCCTCCTCCAGAGTTAACGAATAATGGCCCTTCTACTTTGCATGCGTCGTCTGTAGAAAGGGTTTTGTTAGCAACATCGATCGTAAGCGTTCGAACGAAAAATGGTGAGCACAAAAAACTCTCCTTGGGTGGATAGTATCGGGAAAATATCTGGCCAATTCCTCAACTCCTCCACAGCTGGTCTCTAGTCTGAATTGCCAAGAGGAATTATTAGAGTCAATAGACAAAAACTTGAAAAAATTCTGGTCGTTGGAAGAAGTTCCATCTTCGAAAAAGATGTTGTTGCCAGAACAAGAGCTATGTGAAAAACATTATCGGAAGACTACAAGAGTACTGCCTTCAGGTCGATTTGAAGTTAAACTTCCATTTAAGTCGGATCCAAGCGTTTTGGGCAATTCATTCGAGATAGCCAAACGCCGATTTCTGTCGCTCGAGAGAAGATTATCTCGAGATCCGAACTTAAAGAAAATGTATTTGGAATTTATGGAAGAATACGAATCCCTAGGCCATATGTCCCCTGCAAGCAATGGCGTTCTTGCTTCTCCACACTACGTCATACCCCACCAGTGTTTCTTGCGGCCGCAAAGTACAACGACCAAACTTCGAGTCGTTTTCGATGCGTCCTGCAAGACATCCACACAGAATTGTTTAAATGAGTTGTTGATGGTGGTTCCAACAATTCAGGAAGAGCTTTACTCCACTCTTTTTAGATTTCGGCTAAACAAATTCGCTCTGGTAGCCGACATAAAAAAGATGTATCGTCAAGTGATGGTAAATGAAGCAGATCGACGATACCAGTTGATAGTGTGGAGAAAAGACCCGTCTGAGTCCTTGAAATTGTGCAAGCTCAACACCGTTACTTATGGCACTGCACCAGCCCCATTCCTGGCCATAAGGTGTTTGAAGAGGTTTAGTGAATCCGCGAAAAATACATTCCCTCGAGCTGCTAAAGTCATTGGCTCTGACTTTTACGTGGACGACATGTTAACGGGTGCTGGCTGCGTGGAGGAGCTAAAGACAATTAAGTCTGAAGTAACTCAGGCTCTTCAAAACGCTGGGTTTGAATTGAGTAAGTGGTTTTCAAGCTCGCCTGAAGTTACTGCATCTGAGAGCACGGTTAAGCCAATAACACTTTCGGACTCAGAGCTGACAAAAACATTAGGAATAGTTTGTAGGAGACGCTCCCCCGTCTTGAGTTATGTGCCGCTCACCTTCTCGCGGACCTCTGTCGCAAAATAAAACCTCTTATCAAAGCACCGATCGAACGAAGTGTATATTGGTCAGATTCGGAAGATTGTCTTCATTGAATTCGTTCCCATCCATCGTCGTTGTCAACGTTTGTATCAAACAGAGTTGCTGAGATTCAAGAGTGGTCAGAGGATAGCACGTGGTGGCATATATTGAGTCAAGAGGTGGAGACGTAAAGGAAACGATAGAATCAATCTGGTTCACAGGTCCATCGTTTTTAACGGAGCCGGAAGATAAGTGGCTCCAGAGCCCCCAGATTGATCCGTCACCAGACATCTTGCAGATGGAACCAAAGAGGAATGCGGTCGGACTGACTGCAATGGTCTCTACCTCATATTTGTTGGAAATGAGAGAAGGATTTTCCTCTCACTTAAAACTGTTGCGAGTGTTCGTTTACATGGTCCGCTTTATAAAGAAGTGTAAAAAATTAGTAGTTACTTCTGATAATGTACCTTCACCTGTCGAATATCAATAAGCTTTTAATAAAATTGTCCAGATAGTCTAAGAGCACGAGTATCAAGAGGAAATTAAAAATGTTAGAAAAAATCTTGTTGTTAGCCCAAGCCTACAGAAGCTAAGTCCGTTTGTTCATGAAACCTCTCAGGCTGGGCTTACCTTTTCGTTGTTGCGGGTCGGGGGGCGACTAGCTAATGCTCCTATTTCGTACGATGCCAAGTTTCCAGTATTGTTGACGAAGCGCTCTCAATTTGTTCAGAGCTACGTCCGATACTTGCACGAGTCGAATTTTCATGTGGGTCCACGAGCACTAGTGAGTCTCTTGCGACAGCGCGTTTGGATAGTAAACGCGCAGGAAGTCTGCAGTCAGATAGTGCGGTCATGCATACGATGTTTTAAATGCAAGCCTCATCTGATGACTCAAATCATGGGAGATTTACCCCTAGATCGAGTTCGTGCTCTCCGCCCATTTTCCATATGTGGCGTGGATTTCTGTGGCCCTATTGAGACGACCTTGAAAATTCGTGGTAGGCCACCATACAAGTCCTACATTGCCCTGTTTGTTTGTTTTTCGTCTAAAGCAGTACATTTAGAAGTAGTTTCCGATCTGTCAACTGATTCCTTTCTATTGGCTTTTCAAAGGTTCGTTGGTCGCCGAGGATGTCCGCAGACCGTGCACTGCGACAACGCGACGAACTTCGTCGGAGCGAGTCGCCACTTCGCGGCACTGCGGCACCAGATCGAGAGCGAAGCGGACGAGCTGCGGCAATACGCATCAAAAAAAGGATGCGTATTTGCGTTCATACCGCCGCGGGCTCCGCACATGGGCGGACTATGGGAGGCAGGTGTGAAGTCTGCAAAGAACCTACTCCTACGAGCGGTGGGCAGCGCGAAGTTGACCGCAGAGGAGCTGCAGACCGTCCTCGTTGGAGTCGAGGCCGTCCTGAACTCGAGGCCCCTGGGCGCCCTCAGTCAGGACCCAAGCGACGGCGAGGCGCTGACTCCCGGGCACCTGTTGACAGGCGGGCCGCTCATCGCCCCACCAGCACCGCGGACCCCGGACCAGCAGGGTCTAACGTGCTTGCGGCGATGGCGGCTTGTCTCGTCAATCAAGCAAATGTTTTGGCAGCGTTGGTCCCGGGAGTACGTCTTGGGCCTACAGGCGCGGTCGCAGTGGCAGCGGGAGCAGGAGGACGCCAGGAAGGGCGATCTGGTCCTGGTCGCCGAGGACGACCAGCCGCCCCAGCAGTGGATCACCGCCAGGGTCGTCGAGACTCACGCCGGCGCGTACGGAAGGGTCAGGGTCGCCGACGTCAGGACGAGTAGAGGAGCATTGTTTCGGAGAGCAGTCCATAAGCTGGCAAGGCTGCCAATAGTTGAAGCCTAAGGAAGGCCTTCAACGGGGCCGGTGTATAATTAGATGTAGATAATAAGTGGAATTGTATGAAGTCTAGTATAAGTTAGTTTAGGGCGGAGCGGGAGCGCAAGTGAAGCTCTCACTTGCGCTCTCCCATGAATTCGCCCCGCTTCGCCGCACTAGATAAGCTAGGCTTAAGGTTTTGTTGATTGAATATAATCGAATTTATAACGTTGAAAAGAGTGCACGCATTTTTCGTTTTCGTTCGTTTTTTTTTTGTAATTTAATTTAATTCTACAGCCACCTTTGTTTCCTTTCGTTTTCGCGACGAGATAAAATAATCTCAATTAACAAACGTCAAAGATGTTGAAGCATTTGAAAAATTAAAAACTCTAATAAAAAATGATCCAATCCTTAGATATCCAGATTTTGAAAAAACATTTGAATTAACTGCTGATGCTAGTAATTATGCTTTAGGAGCTGTCTTAGCTCAAGAAGGTAGACCAGTTTGCTATGCAAGTAAAACATTAAATGATCATGAAATAAATTATTCAACTATTAAAAAAAGAGTTATTAGCCGTAGTCTGGGCAACCTATCTATTTGAAAGAAAAAAATAAAAAATTACATTCGATCATAAAGCACTAGTTTGGTTACACAATATTAAAGAACCTAATATGAAATTGCAAAAATGGAAAATATATCTTAGTCAATATGATTGTGGTATGAATTACATTAAAGGAAAGGAAAATTATGTAGCAGACGCCTTATCTAGGCTACCTAAAAAAGAATTAAATAATGAACAACTAAAAGAAACATTTCAAAACGAAGATGATTTACAAAGCACAGAAGCTAATATACATAGCGCCCAAGAAGACAATGGCAATTGTATTCAGATTACAGAGCGTCCACTTAATGTTTTCAGTCACCAAATAATATTTGAAAAGGGAAATGAAGATAGTAATGAATTAGTCCGGTATTTTAATAAAACAATTAATAAAATAAAATATAGTAACATGACGGAACATACAGCAAAAGACATTATTCTTAAATTTGTATGTGGACACAATTTTGTAATGTACATAAATAATGACGAGGATTTCGCAATATTTCAAAGGGCTTTCATGGAATTAATTAAACCAAATTTGGGAACGAAATTAATAAAAACATCAGTAATACTTCCTAATATATCTACCTATGCAGATTTTCACGAGAAAGTAATTAATATTTATGAGAAAACTATTCATCAAGGTATTAAAAAAACATATGACGATTTTAAAGCTTAATACTATTTTCCAGATGCACAAAAATTAATCCAAAATATAATTAATAAATGCGATATTTGTAATTTATGCAAGGCAGAACATAGAAAAGTAGCATTAACATTTGAAAAAACCCTTGAAAGTAAAAATTGACTATTATTTTATTGATCAAAGAAAATTTTTAACTTGTTGATTGATATCTATTGATATCTATTAAAAATTTGTTTCAATTATAGAAACTCATACCACAGATTGGATCGAAAGTAAAAAAGCATTACTTAAAATATTTAATATGTTAGGTAAACCATTAGATCCCGGATTAGTATGCAAATCATTACAAAATTGGTTAGAAAAAGAAAATATTGAGATCGAAATTACTAGAAGCAAGAATGGTATAGCTGATATAGAAAGAGTTCACAAAACAATTAATGAAAAATTTGGAATCATAAATAAACTTAATGATGCTGAAAACAAGCTCATGATAATCGAAAAAGCTACATATGTTTATATGTAACACTACAGGTAGAACCCCTGCTGAAATCACTGTGGACGGAAGTCCACGAGGTGACGACCTGCATGCCTAGGCGTGCGCGAGGAAACTCTATATATATAGCCGAAGAATTAAATATTTTCTGTAGGCAACCGATCTAAATGAATGATATACCAATCGAAAGGTATTGTTTCAATTAGATAATTTTTGTCGAAACATATTCCAAAAGTTATTTGGTTTGGGAGAAATTAGGGTGAAAGTAAAAAAATTTTTAATCACTAAAGTGGGGCTGGTGGACACATTTTAGTCCCCAGATAAAATATTTATTCGCATTCTAGAGCTAAATACGCGTCGATTGGTACCTCAATCGACCCGGTCCGACATTTCATTCAGAAGTTATTCGAAAAATTCGATTTTTTCTTCTTCAAAATGAATCCAGTTTGCGTCGGTTTGTCGGTTTGTCTGTTTGCACTATTTTTTTCTTATAAATCCTGAAAAAATTGGAAAATGTTTGTTACTATCATATGAGCAACTATTGTTCTACAACTTTTTGAAATACCTTAAGCTTACGTCAAAAAATTAAAAAAACGTTGTTAATGAAAAATTTCATAACTTTATAATTAAGAAAAATATTAAAAAGAGCTTTACACCGTTAAAAGGGTTTTTTAAATATCTATTTTACTTTCTTTAAGTCCAAACGTCTATATAGTACAAAAAAAAAAATACACTGAAAATAAACTTTTTTTTTAAGAAAAAAATTATTTTTCAAAATTTGCTCGACTGATCCTTTTTATATTCCACGTGTAGATAGCTTTTGAGAAGACGCAACTTTTGATATATCGCTCATATCTGGCAAAATCCGTTAACTCAAGATATAGTCCTGTAAGTCCAGCTACCCATTTTGTGCAGCCTCCTGTGAAGCTTGCATTTACTTAAACATGTGTGTGTATTTGATTGGCAACTTTGCTTTTTGGAGTCTGCATATATTTGGTCAATACCCTAAAAAATATGGAGTATATCTTTTCAGATTTTAGTTTATTTATTTAAAAATAAAATCCGAATAAAAAAGGGCTTAAAAAGTAAAACATAAACATTGACTCAACTAGGACTCGAACCCAGGCCCTCCGTGTTAGGAACCACGACGCTCTCCACTCGGCTAACCTCAAACTTTGCTGCTTGATGGCAACTTTTGATGTAATTCTGCATTGTGTTTCAGTGTCTCATGTCTTAATGAGAAGACTTGCAAATGCACAATTTTACGAGTAGAAAGCTTTATAAGCATATGCCCCCACTGAGCATATAATGCATATAAATAAAACTCTGCTTTACTTAAATTACAGCCACCACCGTTTTTGGGCCAAATTATGGATTAAAAGCTATAAAAAAAACTAGGCAAAGCAACTCCCCCAATACTTTTCTAATATTTATTATTTTATATCGCACACCCAAAATAAATTGTTACATTCAACAATTCGTTTAACTAGAAAAGTTTTTTTAATTTTTTATCTTTGCGCATTTATTTTAGATATAATACATGTTCTTATGTACATGTTCTTATAATACATTCTTAACAATCTTATCCGATTTGCAAAATTTTATTAGAAAAATTGGCTTATCTTTGTTGTTTTCATAAGGACCTCATAAGAACTCTCATAAGGATAGGCCTCTCATCTGTTAATTTGTTAAAACAATTTGGTTTCCCAAAACTACGAAAAAATTTTGGATTTTAAATACATTTTTGGGCAAATTTTTAATTAAAATTTTTAAACTAAACAAATTCCAGAACCTTTGCAAATTAAAAATACGTATAACTTCAGAGCCTCTGAAACTATCGAAAAATTCTTTACGTCTTTGGAAAAGTTTTTAATTATTCCACCTTCTTGAATGTGAAAATCTATAGAGTTAAAAAAAAGAGTTTTGATGTTTATCCTTACAATTAAAGTATTGCCAACTGTGTGAATCGCCTATCCAGAGGCTACTTCCATATATATATATTCTATATATTATGCGTTCTGTTTTAAATAATTGAAGCTCAATATATACAAAAAACAACTGATATCATATATAAAAACCTCTTGACGAGTTAAAGTACCGGTGACTAACCTGCATGCGAAACCCAAAATATCTGATATCAATTTTAGTGACGAAAATATGCTTTATAGGTGTACAAAATTGCATGTAAAAAAATATTCTTGTTCGGCACGTGCAAGAAAAACAAAAAAAAAAATCAGTCACGTGCCGAACAAGAATATTTTTTATATTCAATTTTGTACACCTATAAAGCATATTTTCGTCACTAAAATTGATATCAGATATTTTGGGTTTCGCATGCAGGTTAGTCACCGGTACTTTAACTCGTCTATTCTAAATTACTTTAAATTCTATTTTTGCCAAACGCGGGTTTGAAACCTTAATTTAAACACTTTGTTTTCATTACTAATATTGTGTCTTAATATTAAAGTTATACCCGTATCGCTTCGCGCTTGTGCAGTGCCATATTTGGGTGAGCATTTAATAAAATTAAAAAGTCGCAATCCAAATATAGCTCTGCTTCTTTTTTTACTCTCTGCCTTTTTAATTTTTGCAGTTAATTCTGCTCTTATCTTTTTGCGCTCATTTCGCTACACTTGCGCTCTCCCGAAGCTCTCTCTTTACTAACACTCTCCTCTACCTACTCTTTTACTAACCTTAGTTGGTACAGTGGTTGAAGGCTTATTTGTTTAAAATAAAAAAAAACAAAAAATAATAGAATATTTAAAAATTATAAATTAAATTTTGCTAATTTGCTAATTAATTTTTTAAAATGGAATATAATGTTGTCTGCTCTTTAAAATCGTGCAATAAGCCGATATCTGCGTCCCAGGCCAGCATCTATTGTTGGCTATGCGAAAGTGTCTCACATGCCAAATGTACTGGCCTTACTGCATCTGTCTCAGATGCCATATCCCGCCGTGTTGGCCTCCATTATTGCTGCAGTGGGTGCCGAGCTGTCCAAGATGAAATGAGATCATTCATGCGACAGACCAAGAGTGGGTTTAAAGATTTGATCGTTGGTTTCCGAAAAATCAACGATCAACTCAGTGCGCTGGATGTTCAATTCAACAGCCTTCAGCTGTTGAATGAATCTCCTAAGCGGAAAAAATCTGCTACTAGGGAAGTTGCAGCTCCAGTAATCGCGGAACAGCTGGATCCTCCCGCAATAATGCAGCCGCTCATTTCCCTTGCTACTCCAAGAGCAGGGACGGTAAATGAAAAGTTAGCACCCGAATTTACCGTAGCAGAGCAAAATTTGTCTGCTTTGTCCTCCATGGCATCACTCCAAGTGATTCCCAGGAATACCCTTGAATTAACCCCCATAGCTTCCACTAGAAATGGTAACCCGCCGCCCGGACCCCCGGAACGGACTGATGCCTCGGTATTACCGACCGTGGCACCAAAACCATTACAGGTAATATCACCTGTTAGTCAAATATTTGTCTCACGGCTAGCCCCCGATACCTCGGAGATTGATATCTCGGCTCATATCAAAGCCAAAACCAAGGCCGTTATTAGAGTGGAAGACATTAGGAAATTTAAATACTCCTACTCGAGGCGCATGTCATCCTTCATGATACGTGTGCCAGTGCCGATGTTTGTGACAATATGTTCGCCTGGCTTCTGGCCAGAGGACTTATTCGTACAAGAGCATCAGCCGAGTAAGGTAAAAAAAAAAAATTCGAAGCCTGCTGGAGTCAAGCTCCCAACATCTGTCCAATCCGACTCTTCAAAAAACTAACACGTTCTATCAATCTTACCTATCAGAACTGTCGGGGCCTACGTAGCAAGCTCCCTAGACTTTATTCTGATAGTCTTTCCTTTGCGTCCCATATTATAGTCTTTACTGAAACTTGGTTAAAGCCGGAGATCTTTTGCTCCGAAGTTTTTCCAAGTAGGTACACCACTTTTAGACGTGACCGACCTCTGCGAAGAGGAGGAGGAGTCTTAATTTCTATTGACTCCAATTTCGTTTCTGAAGAGGTAAAGTTACCAGAGTTTGGTGATTTCGAATTTATTTGCGTTAAAGTCATATTGTCTGCTCAATCATTGTTTATTACATGTTCTTACATTCCACCATCTTCCGAGCCGCCCACATACTGGCATCACTTGTCGGCTATACAGGCTGTTACCAATCTTATGTCAGATATTGACCTTCTGATAGTTCTTGGCGACTTTAATTTACCAGAACTCAATTGGTCAATTACTGAAAATTTAACTTTCTTATCACTTTCCACCCATCACGATTTCACGGCGGGCATCTTTGACTTGTCCCTAAGCCAGATCAACCATGTTAGAAATTCGTTAGGTCGGCTTCTTGACTTATGTTTTGTATCGGATCCAGATAGTACCACACTTTCCAGAGCGTTGCCCCTCTCAACCCCTGAAGATCCATACCACCCAATGCTTGAAGTTTCAATTGAAACCAATTCTGGTGTCAATCAGAAGCCTTCCTGCGTATCAAAGAAGATTCGTTGTTTTCGTAAGGCTGATTTTCGTAAACTTAATTTATTAATTGAGACTTTTGACTGGTCCGATATTCTGGCATGCACTGATATAAATATCATCCTAGATAAATTTTATTTGACATTAAATTCATTTTTTGACTTAAGCGTGCCGTGGAAATATCCGTCCGCTACAAATCATCCCCCTTGGTTTACAAGGTGCCTAACAAAATTAAAAACATATAAAGACAGGCTTTTAAATAAATATAAAAGAACCTGTAGCAGCATATATTTCTCAAGATACTTAATGGCTCGGCTAAATTTCACCGTGCATAACGCCGAATGTTATAAAAATTATATTCGCCGCTGTCGGATTCAGTTCACTCAGGATCCAAAGCAGTTTTATAACTTTGTAAACACGAAGCGTAAACATGTATCTTATCCTTCCCTACTTACGTATCAAAATTTATCAGCGACTTCGAATCAGGCCATTGCGGATTTATTCGCAAAATTTTTCCAAACAACTTATT
Organism: Drosophila ananassae; assembly: GCF_017639315.1. Taxonomy (NCBI): domain Eukaryota; kingdom Metazoa; phylum Arthropoda; class Insecta; order Diptera; family Drosophilidae; genus Drosophila; species Drosophila ananassae. Next base: position 406,062 of record NW_025319056.1, read on the forward strand.
TACCTCCTAACACTTCAGATCAGCCATACGCTTACAACATTCAACCAACTAATAGTATATTTGTTCCATTTGTTTCTGAAAACAATATACTATTGGATCTTCAAAAGGTAAAACCAGTTTATTCGCCAGGCCCCGACGGAGTACCAGCCTGTGTGCTAAAATACTGTGCTAGGGCTCTGTGCAAACCTCTTGAAAAACTATTTAACTTATCTTTGGAATCTTCGATTTTCCCCTTTAAATGGAAGGAATTTTTCATAATTCCTCTGCACAAAAAGGGGAAAAAATCCGATGCTGCCAACTACAGAGGCATCGCAAAATTATCAGCGATTCCAAAGTTATTCGAAAAATTAATAACTCCTCATTTGCAACACCTATGCTCATCAATAATTTCTCCATGTCAGCATGGTTTCATTAAGCGTCGCTGTACCACCACTAATTTATTGGAGTTGACATCCTTTGTTTTAGATGGCTTCCAAAAGGGACTTCAAACTGATGTTATTTACACAGACTTTAGTAAAGCATTTGATTCAGTTAATCACTCACTCTTGTTGAGTAAACTAAATCTTTTGGGATTCTCAACCGACCTCATTACGTGGATCTCCAGCTATTTAAATGGAAGAACACAGAGAGTCTTATTTAAAAATCAATACTCCCGCTTAGTCCGTGCCACATCTGGTGTCCCTCAAGGAAGTCATCTTGGCCCATTACTTGGCCCATCACTCTTTTTATAAATGACTTGCCCCCATCCATAACGAACGCGCTGGTACTAATGTACGCAGACGATGTTAAGCTATGTCTGCAATATAAGTTCCCGTCTGCCCAAAACAGACTCCAGTCGGATCTTGACAATTTTCAAAAATGGTGATTAGCTAATGACTTAGTACTTAACGGATCAAAATGCAAACTTATGTCTTTTTATCGTACTAGTCCTCACCAGGCTTCGTACAATCTCTCTGGGATTGCCAGAGGAAAGGAAACGATAGAATCAATTTGGTTCACAGGTCCATCGTTTTTAACGGAGCCGGAAGATAAGTGGCCAACGAGTCCTCGGTTTGATCCGTCACCAGAGATTTTGCAGATGGAAGTAAAGAAGAGTGCGGTCGGACTGACTGCAATGGTCTCTACCTCATATTTGTTGGAAGTGATAGAAGGATTTTCCTCTCACTTAAAACTGCTGCGAGTGTTCGTTTACATGGTCCGCTTTATAAAGAAATGTAAAAAATTAGTAGTTCCTTCTGATAATGTACCTTCCCCTGTCGAATATCGAGACGCGTTTAATAAAATTGTCCAGATAGTCCAAGAGCACGAGTATCAAGAGGAAATTAAAAATATTCGAAAAAATATTGTTGTTAGCCCAAGCCTACAGAAGCTAAGTCCGTTTGTCCATGAAACCTCTCAGGCTGGGCTGGGACCTTTTCGTTGTTGCGGGTCGGGGGCGACTAGCTAATGCTCCTATTTCGAACGATGCCAAGTTTCTCTTGGGACAGCGCGTATGGATAGTAAACGCGCAGGAAGTCTGCAGTCAGATAGTGCGGTCATGCATACGCTGTTTTACATTGAAACGACGTTGAAAATTCGTGGTAGACCACCCTACAAGTCTTACATTGCCCTTTTTGTTTGTTTTGCGTCTAAAGCAGTACATTTAAAAGTAGTTTCCGATTTGTCAACTGATTTCTTTTTGTTGGCCTTCCAAAGGTTCGTTGGGCGCCGAGGATGTCCGCAGGCAGCACGAAGTTGACCGCAGAGGAGCTGCAGACCGCCCTCGTTGGAGTCGAGGCCGTCCTGAACTCGAGGCCCCTGGGCGCCCTCAATCAGGACCCAAGCGACGGCGAGGCGTTGACTCCCGGGCACCTATTGGCAGGCGGGCCGCTCATCGCCCCACCAGCACCGCGGACCCCGCACCAGCAGGGTCTAACGTGCTTGCGGCGATGGCGGCTTGTCTCGTCAATCAAGCAATCGTTTTGGCAGCGATGGTCCCGGGAGTCATCTTAGGCCTATAGGCGCGGTCGAAGTGGCAGCGGGAGCAGGAGGACGCCCGGAAGGGCGATCTGGTTCTGGTCGCCGAGGACAACCAGCCGCCCTAACAGTGGATCACCGCCAGGGTCGTCAAGCTGGCCAGGTTGCCAGTGGTTGAAGTCTTATGGAGGCCTTCAACGGGGCCGGTGTAGAATTAATGTAGAAGATTAAGTTTGAATTTTAGTGAAGTCTAGTATAAGTTAGTATAGGGCGGAGCGGGAGAGCGCAAGAAAAGCTCACTTGCGCTCTCTTGTGAATTCGCCCCGCTTCGCCGCAATAGATAAGCTAGACTTAAGTTCTTTTGGTAAAAATATAATCGAATTTATAAAGTTGAACCGAGTGCACGTATTTTTCGTAGTTGCTATATTTAAATTTACAGCCACTTTTTTTGTCTTTCGGTTTTACGCGACGAGATAAACTAATCTCAGTTAACAGCTGGTATCAATGGAAGAAATGCCACAGAGGACATATCAGACAATTGCTCATTTATACAGAGATATTCGGAAGCCGAATTTTTCCCAGGACCGGCCCTTAGGGTGGCCAGTGATATAAGCGGCTGCATAATTGTCGGCTGAGTAGGCTGAAGATTATTCGTCACAAGCATATCACTAATAGCGCTTTGGAGACTCATTTAGTAGTTGAAGACTACTAAACTGTGTTCTTGAGCGCATAGAATTGGTCATTGATTTTACGAAAAACGCTAAAAAACTCTTTGAATCCACTTTTAGTTTGTCTCATGAACGATCTCGTTTCGTCATGAACAGCACGAAAACCGTCACAGCAAAAGTGGCATCCGAAACTGATACCGTGAACCCGGCACACTTAGTGTGTAAAACGTTTTCATTGAACCAGCAGTGGATGGCAGGCTGGGAAGATTGTCTTATTACAAAAAGTCAACGTACAGACTAGTTTATATTCCATATTGAATTTATTAATATTTTTTGTACCTTGAACCACTGCAGCAGGGAAACGAAAAAGGGAGATTAAAGAGAGCGATTAGTGTTTAGTAAACTGCAAAGAATAGAGATAAGAATCATATCGAGCGAGAATAGAAGCATCACCGTAAAAGGTGAAGAAGCCGAGCAGAGCTATGTTTGGAAGGAAAATTAAACAAATTATTATCTTACCTTATTATCTTACTGCACACGCGAAGCGATACGGATCTAAGAAATTGTAATTTGTTGTTATATATGTAAAGAAATAAACACCGATTGTTTATAGAAAGCTTATTACAAATTTTACAAAAAAGTGCGCACAAAAAAACACGTCCGTCCGCTTTAAGATAAAGAGAGGAAGTGAAGTTTTATTACTATAAATTGTATTTCATAAATTTCTTGCATAGATGCAGTCTTTCACTAGTATGAATTAATTAGTACAGGACCTTATCTTTAAACGTAGTCTCTAAGCAAACCAACCCAGCCTCGAAAGAGAGATCAGATTTCCCCATTGTACGATTTTCTTATAGCATAAAACCAACAGCAAAGATCACCTACGTCATCTTGGGCCCAACGTCATCTTGGGCAGAATCGGTACGAGGATGCAGAACAACGAGAGTAATAGTTACATACATATACAAAAGTACAATGGGAAACGATTCATTCCTTACTATTCAACTATTACATTTTCCTTGACCGAACTCCTAAAAGGAAAATACCTACAGTGGAATCTTATGGCACAAGCAGGAGAGGAGATCAAGAAGCAACTGTGCTCTGCTTCATTTTTGAGTCATCCAGTGACGCCGATCTAGATGCCAGGGATTGCCAATAACACTCTGGACTCGTACTGAGCAACTATATGAGCGTTTTATTCTGTTGAAAATACAAACTTAGATTTAACCTCAACCTATTTTCTTCTACTTACCGCAGTATCTTATCCCTTCTCTTATGAAATCGCCGATCGAAGTAACCGTCGCGCCAAACTTAATTTAACTTCCGACCGTAAACAGTGTGGCCAGTTACAAACATAGTACGAATCACACTTAACGAAAGTGCACAATAGTGGCGCGTAACTCAAACTGTTTGGCAATCGATACTTTATCCGATTAGCTTATCCGTTCCGCGACATCCAGATTATGATAAGCCATTCATTGTGCAATGTGATGCCTCTTAATATGGTGTAGGTGTGGTCCTAGCCCAAAAAGATGATTCAGGATCGGAGCGTCCCATATCATACATGTCTAAAAAACTAAATAAGCGTAACTACACTTTGACAGAACTGGAATGCCTAGCCATAGTTTTAGCTATTCAGAAATTCCGAATGTATATTGAAGGACATGTATTTGAAGTAGTCACAGATCATGCAAGCCTTCGTTGGCTCATGAACCAATTCGATCTGAATGGACGATTGGTAAGGTCGGCTATCAAACTGCAGGGATATGGGTTCACCATTGTTCACCGAAAAGGAAGCAAGAAAGTTGTGGCCGACGCTCTTTCCAGAACGTATGGAGGTACGATCGCAGATGCCATTTCCACTCTCGAGTATGAAACTCTTCCGCAAATCGACTTGGATGCAGAAGCATTCACGTCACCCGAATATACTGATAGAAAAGTATAAAAGCTCTGATTTACCAGATTTTCAAGTCATAGATGGTTATATTTATCACCGAGCCGAGTTTTCCGATAACGGCCATGCGGATGATCGTTGGAAACTATTAGTTCCCAATACACTACGGGTCGGAGTTATATATGCAGCCCACGATCAGCCGGCTTCAGCTCATTGCGGTATAGCCAAATGCTTACATCAAATTAGGCGAAGATTCTATTGGCCCATCATGGCAACAGACGTTCAAAATTATATCAAAAATTGTCAGGTGGGTCAAACGACCAAAGTACCAAATCGACCTTTCAAACCCCCAATGGGAGCTCTTACAACAAGGGAACAACCTTTCCAACGTTTGTTCCTACATTTCATAGGACCATTTCCTAGAAAAAAAAGAGGTAACATAGGCATATTTATTATCCTCGACCATTTCTCTAAATTTACATTTTTGAAAGCGGTTAAGAAGTTCACATCAAAGACAGTAATAGATATCCTAAAGGAGGACATATTTACATGTTTTGGAGTGCCCGTAATTATCGTCAGTGATAACGGAACTCAATTCAAGAGTCGCGAAATCACTGACTTCCTTTCTAATTGTGGTGTGCAACAAATCTTCACTGGTGCATAATCCCCACAGTCTAATGCAGCTAAACGCGTAAATAGGTCAATAAATGCAGCCATTAGAGCTTATATCAAGACAGACCAACGCGAGTGGGATACTTTTTTGAGTAGCATAAATGCCGCACTTAGAAATTCCATCCACCAATCGATAGGAATTTCACCTTATTTCGCAGTTTTTGGCCAACACATGCTTAATCACGGCCAAGATTTTAAACTGTTACGTAATCTTAACCTCCTACCCGAAGGCAGTGCTATATTACCCAGAGCTGACGAATTCCAGCAAATCACATCGAGCGAGAATAGAAGCATCACCGTAAAAGGTGAAGAAGCCGAGCAGAGCTATGTTTGGAAGAAAATTAATATAATTATTATTTTACCTTCAAATATTCCACTGCACTTGAAGCTGTACGGATGTTTAACTTAAATTTAAAAGTTTGTTTAAAATAAACAAACAAACAATAAATATATGTAAATAAATAAAAATAAACACCTGAATGTTTAACTAATAAAAGATTTTTTAATAACGGAGGGCGCAGAGAGGAAGTTTATTTGGAATTTTATCCACTTACGGAATTAAAAAACTAATTTTAAAATTCAATCTCATCTATATTGCCTTTGCCTTCGTTATCGTAAAGTAAACACAAGCTTCCGTTCCCATCATGGAAGCCCACAGTATTGCGATATTCTATCAAATTGAACATTGCATTGCTCAGCATAATATAATTTCACCACAAAATGTGACAGTTTTAACATAAGCTTTTATTGAAAAAAGAAAAGTTCTGGAAGCTTAAGAAAGAAAAGCTTCTGGCCGAGGTTAGTTGGAGATGATTTTAGAATTAAGAAGGGCAGTAAGAAGCCGCGATCGGTGATATCTTAGATCAAATATAATCATCATTTTTCCTGTTTCAATGAGGATATCCAAAGAGGATACCGAAACTTCGGGAGAAGGGTATTGGCCTTAAATACCAGCTGGCAAGCTGCCAATAAAATGCAGAAGCATTGCAATGCCGCGATAGGTGACCACATCCAAGGCACAATATGTTATAATTTATGCTAGACTTTCAATTCCATTTCTATTTTCAATCTATATATCTACAAATCTATATTCAATCTATCCAATCTTATCTCTACACCGGCTCTGTTGAAGGCCTCCATCCGGCTTCAACCAACTGGCAGCCTCGCCAGCTTTTGGACTGCTGTCTTAAAAACAGCTAAAGAGCTAGTGTTCACGACGGGGACACTGACCATTCCATCCGCGCCGGCGTGAGTATCGACTTCTCTTGCAGTGATCCATTATGGGTCCTCTGGGTTGATCCTCTGTGAACAGGACCAGCTCGCCCTTCTCGATGTCCTCCTGATCCCGTTACCACTTGGACGCAAAACAAACAAAAAGGGCAATGTACGACTTGTAGGGTGGCTTGCCACGCATTTTCAATGACGTCTAGTCGACCCTCGAACCGCAACAATGAAAAGGTAAACCCAGCCTCAGAGCCTTCATGATCAGAGCCTTCATGATTCAGCTTCTGTAGGCTTGAAGGGTTCTCCTATTTGCTGCTTCCGCTGCCGAACCTGGTCCGCCAACTTCTCGAAATAACCTTTCGGCAGGAAGGACTCGAAACTCCTTCTGCACTCCTCCCATGTTGGCCACTCCTCATCGTTAATTACACAGGCCAACAGGAAAAAATGTACACGCATAATATCACCTGCTCCATATACTTTAGGGTCTCCTAAACAACGTCTAGAAAAAAAATGGGTTCCACCACCCACAGGGTCCGCGGTACACCTAAAAGAAGAAATTGATCAAATTTGACCATATATTGAATTATGTAGGCCATGTAATTGCGTTGACCATTATTGTTTTTAGTACATATCATTTTTGAAATGTATGTGTCCAAAACATTTTGTGTCCTGGTTTTCCATTCTGATTCTGTTCGTACAATTTCCATTCTTGTTTTTTACAAATTTCTACCTAATTTTTCGCAAAGCTTTACAGGCTACACTGCTATCGAACAGAAATAGTTCCGCTTAATTTAATATAAAGTCGTTTATAACTATAATGTATCGCAGTACATTAATAATGCAACGCAGTGCATTAAAAAAAATAGTATATATTTTTGTGCGCTCTTTTGTAGCGCTGTCGTTTCACTGCTCCGGGTCTGACTTAGTACCCCAGACGGTGCCGGTACATAGGCTGCTTCAATTTTGCTGCTTCTCGTTGGTGCACCGGTGCTGGTCCTTGCACAGGTTTCGAATAGGTTTATTCGCAGAATGGACTCTCTAATGCTCCTGAGCAATCTTTGGGACATTCTTTTCGTCTTTTTGGCAGCTGTTTTTGAATTGGAGGTGCTCATTTTTTTTTCGTTTATTTGTTTAATTACTTAGTGAGCTGGAGCCTTGGGCTTTATTTTTTCAAGGCTTGATTTATGGAAGTCAAGTTCTTGCAATTTTTGGGCTGTTCCCCAGGGGGTGGCGTTTGATTTGCAAATAATAGCCACTTAATGTGCGCTATTCTTTTTGTTATTTTGTTCTTTAAGCGCCCTCTTTTTTTTTCTTGGCTCCTACTCACTCAGATTTATTCGCTCCTCTTTTCCAGTCTTCCAATTCGAATTTTCCTTTGTCCTGCCTTTGTTGTTTTCGACGAAAATTATTTTCGCTTCATTAGATACCAACAGGTGGTCCTGTCGCGGTCACCATATAATAATTAAAGTGAATATCCATGTAATAATTAGAGTGAATATCTTCTTTATTATTAGAGAGCGACAAGTCGTGTCGCTACTCTGGGGTTTTCCATTCTGATTCTGTTCGTTCAATTTCACTTATTCTAAACCTTTCATAAAAAGGCTGCGCTACTGCAGAGGGCAGCGGCCGAGCGTCGGCAATATATATTACTTATATATACTCGCTAATATATGAGTGTAGTAATGGTATGCATGAATATGTTAATGTTATTCGTATGTTTGTATGTGGCGGTTGCTGGTGAAGAATGCTGACCAAACGTTTAAGCCCTATCCGCAAGGTGGCCGATCCTATTACACTTCAACTGAAGCAAAGCGTTACCGAATTTTTGCAAAAAAAAGTCACAAATTATACAATTATATTACATTATTATATTACAACTCCTGCAATTAGCAGTGTGCGAAATGAAGCAGTGTGAAATGATTAGCAATGTGCGATGTGTGAAGTTTGGTTACCCTAAGAATCAATCAGCCAGGAAAGATCCAGCAATAGATTTGCCTTGCTAGACATGGAAGTACCCCTAAACAGTAACACATATGCTGAAGAAAGAACAAACAATGCAGAGGGAAGCACTACTAGCTTTCCTATGGCTGTTCAAAAAATATATCTGACGATAATATAGATACAGATGATTTAGGCAATAGATCTTAAAAAAATGATTCTAATAGAAATAATAATCCTAAAGAAAACCCAAAAACCTCCGTAAATAGTTTTAAGTATTAATAACCTAAATGATCTGTTTGATCTCATTTCGGAGGTCACTAGCTTGGTTAATCAAGGCTAGAATATTATTTTGATAGAATGGAAATAGAATGATAGAATGGAAAAATCCACACATACCATATGAAGGAAGAGAAGCCTCACAGAATGGTAGTTAAAGGGCATCTTTCGTGTAAACGCATGAATCTTTTTGTGTTGCTGGACAATGGATCAATGGAGAAAATTGTAACTTATACCTTTCAAAGTATTCTGTTTCGAGTTCATTGGGGAGTTGGGCAATTGAAGGATGGCTTGCACTCGCTCAGAAAATGCGGGGTCCCCTTTAAAGGTTTCCCCTATTGCCTTATTTGTTGGGATTGAGACAAAGGTATATAGTTATTTTCCTTTAAATTTACCATCATATTAAAAAAAAATATTTTTTTTCTTTTTTTTTTTATTATTATTAATATATTTTAGATTGTCATAATTTTTATACCCTTGCAGAGGGTATTATAATTTTGGTCAAAAGTGTGCAACGCAGTGAAGGAGACATCTCCGACCCTATAAAGTATATATATTCTTGATCAGGATCACCTCCTGAGTCGATATGAGCATGTCCGTCTGTCCGTCTGTCCGTCGGTCCTTCTGTCCGTCTGTCTGTCTGTCGGTTTCTACGCAAACTAGTCTCTCAGTTTTGGAGCTATCGAGTTGAAACTTTGCACACATCCTTCTTTCCTTTGCAGGTAGTATATAAGTCGGAACGGCCGGGATCGGTCGACTATATCCTATAGCTGCCATATAACTGATTGATCGGAAATGTTATAACTTTGGTGTTTTTTAAGTTAGATTGTTAAGACTTTTCACACATGTTATATTTGACCAACATATCTTGTGTACAAAATTTTATAAGGATCGGCCGACTATATCCTACACCAAAACTTTGGTGTTTTTTAAGTTAGAAAGATGGGATTTGGTACTGATTCTATTTTGGACAAAAGAATTTGATTTGCTAAATTTCATGAGGATCGGCCGACTATATGCGATCCGCTATATATCTAATAATATAAGATGGGTGGCGCCACCTAGCGGACTGCGACTTAACTGCAAGGGTATTTAAACTTCGGCTCCGCCCGAAGTTAGCTTTCCTTTCTTGTTTTAATAACATTTGCAGTGGAATCCACCGTCTTTGTATCGATCAATCCCATCGTATTTATATTATTAGTTTCGTTACTATTTTCAATTTTACTGATGCTTTTTTTGTTTATTAGTATACATTTGTATTTTCTTTTGATGATTTTTGGTTAGTTTTTGTTTTTACAAATGTCTACCTAATTTTTCGCATAGCTTTACAGGCTACACTGCTATCGAATTGAACCTCGTCTTGTTAATTCGGCCGCTATCAAAACGCTAATAGCTCAACATACAGTTTTTTATTAAAACCATGCACAACCATAGCTGTATTAACAATGGTGCATATATGGTCGCCAAATTTAAGCTTCAAATCGAATAGGACAAACAGATCCAGAATCTTTTCTTTCTTAAGCTTCCAGAACTTTTATTTTTCTTTTCAATAGAAGCTTATGCTAAAACTGTCGCTTCTCGTTGTGAAATTAAATTATGCTGAGCGATGCAATTTGATTGAATAACGGAATGCAATATGATCTCAACTTTAAAAGCAATACTTTGGGCTTTTTTTATATTTTTTTTTATTTATCTAGCGTGTTTAAATGTGTTTATGAATTCCATAAGTGGATAAACTTCCAAATAAGCCTCATCTCTTTATCTTAAGTGGACGGACTTTTTTTTTTGTGTGCACTGCTTTATTATAAAATCTAATTACAAAAATTTAATTACATTTATAAGAACAAACTTTTGCGTTTCAAACATCTGTGCAGCTTTATGTGCAGTGGTATATTTGAAGGTAAAATAATAATTATATTAATTATTTTCCAAAAATAGCTCTCTGCTTCTTCATCTTTGACGGTGATGCTCATTATGATTCTTATCTCTATTCTTTGCAGTTTACTAAAAACTAAAACTTTATATATAGTAATTAGTATAGCTGTTAGTAATAAGAGAATTTCTCTATCCCTGCCTGCCATCCACTGCTGGCTTTTTGAAAACGTTTCACACCCTAAGTGTGCCGGGTTCACGGCCTCAGTTTCGGATGCCATTTCACGTAGAACAGGTCTTCAGTAACGCTCTCATCGCTGGCTACCTTCTGCGGGCGTAGACGTAGCTTTATTGGCCAAGGCTTTATTTTGTATATCAGCTTTTTGCAGTGCTGCAGTGTCGCCACCAGTCTTCTTCGACTGCGGTGGATCCTATGTCTTGGATGCCTGTTGATCTTGATGCTGCCACTGGGACTTTGGCTTCGGAGTGGAGCCATCAGGTGATGGCTTCGGTTCTCCAACGAGAAACAGCAAACTAGGAGCAGCCTGTGCAGCCAGCACCGGCACCGTGTGGCGTACCAAGTCAGACCCGAAGCAGTGAATCGACAGCGCTACAAAGAGCGCACAACAATAAATACTATTTTTTTTTTAATGTACTGCGTTGCATTATTAATGTACTGCGATACATTATAGTTATAAACGACTATTGTTAAATTGAGCGGAACCCGATTATAATTCAATTTATTATGAGTCAATTTAACCCCAAAACAAATTCCGCGGCCGATCCAAACCAATGCCGACTAAGAAGTGCATAAAACCTAAGAGCTTGCGCAGAAGCTCCACCAAAGCTCCCAAAGTGCATGCGCTACAAAAGAACAACAAAGCGCATGGGAATATGGGAGAAACAAAGAATATGGAACAGCTGATAACGGGCAATTAGTGGACCGCTGCGGCTAGTTACACTGAGAGAATTAAATAGAAACAATTATGATATTTGATGCTGGCACAAGTCCCAACATCCTCCCCCCGTTGAATTCCATCTTTCAACAAAAAATCCTTAGGGGCATGGGACAGCTTCATCACATAATATTGCAGATGATCTCAAGGTCCATAATTCTCAGTTGCAAGTTGTCGTGTCCATCCAGACCCAGACAGCGCTCGAGCCAGTCGCCAATAGAGTGGCGAGAGTGGAGGGAAACTTCTTTCCGAAATTGCGCGAAGGCGCACCTTTCAATTGGAGGATCGGAAGCCTTAACGGCTGGAGCAGCAGCCACCTTGGCAGCTGCAGACGGCGGCAGCATCGATGCGGACGACCTCTCCCCATTGGAAGGGTGCAGGCTTAAGTCCAGAATGGAGTCAGAACTGGGCGCTGACTTAATTGGGGTTAAATTATAGTCAATTTAACCCCAAAACAAATTCCGCGGCCGATCCAAACCAATGCCGACTAACAAGTGCATAAAGCCTAAGAGCTTGCGCAGAAGCTCCACCAAAGCTCCCAAAATGCATGCGCTACAAAAGAACAACAAAGCACATGCGAATCTCGGAGAAATAAAGAATATGGAACAGCTGATAACGGGCCGCTGCGGCTAGTTACACTGAGAGAATTAAATGGAAATAATTATTATATTTGATGCTGGCACAAGTCCCAACACCGTACATAACAAAAACTCGGTCCGTCCGATTCTTGATTATGTAACGCTTGTATCTGTAGAAAGAATGGTAGTTGGGAAAGGTGCGCCGTCTAGGAGACAAGATTTAAACTAGAAAGGGGCATAGAGAGATTAGGAGGAGTGCAACCGGGTAAAATGGTAACTTTCCTTCCTGGAGCTTATGTCCACGGGCGAAAGATCAAAAAGGAAAGCCTACAGTTTTTGTAGCCAGTGTTGGATCGGTGGAGGTAAGGAAGTGCGTCGGGTCAGTTATGAATTCTTGCCAAGTTATCTCTTTCGTGCCTACGCTCGGCAACAGGACAGATATTACCGAAACAGAGGGAAATTCAGGCAGCCCGAAGGGGTCGGAGCGGATCTTAGGGACTCCGGAAGCCCACGGCGCACAGCAGCAGGAGCAGCATTCGCCGGAAAAGTACCAATTTGTACCAAGAGTATCAGATAGACCAAAACCGATAAGCTGAGAAAAATAAAGAAAGACTCAATCGGCGGGCTTGAGTTGGACTCGCTAGGCCTGATGGTGATCAAACCCTTTGCGCGAGCGTGCATTTTGGTCCCAATCGCGGTGGATAGCGCATAATTTTTCCTCGCCGTGAAGCGAGTTAACCGAAAAGACCACCAGTTTTCCGGCGAAAAAGTAACCTGAGAGTGACCCAGGGTACTTCTCAGGCATCTGGCGACCCCGGCGCGATAATCCGCGGAGCTTTTATCCGGGGAAAATCGGTGCAGCCGAATCCACGTGGGATTTTGGTATATAGATAGGTGTAAGTTTAAGTAGTATACGTTTTATTTGTGAGTAAATTTTATGTTTTAGTGATTGATGATGGCTGAAACAGATTCCGTGCAATTAGAAAGACATATGAAATGAGAAAATTAAAATTTTCCAAACACGGGTTGACCTTTGAAAAGAAAATAGTGTAGTAGAATATACAATAGTGTAGTGTAGTGAATAATAGAGTATTTTTCTTGGGTTTTTTTGTTATTGTTAAGTCCCAAAATTTCAGCCACCTCAAGTCCGAGCGAGCGCATTCGACGATGGATTTACCAATTCTGGGGTGAGTGTGAATGTAATGTTCTTACATAATACCAATTTTAGTCACAAAGAAAAAAAAGTAAACGAGATCAAAAGATCAAATATAAGGTAGAACAAGGAATATTTCCCAAATATTATGGCCAACTTAAAACTTAAATAAAAAAAAGGAAAGTTTAAAATAATTTTAAATCCCCTAGTCTAAGTCGCTCGACCCAGTTCGTTGGTAAGTTTTCACTCAAGTTCGAGCGCAGGTTCGTTTATATATACACTAAAACATAAAATTTACTCACAAATAAATATAACATGCCTAATTTGACTTTGTTATTTTGAAAAGCAAATTCCTTTTAATTATCTTAGGTTTAGATTATTTTGCCCACGCTGGTACCACATACAAATATTTCCATTATTATTATGTTTATTTTAGTATTTACTCCATACAATTAGATATAGTTGGCATGTACGGTTTAGGGCGAAAGCAAATTTTTTCTTGTATTTTCTTGTAGTGGTTAACTAAATTTTTATAATGGGCTAAGTAATTCTGTTTTTGACCCGACATATCAGGTCCCCTTGAGACCGCCGAGGTAGGGGCTATTAGTGACATCATGGGTTCTGTGCTATTAGTGACATCATGGATTCTGTCCCCAGGATTTTGATAGCCACAGGTTGGGTGGGCAAACCAAGCCTCGCAACATCTGAGGTCCAGGGCACTCGACGGTAGAGCCCGATGGGAAGGAACCCTCTTATCTATCGTCCCTAAATCAATTCTCCAGATGGCCGAGATGAGTAGCTGACCTCTTACCAAGAGAAGCTTGTCCCATGCACGCAGTTTTTTTTGTTGATAATGAGCAAAAGAGGCACCTTAAGGGGCGTGGCAAGAACACCACCCCATTAGCTGGCGAGCCAGAACCGGAAGATTTAATATATTGCGTGCGGCATATGCGGCCCTCCCAAATTTCACACCTCGCCTAGGACTTAAATATCGTATCATATACGGCTTGCAATAATCAATCCTCATTATTACAATTATGGAGCGTGAGTCTGGAGTCCTAAACTAACTTTCTGACCTGTAATGCAAATCTTCAGCTCCCTTCTTATCATAGTAGACTTTTACTAATCAACTTACCATCCTAAAAAAACCATAGAACGATGCTGTGTGTCATGTTTCTATATAATCTTATTTATGGTTATGTAGACAGCCAAACGGCTGCTCTGCCGCTGCGCCGACACCTAGCAAGCCTTAGTGTAAGAAAACAATAATTCATTCGAATAAAGACACTGACCTGAATAAGACGCATCCTTTACAATTGTACATAGCGACCGTGACTTCGGTTCGAAAGAACCTGAAGAAAAAGTCAAACAATCAATCAAACAATCGCATAATCAAACAACGAAATCAATGAACAACAATAACAGCAGTTGCAAGCTCAATAGTAGACAAGAAAACGTGTCCTGCGCAGGATGACCGATAAGATGATGTTCCAGCAAAACCAGCAACAGCAGCATCAGCCAAAACCAACATGCGAGGAAAACGGAGAATAGAAATACCTTAGTGAGTAGAGTGTAAGCAATGGGAAGACGCGGAGGTGTTAAAAATAAGGTGAACAAAAGAATAGCACATATTAAGTGGCTGTTATTCACTAAAACACCGCCTCCCGCATGGTCGACTGCACAAAAGTTGCAGGACGAGCTTGATTTTTAAAAAACAAGCCTCACAGAGAGACGCCCAATTGCTCACATAAAATACCAAATATAAACAAGATGATAACAAAGTTTCAACCACCACCAGCGAAGAAGACACCAGCGCTGGTAACAAATTGCTAATTGATTTGTAAGGATCTTTGAAATACATTGGTCAGTTACTAAATATTTTTGATCCGTTACATCCACTAAAGGATTTACAGAATTTTTCAAATTATAAACACTTTTATTATTATTCATAAAATATTCAAATTTATTATTTATGTCAATTTGGCGGTCTAAATTATCCGGATATTTAATTATTCTGTATTTTTGAGTTTCATTAAAAGATGTTGGTATATGGGCTAAAGTAAAAGTATTTTTGGTTGGCTGCATATCCAAGCTGAAGTCTTTATTGATAATAATTTTAAGCTCAACTGGGCCCGTTATCAGCAGATCTAAACGACTTGTCTTCCCTGCCACTCCTAATGGGAGAGCCTTTATTGGTAACCCCCGGAGCCTTCTATACAAGACCATCAACGATTGTTTCGTCGACCGGCAGCGGGTACTGAGATAATTCTGACATAGATGGTGCGCAGACTGGCTCTTAAATCTACAAGCACGCCCAAAAAAGCGTCAAGGACGAACCAATCTGCAAATTGATAACTTTGTGATGAAAGATAACCGGTCGCTCCCAAACGAATGGAAGATGGGTCACGTAACCGATTTTCAACTGAGGACGCGCAAGCACTATACGCTGATCCTAGTATTTCGGGGATTTATTTATTCTGTATTTTTGAGTTTCATTAAAAGATGTTGGTATATGGGCTAAAATAAAATTATTTTTCTGAATTTTCTATCATATTTTCTTTTATATTATTTCTAACTCTTTTTTATCTTCTTCTGTTAGTGTAACAAACAAATATTTGTGAGCTGATCCTACAATATTTATTAATCCCCGTTTTCGTCTATTGGATGGGATAATCCCTTTTATTTCATGTTTTAATTGTTTAAGTGCCAATGCTATATCTGGAATTGTTTTATATAAATTTTCATATTTTATAAATTCTTGGTATTTATTTAATATTTTGGTTTGATTTATTTCTATCATGTGGTGTTCGTAATTAAGAGGTATTTTTATAGTTCCTGTATTCATTAGTAAATAGCCATTTATTGAAGTAATTGGGGCAATACTAATTTGTTGAGCCGTTATTAATTGTAACGTTGTCCATGGTACTATTTTTATCACTTTCAATATCAGAGTCAAAATTTTTAACATTTCTGGAATAACGAAACAAATTGCGTTTTTTAAGTTTTTTAAATTTACTTTTGTGTTTTATTACTTTGTGACCCCTATTTATTGCCTGCCAGTGTTTTTCATCTTTTTGTATAATTTTTCCTGTTTTCTTAAATGAATTTACAAGTTTCGGCTTACGTTTCATATCTTATTCAACTTTTGCATAATTCAAATCTATCTCATATTCTTCCCGTTTTTCATTAATTTTATCAATTGTTGATTCTTTTATTTCTTGGACATTTTTTATTAGGTTCCATACCAAAAATAATTATCATATAAAAAAACCTCTTGATGAGGTAAAGTACCGGTGACGAACCTGCATGCGAAACCCAAAATATCTGATATCAATTTTAGTGACGAAAATATGCTTTATAGGTGTACAAAATTGAATATAAAAAAATGTAAAAATATTCTTGTTCGGCACGTGACTGATTTTTTTTTTTTGTTTTTCTTGCATTAACCCCCATAGCTTCCACTAGAAATGGTAACCCGCCGCCCGGCCCCCCGGAACGGACTGATGCCGCGGTATTACCGACCGTGGCACCAAAACCATTACAGGTAATACCACCTGTTAGAAAAATATTTGTCTCACGGCTAGCCCCCGATACCTCGGAGATTGATATCTCGGCTCATATCAAAGCCAAAACCAAGGACGTTATTAGAGTGGAAGACATTAGGAAATTTAAATACTCCTACTCGAGGCGCATGTCATCCTTCATGATACGAGTGCCAGTGCCGATGTTTGTGACGCTATGTTCGCCTGGCTTCTGGCCAGAGGACATATTTGTACAAGAGCATTAGCCGAGTAAGGTAAAGAAAAAAATTCGAAGCCTGCTGGAGTCAAGCTCCGAACATCTGTCCAATCCGACTCTTCAAAAAACTAACACGTTCTATCAATCTTACCTATCAGAACTGTCGGGACCTACGTAGCAAGCTTCCTAGACTTTATTCTGATAGTCTTTCCTTTGCGTCCCATATTATAGTCTTTACTGAAACTTGGTTAAAGCCGGAGATCTTTTGCTCCGAAGTTTTTCCAAGTAGGTACACCACTTTTAGACGTGACCGACCTCTGCGAAGAGGAGGAGGAGTCTTAATTTCTATTGACTCCAATTTCGTTTCTGAAGAGGTAAAGTTATCAGAGTTTGGTGATTTCGAATTTATTTGCGTTAAAGTCATATTGTCTGCTCAATCATTGTTTATTACATGTTCTTATATTCCACCATCTTCCGAGCCGCCCACATACTGGCATCACTTGTCGGCTATACAGGCTGTTACCAACCTTATGTCAGATATTGACCTTCTGGTAGTTCTTGGCGACTTTAATTTACCAGAACTCAATTGGTCAATTACTGAAAATTTAACTTTCTTATCACTTTCCACCCATCACGATTTCACGGCGGGCATCTTTGACTTGTCCCTAAGCCAGATCAACCATGTTAGAAATTCGTTAGGTCGGCTTCTTGACTTATGTTTTGTATCTGATCCAGATAGTACCACACTTTCCAGAGCGTTGCCCCTCTCAACCCCTGAAGATCCTTACCACCCAACGCTTGAAGTTTCAATTGAAACCAATTCTGGTGTCAATCAGAAGACTTCCTGCGTATCAAAGAAGATTCGTTGTTTCCGTA
Source organism: Drosophila ananassae (assembly GCF_017639315.1). NCBI lineage: Eukaryota > Metazoa > Arthropoda > Insecta > Diptera > Drosophilidae > Drosophila > Drosophila ananassae. Next base: position 423,866 of record NW_025319056.1, read on the forward strand.
AGGCTGATTTTCGTAAACTTAATTTATTAATTGATACTTTTGACTGGTCCGATATTCTGGCATGCACTGATATAAATATCATCCTAGATAAATTTTATTTGACATTAAATTCATTTTTTGACTTAAGCGTGCCGTGGAAATATCCGTCCGCTACAAATAATCCCCCTTGGTTTACAAGGTGCCTAACAAAATTAAAAACATATAAAGACAGGCTTTTAAATAAATATAAAAGAACCTGTAGCAGCATAAATTTCTCAAGATACTTTTATAGCTCGGCTAAATTTCACCGTGCATAACGCCGAATGTTATAAAAATTATATTCGCCGCTGTCGGATTCAGTTCACTCAGGATCCAAAGCAGTTTTATAACTTTGTAAACACGAAGCGTAAACATGTATCTTTTCCTTCCCTACTTACGTATCAAAATTTATCAGCGACTTCGGACCAGGCCATTGCAGATTTATTCGCAAAATTTTTCCAAACAACTTATTTACCTCCTAAAACTTTAGATCAGCCATACGCTTACAACATTCAACCAACTAATAGTATATTTGTTCCAATTCTTTCTGAAAACAATATATTATTGGATCTTCAAAAGGTAAAACCAGTTTATTCGCCAGGCCCCGACGGAGTACCAGGCTGTGTGCTAAAATACTGTGCTAGGGCTCTGTGCAAACCTCTTCAAAAACTTTTTATCTTATCTTTGGAATCTTCGATTTTCCCCTTTAAATGGAAGGAATCTTTCATAATTCCTCTGCACAAAAAGGGGAAAAAGTCCGATGCTGCCAACTACAGAGGCATCTCAAAATTGTCAGCGATTCCAAAGTTATTCGAAAAATTAATAACTCCTCATTTGCAACACCTATGCTCATCAATAATTTCTCCATGTCAGCATGGTTTCATTAAGCGTCGCTCTACCACCACTAATTTATTGGAGTTGACATCCCATGTTTTAGATGGCTTCCAAAAGGGACTTCAAACTGATGTTATTTACACAGACTTTAGTAAAGCATTTGATTCAGTTAATCACTCACTCTTGTTGAGTAAACTAAATCTTTTGGGATTCTCAACCGACCTCATTGCGTGGATATCCAGCTATTTAAATGGAAGAACACAGAGAGTCTTATTTAAAAATCAATGCTCCCGCTTAGTCCGTGCCACATCTGGTGTCCCTCAAGGAAGCCATCTTGGCCCATTACTATTCACTCTTTTTATAAATGACTTGCCCCCATCCATAACGAACGCGCTGGTACTAATGTACGCAGACGATGTTAAGCTTTGTCTGCAATATAAGTTCCCGTCTGCCCAAAACAGACTCCAGTCGGATCTCGATAATTTTCAAAAATGGTGTTTAGCTAATGACTTAATACTTAATGGATCAAAATGCAAACTTATGTCTTTTTATAGTACTAGTCCTCACCAGGCTATCTCTGTGGGATTGCCTTAGAAAAATTAACTCAGGTTAAAGATCTTGGTGTCGTTTTAGACATAAAACTTAAATTTTCCGACCATATTTCTTCAATGGTTAATAAGGCTAAAGGTGTTGTCGGTTTTATTAAAAGATGGGCTAAAGAATTTAACGACCCTTATATTACTAAAAGCTTATTTATATCCTTGGTCCGCCCGATACTGGAGTACGGTTCATGTGTCTGGTGTCCCCAATACGGTGTTCATCAAGACCGCATAGAATCCGTAAAAAAGAACTTCTTATTATTTGCTCTTAGGGGACTTAACTGGGACGCAAATCTTCACCTACCTTCGTATAATAGTAGACTCCTACTGATAAACTTACCCTCCTTAAAAAATCGTAGAACAATGCTGGGTGTCGTTTTCCTACACAACCTTATTAATGGTGATGTAGATAGCCAGCACTTACTAACACGCTTACAGTTTAACGTTCCGAATAGAAGGACCAGAAACTTTAGTCCTTTATTCTTAAGCCATTGTAGATCGACATATGCACAGCATGATCCCCTCAGGATTTTATGTTCGAACTACAATGGTCTGTATAATATTATTTCTCTTTCTTCCCTGTCAAATTTGAAACCCTCAATTTTAAATTACCTACAAGAGCATGCTAATTCTTCCTCGTTTTGTATATAATCCTTCTATTTAAACTTATATACTATACTCATTATACTAACTCGAATTTATCCCGCGATTCGAGCCGTACGTTATGCGGCAGGCGCCCCTCGGTCGGTTGGGCGGGAGGTGGGCTGTACGTATGCAGTAGGAACCGCGCGAAAAAAAAAAAAAAGATGTTACACACCTGGGGTGCCCCAAGGAAGCCATCTTGGACCCCTACTTTGACCCCTCCGGTAGGTCCCGGAGTCGTAGTCAAAACCGTAAATAGTCTTGACTAAATTTACCTGGATTCTGCAAGGGACTGCTCGGGTTGGCCAGACGCTTGCTGTGATCAGGCATGAGTTGATGTGATTGAAGTCCTGGGGTGGTTTTCCTCAAGTACCGGTGGTACGGTGGTTCGGCTGATTCCTTATCGGCCGGTCCTACTGGCGGTCCGTTTCACGGGAGCAACACTCTAAGTAGGTTAGATAGTGCGGGGTCTGCTGGTGGTCCGTTTCACGGGAGCAACACTCGAGCTAGACTGGTATGCCGCGGGGTCTCCTCGTGGTCCGTTTCACGGGAGCAACACTTGGAGTAGTTAGGTACCGCGGGGTCTACTGGCGGTCCGTTTCACGGGAGCAACACTCGAAGTAGACTGGTATGCCGCGGATTCTACTTGTGACCCGTTTTACACAGGATCACTAGAAGTAGGTTGATTTTAAGTGCCGTGGTTCAGACACTGAGTAACGAGACGAGTGGTTCTGATTTCGCAACTATCTTTATTTCAGAAGAACAATTCTTATATAAGATGCTAAATTATACATACTTAAATCTAAGGAAGGTCAATGTTATGGACGTGATAAAACTAATGTTAATGCCAGGGTTAACCACCCTGGGTCTGCTGACTCAGATTGTTTGGTCATGTACTGCTTGTTCATGCATTTCGGCTTAGCTCGCTGGTTTTTTGCTTGCTTTGGTCAGTTGGTCATTCTTCTTGCGGCGCCGTCTACTAGTGCTGGGTTATTAGGTTGAATATTGTTTTATGCTTATTGCTAATTATTACTAGGTGTACTTAATAGGTTAGTGGGTTGTATTGCGACATGCTCATGTGTATTGGATCAAATTACTAGTGTGTATCTAGGGTAGTAGGTCTTGGCAATAGGTGCCAACACATTTGTTAATTCGAATTCTCTAAATTTAATTTTTTCCAAATCTTCCGCGTCCGGCGTTCCTGCCACTACTTTTAACGCGGTCCCTAGGAAGCCTAATCTTCCTGCTACCCTATGATGGATGCTCAACGAGTAGATGGGCGACACCACCAATCAAGAGTTTCTGCATGTGAGACTCAGGGAACATATCTATCTTCTATGACGCGCATATATTCCGAGAGATTCGCTGAATGTTTTACAAACGCAAATTACTCCCATACTAGAATTCGGCCAACAACAATGGGAATGTATTTGGCTTTAGAATAGTCCGTGACGCGTGCCGGTGTTGTGGTCAAAGGAAAATCAGGGATATGGTTGTGAACCTGTAATGTGGATGTTCTGTAAGTTTTATTTAAATTTGGTGGCCCACCACGTGATTAAAATAATAATGGATGCAAAACTTATGCCAAGTGGCTACAAAAAATGGATAATAAAAAATTTAAAAATTATCAGGCGAGGGATAATATAGTCACGCTCGGCCTACCTGAGGTTGTCTTTGTGGACCACCCCCCCCTTTAATGAGGATTGTCGTCCCCATGTCCGCTTCAACGGTTTTTTCTTCACACAAAGGTGAGAGTTTGTTGCCCAGGCGTTTGTTGGACTTCACTAGGACTTTTTCGCCAACCTCGAACACTCTATTTTGTCGGGAAGCGTTTTCCCTGTCTCGGAGCTTGTCCTGGGCTATTTTTTTATTATCCTGTATTTCGTATTGTGGCCCATTTGATTGAGTCTAAACCACGACAGCCAGCCTCTTGTCGATGAGCGAATGGATAGATTTGTTGTATTTGGTTGTAGCCAGTTGGATCAGCTCTACGGTATCGCTAATGCCTTTGTCGATTTTAAGGCATCTACCAAGCTCTACCAGAGTGCTGTGGAAGCGTTCCACCTGTCCGTTTGAAACACTGTGGAGGGGCGGAGCATTTGAAATGCTAACGCTGAAAATGATGGTTCGTTCTCGCAATATATGACCTTTGCCTTAGGGAAAATGTTTATCAGCTGTAGTAGCGCTGGTTTGAGGTCCTCTATGGATCTAGAGGGAACCGGTTGGACGACGACATATTTTGAGAATTTGTCGATGCACGTAAAGAAATACCTTTTTATCCGGAGAAGATGTATATGTGTAGCATTTCTCCTACATGAGATGGGATTGGTGTTTCGCCAAGCTCCTGTGTCTTTGGTTGTTGGCGCTTACCCTCTCATGTTGGCGTCGTGCAGGCTCTTTAGAACCCAGTCTACGTGCCGTATGTGGGCGTTTTCGTCTTCTGAGAAAACGATGACATCATCGACATAGACATAGCAAAATTTGCCAATCTGCTCTCGCAGTATGTCGTCGGTGGTTCTTTGGAAGATGCTGGCAGCATTCCTCAATCCGAATGGTAGTCGGCGAAATTCGTATTTTTACGAATAAGGAAGTTTGTTCACGGTCACGTTCCGCCAGTGTAAATTGGTGGTACCCAGACTTCAAATCGAGCGTTGTGAAGTATTTGGCCTTGCCTAAATTCCCTAGTATTATAGAGATAATTGGCATGGGGTAGCGATCCGGTATTGTTCTCGCGTTTAACTTTCGAAAGTCTAATACCGCCGCATCTAACGGTTGCCTGACTCGTCGGTGCTCTTTTTGTCTACTACCCATATAAGGTTACTGTAGGGGGATCTCGACATCTGGTTTTTTAGGAGGTCTTGAATTTCGTCATTAATGAAATCGGCTGCCCCATCGGGTAGGGGTAGAGTCTGGCATAAATGGGCTCCTCATCAACTGTCCTAATGGTGGCAACCACTGGCGTGTTGTAAGGTAACACCTCATTTGTGTTCTCGAAGGCATTTTTCCTGTCGCTTAGCATTTTTGAAAATGCTTCTCTGACTGAAGGGTGTGCACTAGAGCAGTCCAGGACAAGTCTGGTAAGATGAAGAACGTAGCCTATAAGTTTAATAGGGATGCGTAGCATTTTTTCGTGATTGTGGTAACACCCTGGATATAATGTACCGAAAACGGCCAATCTAATGGGCGCACGTCTTTCAACCCTTCGCTACTTTTCGTCTGATGACGGGTAGCAGGGACTTTCCCCTAAAAAATTAATGACGTCCGAATCATATTCTTTAATGGCGTCGTCGTCAATTCTTGAGTCGCGTCTTAAGCTGCGGCGGTATATTTTAACCCGGATTCGTCTGCGCCCTGTACGTCGTGGTTAACCCTCTGTCTTTTGTATGGGCCCAATCGTTCGGACGGATGGCTTAAGCATCCCGGACAGTGATGGATTAACATCCATGGGTTCGGGGGTGCTTCCTCTGTTTGGGGCAGAGTGCACCTGCGCCTTGAGTTGCTTGGTGTAGAATGGATTTTTTCCAGTGCTTGTCGGGGCATTTGACAGCGCAGGAGCCTGACGGCGTTCTTGCACCTTTGGATATTGTTTTTTATCCTTGTCCTCCTCCTCTGAGAAGGAGTATCTCTCGTGATTAGATTCTACTTCTTGTGCCAAAGCGAGGGCTGAAGGCATATCTTTCGGCTTTGCCGAAGTAAGGCTACACTTAAGTCCCGAGATAAATACTCGAAGTGCGTCGACCCGGAATTTGTCACACAAAACCTTTGCCGCCGAGGCTTCGTACGACATGATGGCTTTGTTGGTGAGCAAGGTCAGTTTTTTCTCGACCTCGTCATAGTACTGCAGTAGGGTCATATTTCCCTGCCTGAGAGTACCCATCTCCTGCTCGATTACGTGAATCTGACGCTTATCACTGTACGTAAAGTCGAGTCGATTTTTAATCGCGTCGAAATTCAGCACAGTGCCAAACGAGGATAGCACGGCATTGGCAGGACCTCTTATTTTACTCCTAATAATGATAACGGCCTGATAATTACGCGAGCTATTTACGTAGTTCCTAAAAATATAATATGCGGCTACCGCCGCTTGCCGCCAGAAAACGTATGCTCCCTGCGCTCCCGTAAATTCGGGCAGGCACTTGACGGCATATAGGGGCTCGTCACATTTGACGTTGTCCCTAATTTCTATAGGTTCATACGCTTTGATTTTGGGAGCTTCCGCTTGCGTGGGAGCGATTTGTACTGTGTTGACCTGTTCGGTCAGCCAGGCGAAGTTCGTTTTCCCTACGTTGGCTCTCGATACAGGCTTCTTGAACGGCCGCATGTTCCATGCTGAAAGCCATTTTCGCGTGTATGAGTGCTCTAGTTTTTTGGGGTTTGCGCTTTTTGGGGTGGAAGATTGCTTTGCCAATTAGAGGCAAGATGAGGGGTACGCGGAAGGGGCAGGGAAAAATGCTGCCGGAAAATGGGCAGGGAAGGGAAGGGTAAGGAAGACTGAGAACGTTACGTTCCATAGTGACGTTCAGGGAAGGCGAGCTGGCCACTCCTTGAGCCCTCTTCTGGGTTGTGTCATGGTTGACCAATCGGGTTGACCAAAGGTGACGAGGTATGTGCCCCTTATTTGGGCACAGCTGCCATTATCCACACACACTCGAGCCCGGCTATCATTTATAATCACAATCCCCTCATCAACGTAGGTGATGGGGTGGAAATCGCTTTGCTGGATCTCGCAATGTGCCGTGCCTCCAGCGTGGAGCTCTTGAGCGCATGATCTTCTTCACGCCGGCCGACAAAATGTAGCCCCTGCTGTTAAAGAGCATTTTTCTACCGTGTGGATATTGCCGTCGAACTCAGCAATAATATTGTCCTCCAGCACGAGTATGGTATCGTGATGTGACACCGGGAAAACGGTGATCTTGTTGCAGGCCGACTTAATTTTTGGAAACTTAATAATAAAGTCTAAGATGTTATCGGATTGTGAGATCTTAACGGACAGTTTGGTGGGCTCTTCCATCCACACACCTTCCAGGTTTGCATGATCTAAGATGGTAGGGCTAACAACATTAGCTTTGGCCAGAGCTACTGCCAGTATTAAACGCTGCAGCTCCATTGTTATCACCCTATTTCGAGTTAAAAGCATCTCGAATAGGTGCCCTGTATCAATTTGGGACTTTTTAGCTGACATCAGAAGTTGGTTGACGGTAGCGGACATTTTATTAATTTGAATTTGCACCTTGTTGTTAATATTGACCTGCCTATTGTTTGCATTTGTTAATTCGAAGCAAAACTTATGCCAAGTGGCTACAAAAAATGGATAATAAAAAAAATTTAAAATGATCAGGCGAGGGATAATTTAGTCACGCTCGGCCTACCTAAGGTTGTCTTTGTGGACCTTCCCCCCCCCTTAATGAGGACTGTGGTCCCCATGTCCGCTTTAACGGTTTTTTCTTCACACAAAGGTGAGAGTTTGTTGCCCAGGCGTTTGTTGGACTTCACTAAGACTTTTTCGCCAACCTCGAACACTCTATTTTGTCGGGAAGCGTTTTCCCTGTCTCGGAGCTTGTCCTGGGCTATTTTTTTATTATCCTGTATTTCGCATTGTGGCCCATTTGATTGAGTCTAAACCACGTCAGCCGGCCTCTTGTCGATGACCGAATGGATAGATTTGTTGTATTTGGTTGTAGCCAGTAGGATCAGTTCTACTGTACCGCTTATGCCTTTGTCGATTTTAAGGCATCTAGCAAGCTCTACCAGAGTGCTGTGGAAGCGTTCCACCTGTCCGTTTGAGACACTGTGGAGGGGCGGAGCATTTGAAATGCTAACGCTGAAAAGGTTTTCCACCATGGCCACGATGGTGTGCGAGTTCAACGATGGTTCGTTGTCGCAATATATGACCTTTGCCTTAGGGAAATGGATCTAGAGGGAACCGGTTGGACGACGGCAAATTTCGAGAATTTGTCTATGTGTAGCATTTCTCCTACATGAGATGGGATTGGTGTTTCGCCAAGTTCCTGTTTCTTTGGATGACTGTCGTATTTATCCTTGGCCTTAAAGCCTTAGATCGACTATTTCGTTCGCCAATTTGGCCATTTTTGGGAAGTAGTACTCGGAGAGTACTCGTTTTCCTGGGCAGATCTGTGAGCTTTCTTGTGCTCGACAGTGAGAATTTCCCGCCTCTCGTCAATTGCAAAAATGTCCTTTACTTGGTTTTTGCCTGCCAAAATTTGGTGGCAGGAAATTGCCCAACCAATTCGGGCTTCCTCCAGAGTTATCAGGTTTTGGAAGCAATTGAGAGGCTTGTCCGTGGATGGGATGGTGTGGGTTAGCGACAGCTCACTGTGAATTGTGGCCGCGCTTGAAAATGCCTCTTCCTCTTCTACAGTGTTGAGTTGTTGCCTCGAGAGGGCATCTGCAACGAGGTTGTCTTTGCCAGGCATGTAATGAACCTTGGCACCACACTCGTAGATGCGTTCATCTTTTAATTTTCGTGTTCGGATTAGAATCCGATACCGCGTAGGTCAGCGGTTGGTGGTCAGTGTAGATATTTATGTCTTTGACAGTAGTGACGCAGCTTTTCTAGTGGCCTAACTATGGCTAACAGCTCCCTTTCGTTGGTAGCGTAGTTAACCTCTCTTTCCTTTAAGGTTCTAGAGATCATAGAAATGAGTCATCCCTTTTGGGAAAGCACTGCGCCAATGCCGTATGATAAAGCGTCTGTCGTTAGATCAAATGCCATTTTATAATCGGGGTATGTTACGAGGCCAGGATGTTTCGAAGCTTTTCGAAGGCCAGCCTTTGTGGCTCGGTAAACTGTACCTGGATGTTTATGGATCTGTATCTGCTGACATTTCCATATTCCCCTTTTAAGATGCTCGAAATGGGCTTAGCTATTGATGCAAAATCTTTAATAAAGCACCTATAGTAGCTAGCCAAGCCCATGAATGACCTTACTTCAAATACCTTTTTAGGCTCCGGGAATTCCTTGATGGACCGGACCTTTTCTGGGTCTGTTCTAGTCCCGTCGCTGGTGACTATAAACCCCAAAAAGTTAACTTTTTTTTCGAGGAAGACCGATTTCTGCGCTTACCCTCTCATGTTGGCGTCGTGCAGGCTCTTTAGAACCCAGTCTACGTGCCGTATGTGGGCGTTTTCGTCTTCTGAGAAAACGATGACATCATCGACATAGACATAGCAAAATTTGCCAATCTGCTCTAGCAGTATGTCGTCGGTGGTTCTTTGGAAGATGCTGGCAGCATTCCTCAATCCGAATGGTAGTCGGCGAAATTCGTATTTTTACGAATAAGGAAGTTTGTTCACGGTCACGTTCCGCCAGTGTAATTTGGTGGTACCCAGACTTCAAATCGAGCGTTGTGAAGTATTTGGCCTTGCCTAAATTCCCTAGTATTATAGAGATAATTGGCATGGGGTAGCGATCCGGTATTGTCCTCGCGTTTAACTTTCGAAAGTCTAATACCGCCGCATCTAACGGTTGCCTGACTCGTCGGTGCTCTTTTTGTCTACTACCCATATAAGGTTACTGTAGGGGGATCTCGACATCTGGTTTTTTAGGAGGTCTTGAATTTCGTCATTAATGAAATCGGCTGCCCCATCGGGTAGGGGTAGAGTCTGGCATAAATGGGCTCCTCATCAACTGTCCTAATGGTGGCAACCACTGGCGTGTTGTAAGGTAACACCTCATTTGTGTTCTCGAAGGCATTTTTCCTGTCGCTTAGCATTTTTGAAAATGCTTCTCTGACTAAAGGGTGTGCACTAGAGCAGTCCAGGACAAGTCTGGTAAGATGAAGAACGTAGCCTATAAGTTTAATAGGGATGCGTAGCATTTTTTCGTGATTGTGGTAACACCCTGGATATAATGTACCGAAAACGGCCAATCTAATGGGCGCACGTCTTTCAACCCTTCGCTACTTTTCGTCTGATGACGGGTAGCAGGGACTTTCCCCTAAAAAATTAATGACGTCCGAATCATATTCTTTAATGGCGTCGTCGTCAATTCTTGAGTCGCGTCTTAAGCTGCGGCGGTATATTTTAACCCGGATTCGTCTGCGCCCTGTACGTCGTGGTTAACCCTCTGTCTTTTGTATGGGCCCAATCGTTCGGACGGATGGCTTAAGCATCCCGGACAGTGATGGATTAACATCCATGGGTTCGGGGGTGCTTCCTCTGTTTGGGGCAGAGTGCACCTGCGCCTTGAGTTGCTTGGTGTAGAATGGATTTTTTCCAGTGCTTGTCGGGGCATTTGACAGCGCAGGAGCCTGACGGCGTTCTTGCACCTTTGGATATTGTTTTTTATCCTTGTCCTCCTCCTCTGAGAAGGAGTATCTCTCGTGATTAGATTCTACTTCTTGTGCCAAAGCGAGGGCTGAAGGCATATCTTTCGGCTTTGCCGAAGTAAGGCTACACTTAAGTCCCGAGATAAATACTCGAAGTGCGTCGACCCGGAATTTGTCACACAAAACCTTTGCCGCCGAGGCTTCGTACGACATGATGGCTTTGTTGGTGAGCAAGGTCAGTTTTTTCTCGACCTCGTCATAGTACTGCAGTAGGGTCATATTTCCCTGCCTGAGAGTACCCATCTCCTGCTCGATTACGTGAATCTGACGCTTATCACTGTACGTAAAGTCGAGTCGATTTTTAATCGCGTCGAAATTCAGCACAGTGCCAAACGAGGATAGCACGGCATTGGCAGGACCTCTTATTTTACTCCTAATAATGATAACGGCCTGATAATTACGCGAGCTATTTACGTAGTTCCTAAAAATATAATATGCGGCTACCGCCGCTTGCCGCCAGAAAACGTATGCTTCCTGCGCTCCCGTAAATTCGGGCAGGCACTTGACGGCATATAGGGGCTCGTCACATTTGACGTTGTCCCTAATTTCTATAGGTTCATACGCTTTGATTTTGGGAGCTTCCGCTTGCGTGGGAGCGATTTGTACTGTGTTGACCTGTTCGGTCAGCCAGGCGAAGTTCGTTTTCCCTACGTTGGCTCTCGATACAGGCTTCTTGAACGGCCGCATTTTCCATGCTGAAAGCCATTTTCGCGTGTATGAGTGCTCTAGTTTTTTGGAGTTTGCGCTTTTTGGGGTGGAAGATTGCTTTGCCAAGTAGAGGCAAGATGAGGGGTACGCGGGGACTGAGCCTCCGCTACGACAAACAAACAAAAATAAAACCAAGAAAGGAAAGCTAACTTAGGGCGGGGACTGAGCCTCCGCTACGACAAACAAAGAAAAATAAAACCAAGAAAGGAAAGCATACTTCGAGCGGAGCCGAAATTGATATACCCTTGCAGTTGTGGCATTTTCGATCGTTCAGTTATATGCGGGATATAGTTGGCCTATTGGATATAGTTGGCCGATCCTTATGAAATTTGGCAAATCAGATTATTTTTTCCAGTATAGAATGAGTACCAAGTCCCATCTTTCTAACTTAAAAAACAGCAAAGTTTGATAATTCCGATCGTTTAGTTATATGGCAGCTATAGGATATAGTCGGCCGATCCTTATGAAATTTGGCAAAATTGGCAAATATGGTCCAAAACAGAATCTGTTCCAAGTCCCATCTTTCTAACTTAAAAAACACCATAGTTGTGCCAATTCCAAATTGTCCAAAAATTTAATCGAGCTCATATGCGACAATTGTTCGCTTAATCCGCTTTAGCTTAAACAGATATTTTTTCTAAACACCTTTGGAAATGGCGCCAGGACATCGCGCTACTTTCCAAATATTCTGAGCTACATGATGTAATCATTTTATAAGGACAACACGCCGACTTGGGGACAAGACAATCAAATTATTCCTTCAGTTTCTTGATTATTTGGAGCTCGAAGTCCCGAGTTCGACTTCGCCTTCGACATCTTGGCATATTTATACCCTTGCAGAGGGTATTATAATTTTGGTCAAAAGTGTGCAACGCAGTGAAGGAGACATCTCCGACCCTATAAAGTATATATATTATTGATCAGAATCACCTCCCGAGTCTATATAAGCATGTCCGTCTGTCTGTCTGTCCGTCTGTCTGTCGGTTTCTACGCAAACTAGTCTCTCAGTTTTAGAGCTATAGAGTTGAAACTTTGCACACATCCTTCTTTTGCTTGCATGTAGTACATAAGTCGGAACGGCCGGGATCGGTCGACTATATGTTATAGCTGCCATATAACTGATTGATCGGATATGCCACTTTGGTGTTTTTTAAGTTAGAAGGATGGGACTTGGTACAGATTCCTTTTTAGGCAAAGTAATCCGATTTGGCAAATTTCATAAGGATCGGCCGACTATATCCTATAGCTGTCATATAACTGATTGATCGGAAATTACATAACTTTAGTGTTTTTGAAGTTAGAAAGATGGCACGACTTGGTACTTATTCTATTTTGGGCAAAATAATCTGATTTGAAATTTCATAGGGATCAGCCAACTATATCCAATATCCGCCATATAACTTAACAATCGGAAATGGCACAGCTGCAAGGGAATATCAACCGAAGTTAGCTTTCCTTTCTTGTTTATTTTTTATTTAAAAAACTAATGCAGACGTAAAGGATTTATGGTAAAAGTGCTCACTTACATGATTTTACGATGGGCGTCAGTTAATTAAGTTAGGTAGTAGTAGTAGTTGTTGGTCCTTTGCTGATGACGATGTCCTCAGATGCGGGTAATGTGGTTATCCCTGGCGGTTGCGTAGGGGGTTCTTTCTTCTTGCCGGAAGTTATGGTGGGAGTTACTAACTCCGGTGTTACTGCCCATGAGGCTAAGGAACCAATGTTACAAATATATAGACTTCTTTATTGTATGAAGCTCAAACATTAACTGAAACTTAAGGATAACAAAATATATTTCATAGCGGCCACGCAAATATGAAGTGTTCGCCGGCTATGCACGGGCATTTGGCCAGACGGACATTGCCGTTGCGCGGTTAACTTCAGTTAACTTATATAAAGTTTTTGTTATGTACTGTTTATTAAATTTTTTTGATCATCATTTAATAAAACCAAGCACACCTATAGCTTTTTTAACCATGGTAGGTAGATGGTCGGTAAATTTATGTTTACAATCTAATAGGACACCTAGATGTTAACCTGAGTTAATCGTTCTTAGGCGTTCCTACAGAGAAAGTACTTAGCCTGGTGAGGACTAGAGCGATAAAAAGACATGAGTTTACATTTTGATCCATTAAGCTTAAGGTTATTTGCTAAACATCAATTTTGAAGTTTATCCAAATCGGATTGAAGTCTAGACTGGGCACTAGTGAATTTATATTGAAGACAAAGCTTGTCATCAGCGTACATAAGTACAAGGGTAAAAAGCAGTGTAAAGCAGTAATCGCATTGCATTGGCACCGGGAGAAGGCCGCCGCCCAACAAGCTTAACGTTGACGAAGATGCAGAAGAACTTTAATTTCCAACTATTTCTTGCGGAGAAATATTTAAAGGAAATACAACCTATGCGAAAAAAGCCAGATCCTTTTACGGATTTGGCCGTCGTTGCGTTGTGGTTTCTAAAGTTTTATATGTGTATAAATTTTACGAAATGCAGCGTATACAAAATTCCATTTCCATTGCTTTACTTAAAAAAATCCGGAGCAGTTACCGCTGGTAATCTGCGAGATGAGTCTTTTATACATAGACTTGTGCAACATGATGATGGCTACCACATCCTCAACGGCTTACGGTCTGCGCCAGCTCATTGGGAGGCTGAGAAAAAGAAAGTGATCGCCGTGATTCGACAACTCGGGCTGCCAACATTCTTTATTACTCTTTCCGCTGCTGAAACTAAGTGGAATGAACTTTTAGTTATACTTTCTCTTCTATTGGACAATAGGGTTATAAGCGAGGAAGAAGCGGCAGCTCTTTCCAGCTCCGAAAAGGCTCCGTTAATCCGATCCGATCCAGTGACGTGCTCTCGGTACTTCGATTACAGGTTGCGACAATTAATTAAATTGTTCAAAACCGATATATTTGGGGAATTGAATCTTTCCCATTTTTATTGGAGAATCGAATTTCAGCACAGAGGATCTCCGCATTCTCATGGCATGTATTGGCTTGCTGGTGCTCCTAAGCTCGACGACACCGAAAATACCGAGCAAGTAATAAACTTTATCAATAGGTTTATTACCACAAATGGAGACGATCCTGAACTACAAGAAGTAAATTCAGTATCAACGTCACAAGCACAGTTCATCTTGCCTAAGAGAGTTACGCGGACAGGAGTTTTGCCAATTTAATATGCCACACCCTCCTATGACCGAAACGCTAGTTTTGCATCCGATAGAAGAAAACGAAGTAAATGTTGAAGAGCATAAAACTTTGTACAAAAAAATTAAGAAAACTTTAAGAACCATTCCTAATGAAAACGCAGCTTTATTTAATAATTTTGAATATTTTCTGTCCCACCTTGATACTTGTTGGGCCAAGCAGCCACCAAAGATTGCATATAAAATAATAATAATATTCTAAGCTGCAGCTGTTGTTATCAGCATGTTTCGTCTCTATTTTGTCCCCAGTTTCGCATGCGCTTTATTGTTATTTGTAGCGTATGCGCTTTGGGGAGCTTTGGTTGAGCTTCTGCGCAAGCTCTTGGTTTGGCGTTTGTTGAGATTTGGAGTTGATTGGAGCCGCATATATTAGGGTTAAATTGAGCCCAAAATAAATATATTGAAACTATAATTTGAAACGCGTATAGTTATTCGGCTGCTATTAAAAACTATTAATAGCTCAACATTTGGTGACCCCGACGTGATTATCATCCCGTTCAATTCTTGTGATCAGCATTAAAAGTGCCACTAAAACACCGTTGTTTTTGTTGTCGCAAAGTTGCATTTTAATTTAATTGCACAATGGAATCTGGAGCTGAAGCTACTGCATCTGCTGCGTCAAGCCGTGAAAGGATGTTGCGGAGACGCGCAGAGGTAACGTGTCAGGAAATGGAGGTACTGCATCGGAAGGTCAAGGCTGCGATGCAGACCGACGATTTAACCATTCTGACCCTCGAGTCTATGGAGAAGCGTCTGTGCGACCGTTTCACAACGCTGCAGGAGGAATTGGAGGAGCTAAACTACAGCGAGATCGGCAGCGATTTATATTGGCGATTCTCTCAGCTGGCTACGGACGTGCACGTTGACATCCAGGTGGAGGTGGCCAAGCGTTCTATGCGGGTTGCTGCTCACTCTACGCTGTTGGATGCTACCAATGGTGCTGGGATTTCAAACGCTCCATATAGGCCTGCTCCCTCATTGCCCCCGTTGCCAATGCCAACATTTAGCGGCGGCTATGCCGAGTGGCCGGATTTCTGCGCCCTATTTAGGACAACCATTGACAGCCACCCGCACTTGACCAAGATGGAGAAGCTCAGGTGGCTAATTTCCTGCCTGCGGGACTCAGCCCTGGAGACTGTGAGGGCGCTTAAGATTACCGACGCTAACTATGATGTTGCCCTCGACCTTTTGCGCAACCGTTTCAGCAACCGTCGCTTAATCTTCCAGGCTCACATCAACGAGATCCTGCAGTTAAGGGTAGTTGAGCCGGGATCCGTTGCTACTCTTCGAGAATTAGCTGACCGCTTCAATGGACATATGCGGGCCCTTATGAGTTCTGGAACGTCGGCCGAAATTCAAGGATGCCTCCTCATCCAGATCATTTTTCAAAAGCTGGACCCTGCCACAAAGGCCAAATGGGAAGACTCTCTGGCAGGAAACACTGATGATAGCCTGCCAACTTGGGAGTCTATGGCACGATTCTTAGAGCAAAGGTGCCGGACTCTCGAAAGCGTTGACTTGTCTTTGGCGTATTCACCAGTTAACCAAGTAGGCCGAGGTAGATCCTCCAATAACCGATCCTCGTGCATGGTTATTAACGCCAGTCCTGCTCTATGCGCCCTGTGTGGTGTTTCGGTTCACGAGCTTCCTGCTTGTCCAAAGTTCAGTGCTTTGCCAATTGAGGAACGGTACGACGAAGTGCGGCGTCTGGCTCGCTGTTTTGTTTGTCTGGAGGATGGCCATCTCGCTCGCGGATGCTCAGCTTCCCGATGCTCGACTTGCAATCACCGTCATCATATTTTGTTGCACCCTCGCGGGCAGGTTTCACCCGCACGAGTCTCACGTCCCATAGGTGCAGTTGCTGGTCCGAACCCATCCCGCTTAATTAACACTGTTCTGACCCAGGATCGCAATGCTGAGCTAGTGCTCCTGCCAACAGCCAATGTACTCGTTCGTGGTCGATCTGGAACCTTCCTGCCTTGCCGAGCGTTGTTGGATTCCGGTTCACAAGTGCATCTCATCTCGTCGCGGCTGGCGAATGAACTTCAGCTTGGCCGCTCCAAATGCTCCACAACGGTGGCCGGTTTCGGCGGCGCTGGATTTGAAACAGATGGAGCATCCGTTAATGTGTGCTTGAAGTCCCGCCTTAGCACATATTCAGTGGAAATTGAGGCTGTTGTAGCTTCACATATAACGGACTATCAGCCTAGCCAGGACATAGATGCTTCGGGCTGGAAGATTCCTGGCAATATGGACCTAACTGACCCCAACTTCCACAAAACGCAGCGAGTGGACCTGCTGATTGGAGCCGGCTTATTCTTTGACCTGTTGTCGGCTGGCCAAATCCAGTTAGGTCACGGGCTCCCAATTGCTCAAAACACTTGATTTGGCTGGGTGTTTTCTGGCCACGGTGGACTATCACGGGATGTGTCGGCGCTCTGTGGTAGGAAGGACAACCCATGGAATAGCCTCTGCAATATTGTGACTGCTGCCCCTTCCAAAATTCTTATTGAAGGCCCACCCTTCAATGGGGGGAGGATGTTGGGCCAAGCAGCCACCAAAGATTGCATATAAAATAATAATAATATTCTAAGCTGCAGCTGTTGTTATCAGCATGTTTCGTCTCTATTTTGTCCCCAGTTTCGCATGCGCTTTATTGTTATTTGTAGCGTATGCGCTTTGGGGAGCTTTGGTTGAGCTTCTGCGCAAGCTCTTGGTTTGGCGTTTGTTGTGATTTGGAGTTGATTGGAGCCGCATATATTAGGGTTAAATTGAGCCCAAAATAAATATATTGAAACTATAATTTGAAACGCGTATAGTTATTCGGCTGCTATTAAAAACTATTAATAGCTCAACAATACTAATTTTGAAGCCTACAAATTAGCCATACGTTCCAGCTTGAAAAAGCCAAAAATTTTGCTTCGCAGACAATTTTCCGACCGACTGCTCAATGCTTATAATAGAGATATTCTAGGCTTACACAGAGCTAATATGGATATTCAATTTATCCTGGATGCCTACGCCTGTTGTAGTTATATCATTAACTACATAATCAAATCAAACAGAGGCGTATCGCAGTTGCTCCGTGAAGCCATCGCAGAATTAATCCATGGGAATATATCTATTAAAAGGAAATTGCAGCACCTAGGGAACAAGTTTATTAACGCTACAGAAATATCAGCCCAAGAAGCATCATACAATATTTTGGGCCTGCATATGTCGGAGGCAAGTGAAGGTACCAATTTTAATAAACACTTGCCATCCAGAGAAACGAGTTAGATTGGCTCGCTCAAATAAAGAATTAGAGCGACTACCAAATAACTCGGTGAATATTTTTGAGCGTAATATTCTTGACCGATATGTGCAAAGGCATGAACAGCTGGAAGGAATTTGTTTAGCACATTTTGCAGCTTGGTATAGATTTCAAAAGCGCAAAACTCAATCTGCCGCTTATCATAGTGAGGATTTTGAAGTTGCTAAGCAAAACCATCCACTGATGGATGGGTCTGGTTACGTTAAGAAACGTAAGCATCCCCTGATTCTAAGATGGGTTCGCTTTAACATTAACTCTTTACCACCGGATTATTTCCGAGAGCATTTAAGGATCTTCTATCCTTGGCGAAATGAAGAAGCTGAACTTTTTTTCAGCGACGTTGAAAACTAATCGTGAATCTATTAAGATCATGAAATGAAACAATGATGTGTTTGATGATATGGAGTTAGAAAGAGTTCTTAAACATTTGCAAGAGGATAGAGAATAATAACCTGCCTCCCAATTTTTAGACGAAGAATTTAGAGCTTTAGCAGTGCCTAATTGTGAGCGTAGAGCTACAGGATCAACGGGTACTAGCGCCACCTATCGGGCGGTTGCCGTTGCAAGTGGCAACATTATACTCTATAGTTTATCGGCAATCTGCAAAACTGCATTTGCGTTAACGTTAAGTCTCCCACTAATCCCAGCTCTAGCGCCGGCAGGAAATGGCTCAAACATCATAAATGCATTACGCGTAAAAATATAATATATAGAGAAAAAACCCCGTTATAGTTAAAACTAAATAATATCGTAGTTTAAAATTTCTAAAGTTTAAAAATGTAAGTTAAAGTCAAATATAATGAATAACAAGATTGGTAAGGATTTGTAAAAATTTAAATATGTAAAAGTTAAAAGAAAAAATTGTGAATATAAAAAGTAAATTATGAGGCTACGGAAAGAGGAAAAAAAAAATATGCAAAAGAATTTATAAAATCACTTATCAGTAGGAAGATCTTAGAGAAAAAAATATGTGAAGGAGGAATTGGAAAAAAAAAGGGTGTGTCAAGCCTACGCAAGACAGAAGTGAAACTTCTAGTATTCCTCTCTCTCTATTTTCATTTCATCATCTCTATTTTCTCTCTTAGGTTAGTTTGAAAATTAGAGGTTAAATAATTCAACGACGAAGCATGAATTTGCTTTTTCTAATATTTTCTTATAGATGAATGACGTTCGATTAATGTATAGTTCCAAAAATTTTCAATTTATTCACAAGTATACAATATTACATAAATAACAATATTACAATTAAAAATTACAAAGAAATTACAATGACAATTTACCAATCATGTGCCATTTTCATTGTCAATTTCATGAATATCATTTCCTAATGTCGTGATAATTGGGTTATGGTAACTAAAGTGCGAGATATATGCGTGAGCACTTAAATCCTTAATGAATCGTGCAAAAACTGCATCGATTGTTGTCCCGTGTCTAGTCGTGCTAGTGTTCCTATCATTAACAATATCCAAATTGAGTGTGTTTTTGAAAAAGTTCAATAACTCTACAGATTCTTCCCTCGCGAAATTAACATTAAAATCTCCCGAAATGATCATAGGAATTTCGTGATAATTCTTATTCAATAGCCTCGAACCACCCTCTGTATATGGCAGAAGCACATGGTGGATAAAATCTTTGATATCAGTAATCGATTTACCTGGTGAGATATAAATCGACACCATAATAATTGTTTTCCCATTAGCCAGAGAGCATTCTGAGGCGTGGCGCAGTTCGCTGGTGTCTTAGAGAGAGGAAAGAAGAGAAGAGAGACAACGTTCGTGAGCGGCTCCCCCACCTCAACAAGCGCATATGGTGAGAGAGGGACAGTGAACGGTGAGCGGTGGTGGGGGTACTCGCATTTTCGTGTCGATCCTGACTCGGTTTTACTCCGTCCCCGAAAATCCATTACGCGCCTAAAGAAGTTTCACTTCAATAAATGCGCAAAGATAAAAAATTAAAAAACTTTTCTAGTTAAACGAATTGTTGAATGTAACAATTTATTTTGGGTGTGCGATATAAAATAATAAATATTAGAAAAGTATTGGGGGAGTTGCTTTGCCAATTTTTTTTATAGCTTTTAATCCATAATTTGGCCTAAAAACGGTGGTGGCTGTAATTTAAGTAAAGCAGAGTTTTATTTATATGCATTATATGCTCAGTGGGGGCATATGCTTATAAAGCTTTCTACTCGTAAAATTGTGCATTTGCAAGTCTTCTTATTAAGACATGAGACACTGAAACACAATGCAGAATTACATCAAAAGTTGCCATCAAGCAGCAAAGTTTGAGGTTAGCCGAGTGGAGAGCGTCGTGGTTCCTAACACGGAGGGCCTGGGTTCGAGTCCTAGTTGAGTCAATGTTTATGTTTTACTTTTTAAGCCCTTTTTTATTTGGATTTTATTTTTAAATAAATAAACTAAAATCTGAAAAGATATACTCCATATTTTTTAGGGTATTACCAAATATATGCAGACTCCAAAAAGCAAAGTTGCCAATCAAATACACACACATGTTTAAGTAAATGCAAGCTTCACAGGAGGCTGCACAAAATGGGTAGCTGGACTTACAGGACTATATCTTGAGTTAACGGATTTTGCCAGATATGAGCGATATATCAAAAGTTGCGTCTTCTCAAAAGCTATCTACACGTGGAATATAAAAAGGATCAGTCGAGCAAATTTTGAAAAATAATTTTTTTCTTAAAAAAAAGTTTATTTTCAGTGTATTTTTTTTTTTTGTACTATATAGACGTTTGGACTTAAAGAAAGTGAAATAGATATTTAAAAACCCTTTTAACGGTGTAAAGCTCTTTTTAATATTTTTCTTAATTATAAAGTTATGAAATTTTTCATTAACTTTTTTTTAATTGTAGAAAAAAAGTTGTAGAACAATAGTTGCTCATATGATAGTAACAAACATTTTCCAATTTTTATCAGGATTTTTAAGAAAAAAATAGTGCAAACAGACAAACCGACAAACCGACGCAAACTGGCTTCATTTTGAAGAAGAAGAAAAAATCGAATTTTTCGAATAACTTCTGAATGAAATGTCGGATCGGGTCGATTGAGGTACCAATCGACGCGTATTTAGCTCTAGAATGCGAATATTTTATCTAAAGGGGACTAAAATGTGTCCACCAGCCCCACTTTAGTGATTAAAAATTTTTTTACTTTCACCCTAATTTATCCCAAACCAAATAACTTTTGAAATATGTTTCGAAAAATTCAAAAATTATCTAATTGAAACAAAACCTTTCGATTGGTATATCATTCATTTAGATCGGTTGCCTACAGAAAATATTTAATTCTTCGGCCATAAATAGAGTTTCCTCGCGCATGCCTAGGCATGCAGGTCGTCACCTCGTGGACTTCCGTCCACTGTGATAATCAACGATCAATCCAATAGGATATCTTTATAACTAATTCTTGATATTGAAAAATAAAATTTATAAAATAAAAATCTTAATTTTTATTTTTTTATTTTAAATCGGGAATAAAAACATATATTTGGGGCAGCCGGTAGAATACAATTATCCTCGCGTGTTTTAAGTATCGAACTAAATACACCGCGAATTTATTGTATCCGCAAAACAAATCTATAAACATTTCTAAACGTTAGTGAAATCACGAATGAGGATTTCTAGTGTGAAGTGCAACAAACATTACATACAAAAATTTTAATACCAGTGAACTCAGCTTTAGTCAAAACACGAATGAGGATTCTAATGTCTATTTGAAATAAACAAATTGTTGAGCTATCAGCGTTTTGATAGCGGCCGAATTAATAGACCAGGTTCAATTTTACAAATCAATTTATTGTGGGTCAATTTAACCCCAAAACAAATTCCGCGGCCGAACCAAAACAATGCCGAATTACAAGTCATAAAAAACCTAAGAGCTTGCGCAGAAGCTCAACCAAAGCTCCCCAAAGCGCATACGCTACAAATAACAATAAAGCGCATGCGAAACTGGGAGACAAAACAGAGACGAAAACATGCTGATAACAACAGCTGCAGCTTAGCATTTTATGATTATTTTAAATGCACCTTTTGGTGGCTGCTTGGCCCAACATCCTCCCCCCATTGAAGGGTGGCCCTTCAATAACACTGTTGGAAGGGGCAGCAGTCACATCATTCCAGTGGGTATTCCTTGGGTTGTCTTTCCTAGCATAGAGCGACGACACATCCCGTGATAGTTCACCGCGTCCAGAAATCACCCAGCCAAATCGCGTATTCTGGGCAATGGGAAGCCCGTGACCTAATTGGATTTGACCAGCCGACAATAGGTCAAAGAATAAGCTGGCTCCAATCAACAGGTCCACTCGCTGCGTTTTGTAGAAGTTAGGGTCAGCTAGATCCAAATTGCCAGGAATCTTCCAGTGCGAAGCATCTATGTCCTGGCTAGGTTGATAGTCCGTTATATGTGAAGCTACAACAGCCTCAATTTCCCTCTGAGTACGTGCTAAGGCGGGACTTCAAGCACACATTGACGGATGCTCCATCCGTATCAAACCCAGCGCCGCCGAAACCTGCCACCGTAGTGGAGCATTTGGAACGGCCAAGCTGAAGTTCATTCGCCAGCCGCGACGAGATGAGGTGCACTTGTGAGCCGGAATCCAATAAAACTCGGCAAGGCAAGAAGGCTCCAGATCGACCACGAACGAGTACATTGGCTGTTGGCAGGAGCACTAGCTCAGCATTGCGATCCTTGTTCATAACAGGGTTGATTGAGCGGGATGGGTGCGCAACAGTAACGGCACCGATGGGACGGGAGACTCGTGCGGGTGAAATCTGCCCGCGAGGGTGCAACAAAATATTATGACGGTGATTGCACGTCGAGCAGCGGGAAGCTGAGCATCCACGAGCGAGATGGCCATCCTCCAGACAAACAAAATATCGAGCCAGACGCCGCACTTCGTCGTACCGTTCCTCAATTGTCAAAGCACTAAATTTTGAACAAGAAGGAAGCTCGTGATCCGAAATGCCACACAGGGCGCATAGAGCAGGACGGGCGTTAATAACCATGCACGAAGATCGGTTATTCCAAGATCTACCTCGGCCCACTTGGTTAGCTGGGGGAGACGCCGCCAAAGAAAACTCGACGCATTCAAGAGTCCGGCACCTTTGCTCCAAGAATCGTGCCATGGACTCCCAAGACGGAATGCTGTCGTTGCTTCCGGCGAGAGTGTCTTCCCACTTGGCCTTTGTGGCAGGATCCAACTTCTGCAGGATAATCTGGATAAGCAAGCATCCTTGGATCTCGGCAGCTGATCCGGAACTCAGAAGAGCCCGCATATGCCCATTGAACCGATCCGATAGCTCCCGCAAAGTAGTAACAGATCCTGGCTCGACCACACGAAGCTGCAGGATCTCATTAATGTGAGACTGAAATATTAAACGCCGATTACTAAAACGATTGCGCAATAGGTCAAGGGCCACATCGTAGTTCGCGTCATTAATTTCCAGAGCTCTCACCGTATCCAAGGCTGACTCGCGCAGGCATGAAATGAGCCACCGGAGCTTTTCCATTTTCGTTAGGTGAGGATGGCTGTCGATCGTGGTCTTAAAAAGGGCGCAGAAATCCGGCCACTCGGCATAGCCGCCGCTGAATGTTGGCATCGGCAACGGTGGCAAGGAGGGGGCTTGCTTGTTTGGCATTGGCGATACACTGGCACCGTCGAGAAGTGTGGAGTGGGCAGCGATTCTAATGGAGCGCTTGGCAACCTCCAACTGAATTTCCACTTCCACATCAGTCGCCAGCTGCGAGAATCTCCAATACAGATCACTCCCGATCTCGCTAAAATTAAGCTCCTCCAACTCTTCTTGAAGCGCGGTGAACCGCTCACGCAAACGCTTCTCCACCGACTCCAGCGCCATAATGGAAGAATCCTCAGTCCGCGCCGCAGCCTTCACCTTATGATGCAGCGCCTCAATTTCTTGGCAGGCCACCTCTGCTCTTCTCCGCAGCATCCTTTCCCGGTTTGCGGCAGCAGCTCCAATAATCTCAGATCCAGACTCCATTCTTCAATTAAAATGCAACTTGTAGCTACAACAACAAGGGCGTTTTCTTGGCACTTTTAATGCTGATAACAATAATAAACCGGGATGAAATCACGTCGGGGTCACCAATGTTGAGCTATCAGCGTTTTGATAGCGGCCGAATTAATAGACCAGGTTCAATTTTACAAATCAATTTATTGTGGGTCAATTTAACCCCAAAACAAATTCCGCGGCCGAACCAAAACAATGCCGAATTACAAGTCATAAAAAACCTAAGAGCTTGCGCAGAAGCTCAACCAAAGCTCCCCAAAGCGCATACGCTACAAATAACAATAAAGCGCATGCGAAACTGGGAGACAAAACAGAGACGAAAACATGCTGATAACAACAGCTGCAGCTTAGCATTTTATGATTATTTTAAATGCACCTTTTGGTGGCTGCTTGGCCCAACACAAATAAAATAAAATTATTAATATAATCAAGACAATTTAAAAAATAAAAACATATATATACCAAATTAAATAAAAAAAACTTTAAAATGCAATCTGAACAAGCATCCACATCAGCTGCAGCAAGGCACATCCTGTCTGACAGCAATATGAATCATTTCTTCATGCAACTAAAACAAATTGACAAATTTGATGGTGATACAATGTATTTAGCACTATTTATAATAAGTGTTGATAACTTGATTACCCAATAAAAAACAACATCGTCTACTCAGAATGAAATCATTCAAGGAGCTATCCTAAACCTCATCGTTGGACCTCAACGTACAATTCTTCTTAGGAAGTCAACCCAGGACTGGAATGAATTAAGAACCTTACTCATCAGTGAATTCAACTCATCAAAACCCTCACATCTCATGATCATGGATTTACATAAAATTAAATATCAAAATAGTTTTCGTAAGTTTATTGATGAATTAGATAAACAGACAAGGAAAATTTTTAATAAGTTAAGTCTGGATAATAATGCAGCAAACACTGTTATATTTTCGAGAGTATTAGGTGATCATATAGCAGAAGTAATTCGTGAAAAATTACCATTACGAGTGTACATATCTATATGCAAATACGATATATCAACTCAAACTAAATTAAAACAAGCTGCTCAAGCTGTAGGTCTTTGCGTTGATGATGATATATATAATTTATCCCGAAGTGTTGAAAATCGATATAATATACCAATGGTCTCCACATCTAATACTCCTAATACTAATAATTTTCATAATAATCAAAGGGACAGAAACCAAAATTTCAATCAGAACGTAGGAAACAATAGGAATCAAAACTCTCTTCCTTCACTTCATAGCGAACGGTCGTGATTATTTTTTGCGCTTGCGATAAATTCTATTTTTGCCAAACGCGGGTTTGAAACCTTAATTTAAACACTTTGTTTTCATTACTAATATTGTGTCTTAATATTAAAGTTATACCCGTATCGCTTCGCGCTTGTGCAGTGCCATATTTGGGTGAGCATTTAATAAAATTAAAAAGTCGCAATCCAAATATAGCTCTGCTTCTTTTTTTACTCTCTGCCTTTTTAATTTTTGCAGTTAATTCTGCTCTTATCTTTTTGCGCTCATTTCGCTACACTTGCGCTCTCCCGAAGCTCTCTCTTTACTAACACTCTCCTCTACCTACTCTTTTACTAACCTTAGTTGGTACAGTGGTTGAAGGCTTATTTGTTTAAAATAAAAAAAAAACAAAAAATAATAGAATATTTAAAAATTATAAATTAAATTTTGCTAATTTGCTAATTAATTTTTTAAAATGGAATATAATGTTGTCTGCTCTTTAAAATCGTGCAATAAGCCGATATCTGCGTCCCAGGCCAGCATCTATTGTTGGCTATGCGAAAGTGTCTCACATGCCAAATGTACTGGCCTTACTGCATCTGTCTCAGATGCCATATCCCGCCGTGTTGGCCTCCATTATTGCTGCAGTGGGTGCCGAGCTGTCCAAGATGAAATGAGATCATTCATGCGACAGACCAAGAGTGGGTTTAAAGATTTGATCGTTGGTTTCCGAAAAATCAACGATCAACTCAGTGCGCTGGATGTTCAATTCAACAGCCTTCAGCTGTTGAATGAATCTCCTAAGCGGAAAAAATCTGCTACTAGGGAAGTTGCAGCTCCAGTAATCGCGGAACAGCTGGATCCTCCCGCAATAATGCAGCCGCTCATTTCCCTTGCTACTCCAAGAGCAGGGACGGTAAATGAAAAGTTAGCACCCGAATTTACCGTAGCAGAGCAAAATTTGTCTGCTTTGTCCTCCATGGCATCACTCCAAGTGATTCCCAGGAATACCCTTGAATTAACCCCCATAGCTTCCACTAGAAATGGTAACCCGCCGCCCGGACCCCCGGAACGGACTGATGCCTCGGTATTACCGACCGTGGCACCAAAACCATTACAGGTAATACCACCTGTTAGACAAATATTTGTCTCACGGCTAGCCCCCGATACCTCGGAGATTGATATCTCGGCTTATATCAAAGCCAAAACCAAGGCCGTTATTAGAGTGGAAGACATTAGGAAATTTAAATACTCCTACTCGAGGCGCATGTCATCCTTCATGATACGTGTGCCAGTGCCGATGTTTGTGACAATATGTTCGCCTGGCTTCTGGCCAGAGGACATATTTGTACAAGAGCATCAGCCGAGTAAGGTAAAGAAAAAAACTCGAAGCCTGCTGGAGTCAAGCTCCCAACATCTGTCCAATCCGACTCTTCAAAAAACTAACACGTTCTATCAATCTTACCTATCAGAACTGTCGGGGCCTACGTAGCAAGCTCCCTAGACTTTATTCTGATAGTCTTTCCTTTGCGTCCCATATTATAGTCTTTACTGAAACTTGGTTAAAGCCGGAGATCTTTTGCTCCGAAGTTTTTCCAAGTAGGTACACCACTTTTAGACGTGACCGACCTCTGCGAAGAGGAGGAGGAGTCTTAATTTCTATTGACTCCAATTTCGTTTCTGAAGAGGTAAAGTTACCAGAGTTTGGTGATTTCGAATTTATTTGCGTTAAAGTCATATTGTCTGCTCAATCATTGTTTATTACATGTTCTTACATTCCACCATCTTCCGAGCCGCCCACATACTGGCATCACTTGTCGGCTATACAGGCTGTTACCAATCTTATGTCAGATATTGACCTTCTGATAGTTCTTGGCGACTTTAATTTACCAGAACTCAATTGGTCAATTACTGAAAATTTAACTTTCTTATCACTTTCCACCCATCACGATTTCACGGCGGGCATCTTTGACTTGTCCCTAAGCCAGATCAACCATGTTAGAAATTCGTTAGGTCGGCTTCTTGACTTATGTTTTGTATCTGATCCAGATAGTACCACACTTTCCAGAGCGTTGCCCCTCTCAACCCCTGAAGATCCTTACCACCCAACGCTTGAAGTTTCAATTGAAACCAATTCTGGTGTCAATCAGAAGACTTCCTGCGTATCTAAGAAGATTCGTTGTTTCCGTAAGGCTGATTTTCGTAAACTTAATTTATTAATTGATACTTTTGACTGGTCCGATATTCTGGCATGCACTGATATAAATATCATCCTAGATAAATTTTATTTGACATTAAATTCATTTTTTGACTTAAGCGTGCCGTGGAAATATCCGTCCGCTACAAATAATCCATCTAGGTTTACAAGGTGCCTAACTAAATTAAAAACATATAAAGACAGGCTTTTAAATAAATATAAAAGAACCTGTAGCAGCATAGATTTCTCAAGATACTTAATAGCTCGGCTAAATTTCTCCGTGCATAACGCCGAATGTTATAAAAATTATATTCGCCGCTGTCGGATTCAGTTCACTCAGGATCCAAAGCAGTTTTATAACTTTGTAAACACGAAGCGTAAACATGTATCTTTTCCCACCCTACTCACGTATCAAAATTTATCAGCGACTTCGGATCAGGCCATTGCGGATTTATTCGCAAAATTTTTCCAAACAACTTATTTACCTCCTAACACTTCAGATCAGCCATACGCTTACAACATTCAACCAACTAATAGTATATTTGTTCCATTTCTTTCTGAAAACAACATACTATTGGATCTTCAAAAGGTAAAACCAGTTTATTCGCCAGGCCCCGACGGAGTACCAGCCTGTGTGCTAAAATACTGTGCCAGGGCTCTGTGCAAACCTCTTCAAAAACTATTTAACTTATCTTTAGAATCTTCGATTTTCCCCTTTAAATGGAAGGAATCTTTCATAATTCCTCTGCACAAAAAGGGGAAAAAATCCGATGCTGCCAACTACAGAGGCATCTCAAAATTGTCAGCGATTCCAAAGTTATTCGAAAAATTAATAACTCCTCATTTGCAACACCTATGCTCATCAATAATTTCTCCATGTCAGCATGGTTTCATTAAGCGTCGCTCAACCACCACTAATTTATTGGAGTTGACATCCTTTGTTTTAGATGGCTTCCAAAAGGGACTTCAAACTGATGTTATTTACACAGACTTTAGTAAAGCATTTGATTCAGTTAATCACTCACTCTTGTTGAGTAAACTAAATCTTTTGGGATTCTCAACCGACTTCATTACGTGGATCTCCAGCTATTTAAATGGAAGAACACAGAGAGTCTTATTTAAAAATCAATACTCCCGCTTAGTCCGTGCCACATCTGGTGTCCCTCAAGGAAGCCATCTTGGCCCATTACTATTCACTCTTTTTATAAATGCCTTGCCCCCATCCATAACGAACGCGCTGGTACTAATGTACGCAGACGATGTTAAGCTTTGTCTCCAATATAAGTTCCCGTCTGCCCAAAACAGACTCCAGTCGGATCTTGACAATTTTCAAAAATGGTGTTTAGCTAATGACTTAGTACTTAACGGATCAAAATGCAAACTTATGTCTTTTTATCGTACTAGTCCTCACCAGGCTTCGTACAATCTCTCTGGGATTGCCTTAGAAAAATTAACTCAGGTTAATGATCTTGATCATAAAACTTAAATTTTCCGACCATATTTCTTCAATGGTTAATAAGGCTAAAGGTGTTGTCGGTTTTATTAAAAGATGGGCAAAGGAATTTAACGACCCTTACATTACTAAAAGCTTATTTATATCCTTGGTCCGCCCGATACTGGAGTACGGTTCATGTGTCTGGTGTCCCCAATACGGTGTTCATCAAGACCGCATAGAATCCGTACAAAAAAACTTCTTATTATTTGCTCTTAGGGGACTTAACTGGGACGCAAATCTTCACCTACCTTCGTATAATAGTAGACTCCTACTAATAAACTTACCCTCCTTAAAAAACCGTAGAACAATGCTGGGTGTCGTTTTCCTACAGAACCTTATTAATGGTGATGTAGATAGCCAGCACTTACTAACACGCTTACAGTTTAACGTTCCGAATAGAAGGACCAGAAACTTTAGTCCTTTATTCTTAAGCCATTGTAGATCGATATATGCACAGCATGATCCCCTTAGGATTTTATGTTCGAACTACAATGGTCTGTATAATATTATTTCTCTTTCTTCCCTGTCAAATTTGAAAACCTCCATTTTAAATTAGTAGGTGAACATACTAATTCTTCCTCGTTTTCTTTATAATCCTTCTATTTAAACTTATATACTATACTCATTATACTAACTCGAATTTATTCCCGCGATTCGAGCCGTACGTTATGCGGCAGGCGCCCCTCGGTCGGTTGGGCGGGAGGTGGGCTGTACGTATGCAGTAGGAACCGCGCGAAAAAAAAAAAAAAAAAAAATTTAATAACTGTGGGACATATAATTATCAACAGAGACAAAATACTTTTGATTCAAATAGATATTTTAATTCAAACTATAATATTAATTATAGATACTCTCAAAATCCTTCAGGTCAAAACTCTCCAAATTATAATCGATCTGTTAATGTTCCTCAAAAACTATCAGACCAACAGAATAGACCAGAACCAATGGAAATAGTTGAAAATTTTCAGACACAAGCCTCGGAAGAAACACAACAGCAATAAAAATAAAAATTGATAATAGACCATGGTTCCACAGGTTCCAGTATAAGTTTAATAAATGAAAATTTTTTAAAATATCCAATTAAAGAGAATAACATAAAAGTTCAAACAGTAGGAAATTCAGTCACTTTGAATAAATCCATTGAATTCATAATTCCAAAATTATTTAAATCTAAACAAAAATTTGTTGTCAAAGAATTTTTCAATCATTACGGTTTTCTTTTAGGCCATAATATTTTAAACCTTACATCAGCCCAAATATATTTTGGAAAGAATATTGTTAAACTAAATAATTACGAATTTCTAATGATCAATATAATAAAGGAACATAACAAAAATTATACAAACATGTTAGAAGATGAAGAACACATTTACGCATTGGAAACGGAATTAAAAACTAGTTAAATTCGAGATGATTCAACAGTGAGGAAAAATCGGCACTACATTCTCTAATGTCCAAATTCTTTGATGTTCAGTATCATGAGGGTGATAATTTGACCTTCTCAAATGAAATCAAACATAAACTAAAAACTAAACATGAAGATCCCATTTATAGAAGACCATATACTTATCCCTATATTTATGACAATGAAGTAGAAAACCAAATAGCAGATATGATTAAACAAGGTATTGTCCGCAAATCTAAATCTCTATAGGCCTATAGGCATTCCAAAATTTCGTATGATTACAGAGGACTTAACGAGATAATTATTGACGATAAATTCCCCATCCCCAATATGGATAAAATGGAATATGGAAAAATCCTAGATAAGTTAGGAAAATGTCAATATTTTACAACGTTAGCAAAGGGATTCCATC
The DNA here is from genome assembly GCF_017639315.1 of Drosophila ananassae. Classification (NCBI taxonomy): domain Eukaryota; kingdom Metazoa; phylum Arthropoda; class Insecta; order Diptera; family Drosophilidae; genus Drosophila; species Drosophila ananassae. The sequence goes on from NW_025319056.1 coordinate 454,344, forward strand.
AAATTTAAATGGACCCAAGATCAATTCGAAAACCAGCATTTTCCACCAAGAAAGGACACTATGAATATACTAGAATGCCTTTCGGTCTAAAAAATGCTCCTGCTACATTCCAGCGATGTATGAATAATATTCTTCAATATATATTAGGAACTCATTGCCTAGTATATTTAGATGATATTATTATATTTTCAACCTCCTTACAAGAACATATTCAGTCCATTCAAAAAGTCTTCGTCCGATTAAGAAAATCCAATCTTAAACTTAAATTAGATAAATGCGAATTCATGAAAAAAGAAACAGAATTTGTAGGCCATATAATTACTACTGAAGGAATTAAAACAAACCCAAATAAAATTCAAGCTATTCACTATTTTAAAATTCCAAGTACTCCTAAACAAATTAAATCATTTATTGGTCTTTGTGGATTTTACCGAAAGTTAGAGAATTTGCAAAAATTGGTAAACCAATGACCCAGTGCCTTAAGAAGGGTTCAAAAATAAACGTTGTATAATTAATGTAGATAATTAAGTGGAATTTTATGAAGTCTAGTATAAGTCAGTTTAGGGCGGAGCGGGAGCGCAAGTGAAGCTCTCACTGAACATATTGAATATAATCGAATTTATAACGTTGAAAAGAGTGCACGCATTTTTCGAGATAAAATAATCTCAAATAACATTTTGGCGCCCCCGGGGTGGACTGTAGTGAATAATAAAATAAAAAAGCAACAAAAAATAGTGACAGTGACACATAACATATATAAACAATATATATAACATATATATATTCAAGAAAAAAAAATGAGTTGCTCGCGACGGTTGTGTTAGTGAATTCAAAATACAAATTAAAGAATTCTCCGCGTCGCGAAACAAACTTCTCCAATCAACTACATAGCTGCTACTGGAAGGGTTCGTCGTCCCCATGCCCTGCACCTCCATCGATTGTGAAAGGAAAGTGGCCGCAGGATTAAAGGATCCGAAAGCAGAACCCCAGGTATTTGTGCAAAAAATTGAAAGTTGAGATAAGACAAATTAAAATCCGTCTTGTTCTGGAATATTGCACCCTCCTTTCAATTCTTGGCGCATACGTACGTAGGAAAAATAGTAGAGCAAAAATAAATAACAACATATATAAAAATTCTAAAAATTTAATTATAAATATATGTGCTAACCTAAATGTACTGCCTGTGGATAAAATAAAAAAGAGAATATTTATATTATTTGCAATCACTGTCGCCCCCTACCCCTCGTTCTCGATTTTACAAATCTTCCAAATAAATACTAAAGTGCAGCCAAAAATTATTTTATTTATTACAGATAAAATAAAGGTGCATATATATTTGGTTTACATACATACGAATAGATGCAGCGATAATATTCTCGTTTTCGTTTCCCACCGTTATCCGCTGCTGTATGTATGTATGTATGTATATGCACTTTTTGGCGCCTATAGTTTACCGGTCCGCCAAGTGACGCGCTCCCCTACAATTTGGTCGGGCATATTGGTTTCGGTGTCATTGGCGACCAACTATTTTTTTTTGATACTCTGTGCCTCGACTATCAATAATTCGTTATCAATTAATTAATCAATTTAGATTTTTTTTTTGGTTAAATTTAATAAATTATTTATTATATTTAAATAAGATTAATTAATTATTTTCGTTTTCGCATTTTCTTGTTGTTGAACTAAATTCAATAAATTTTTAAATAAATTTCTAAAAGTTATTTATTTTAGTAAATTTTTTATATTAATATTTTAAAATTAATCAAAAATTTAGATAGATTAATAAAATTACTTTAACAAAAAATTTAAATAAATTATTAAATCATAAATTTGCATTGTTTTCGTTTTTGTATTGAAAAAACAAATTTTTTTAAAATGGAAAGTACTAAACAAAAACTTAATTCCACAACTCTTATTGACTTAAAGAGAAGATTAAATGTCAAAGAACGTTTGGAAGATGGATCACTTCCTCTAAATAAAACCGAGCTAGAGTGCAGGCTTCAGGTTTTAGATGAGGCAATTTCTAAAGCAAATGAGTTGCAAGACCAGATCGAGCAAATAGATGAATTGGATGATTTCGGAGCCGAGTTGGAAGAATTAGGAATAACTACCCAGGCAAGGATCATGTCCTTATGTAATGCCTTTAATTCAGCTGAAGACTCCCGTTCAGCTACTGCAATTTCTGCAGCCCCAACTCGAGCTCGACTTCCTAGTTTGGCATTGCCAAAATTCAGTGGAAATTATTCGGATTTCAAAAATTTCATAAGTCTTTTCGAGACATTAGGTGACAAAGATAGATAATGGTGATGTAGATAGCCAGCACTTACTAACACGCTTACAGTTTAACGTTCCGAATAGAAGGACCAGAAACTTTATATAATATTATTATAAGTATAATATTATTTCTCTTTCCTCCCAGTCAAATTTGAAAACCTCCATTTTAAATTACCTACAAGAACATACTAATTCTTCCTCGTTTTCTTTATAATCCTTCTATTTAAACTTATATACTATACTCATTATACTAACTCGAATTTATTCCCGCGATTCGATTTATTCCCGCAGGCGCCCCTCGGTCGGTTGGGCGGGAGGTGGGCTGTACGTATGCAGTGGGAACCGCGCGAAAAAAAAAAAAAAAAAAGACATGCACTAAATATTGTGCATTTACCGAATCTTTTTTGTTGTTGTTAGTTTTTTTTATTGTGTTTGCCTGCCAGAATTTCACAGCACCACCGCCAACGAATGGAAGCGCTTTCGTCATTAGAGGAATTTAAGGTGAGCTTTATATACTATTTGGCAATAAACCAAGGTTGATTCTTTTTCTACCGAAATTTTGTTACACGATCACACGAATATAAATGAGTATAAAGAAATAATTTTCCTTAAAAATTTAAAAATAGTTTTGAAAAAAATTGAATTGAATTGCGTTGGAATAAAAACAATGACGAAGTTACTTTTTAAATAATTATATCACATTTCTTTTTGCATACTTTAACCCACAAATTTCTAGAAAGATTTACTGTTATTTTTTTATTTTTATTAGAATATTTTAAGAATACTAAAAATGAATATCCTATCTCTCCCTGTATTATATGAATAAACAAATATTATAATGTCCGAGTAAATACCCAGCTTTAACTCCATGCTGACCCAAGAGCCGTCGTAAGTTCAAGATACTAAAAGGAGCCTAATGCATAGCTTTGTCGGAAGAGCATTGGGCATAGAAGGGAGGGCTGATAACACCCCGTTCACATCTAGGGGCGTTGCATGTCTAGTGAGAAGTACTGTTTCATTTTCTTTACCGCCTGTCCGATTTTTATGCTATCTCTTTTCCGGCCGATTCAGGCTCGTTACCGATTCGCACGCGATAAATTTTATTTATTAAAGATACAAATGAGCGCCCGTAATCTGAATCCTCTAAATAACACCACGACAATTGCCGAAGAGATAAAGCCGGATTTCAACGCGTGCGGGATTAACAGATTGCAAGACCACCAGCTCAGACGTTGTTCGTTACAGGAATAATAAGAAATCATATCTAAAATAATTATGGCGCCCAACTAAGGGGCCTTACTGTACAGTGAAGCCCACTTAATAGCATGAAAATACTAAATCTGTCCTTTCTGTCTATTTCTGTCAATTTTCCCAGTCAGGTGGGTCAACTTTCATTCGCATAGGAATGCAGTGTTTATACTTTTAAAAATAGTAAAACCTGACCACGAAGAAAGTTTGGCACACCTGTCTCCTTGATTTGTGTTAAATTACATAAGTTAAGCGCTTCGGACTTAGGCAATCAACATTCACTATGTGTTTTGGCTAACCGCGCTTGGCGTAGCAATACCTAATTTAAATTAGATCTGACAAGTCATCACTGCAGGATAACAGTGCTAATGCCCGCGAGCAGTACCCTGGCCGCGGTTTGGATTTAGGTCTATTGTGGTTTGTTTTTTTTTTTTTGAGTCTGTTAGATTAGAATGTGCTTGGAACTACAATCCTAGAAAAATTATTAGTAGTTGAGGTTGGCCATGCTATAAATAATCAAACCAGTCTAAATGATCAAATCACCTTTATCTTTCCTTCTATCTTTCTCAGAACCTCTCACGTAAACATACATAAGAGCTTCGACAATGAGCTCTTGGTTAAGCATGGAGTAATTCAATTTTCATATATTATCTTTTCGCACCCATCGAACATATACATATCTTACAATTATACATATCCTGTCGTATATCTTACAAATAACTATTACTAATCTTCCCACGACTATAAAGGTTGGAGGATTAAGAAGAAAAGTTAGTTCTACAGAGTTTGTACCGTTTGATAGAAAAGTCCGAGAAATTTCATTTAGCTTTCGATTTAAGAGAGACAGAATAATACAATAAATTTAGCTGTTGTATCCCAAGCAGTCAAGATTTAGTTGTGAAATGGGTCTCGATCATTCGGATACCGAAAAGACAAGTGCTTCAACGGAGGTCTGTACGTTGTGCAGAACTCGTACTTCTTCAACGGAATGGTTTAAAACCAAAAGTGGGCATAGTTTTCATAGAAGCTGTATAAAAACGCATTTCGCAAAAGATAGAAGTTGTCCTGTCTGCAAAGCATCCTGCCAAGGAGAATCTGTGGGAAGACCAGATAGTGTCGCACAGCATACAATGCAGAAACAAAGGGTCGCAAGTTCACAGGTAGAAAGCGTGGAGCAAAGAGTCGCTGACATGGAGGGTCGAGGTCAGACTAGTAGTCGCGAGAGCATGCTGCAAGATGCAGTGAAGAGGATGCAACATGAGTTACTTACGCAGTTGACAGAGAAAATGTCCCTTTTAATTCATTCGAATTTGGCAGGCTGGAGCCAAGAAGCTCCACGTCAAGGTGTAGCCAACCCAAGTCCGTCGTTTGACCATCTGCTACGTGTAAATGCGGGTCAACCTAGTGAGGTGCAGGAACCGGTTAACCCAAACTATTCACCCAGATGAAACCTTACTGACCTTTCACATCGACCCGATAAGGTCTTTCATATAATGAATGGGTGGAAGTTGCGTTTTAGTGGTGCCGAGGGTGGAATAAGCGTAGATAATTTTATTTATAGAGTTCAGGCTTTAACTTGCCAGACACTTGGCGGAAATTTCGATATTCTCTGTGGAAATGCAAGTGCGCTGTTTGAAGGCAAAGCCGATGATTTCTTCTGGCGGTACCACAAATCTGTTCGGACCGTGAGATGGAATGATTTGTGTGCTGCTCTTCGCCGTCAGTTCAGGGATACGAGAACTGATGTAGATATACGAGAAATGATCAGGGATCGTAAACAAAAAGAAAGGGAAACTTTCGACTCCTTTTATGATGCGGTGGTCCAACTTACAGATAGCTTAGAGGATCAAATGGAGGAGAGGGAGTTAATAGAAATCCTTCGGCGAAATTTAAGACCCGAGATAAGGCACGAGATATTAAATATCTCTATTAGTTCAATGCCACGGCTTCGCAAAATTTGTAGAAAGCGGGAGTGCTTCCTTGAAGAACTTAAGAAAGAGCAGGTCTACAAAAAGGGACCACCATTCAAGAGCCACGTGTCTGAGCTCCTTGAAGATTCTCATGACCCAACCGAATCAGAATTCTTCGATGAGCGGGAAGGTACTGTGGAGGCCATATCCTTAATCTGCTGGAATTGCAGAAAAGGACACAGATACCAAGACTGCACAGCGACACGAAAGGTGTTCTGTTATGGTTGTGGTGCTCGAAATACATACAAACCATCTTGCCAAAGGTGTTACAGCAGAACACCCAAGTTGTTCGTGTGCGGACTGTTCTGAAGGCAAAAGGAACGAACACGGAGAATCTGAAAGTATAGATATCAATGAGGTGGGTGTTCCTGAGGATATCCTTGAACCAACTGAGGGCACCTCAGCAGGATGGCACCAAAGAGTTTCTACTGCTAATAAGTTTATTAACAGTGTTACGAGCAAAAATAGTAAAAATTTTAGGATTACAGCTAAGTCTAGAAATTCAAAGAGGTTAATAAGATTTTGGAGAGTCACCAAAGATTTGTGTGCGCTCTATCATACCAAGCTCTTGGGCTTTCTCTAAGACCGTAAAGTGCCTTTTGTTTTTGTAATTTATACACTTTGTCTTCACTCATTTCATACACCAGCGGTATGTTTATATAGACTTCGGTTTTTACTTTGCCATTTAGGAAAGCTGTTTCTAAGTCCATTAGGTTCTATATATAAATTATTTACACAGCTGTATGATAATAGTGTTTTTAAAGTTTGCATTTTTCCTAGGTTATTAATAACTTTATTGTTCATTAGTACTCGAAAACCGTTTTCATTGTAACCTACAAGTATTCCGACCTTAGCTTTGTCATCCCATTTGCTTTTTCTTAAAACTTCTGGTATTCTAGCAAATACTCTGCTGCCGTAGATTTTTAAATTATTAAAAGAACATCTAGTCCTCACCAGGCTATGTACTTCCTCTGTGGGAATGACTTAGAACGACTAACTCAGGTTAACGATCTGGGTGTCCTATTAGATTGTAAACTTAAATTTACCGACCATATATCTACCATGATTAAAAAGCTATGGATGTGCTTGGTTTTATTAAATTATGGTCAAAAGAATTTAATGAACCGTACATAACAAAAACTTTATATACATCATAATATTAAAACCTGGTGAAACAGTTAATAAGGATCGCTACCGACAACAAATTATCAATTTGAATAATGCGTTGATCGAAAAACGGCCGGAATGGGCCCGAAGACATGGCAAAGTTATCTTACAACATGACAACGCGCCGTCTCATACCGCTAAACTGGTGAAGGACACATTGAAAGAACTTGATTGGGAAATATTATCGCACCCGCCGTACTCTCCAGACCTCGCCCCGTCCGACTACCACCTTTTTGCATCGATGGGACACTCACTGGCAGAGCAGCGCTTCGCCAACTTTGAAGAAGTCGAAAAATGGCTCGTCGAATGGTTTGCCTCAAAAGAAAAAAAGTTTTTTTGGAATGGTATCCATAATTTGCCTGAAAGATGGGCGAAATGTGTAGAATCCAATGGTCAATACTTTGAATAAAAAATTTTTCACATTCCCTTGAGAATTAAGTGTTTTCTTTATCGAAAAAACCGGCAAACTTCAACTAACACACCTGGTAGTAGACTTTTATTAATCAACTTACCAATATTAATAAACCGTAGAACGGTGCTGGTTGCCATGTGAGAACTCTTATAAGTAAACTCAGTCTTTTGGGATTCCCAGCTGATCTTATCTGGATTTCGAGCTACTTGTCTGGGAGAACCCAACGTGTCTTCTTTCAAGATGTTACCTCCCGTTTAGTCCGCGCAACATCTGGGGTGCGCCAAGGAAGTCATCTTGATCATCATCGGTTTATTAACGACTTGCCCCATGCCTTAACTAGTTCACTTGTACTTATGTACGCTGATGACGTTAAGCTATGTCTTCAGTAAAAATTCGCTAGTGCCCAGTCTAGACTTCAATCCGACTTGGATAAACTTCAAAATTGATGATTAGCAAATAACCTTAAGCTTAATGGATCGAAATGTACAGCTCCACATGAGCAAACCCTTCCAACGATACAGAAGCGCAAGACAATTCTCCAGTAATTCTGAAAGACCGGCCTGATCTTCCACCCCAAAAAGCGCAAACGTTAGAGCACTCATACACGCGAAAATGGCTTTCAGCATTGAACAAATGACAGTCACTACACACGCGGCCAGTATCGAGAGCCAACGTAGGGAAAACGAACTTCGGTTATTATGGTAATGTACGATAGCTAGCAAACATTTACTAACACGCTTAAATTTTAACGTTCATAGTAGAATAACATAAAATTACATAATTATTCAATACATAAATTCATCTGCTCGAAGGATCAGCCCTTGATCGGTACCAAGCGCAAAGCGGAGATCCTAAAGGAATTTGGAGTGTCGATGTCTTTTTGTCTTTCGGTTTTTTGCGACGAGATAAACTAATCTAAGTTAACATTTTGGCGCCCCCGGGTGGACTGTAGTTAATATAATTAAATAAAAAAGCAACAAAAACAGTGACAGTGACTCATTATACATATATAAACAATATATAACATATATTCAAAAAAAAAGAGTTGCTCGCGATGGTTGTGGTGGTGAATTCAAAAATAAAAATTAAAGAATTCTCCGCGTCGCGAAACAAACTTCTCCAATCGAGCTGCTACTGGAAGGATTTGTCGTCCCCATGCCCTGCACCTGCATCAATTGTCAAAGGAAAGTGGCCGCAGGATTAAATGATCCGAAAGCAGAACCCCAGGTGTTTGTGCAAAAAATTGAAAGTTGAGATAAGACAAATTCAAATCCGTCTTGTGCTGGAATATTGCACCCTCCTTTCAATTCTTGGCGCATACGTACGTAGAAAACATAGTAGAGCAAAAATAAATAACAACATATACAAAAGTTGTAAAAATTTAATTATAAATGTATGTGCTAACCTAAATGTACTGCCTGTGGACAAAATAAAACAGAAAATATATACATATATATTACACAGGCCGACAATTTTCAATTTTTTTTGAAGTGAAACTTCTTATACGACGCCGGAAAATGTTGCGTTAAACGTTTAACGCTCCAGTGGAGGGGGAATAGCGTTGAACGCTTAACGCAACTCGGAAGGAGAAGAGGAAAAGAGAAAGATAGAGTGCGAGAGAGTGAGAGAGTGAATGAGAGTAAGGTATCGCCAGGCGCATGCGCTGCTATGGCGATACATGTAGCGCGTAACAGCTGCCTAGACTAATATTAGTGCCTATGCGTGAGTGCATCAAGCGTCCTATGTGTCGAAAATTCTTTTTCTTATTCTTATCTCGTATTTTGTTATTAAAGTGTTTCCCATAATTAATTCGTGTTCTATATAATATTGACGCACTACTTGTAGTATTAGTACAGTGAATAGTGATTCAAACAAACAATAAAATGAGTGACAGTGAAAATACGCATAACACAGCGGATTCCAGGTTATGTGGTGGTACGTTTCTCTTGAATATTTCAATTGTCCATAACAGATGCATCTTGTGGATCATATCATCTTGAAATTAATTGGATTGGCAAAAATTTAAATGGTTTGATTTTGAATTGATTTTACAGCGGAAAAAGACAGTGCAGCCGGTGTTTTAAGAGGAGGGAACAGAGCACAATATTATCGTGAATACCGAGCACGAAAGAAAGCAGAACGGGAAAAGGAGGAATTGGAGATGATAGCTGGCGGTCAATCGAGGAAGAGGAAAACAGCTTCGGAATATCAGAGAGAGTACCGAGAGCGTAAAATAAATTTATAAAATGTGAATTGAAGAAAGTGTTGGTCACTCCACCTTATTTTTATCCTTTCCCTCCCGCTATTTTTCTTTTATACGAAATAATATGCATTTTTTGGAATATCGCTAAGAAGTTTCACTTCTTTCGCGCGTAGGGACTCCACGCACACAATTTTTTTTTTCCTCCACGCTTAATTTTACCTGCTCCATAACCTTTAGGCTCCCCTGAACCAAAGACCAGAACAAACATAGGTTCTATCACCCACAGTTTCCGCGGTACACCTAAGAGAAGAAATTGATCAAATTTTACCATATATTGAATTATGTAGGCCGTGTAATGGCGCTGACCATCATTGTTTCTAGTACATATAATTTTTGAAAGGTATGTGTACTAACTAAAATTAAAAAATGGTATCTAGCAGTTACCATATCTTTGGAATACTCATCCAAAGTTTATCGTCTATGGACGATTTTTATTTTCTTATTAAAATTAGTAGATCATACTATGTTTTAATTTTGGATTTAAGGAAAAACTCGAAATAATTTTATTGAATTTATTATATACAATATTTTCGTCAATTAAATAGGAGTTTTTAATCTCATATTTTCAAAAAGGCATGGCTATCTACAATTTCTGTAAAGCTTTACTAAACAAACTGTTTTAGATAGCCATGACTAATTGACGAAAATATTGTTTAACCACCTATAATAAATTCAATAAAATTATTTCGTGTTTTTCCTGTTGAAATTATGCGTGGAGATTTTTTGCTGTTGGCCTGTGTTATTTGCAATCCCTGTCGCCCCCTACCCCTCATTCTCGATTATACAAATCTTCCAAATAAATACTAAAGTAAGTGTAGCCAATAATTATTTTATTTATTACAGATAAAATAAAGGTGCATATATATTTGGTATACATTCAAATTTGGTATACATCGTTTCCCACCGTTATCCGCTGCTGTATGTATGTATAAGCACTTTTTGGCGCATATAGTTTAACGGAACGCCAAGTGACGCGCTCCCCCACAATTTGGTTGTGCATATTGGTTTCGGTGTTTTTTGGTTAAACTTGATAAATTAATTAATTATTTTCGTTTCGCATTTTCTTGATATCAAAATTAAAAGTTATTTAATTTAATTCAACAACAAGAAAAATCTTTTAAAAAAAATTTATTTAATAAAAATTTAAATAAAATATTATATCTTAAATTTGCATTGTTTTCGTTTTCGTATTGAAAAAATAAATTTTTTATAATGGAAAGTACTAAACAAAAACTTAATTCCACAACTCTTAAAAAGAAGATTAAATGTCAAAGTTAAAATGCATTCGCCGGTTGGAGAAACGTTTAGAAGATGGATGACTTCCTCTAAACAAAACTGAGCTAGAGTTCAGGCTTCAGGTTATAGATGAGGCAATTTCTAAAGCAAAAGAGTTGCAAGACCAGATCGAGCAAATAGATGAATTGGATGATTTCGGAGCAGAGTTGGAAAAATTAGGAATAACTACCAAGGCAAGGATTATGTCCTTATGCAATGCCTTTAATTCAGCTGCAGACTCCCGTCCAGCTACTGCAATTTCTGCAGCCCCAACTCGAGCTCGACTTCCCAGTTTGGCATTGCCAAAATTCAGTGGAAATTATTCGGATTTCAAAAATTTCATAGGTCTTTTCGAGACATTAGTTGACAAAGATGAAAATATTCCAGTTATTGAGAAATTTAATCACTTAATTTCTTGCCTCTCTGGTGAAGCCTTAGGAACCGTCAAGGCATTCCAGGTCACCGAGAGTAATTACGACAAAGCTATCGCTAGTCTAAAAAGAGTTTATGATAACGAATGTCGAACGAATATCTTTGCGAACCAAATACGTCAACTGTTCAGCCTTCCGAAAATTTCCCAGCCGATTTTGTTAAGTCAGCCTCCCTATGTTTGAATTGTCTGCGAAAAGGTCACACGGCAGCGAATTGTAAATCGACCAGGTGCCAAATCTGTTCAAGATCGCACCATAAACTTCTGCACCGATTTACAGTGACCGAAAATAGCTTAGCATTACCACCACCCACACAAAATCCTCCTCCAGAGTTAACGAATAATGGCCCTTCTACTTTGCATGCGTCGTCTGTAGAAAGGGTTTTGTTAGCAACATCGATCGTAAGCGTTCGAACGAAAAATGGTGAGCACAAAAAACTCTCCTTGGGTGGATAGTATCGGGAAAATATCTGGCCAATTCCTCAACTCCTCCACAGCTGGTCTCTAGTCTGAATTGCCAAGAGGAATTATTAGAGTCAATAGACAAAAACTTGAAAAAATTCTGGTCGTTGGAAGAAGTTCCATCTTCGAAAAAGATGTTGTTGCCAGAACAAGAGCTATGTGAAAAACATTATCGGAAGACTACAAGAGTACTGCCTTCAGGTCGATTTGAAGTTAAACTTCCATTTAAGTCGGATCCAAGCGTTTTGGGCAATTCATTCGAGATAGCCAAACGCCGATTTCTGTCGCTCGAGAGAAGATTATCTCGAGATCCGAACTTAAAGAAAATGTATTTGGAATTTATGGAAGAATACGAATCCCTAGGCCATATGTCCCCTGCAAGCAATGGCGTTCTTGCTTCTCCACACTACGTCATACCCCACCAGTGTTTCTTGCGGCCGCAAAGTACAACGACCAAACTTCGAGTCGTTTTCGATGCGTCCTGCAAGACATCCACACAGAATTGTTTAAATGAGTTGTTGATGGTGGTTCCAACAATTCAGGAAGAGCTTTACTCCACTCTTTTTAGATTTCGGCTAAACAAATTCGCTCTGGTAGCCGACATAAAAAAGATGTATCGTCAAGTGATGGTAAATGAAGCAGATCGACGATACCAGTTGATAGTGTGGAGAAAAGACCCGTCTGAGTCCTTGAAATTGTGCAAGCTCAACACCGTTACTTATGGCACTGCACCAGCCCCATTCCTGGCCATAAGGTGTTTGAAGAGGTTTAGTGAATCCGCGAAAAATACATTCCCTCGAGCTGCTAAAGTCATTGGCTCTGACTTTTACGTGGACGACATGTTAACGGGTGCTGGCTGCGTGGAGGAGCTAAAGACAATTAAGTCTGAAGTAACTCAGGCTCTTCAAAACGCTGGGTTTGAATTGAGTAAGTGGTTTTCAAGCTCGCCTGAAGTTACTGCATCTGAGAGCACGGTTAAGCCAATAACACTTTCGGACTCAGAGCTGACAAAAACATTAGGAATAGTTTGTAGGAGACGCTCCCCCGTCTTGAGTTATGTGCCGCTCACCTTCTCGCGGACCTCTGTCGCAAAATAAAACCTCTTATCAAAGCACCGATCGAACGAAGTGTATATTGGTCAGATTCGGAAGATTGTCTTCATTGAATTCGTTCCCATCCATCGTCGTTGTCAACGTTTGTATCAAACAGAGTTGCTGAGATTCAAGAGTGGTCAGAGGATAGCACGTGGCGGCATATATTGAGTCAAGAGGTGGAGACGTAAAGGAAACGATAGAATCAATCTGGTTCACAGGTCCATCGTTTTTAACGGAGCCGGAAGATAAGTGGCTCCAGAGCCCCCAGATTGATCCGTCACCAGACATCTTGCAGATGAAAGCAAAGAGGAATGCAGTCGGACTGACTGCAATGGTCTCTACCTCATATTTGTTGGAAGTGAGAGAAGGATTTTCCTCTCACTTAAAACTGTTGCGAGTGTTCGTTTACATGGTCCGCTTTATAAAGAAGTGTAAAAAATTAGTAGTTACTTCTGATAATGTACCTTCACCTGTCGAATATCAATAAGCTTTTAATAAAATTGTCCAGATAGTCTAAGAGCACGAGTATCAAGAGGAAATTAAAAATATTCGAAAAAATATTGTTGTTAGCCCAAGCCTACAGAAGCTAAGTCCGTTTGTCCATGAAACCTCTCAGGCTGGGCTGGGACCTTTTCGTTGTTGCGGGTCGGGGGCGACTAGCTAATGCTCCTATTTCGAACGATGCCAAGTTTCTCTTGGGACAGCGCGTATGGATAGTAAACGCGCAGGAAGTCTGCAGTCAGATAGTGCGGTCATGCATACGCTGTTTTACATTGAAACGACGTTGAAAATTCGTGGTAGACCACCCTACAAGTCTTACATTGCCCTTTTTGTTTGTTTTGCGTCTAAAGCAGTACATTTAAAAGTAGTTTCCGATTTGTCAACTGATTTCTTTTTGTTGGCCTTCCAAAGGTTCGTTGGGCGCCGAGGATGTCCGCAGGCAGCACGAAGTTGACCGCAGAGGAGCTGCAGACCGCCCTCGTTGGAGTCGAGGCCGTCCTGAACTCGAGGCCCCTGGGCGCCCTCAATCAGGACCCAAGCGACGGCGAGGCGTTGACTCCCGGGCACCTATTGGCAGGCGGGCCGCTCATCGCCCCACCAGCACCGCGGACCCCGCACCAGCAGGGTCTAACGTGCTTGCGGCGATGGCGGCTTGTCTCGTCAATCAAGCAATCGTTTTGGCAGCGATGGTCCCGGGAGTCATCTTAGGCCTATAGGCGCGGTCGAAGTGGCAGCGGGAGCAGGAGGACGCCCGGAAGGGCGATCTGGTTCTGGTCGCCGAGGACAACCAGCCGCCCTAACAGTGGATCACCGCCAGGGTCGTCAAGCTGGCCAGGTTGCCAGTGGTTGAAGTCTTATGGAGGCCTTCAACGGGGCCGGTGTAGAATTAATGTAGAAGATTAAGTTTGAATTTTAGTGAAGTCTAGTATAAGTTAGTATAGGGCGGAGCGGGAGAGCGCAAGAAAAGCTCACTTGCGCTCTCTTGTGAATTCGCCCCGCTTCGCCGCAATAGATAAGCTAGACTTAAGTTCTTTTGGTAAAAATATAATCGAATTTATAAAGTTGAACCGAGTGCACGTATTTTTCGTAGTTGCTATATTTAAATTTACAGCCACTTTTTTTGTCTTTCGGTTTTACGCGACGAGATAAACTAATCTCAGTTAACAGCTGGTATCAATGGAAGAAATGCCACAGAGGACATATCAGACAATTGCTCATTTATACAGAGATATTCGGAAGCCGAATTTTTCCCAGGACCGGCCCTTAGGGTGGCCAGTGATATAAGCGGCTGCATAATTGTCGGCTGAGTAGGCTGAAGATTATTCGTCACAAGCATATCACTAATAGCGCTTTGGAGACTCATTTAGTAGTTGAAGACTACTAAACTGTGTTCTTGAGCGCATAGAATTGGTCATTGATTTTACGAAAAACGCTAAAAAACTCTTTGAATCCACTTTTAGTTTGTCTCATGAACGATCTCGTTTCGTCATGAACAGCACGAAAACCGTCACAGCAAAAGTGGCATCCGAAACTGATACCGTGAACCCGGCACACTTAGTGTGTAAAACGTTTTCATTGAACCAGCAGTGGATGGCAGGCTGGGAAGATTGTCTTATTACAAAAAGTCAACGTACAGACTAGTTTATATTCCATATTGAATTTATTAATATTTTTTGTACCTTGAACCACTGCAGCAGGGAAACGAAAAAGGGAGATTAAAGAGAGCGATTAGTGTTTAGTAAACTGCAAAGAATAGAGATAAGAATCATATCGAGCGAGAATAGAAGCATCACCGTAAAAGGTGAAGAAGCCGAGCAGAGCTATGTTTGGAAGGAAAATTAAACAAATTATTATCTTACCTTATTATCTTACTGCACACGCGAAGCGATACGGATCTAAGAAATTGTAATTTGTTGTTATATATGTAAAGAAATAAACACCGATTGTTTATAGAAAGCTTATTACAAATTTTACAAAAAAGTGCGCACAAAAAAACACGTCCGTCCGCTTTAAGATAAAGAGAGGAAGTGAAGTTTTATTACTATAAATTGTATTTCATAAATTTCTTGCATAGATGCAGTCTTTCACTAGTATGAATTAATTAGTACAGGACCTTATCTTTAAACGTAGTCTCTAAGCAAACCAACCCAGCCTCGAAAGAGAGATCAGATTTCCCCATTGTACGATTTTCTTATAGCATAAAACCAACAGCAAAGATCACCTACGTCATCTTGGGCCCAACGTCATCTTGGGCAGAATCGGTACGAGGATGCAGAACAACGAGAGTAATAGTTACATACATATACAAAAGTACAATGGGAAACGATTCATTCCTTACTATTCAACTATTACATTTTCCTTGACCGAACTCCTAAAAGGAAAATACCTACAGTGGAATCTTATGGCACAAGCAGGAGAGGAGATCAAGAAGCAACTGTGCTCTGCTTCATTTTTGAGTCATCCAGTGACGCCGATCTAGATGCCAGGGATTGCCAATAACACTCTGGACTCGTACTGAGCAACTATATGAGCGTTTTATTCTGTTGAAAATACAAACTTAGATTTAACCTCAACCTATTTTCTTCTACTTACCGCAGTATCTTATCCCTTCTCTTATGAAATCGCCGATCGAAGTAACCGTCGCGCCAAACTTAATTTAACTTCCGACCGTAAACAGTGTGGCCAGTTACAAACATAGTACGAATCACACTTAACGAAAGTGCACAATAGTGGCGCGTAACTCAAACTGTTTGGCAATCGATACTTTATCCGATTAGCTTATCCGTTCCGCGACATCCAGATTATGATAAGCCATTCATTGTGCAATGTGATGCCTCTTAATATGGTGTAGGTGTGGTCCTAGCCCAAAAAGATGATTCAGGATCGGAGCGTCCCATATCATACATGTCTAAAAAACTAAATAAGCGTAACTACACTTTGACAGAACTGGAATGCCTAGCCATAGTTTTAGCTATTCAGAAATTCCGAATGTATATTGAAGGACATGTATTTGAAGTAGTCACAGATCATGCAAGCCTTCGTTGGCTCATGAACCAATTCGATCTGAATGGACGATTGGTAAGGTCGGCTATCAAACTGCAGGGATATGGGTTCACCATTGTTCACCGAAAAGGAAGCAAGAAAGTTGTGGCCGACGCTCTTTCCAGAACGTATGGAGGTACGATCGCAGATGCCATTTCCACTCTCGAGTATGAAACTCTTCCGCAAATCGACTTGGATGCAGAAGCATTCACGTCACCCGAATATACTGATAGAAAAGTATAAAAGCTCTGATTTACCAGATTTTCAAGTCATAGATGGTTATATTTATCACCGAGCCGAGTTTTCCGATAACGGCCATGCGGATGATCGTTGGAAACTATTAGTTCCCAATACACTACGGGTCGGAGTTATATATGCAGCCCACGATCAGCCGGCTTCAGCTCATTGCGGTATAGCCAAATGCTTACATCAAATTAGGCGAAGATTCTATTGGCCCATCATGGCAACAGACGTTCAAAATTATATCAAAAATTGTCAGGTGGGTCAAACGACCAAAGTACCAAATCGACCTTTCAAACCCCCAATGGGAGCTCTTACAACAAGGGAACAACCTTTCCAACGTTTGTTCCTACATTTCATAGGACCATTTCCTAGAAAAAAAAGAGGTAACATAGGCATATTTATTATCCTCGACCATTTCTCTAAATTTACATTTTTGAAAGCGGTTAAGAAGTTCACATCAAAGACAGTAATAGATATCCTAAAGGAGGACATATTTACATGTTTTGGAGTGCCCGTAATTATCGTCAGTGATAACGGAACTCAATTCAAGAGTCGCGAAATCACTGACTTCCTTTCTAATTGTGGTGTGCAACAAATCTTCACTGGTGCATAATCCCCACAGTCTAATGCAGCTAAACGCTTATATCAAGACAGACCAACGCGAGTGGGATACTTTTTTGAGTAGCATAAATGCCGCACTTAGAAATTCCATCCACCAATCGATAGGAATTTCACCTTATTTCGCAGTTTTTGGCCAACACATGCTTAATCACGGCCAAGATTTTAAACTGTTACGTAATCTTAACCTCCTACCCGAAGGCAGTGCTATATTACTCAGAGCTGACGAATTCCAGCAAATCACATCGAGCGAGAATAGAAGCATCACCGTAAAAGGTGAAGAAGCCGAGCAGAGCTATGTTTGGAAGAAAATTAATATAATTATTATTTTACCTTCAAATATTCCACTGCACTTGAAGCTGTACGGATGTTTAACTTAAATTTAAAAGTTTGTTTAAAATAAACAAACAAACAATAAATATATGTAAATAAATAAAAATAAACACCTGAATGTTTAACTAATAAAAGATTTTTTAATAACGGAGGGCGCAGAGAGGAAGTTTATTTGGAATTTTATCCACTTACGGAATTAAAAAACAAATTTTAAAATTCAATCTCATCTATATTGCCTTTGCCTTCGTTATCGTAAAGTAAACACAAGCTTCCGTTCCCATCATGGAAGCCCACAGTATTGCGATATTCTATCAAATTGAACATTGCATTGCTCAGCATAATATAATTTCACCACAAAATGTGACAGTTTTAACATAAGCTTTTATTGAAAAAAGAAAAGTTCTGGAAGCTTAAGAAAGAAAAGCTTCTGGCCGAGGTTAGTTGGAGATGATTTTAGAATTAAGAAGGGCAGTAAGAAGCCGCGATCGGTGATATCTTAGATCAAATATAATCATCATTTTTCCTGTTTCAATGAGGATATCCAAAGAGGATACCGAAACTTCGGGAGAAGGGTATTGGCCTTAAATACCAGCTGGCAAGCTGCCAATAAAATGCAGAAGCATTGCAATGCCGCGATAGGTGACCACATCCAAGGCACAATATGTTATAATTTATGCTAGACTTTCAATTCCATTTCTATTTTCAATCTATATATCTACAAATCTATATTCAATCTATCCAATCTTATCTCTACACCGGCTCTGTTGAAGGCCTCCATCCGGCTTCAACCAACTGGCAGCCTCGCCAGCTTTTGGACTGCTGTCTTAAAAACAGCTAAAGAGCTAGTGTTCACGACGGGGACACTGACCATTCCATCCGCGCCGGCGTGAGTATCGACTTCTCTTGCAGTGATCCATTATGGGTCCTCTGGGTTGATCCTCTGTGAACAGGACCAGCTCGCCCTTCTCGATGTCCTCCTGATCCCGTTACCACTTGGACGCAAAACAAACAAAAAGGGCAATGTACGACTTGTAGGGTGGCTTGCCACGCATTTTCAATGACGTCTAGTCGACCCTCGAACCGCAACAATGAAAAGGTAAACCCAGCCTCAGAGCCTTCATGATCAGAGCCTTCATGATTCAGCTTCTGTAGGCTTGAAGGGTTCTCCTATTTGCTGCTTCCGCTGCCGAACCTGGTCCGCCAACTTCTCGAAATAACCTTTCGGCAGGAAGGACTCGAAACTCCTTCTGCACTCCTCCCATGTTGGCCACTCCTCATCGTTAATTACACAGGCCAACAGGAAAAAATGTACACGCATAATATCACCTACTCCATATACTTTAGGGTCTCCTAAACAACGTCTAGAAAAAAAATGGGTTCCACCACCCACAGGGTCCGCGGTACACCTAAAAGAAGAAATTGATCAAATTTGACCATATATTGAATTATGTAGGCCATGTAATTGCGTTGACCATTATTGTTTTTAGTACATATCATTTTTGAAATGTATGTGTCCAAAACATTTTGTGTCCTGGTTTTCCATTCTGATTCTGTTCGTACAATTTCCATTCTTGTTTTTTACAAATTTCTACCTAATTTTTCGCAAAGCTTTACAGGCTACACTGCTATCGAACAGAAATAGTTCCGCTTAATTTAATATAAAGTCGTTTATAACTATAATGTATCGCAGTACATTAATAATGCAACGCAGTGCATTAAAAAAAATAGTATATATTTTTGTGCGCTCTTTTGTAGCGCTGTCGTTTCACTGCTCCGGGTCTGACTTAGTACCCCAGACGGTGCCGGTACATAGGCTGCTTCAATTTTGCTGCTTCTCGTTGGTGCACCGGTGCTGGTCCTTGCACAGGTTTCGAATAGGTTTATTCGCAGAATGGACTCTCTAATGCTCCTGAGCAATCTTTGGGACATTCTTTTCGTCTTTTTGGCAGCTGTTTTTGAATTGGAGGTGCTCATTTTTTTTTCGTTTATTTGTTTAATTACTTAGTGAGCTGGAGCCTTGGGCTTTATTTTTTCAAGGCTTGATTTATGGAAGTCAAGTTCTTGCAATTTTTGGGCTGTTCCCCAGGGGGTGGCGTTTGATTTGCAAATAATAGCCACTTAATGTGCGCTATTCTTTTTGTTATTTTGTTCTTTAAGCGCCCTCTTTTTTTTTCTTGGCTCCTACTCACTCAGATTTATTCGCTCCTCTTTTCCAGTCTTCCAATTCGAATTTTCCTTTGTCCTGCCTTTGTTGTTTTCGACGAAAATTATTTTCGCTTCATTAGATACCAACAGGTGGTCCTGTCGCGGTCACCATATAATAATTAAAGTGAATATCCATGTAATAATTAGAGTGAATATCTTCTTTATTATTAGAGAGCGACAAGTCGTGTCGCTACTCTGGGGTTTTCCATTCTGATTCTGTTCGTTCAATTTCACTTATTCTAAACCTTTCATAAAAAGGCTGCGCTACTGCAGAGGGCAGCGGCCGAGCGTCGGCAATATATATTACTTATATATACTCGCTAATATATGAGTGTAGTAATGGTATGCATGAATATGTTAATGTTATTCGTATGTTTGTATGTGGCGGTTGCTGGTGAAGAATGCTGACCAAACGTTTAAGCCCTATCCGCAAGGTGGCCGATCCTATTACACTTCAACTGAAGCAAAGCGTTACCGAATTTTTGCAAAAAAAAGTCACAAATTATACAATTATATTACATTATTATATTACAACTCCTGCAATTAGCAGTGTGCGAAATGAAGCAGTGTGAAATGATTAGCAATGTGCGATGTGTGAAGTTTGGTTACCCTAAGAATCAATCAGCCAGGAAAGATCCAGCAATAGATTTGCCTTGCTAGACATGGAAGTACCCCTAAACAGTAACACATATGCTGAAGAAAGAACAAACAATGCAGAGGGAAGCACTACTAGCTTTCCTATGGCTGTTCAAAAAATATATCTGACGATAATATAGATACAGATGATTTAGGCAATAGATCTTAAAAAAATGATTCTAATAGAAATAATAATCCTAAAGAAAACCCAAAAACCGCCGTAAATAGTTTTAAGTATTAATAACCTAAATGATCTGTTTGATCTCATTTCGGAGGTCACTAGCTTGGTTAATCAAGGCTAGAATATTATTTTGATAGAATGGAAATAGAATGATAGAATGGAAAAATCCACACATACCATATGAAGGAAGAGAAGCCTCACAGAATGGTAGTTAAAGGGCATCTTTCGTGTAAACGCATGAATCTTTTTGTGTTGCTGGACAATGGATCAATGGAGAAAATTGTAACTTATACCTTTCAAAGTATTCTGTTTCGAGTTCATTGGGGAGTTGGGCAATTGAAGGATGGCTTGCACTCGCTCAGAAAATGCGGGGTCCCCTTTAAAGGTTTCCCCTATTGCCTTATTTGTTGGGATTGAGACAAAGGTATATAGTTATTTTCCTTTAAATTTACCATCATATTAAAAAAAAATATTTTTTTTCTTTTTTTTTTTATTATTATTAATATATTTTAGATTGTCATAATTTTTATACCCTTGCAGAGGGTATTATAATTTTGGTCAAAAGTGTGCAACGCAGTGAAGGAGACATCTCCGACCCTATAAAGTATATATATTCTTGATCAGGATCACCTCCTGAGTCGATATGAGCATGTCCGTCTGTCCGTCTGTCCGTCGGTCCTTCTGTCCGTCTGTCTGTCTGTCGGTTTCTACGCAAACTAGTCTCTCAGTTTTGGAGCTATCGAGTTGAAACTTTGCACACATCCTTCTTTCCTTTGCAGGTAGTATATAAGTCGGAACGGCCGGGATCGGTCGACTATATCCTATAGCTGCCATATAACTGATTGATCGGAAATGTTATAACTTTGGTGTTTTTTAAGTTAGATTGTTAAGACTTTTCACACATGTTATATTTGACCAACATATCTTGTGTACAAAATTTTATAAGGATCGGCCGACTATATCCTACACCAAAACTTTGGTGTTTTTTAAGTTAGAAAGATGGGATTTGGTACTGATTCTATTTTGGACAAAAGAATTTGATTTGCTAAATTTCATGAGGATCGGCCGACTATATGCGATCCGCTATATATCTAATAATATAAGATGGGTGGCGCCACCTAGCGGACTGCGACTTAACTGCAAGGGTATTTAAACTTCGGCTCCGCCCGAAGTTAGCTTTCCTTTCTTGTTTTAATAACATTTGCAGTGGAATCCACCGTCTTTGTATCGATCAATCCCATCGTATTTATATTATTAGTTTCGTTACTATTTTCAATTTTACTGATGCTTTTTTTGTTTATTAGTATACATTTGTATTTTCTTTTGATGATTTTTGGTTAGTTTTTGTTTTTACAAATGTCTACCTAATTTTTCGCATAGCTTTACAGGCTACACTGCTATCGAATTGAACCTCGTCTTGTTAATTCGGCCGCTATCAAAACGCTAATAGCTCAACATACAGTTTTTTATTAAAACCATGCACAACCATAGCTGTATTAACAATGGTGCATATATGGTCGCCAAATTTAAGCTTCAAATCGAATAGGACAAACAGATCCAGAATCTTTTCTTTCTTAAGCTTCCAGAACTTTTATTTTTCTTTTCAATAGAAGCTTATGCTAAAACTGTCGCTTCTCGTTGTGAAATTAAATTATGCTGAGCGATGCAATTTGATTGAATAACGGAATGCAATATGATCTCAACTTTAAAAGCAATACTTTGGGCTTTTTTTATATTTTTTTTTATTTATCTAGCGTGTTTAA
This sequence comes from Drosophila ananassae, assembly GCF_017639315.1. Classification (NCBI taxonomy): domain Eukaryota; kingdom Metazoa; phylum Arthropoda; class Insecta; order Diptera; family Drosophilidae; genus Drosophila; species Drosophila ananassae. The sequence continues at coordinate 476,461 of NW_025319056.1, forward strand.
ATGTGTTTATGAATTCCATAAGTGGATAAACTTCCAAATAAGCCTCATCTCTTTATCTTAAGTGGACGGACTTTTTTTTTTGTGTGCACTGCTTTATTATAAAATCTAATTACAAAAATTTAATTACATTTATAAGAACAAACTTTTGCGTTTCAAACATCTGTGCAGCTTTATGTGCAGTGGTATATTTGAAGGTAAAATAATAATTATATTAATTATTTTCCAAAAATAGCTCTCTGCTTCTTCATCTTTGACGGTGATGCTCATTATGATTCTTATCTCTATTCTTTGCAGTTTACTAAAAACTAAAACTTTATATATAGTAATTAGTATAGCTGTTAGTAATAAGAGAATTTCTCTATCCCTGCCTGCCATCCACTGCTGGCTTTTTGAAAACGTTTCACACCCTAAGTGTGCCGGGTTCACGGCCTCAGTTTCGGATGCCATTTCACGTAGAACAGGTCTTCAGTAACGCTCTCATCGCTGGCTACCTTCTGCGGGCGTAGACGTAGCTTTATTGGCCAAGGCTTTATTTTGTATATCAGCTTTTTGCAGTGCTGCAGTGTCGCCACCAGTCTTCTTCGACTGCGGTGGATCCTATGTCTTGGATGCCTGTTGATCTTGATGCTGCCACTGGGACTTTGGCTTCGGAGTGGAGCCATCAGGTGATGGCTTCGGTTCTCCAACGAGAAACAGCAAACTAGGAGCAGCCTGTGCAGCCAGCACCGGCACCGTGTGGCGTACCAAGTCAGACCCGAAGCAGTGAATCGACAGCGCTACAAAGAGCGCACAACAATAAATACTATTTTTTTTTTAATGTACTGCGTTGCATTATTAATGTACTGCGATACATTATAGTTATAAACGACTATTGTTAAATTGAGCGGAACCCGATTATAATTCAATTTATTATGAGTCAATTTAACCCCAAAACAAATTCCGCGGCCGATCCAAACCAATGCCGACTAAGAAGTGCATAAAACCTAAGAGCTTGCGCAGAAGCTCCACCAAAGCTCCCAAAGTGCATGCGCTACAAAAGAACAACAAAGCGCATGGGAATATGGGAGAAACAAAGAATATGGAACTGCTGATAACGGGCAATTAGTGGACCGCTGCGGCTAGTTACACTGAGAGAATTAAATAGAAACAATTATGATATTTGATGCTGGCACAAGTCCCAACATCCTCCCCCCGTTGAATTCCATCTTTCAACAAAAAATCCTTAGGGGCATGGGACAGCTTCATCACATAATATTGCAGATGATCTCAAGGTCCATAATTCTCAGTTGCAGGTTGTCGTGTCCATCCAGACCCAGACAGCGCTCGAGCCAGTCGCCAATAGAGTGGCGAGAGTGGAGGGAAACTTCTTTCCGAAATTGCGCGAAGGCGCACCTTTCAATTGGAGGATCGGAAGCCTTAACGGCTGGAGCAGCAGCCACCTTGGCAGCTGCAGACGGCGGCAGCATCGATGCGGACGACCTCTCCCCATTGGAAGGGTGCAGGCTTAAGTCCAGAATGGAGTCAGAACTGGGCGCTGACTTAATTGGGGTTAAATTATAGTCAATTTAACCCCAAAACAAATTCCGCGGCCGATCCAAACCAATGCCGACTAACAAGTGCATAAAGCCTAAGAGCTTGCGCAGAAGCTCCACCAAAGCTCCCAAAATGCATGCGCTACAAAAGAACAACAAAGCACATGCGAATCTCGGAGAAATAAAGAATATGGAACAGCTGATAACGGGCCGCTGCGGCTAGTTACACTGAGAGAATTAAATGGAAATAATTATTATATTTGATGCTGGCACAAGTCCCAACACCGTACATAACAAAAACTCGGTCCGTCCGATTCTTGATTATGTAACGCTTGTATCTGTAGAAAGAATGGTAGTTGGGAAAGGTGCGCCGTCTAGGAGACAAGATTTAAACTAGAAAGGGGCATAGAGAGATTAGGAGGAGTGCAACCGGGTAAAATGGTAACTTTCCTTCCTGGAGCTTATGTCCACGGGCGAAAGATCAAAAAGGAAAGCCTACAGTTTTTGTAGCCAGTGTTGGATCGGTGGAGGTAAGGAAGTGCGTCGGGTCAGTTATGAATTCTTGCCAAGTTATCTCTTTCGTGCCTACGCTCGGCAACAGGACAGATATTACCGAAACAGAGGGAAATTCAGGCAGCCCGAAGGGGTCGGAGCGGATCTTAGGGACTCCGGAAGCCCACGGCGCACAGCAGCAGGAGCAGCATTCGCCGGAAAAGTACCAATTTGTACCAAGAGTATCAGATAGACCAAAACCGATAAGCTGAGAAAAATAAAGAAAGACTCAATCGGCGGGCTTGAGTTGGACTCGCTAGGCCTGATGGTGATCAAACCCTTTGCGCGAGCGGGCATTTTGGTCCCAATCGCGGTGGATAGCGCATAATTTTTCCTCGCCGTGAAGCGAGTTAACCGAAAAGACCACCAGTTTTCCGGCGAAAAAGTAACCTGAGAGTGACCCAGGGTACTTCTCAGGCATCTGGCGACCCCGGCGCGATAATCCGCGGAGCTTTTATCCGGGGAAAATCGGTGCAGCCGAATCCACGTGGGATTTTGGTATATAGATAGGTGTAAGTTTAAGTAGTATACGTTTTATTTGTGAGTAAATTTTATGTTTTAGTGATTGATGATGGCTGAAACAGATTCCGTGCAATTAGAAAGACATATGAAATGAGAAAATTAAAATTTTCCAAACACGGGTTGACCTTTGAAAAGAAAATAGTGTAGTAGAATATACAATAGTGTAGTGTAGTGAATAATAGAGTATTTTTCTTGGGTTTTTTTGTTATTGTTAAGTCCCAAAATTTCAGCCACCTCAAGTCCGAGCGAGCGCATTCGACGATGGATTTACCAATTCTGGGGTGAGTGTGAATGTAATGTTCTTACATAATACCAATTTTAGTCACAAAGAAAAAAAAGTAAACGAGATCAAAAGATCAAATATAAGGTAGAACAAGGAATATTTCCCAAATATTATGGCCAACTTAAAACTTAAATAAAAAAAAGGAAAGTTTAAAATAATTTTAAATCCCCTAGTCTAAGTCGCTCGACCCAGTTCGTTGGTAAGTTTTCACTCAAGTTCGAGCGCAGGTTCGTTTATATATACACTAAAACATAAAATTTACTCACAAATAAATATAACATGCCTAATTTGACTTTGTTATTTTGAAAAGCAAATTCCTTTTAATTATCTTAGGTTTAGATTATTTTGCCCACGCTGGTACCACATACAAATATTTCCATTATTATTATGTTTATTTTAGTATTTACTCCATACAATTAGATATAGTTGGCATGTACGGTTTAGGGCGAAAGCAAATTTTTTCTTGTATTTTCTTGTAGTGGTTAACTAAATTTTTATAATGGGCTAAGTAATTCTGTTTTTGACCCGACATATCAGGTCCCCTTGAGACCGCCGAGGTAGGGGCTATTAGTGACATCATGGGTTCTGTGCTATTAGTGACATCATGGATTCTGTCCCCAGGATTTTGATAGCCACAGGTTGGGTGGGCAAACCAAGCCTCGCAACATCTGAGGTCCAGGGCACTCGACGGTAGAGCCCGATGGGAAGGAACCCTCTTATCTATCGTCCCTAAATCAATTCTCCAGATGGCCGAGATGAGTAGCTGACCTCTTACCAAGAGAAGCTTGTCCCATGCACGCAGTTTTTTTTGTTGATAATGAGCAAAAGAGGCACCTTAAGGGGCGTGGCAAGAACACCACCCCATTAGCTGGCGAGCCAGAACCGGAAGATTTAATATATTGCGTGCGGCATATGCGGCCCTCCCAAATTTCACACCTCGCCTAGGACTTAAATATCGTATCATATACGGCTTGCAATAATCAATCCTCATTATTACAATTATGGAGCGTGAGTCTGGAGTCCTAAACTAACTTTCTGACCTGTAATGCAAATCTTCAGCTCCCTTCTTATCATAGTAGACTTTTACTAATCAACTTACCATCCTAAAAAAACCATAGAACGATGCTGTGTGTCATGTTTCTATATAATCTTATTTATGGTTATGTAGACAGCCAAACGGCTGCTCTGCCGCTGCGCCGACACCTAGCAAGCCTTAGTGTAAGAAAACAATAATTCATTCGAATAAAGACACTGACCTGAATAAGACGCATCCTTTACAATTGTACATAGCGACCGTGACTTCGGTTCGAAAGAACCTGAAGAAAAAGTCAAACAATCAATCAAACAATCGCATAATCAAACAACGAAATCAATGAACAACAATAACAGCAGTTGCAAGCTCAATAGTAGACAAGAAAACGTGTCCTGCGCAGGATGACCGATAAGATGATGTTCCAGCAAAACCAGCAACAGCAGCATCAGCCAAAACCAACATGCGAGGAAAACGGAGAATAGAAATACCTTAGTGAGTAGAGTGTAAGCAATGGGAAGACGCGGAGGTGTTAAAAATAAGGTGAACAAAAGAATAGCACATATTAAGTGGCTGTTATTCACTAAAACACCGCCTCCCGCATGGTCGACTGCACAAAAGTTGCAGGACGAGCTTGATTTTTAAAAAACAAGCCTCACAGAGAGACGCCCAATTGCTCACATAAAATACCAAATATAAACAAGATGATAACAAAGTTTCAACCACCACCAGCGAAGAAGACACCAGCGCTGGTAACAAATTGCTAATTGATTTGTAAGGATCTTTGAAATACATTGGTCAGTTACTAAATATTTTTGATCCGTTACATCCACTAAAGGATTTACAGAATTTTTCAAATTATAAACACTTTTATTATTATTCATAAAATATTCAAATTTATTATTTATGTCAATTTGGCGGTCTAAATTATCCGGATATTTAATTATTCTGTATTTTTGAGTTTCATTAAAAGATGTTGGTATATGGGCTAAAGTAAAAGTATTTTTGGTTGGCTGCATATCCAAGCTGAAGTCTTTATTGATAATAATTTTAAGCTCAACTGGGCCCGTTATCAGCAGATCTAAACGACTTGTCTTCCCTGCCACTCCTAATGGGAGAGCCTTTATTGGTAACCCCCGGAGCCTTCTATACAAGACCATCAACGATTGTTTCGTCGACCGGCAGCGGGTACTGAGATAATTCTGACATAGATGGTGCGCAGACTGGCTCTTAAATCTACAAGCACGCCCAAAAAAGCGTCAAGGACGAACCAATCTGCAAATTGATAACTTTGTGATGAAAGATAACCGGTCGCTCCCAAACGAATGGAAAATGGGTCACGTAACCGATTTTCAACTGAGGACGCGCAAGCACTATACGCTGATCCTAGTATTTCGGGGATTTAATTATTCTGTATTTTTGAGTTTCATTAAAAGATGTTGGTATATGGGCTAAAATAAAATTATTTTTCTGAATTTTCTATCATATTTTCTTTTATATTATTTCTAACTCTTTTTTATCTTCTTCTGTTAGTGTAACAAACAAATATTTGTGAGCTGATCCTACAATATTTATTAATCCCCGTTTTCGTCTATTGGATGGGATAATCCCTTTTATTTCATGTTTTAATTGTTTAAGTGCCAATGCTATATCTGGAATTGTTTTATATAAATTTTCATATTTTATAAATTCTTGGTATTTATTTAATATTTTGGTTTGATTTATTTCTATCATGTGGTGTTCGTAATTAAGAGGTATTTTTATAGTTCCTGTATTCATTAGTAAATAGCCATTTATTGAAGTAATTGGGGCAATACTAATTTGTTGAGCCGTTATTAATTGTAACGTTGTCCATGGTACTATTTTTATCACTTTCAATATCAGAGTCAAAATTTTTAACATTTCTGGAATAACGAAACAAATTGCGTTTTTTAAGTTTTTTAAATTTACTTTTGTGTTTTATTACTTTGTGACCCCTATTTATTGCCTGCCAGTGTTTTTCATCTTTTTGTATAATTTTTCCTGTTTTCTTAAATGAATTTACAAGTTTCGGCTTACGTTTCATATCTTATTCAACTTTTGCATAATTCAAATCTATCTCATATTCTTCCCGTTTTTCATTAATTTTATCAATTGTTGATTCTTTTATTTCTTGGACATTTTTTATTAGGTTCCATACCAAAAATAATTATCATATAAAAAAACCTCTTGATGAGGTAAAGTACCGGTGACGAACCTGCATGCGAAACCCAAAATATCTGATATCAATTTTAGTGACGAAAATATGCTTTATAGGTGTACAAAATTGAATATAAAAAAATGTAAAAATATTCTTGTTCGGCACGTGACTGATTTTTTTTTTTTGTTTTTCTTGCATTAACCCCCATAGCTTCCACTAGAAATGGTAACCCGCCGCCCGGCCCCCCGGAACGGACTGATGCCGCGGTATTACCGACCGTGGCACCAAAACCATTACAGGTAATACCACCTGTTAGAAAAATATTTGTCTCACGGCTAGCCCCCGATACCTCGGAGATTGATATCTCGGCTCATATCAAAGCCAAAACCAAGGACGTTATTAGAGTGGAAGACATTAGGAAATTTAAATACTCCTACTCGAGGCGCATGTCATCCTTCATGATACGAGTGCCAGTGCCGATGTTTGTGACGCTATGTTCGCCTGGCTTCTGGCCAGAGGACATATTTGTACAAGAGCATTAGCCGAGTAAGGTAAAGAAAAAAATTCGAAGCCTGCTGGAGTCAAGCTCCGAACATCTGTCCAATCCGACTCTTCAAAAAACTAACACGTTCTATCAATCTTACCTATCAGAACTGTCGGGACCTACGTAGCAAGCTTCCTAGACTTTATTCTGATAGTCTTTCCTTTGCGTCCCATATTATAGTCTTTACTGAAACTTGGTTAAAGCCGGAGATCTTTTGCTCCGAAGTTTTTCCAAGTAGGTACACCACTTTTAGACGTGACCGACCTCTGCGAAGAGGAGGAGGAGTCTTAATTTCTATTGACTCCAATTTCGTTTCTGAAGAGGTAAAGTTATCAGAGTTTGGTGATTTCGAATTTATTTGCGTTAAAGTCATATTGTCTGCTCAATCATTGTTTATTACATGTTCTTATATTCCACCATCTTCCGAGCCGCCCACATACTGGCATCACTTGTCGGCTATACAGGCTGTTACCAACCTTATGTCAGATATTGACCTTCTGGTAGTTCTTGGCGACTTTAATTTACCAGAACTCAATTGGTCAATTACTGAAAATTTAACTTTCTTATCACTTTCCACCCATCACGATTTCACGGCGGGCATCTTTGACTTGTCCCTAAGCCAGATCAACCATGTTAGAAATTCGTTAGGTCGGCTTCTTGACTTATGTTTTGTATCTGATCCAGATAGTACCACACTTTCCAGAGCGTTGCCCCTCTCAACCCCTGAAGATCCTTACCACCCAACGCTTGAAGTTTCAATTGAAACCAATTCTGGTGTCAATCAGAAGACTTCCTGCGTATCAAAGAAGATTCGTTGTTTCCGTAAGGCTGATTTTCGTAAACTTAATTTATTAATTGATACTTTTGACTGGTCCGATATTCTGGCATGCACTGATATAAATATCATCCTAGATAAATTTTATTTGACATTAAATTCATTTTTTGACTTAAGCGTGCCGTGGAAATATCCGTCCGCTACAAATAATCCCCCTTGGTTTACAAGGTGCCTAACAAAATTAAAAACATATAAAGACAGGCTTTTAAATAAATATAAAAGAACCTGTAGCAGCATAAATTTCTCAAGATACTTTTATAGCTCGGCTAAATTTCACCGTGCATAACGCCGAATGTTATAAAAATTATATTCGCCGCTGTCGGATTCAGTTCACTCAGGATCCAAAGCAGTTTTATAACTTTGTAAACACGAAGCGTAAACATGTATCTTTTCCTTCCCTACTTACGTATCAAAATTTATCAGCGACTTCGGACCAGGCCATTGCAGATTTATTCGCAAAATTTTTCCAAACAACTTATTTACCTCCTAAAACTTTAGATCAGCCATACGCTTACAACATTCAACCAACTAATAGTATATTTGTTCCAATTCTTTCTGAAAACAATATATTATTGGATCTTCAAAAGGTAAAACCAGTTTATTCGCCAGGCCCCGACGGAGTACCAGGCTGTGTGCTAAAATACTGTGCTAGGGCTCTGTGCAAACCTCTTCAAAAACTTTTTATCTTATCTTTGGAATCTTCGATTTTCCCCTTTAAATGGAAGGAATCTTTCATAATTCCTCTGCACAAAAAGGGGAAAAAGTCCGATGCTGCCAACTACAGAGGCATCTCAAAATTGTCAGCGATTCCAAAGTTATTCGAAAAATTAATAACTCCTCATTTGCAACACCTATGCTCATCAATAATTTCTCCATGTCAGCATGGTTTCATTAAGCGTCGCTCTACCACCACTAATTTATTGGAGTTGACATCCCATGTTTTAGATGGCTTCCAAAAGGGACTTCAAACTGATGTTATTTACACAGACTTTAGTAAAGCATTTGATTCAGTTAATCACTCACTCTTGTTGAGTAAACTAAATCTTTTGGGATTCTCAACCGACCTCATTGCGTGGATATCCAGCTATTTAAATGGAAGAACACAGAGAGTCTTATTTAAAAATCAATGCTCCCGCTTAGTCCGTGCCACATCTGGTGTCCCTCAAGGAAGCCATCTTGGCCCATTACTATTCACTCTTTTTATAAATGACTTGCCCCCATCCATAACGAACGCGCTGGTACTAATGTACGCAGACGATGTTAAGCTTTGTCTGCAATATAAGTTCCCGTCTGCCCAAAACAGACTCCAGTCGGATCTCGATAATTTTCAAAAATGGTGTTTAGCTAATGACTTAATACTTAATGGATCAAAATGCAAACTTATGTCTTTTAGTACTAGTACTATACTAGTCTAAAAGTAGTACTATACTAGACTAGTACTATACTAGTCTAGTACTATACTAGTCCTCACCAGGCTATCTCTGTGGGATTGCCTTAGAAAAATTAACTCAGGTTAAAGATCTTGGTGTCGTTTTAGACATAAAACTTAAATTTTCCGACCATATTTCTTCAATGGTTAATAAGGCTAAAGGTGTTGTCGGTTTTATTAAAAGATGGGCTAAAGAATTTAACGACCCTTATATTACTAAAAGCTTATTTATATCCTTGGTCCGCCCGATACTGGAGTACGGTTCATGTGTCTGGTGTCCCCAATACGGTGTTCATCAAGACCGCATAGAATCCGTAAAAAAGAACTTCTTATTATTTGCTCTTAGGGGACTTAACTGGGACGCAAATCTTCACCTACCTTCGTATAATAGTAGACTCCTACTGATAAACTTACCCTCCTTAAAAAATCGTAGAACAATGCTGGGTGTCGTTTTCCTACACAACCTTATTAATGGTGATGTAGATAGCCAGCACTTACTAACACGCTTACAGTTTAACGTTCCGAATAGAAGGACCAGAAACTTTAGTCCTTTATTCTTAAGCCATTGTAGATCGACATATGCACAGCATGATCCCCTCAGGATTTTATGTTCGAACTACAATGGTCTGTATAATATTATTTCTCTTTCTTCCCTGTCAAATTTGAAACCCTCAATTTTAAATTACCTACAAGAGCATGCTAATTCTTCCTCGTTTTGTATATAATCCTTCTATTTAAACTTATATACTATACTCATTATACTAACTCGAATTTATCCCGCGATTCGAGCCGTACGTTATGCGGCAGGCGCCCCTCGGTCGGTTGGGCGGGAGGTGGGCTGTACGTATGCAGTAGGAACCGCGCGAAAAAAAAAAAAAAGATGTTACACACCTGGGGTGCCCCAAGGAAGCCATCTTGGACCCCTACTTTGACCCCTCCGGTAGGTCCCGGAGTCGTAGTCAAAACCGTAAATAGTCTTGACTAAATTTACCTGGATTCTGCAAGGGACTGCTCGGGTTGGCCAGACGCTTGCTGTGATCAGGCATGAGTTGATGTGATTGAAGTCCTGGGGTGGTTTTCCTCAAGTACCGGTGGTACGGTGGTTCGGCTGATTCCTTATCGGCCGGTCCTACTGGCGGTCCGTTTCACGGGAGCAACACTCTAAGTAGGTTAGATAGTGCGGGGTCTGCTGGTGGTCCGTTTCACGGGAGCAACACTCGAGCTAGACTGGTATGCCGCGGGGTCTCCTCGTGGTCCGTTTCACGGGAGCAACACTTGGAGTAGTTAGGTACCGCGGGGTCTACTGGCGGTCCGTTTCACGGGAGCAACACTCGAAGTAGACTGGTATGCCGCGGATTCTACTTGTGACCCGTTTTACACAGGATCACTAGAAGTAGGTTGATTTTAAGTGCCGTGGTTCAGACACTGAGTAACGAGACGAGTGGTTCTGATTTCGCAACTATCTTTATTTCAGAAGAACAATTCTTATATAAGATGCTAAATTATACATACTTAAATCTAAGGAAGGTCAATGTTATGGACGTGATAAAACTAATGTTAATGCCAGGGTTAACCACCCTGGGTCTGCTGACTCAGATTGTTTGGTCATGTACTGCTTGTTCATGCATTTCGGCTTAGCTCGCTGGTTTTTTGCTTGCTTTGGTCAGTTGGTCATTCTTCTTGCGGCGCCGTCTACTAGTGCTGGGTTATTAGGTTGAATATTGTTTTATGCTTATTGCTAATTATTACTAGGTGTACTTAATAGGTTAGTGGGTTGTATTGCGACATGCTCATGTGTATTGGATCAAATTACTAGTGTGTATCTAGGGTAGTAGGTCTTGGCAATAGGTGCCAACACATTTGTTAATTCGAATTCTCTAAATTTAATTTTTTCGAAATCTTCCGCGTCCGGCGTTCCTGCCACTACTTTTAACGCGGTCCCTAGGAAGTCTAATCTTCCTGCTACCCTATGATGGATGCTCAACGAGTAGATGGGCGACACCACCAATCAAGAGTTTCTGCATGTGAGACTCAGGGAACATATCTATCTTCTATGACGCGCATATATTCCGAGAGATTCGCTGAATGTTTTACAAACGCAAATTACTCCCATACTAGAATTCGGCCAACAACAATGGGAATGTATTTGGCTTTAGAATAGTCCGTGACGCGTGCCGGTGTTGTGGTCAAAGGAAAATCAGGGATATGGTTGTGAACCTGTAATGTGGATGTTCTGTAAGTTTTATTTAAATTTGGTGGCCCACCACGTGATTAAAATAATAATGGATGCAAAACTTATGCCAAGTGGCTACAAAAAATGGATAATAAAAAATTTAAAAATTATCAGGCGAGGGATAATATAGTCACGCTCGGCCTACCTGAGGTTGTCTTTGTGGACCACCCCCCCCTTTAATGAGGATTGTCGTCCCCATGTCCGCTTCAACGGTTTTTTCTTCACACAAAGGTGAGAGTTTGTTGCCCAGGCGTTTGTTGGACTTCACTAGGACTTTTTCGCCAACCTCGAACACTCTATTTTGTCGGGAAGCGTTTTCCCTGTCTCGGAGCTTGTCCTGGGCTATTTTTTTATTATCCTGTATTTCGTATTGTGGCCCATTTGATTGAGTCTAAACCACGACAGCCAGCCTCTTGTCGATGAGCGAATGGATAGATTTGTTGTATTTGGTTGTAGCCAGTTTTATCAGCTCTACGGTATCGCTAATGCCTTTGTCGATTTTAAGGCATCTACCAAGCTCTACCAGAGTGCTGTGGAAGCGTTCCACCTGTCCGTTTGAAACACTGTGGAGGGGCGGAGCATTTGAAATGCTAACGCTGAAAATGATGGTTCGTTCTCGCAATATATGACCTTTGCCTTAGGGAAAATGTTTATCAGCTGTAGTAGCGCTGGTTTGAGGTCCTCTATGGATCTAGAGGGAACCGGTTGGACGACGACATATTTTGAGAATTTGTCGATGCACGTAAAGAAATACCTTTTTATCCGGAGAAGATGTATATGTGTAGCATTTCTCCTACATGAGATGGGATTGGTGTTTCGCCAAGCTCCTGTGTCTTTGGTTGTTGGCGCTTACCCTCTCATGTTGGCGTCGTGCAGGCTCTTTAGAACCCAGTCTACGTGCCGTATGTGGGCGTTTTCGTCTTCTGAGAAAACGATGACATCATCGACATAGACATAGCAAAATTTGCCAATCTGCTCTCGCAGTATGTCGTCGGTGGTTCTTTGGAAGATGCTGGCAGCATTCCTCAATCCGAATGGTAGTCGGCGAAATTCGTATTTTTACGAATAAGGAAGTTTGTTCACGGTCACGTTCCGCCAGTGTAAATTGGTGGTACCCAGACTTCAAATCGAGCGTTGTGAAGTATTTGGCCTTGCCTAAATTCCCTAGTATTATAGAGATAATTGGCATGGGGTAGCGATCCGGTATTGTTCTCGCGTTTAACTTTCGAAAGTCTAATACCGCCGCATCTAACGGTTGCCTGACTCGTCGGTGCTCTTTTTGTCTACTACCCATATAAGGTTACTGTAGGGGGATCTCGACATCTGGTTTTTTAGGAGGTCTTGAATTTCGTCATTAATGAAATCGGCTGCCCCATCGGGTAGGGGTAGAGTCTGGCATAAATGGGCTCCTCATCAACTGTCCTAATGGTGGCAACCACTGGCGTGTTGTAAGGTAACACCTCATTTGTGTTCTCGAAGGCATTTTTCCTGTCGCTTAGCATTTTTGAAAATGCTTCTCTGACTAAAGGGTGTGCACTAGAGCAGTCCAGGACAAGTCTGGTAAGATGAAGAACGTAGCCTATAAGTTTAATAGGGATGCGTAGCATTTTTTCGTGATTGTGGTAACACCCTGGATATAATGTACCGAAAACGGCCAATCTAATGGGCGCACGTCTTTCAACCCTTCGCTACTTTTCGTCTGATGACGGGTAGCAGGGACTTTCCCCTAAAAAATTAATGACGTCCGAATCATATTCTTTAATGGCGTCGTCGTCAATTCTTGAGTCGCGTCTTAAGCTGCGGCGGTATATTTTAACCCGGATTCGTCTGCGCCCTGTACGTCGTGGTTAACCCTCTGTCTTTTGTATGGGCCCAATCGTTCGGACGGATGGCTTAAGCATCCCGGACAGTGATGGATTAACATCCATGGGTTCGGGGGTGCTTCCTCTGTTTGGGGCAGAGTGCACCTGCGCCTTGAGTTGCTTGGTGTAGAATGGATTTTTTCCAGTGCTTGTCGGGGCATTTGACAGCGCAGGAGCCTGACGGCGTTCTTGCACCTTTGGATATTGTTTTTTATCCTTGTCCTCCTCCTCTGAGAAGGAGTATCTCTCGTGATTAGATTCTACTTCTTGTGCCAAAGCGAGGGCTGAAGGCATATCTTTCGGCTTTGCCGAAGTAAGGCTACACTTAAGTCCCGAGATAAATACTCGAAGTGCGTCGACCCGGAATTTGTCACACAAAACCTTTGCCGCCGAGGCTTCGTACGACATGATGGCTTTGTTGGTGAGCAAGGTCAGTTTTTTCTCGACCTCGTCATAGTACTGCAGTAGGGTCATATTTCCCTGCCTGAGAGTACCCATCTCCTGCTCGATTACGTGAATCTGACGCTTATCACTGTACGTAAAGTCGAGTCGATTTTTAATCGCGTCGAAATTCAGCACAGTGCCAAACGAGGATAGCACGGCATTGGCAGGACCTCTTATTTTACTCCTAATAATGATAACGGCCTGATAATTACGCGAGCTATTTACGTAGTTCCTAAAAATATAATATGCGGCTACCGCCGCTTGCCGCCAGAAAACGTATGCTCCCTGCGCTCCCGTAAATTCGGGCAGGCACTTGACGGCATATAGGGGCTCGTCACATTTGACGTTGTCCCTAATTTCTATAGGTTCATACGCTTTGATTTTGGGAGCTTCCGCTTGCGTGGGAGCGATTTGTACTGTGTTGACCTGTTCGGTCAGCCAGGCGAAGTTCGTTTTCCCTACGTTGGCTCTCGATACAGGCTTCTTGAACGGCCGCATGTTCCATGCTGAAAGCCATTTTCGCGTGTATGAGTGCTCTAGTTTTTTGGAGTTTGCGCTTTTTGGGGTGGAAGATTGCTTTGCCAATTAGAGGCAAGATGAGGGGTACGCGGAAGGGGCAGGGAAAAATGCTGCCGGAAAATGGGCAGGGAAGGGAAGGGTAAGGAAGACTGAGAACGTTACGTTCCATAGTGACGTTCAGGGAAGGCGAGCTGGCCACTCCTTGAGCCCTCTTCTGGGTTGTGTCATGGTTGACCAATCGGGTTGACCAAAGGTGACGAGGTATGTGCCCCTTATTTGGGCACAGCTGCCATTATCCACACACACTCGAGCCCGGCTATCATTTATAATCACAATCCCCTCATCAACGTAGGTGATGGGGTGGAAATCGCTTTGCTGGATCTCGCAATGTGCCGTGCCTCCAGCGTGGAGCTCTTGAGCGCATGATCTTCTTCACGCCGGCCGACAAAATGTAGCCCCTGCTGTTAAAGAGCATTTTTCTACCGTGTGGATATTGCCGTCGAACTCAGCAATAATATTGTCCTCCAGCACGAGTATGGTATCGTGATGTGACACCGGGAAAACGGTGATCTTGTTGCAGGCCGACTTAATTTTTGGAAACTTAATAATAAAGTCTAAGATGTTATCGGATTGTGAGATCTTAACGGACAGTTTGGTGGGCTCTTCCATCCACACACCTTCCAGGTTTGCATGATCTAAGATGGTAGGGCTAACAACATTAGCTTTGGCCAGAGCTACTGCCAGTATTAAACGCTGCAGCTCCATTGTTATCACCCTATTTCGAGTTAAAAGCATCTCGAATAGGTGCCCTGTATCAATTTGGGACTTTTTAGCTGACATCAGAAGTTGGTTGACGGTAGCGGACATTTTATTAATTTGAATTTGCACCTTGTTGTTAATATTGACCTGCCTATTGTTTGCATTTGTTAATTCGAAGCAAAACTTATGCCAAGTGGCTACAAAAAATGGATAATAAAAAAAATTTAAAATGATCAGGCGAGGGATAATTTAGTCACGCTCGGCCTACCTAAGGTTGTCTTTGTGGACCTTCCCCCCCCCTTAATGAGGACTGTGGTCCCCATGTCCGCTTTAACGGTTTTTCCTTCACACAAAGGTGAGAGTTTGTTGCCCAGGCGTTTGTTGGACTTCACTAAGACTTTTTCGCCAACCTCGAACACTCTATTTTGTCGGGAAGCGTTTTCCCTGTCTCGGAGCTTGTCCTGGGCTATTTTTTTATTATCCTGTATTTCGCATTGTGGCCCATTTGATTGAGTCTAAACCACGTCAGCCGGCCTCTTGTCGATGACCGAATGGATAGATTTGTTGTATTTGGTTGTAGCCAGTAGGATCAGTTCTACTGTACCGCTTATGCCTTTGTCGATTTTAAGGCATCTAGCAAGCTCTACCAGAGTGCTGTGGAAGCGTTCCACCTGTCCGTTTGAGACACTGTGGAGGGGCGGAGCATTTGAAATGCTAACGCTGAAAAGGTTTTCCACCATGGCCACGATGGTGTGCGAGTTCAACGATGGTTCGTTGTCGCAATATATGACCTTTGCCTTAGGGAAATGGATCTAGAGGGAACCGGTTGGACGACGGCAAATTTCGAGAATTTGTCTATGTGTAGCATTTCTCCTACATGAGATGGGATTGGTGTTTCGCCAAGTTCCTGTTTCTTTGGATGACTGTCGTATTTATCCTTGGCCTTAAAGCCTTAGATCGACTATTTCGTTCGCCAATTTGGCCATTTTTGGGAAGTAGTACTCGGAGAGTACTCGTTTTCCTGGGCAGATCTGTGAGCTTTCTTGTGCTCGACAGTGAGAATTTCCCGCCTCTCGTCAATTGCAAAAATGTCCTTTACTTGGTTTTTGCCTGCCAAAATTTGGTGGCAGGAAATTGCCCAACCAATTCGGGCTTCCTCCAGAGTTATCAGGTTTTGGAAGCAATTGAGAGGCTTGTCCGTGGATGGGATGGTGTGGGTTAGCGACAGCTCACTGTGAATTGTGGCCGCGCTTGAAAATGCCTCTTCCTCTTCTACAGTGTTGAGTTGTTGCCTCGAGAGGGCATCTGCAACGAGGTTGTCTTTGCCAGGCATGTAATGAACCTTGGCACCACACTCGTAGATGCGTTCATCTTTTAATTTTCGTGTTCGGATTAGAATCCGATACCGCGTAGGTCAGCGGTTGGTGGTCAGTGTAGATATTTATGTCTTTGACAGTAGTGACGCAGCTTTTCTAGTGGCCTAACTATGGCTAACAGCTCCCTTTCGTTGGTAGCGTAGTTAACCTCTCTTTCCTTTAAGGTTCTAGAGATCATAGAAATGAGTCATCCCTTTTGGGAAAGCACTGCGCCAATGCCGTATGATAAAGCGTCTGTCGTTAGATCAAATGCCATTTTATAATCGGGGTATGTTACGAGGCCAGGATGTTTCGAAGCTTTTCGAAGGCCAGCCTTTGTGGCTCGGTAAACTGTACCTGGATGTTTATGGATCTGTATCTGCTGACATTTCCATATTCCCCTTTTAAGATGCTCGAAATGGGCTTAGCTATTGATGCAAAATCTTTAATAAAGCACCTATAGTAGCTAGCCAAGCCCATGAATGACCTTACTTCAAATACCTTTTTAGGCTCCGGGAATTCCTTGATGGACCGGACCTTTTCTGGGTCTGTTCTAGTCCCGTCGCTGGTGACTATAAACCCCAAAAAGTTAACTTTTTTTTCGAGGAAGACCGATTTCTGCGCTTACCCTCTCATGTTGGCGTCGTGCAGGCTCTTTAGAACCCAGTCTACGTGCCGTATGTGGGCGTTTTCGTCTTCTGAGAAAACGATGACATCATCGACATAGACATAGCAAAATTTGCCAATCTGCTCTCGCAGTATGTCGTCGGTGGTTCTTTGGAAGATGCTGGCAGCATTCCTCAATCCGAATGGTAGTCGGCGAAATTCGTATTTTTACGAATAAGGAAGTTTGTTCACGGTCACGTTCCGCCAGTGTAATTTGGTGGTACCCAGACTTCAAATCGAGCGTTGTGAAGTATTTGGCCTTGCCTAAATTCCCTAGTATTATAGAGATAATTGGCATGGGGTAGCGATCCGGTATTGTCCTCGCGTTTAACTTTCGAAAGTCTAATACCGCCGCATCTAACGGTTGCCTGACTCGTCGGTGCTCTCTTTGTCTACTACCCATATAAGGTTACTGTAGGGGGATCTCGACATCTGGTTTTTTAGGAGGTCTTGAATTTCGTCATTAATGAAATCGGCTGCCCCATCGGGTAGGGGTAGAGTCTGGCATAAATGGGCTCCTCATCAACTGTCCTAATGGTGGCAACCACTGGCGTGTTGTAAGGTAACACCTCATTTGTGTTCTCGAAGGCATTTTTCCTGTCGCTTAGCATTTTTGAAAATGCTTCTCTGACTAAAGGGTGTGCACTAGAGCAGTCCAGGACAAGTCTGGTAAGATGAAGAATGTAGCCTATAAGTTTAATAGGGATGCGTAGCATTTTTTCGTGATTGTGGTAACACCCTGGATATAATGTACCGAAAACGGCCAATCTAATGGGCGCACGTCTTTCAACCCTTCGCTACTTTTCGTCTGATGACGGGTAGCAGGGACTTTCCCCTAAAAAATTAATGACGTCCGAATCATATTCTTTAATGGCGTCGTCGTCAATTCTTGAGTCGCGTCTTAAGCTGCGGCGGTATATTTTAACCCGGATTCGTCTGCGCCCTGTACGTCGTGGTTAACCCTCTGTCTTTTGTATGGGCCCAATCGTTCGGACGGATGGCTTAAGCATCCCGGACAGTGATGGATTAACATCCATGGGTTCGGGGGTGCTTCCTCTGTTTGGGGCAGAGTGCACCTGCGCCTTGAGTTGCTTGGTGTAGAATGGATTTTTTCCAGTGCTTGTCGGGGCATTTGACAGCGCAGGAGCCTGACGGCGTTCTTGCACCTTTGGATATTGTTTTTTATCCTTGTCCTCCTCCTCTGAGAAGGAGTATCTCTCGTGATTAGATTCTACTTCTTGTGCCAAAGCGAGGGCTGAAGGCATATCTTTCGGCTTTGCCGAAGTAAGGCTACACTTAAGTCCCGAGATAAATACTCGAAGTGCGTCGACCCGGAATTTGTCACACAAAACCTTTGCCGCCGAGGCTTCGTACGACATGATGGCTTTGTTGGTGAGCAAGGTCAGTTTTTTCTCGACCTCGTCATAGTACTGCAGTAGGGTCATATTTCCCTGCCTGAGAGTACCCATCTCCTGCTCGATTACGTGAATCTGACGCTTATCACTGTACGTAAAGTCGAGTCGATTTTTAATCGCGTCGAAATTCAGCACAGTGCCAAACGAGGATAGCACGGCATTGGCAGGGCCTCTTATTTTACTCCTAATAATGATAACGGCCTGATAATTACGCGAGCTATTTACGTAGTTCCTAAAAATATAATATGCGGCTACCGCCGCTTGCCGCCAGAAAACGTATGCTTCCTGCGCTCCCGTAAATTCGGGCAGGCACTTGACGGCATATAGGGGCTCGTCACATTTGACGTTGTCCCTAATTTCTATAGGTTCATACGCTTTGATTTTGGGAGCTTCCGCTTGCGTGGGAGCGATTTGTACTGTGTTGACCTGTTCGGTCAGCCAGGCGAAGTTCGTTTTCCCTACGTTGGCTCTCGATACAGGCTTCTTGAACGGCCGCATTTTCCATGCTGAAAGCCATTTTCGCGTGTATGAGTGCTCTAGTTTTTTGGAGTTTGCGCTTTTTGGGGTGGAAGATTGCTTTGCCAAGTAGAGGCAAGATGAGGGGTACGCGGGGACTGAGCCTCCGCTACGACAAACAAACAAAAATAAAACCAAGAAAGGAAAGCTAACTTAGGGCGGGGACTGAGCCTCCGCTACGACAAACAAAGAAAAATAAAACCAAGAAAGGAAAGCATACTTCGAGCGGAGCCGAAATTGATATACCCTTGCAGTTGTGGCATTTTCGATCGTTCAGTTATATGCGGGATATAGTTGGCCTATTGGATATAGTTGGCCGATCCTTATGAAATTTGGCAAATCAGATTATTTTTTCCAGTATAGAATGAGTACCAAGTCCCATCTTTCTAACTTAAAAAACAGCAAAGTTTGATAATTCCGATCGTTTAGTTATATGGCAGCTATAGGATATAGTCGGCCGATCCTTATGAAATTTGGCAAAATTGGCAAATATGGTCCAAAACAGAATCTGTTCCAAGTCTTTCTAACTTAAAAAACACCATAGTTGTGCCAATTCCAAATTGTCCAAAAATTTAATCGAGCTCATATGCGACAATTGTTCGCTTAATCCGCTTTAGCTTAAACAGATATTTTTTCTAAACACCTTTGGAAATGGCGCCAGGACATCGCGCTACTTTCCAAATATTCTGAGCTACATGATGTAATCATTTTATAAGGACAACACGCCGACTTGGGGACAAGACAATCAAATTATTCCTTCAGTTTCTTGATTATTTGGAGCTCGAAGTCCCGAGTTCGACTTCGCCTTCGACATCTTGGCATATTTATACCCTTGCAGAGGGTATTATAATTTTGGTCAAAAGTGTGCAACGCAGTGAAGGAGACATCTCCGACCCTATAAAGTATATATATTATTGATCAGAATCACCTCCCGAGTCTATATAAGCATGTCCGTCTGTCTGTCTGTCCGTCTGTCTGTCGGTTTCTACGCAAACTAGTCTCTCAGTTTTAGAGCTATAGAGTTGAAACTTTGCACACATCCTTCTTTTGCTTGCATGTAGTAAATAAGTCGGAACGGCCGGGATCGGTCGACTATATGTTATAGCTGCCATATAACTGATTGATCGGATATGCCACTTTGGTGTTTTTTAAGTTAGAAGGATGGGACTTGGTACAGATTCCTTTTTAGGCAAAGTAATCCGATTTGGCAAATTTCATAAGGATCGGCCGACTATATCCTATAGCTGTCATATAACTGATTGATCGGAAATTACATAACTTTAGTGTTTTTGAAGTTAGAAAGATGGCACGACTTGGTACTTATTCTATTTTGGGCAAAATAATCTGATTTGAAATTTCATAGGGATCAGCCAACTATATCCAATATCCGCCATATAACTTAACAATCGGAAATGGCACAGCTGCAAGGGAATATCAACCGAAGTTAGCTTTCCTTTCTTGTTTATTTTTTATTTAAAAAACTAATGCAGACGTAAAGGATTTATGGTAAAAGTGCTCACTTACATGATTTTACGATGGGCGTCAGTTAATTAAGTTAGGTAGTAGTAGTAGTTGTTGGTCCTTTGCTGATGACGATGTCCTCAGATGCGGGTAATGTGGTTATCCCTGGCGGTTGCGTAGGGGGTTCTTTCTTCTTGCCGGAAGTTATGGTGGGAGTTACTAACTCCGGTGTTACTGCCCATGAGGCTAAGGAACCAATGTTACAAATATATAGACTTCTTTATTGTATGAAGCTCAAACATTAACTGAAACTTAAGGATAACAAAATATATTTCATAGCGGCCACGCAAATATGAAGTGTTCGCCGGCTATGCACGGGCATTTGGCCAGACGGACATTGCCGTTGCGCGGTTAACTTCAGTTAACTTATATAAAGTTTTTGTTATGTACTGTTTATTAAATTTTTTTGATCATCATTTAATAAAACCAAGCACACCTATAGCTTTTTTAACCATGGTAGGTAGATGGTCGGTAAATTTATGTTTACAATCTAATAGGACACCTAGATGTTAACCTGAGTTAATCGTTCTTAGGCGTTCCTACAGAGAAAGTACTTAGCCTGGTGAGGACTAGAGCGATAAAAAGACATGAGTTTACATTTTGATCCATTAAGCTTAAGGTTATTTGCTAAACATCAATTTTGAAGTTTATCCAAATCGGATTGAAGTCTAGACTGGGCACTAGTGAATTTATATTGAAGACAAAGCTTGTCATCAGCGTACATAAGTACAAGGGTAAAAAGCAGTGTAAAGCAGTAATCGCATTGCATTGGCACCGGGAGAAGGCCGCCGCCCAACAAGCTTAACGTTGACGAAGATGCAGAAGAACTTTAATTTCCAACTATTTCTTGCGGAGAAATATTTAAAGGAAATACAACCTATGCGAAAAAAGCCAGATCCCAAATCCGCTTTTACGGATTTGGCCGTCGTTGCGTTGTGGTTTCTAAAGTTTTATATGTGTATAAATTTTACGAAATGCAGCGTATACAAAATTCCATTTCCATTGCTTTACTTAAAAAAATCCGGAGCAGTTACCGCTGGTAATCTGCGAGATGAGTCTTTTATACATAGACTTGTGCAACATGATGATGGCTACCACATCCTCAACGGCTTACGGTCTGCGCCAGCTCATTGGGAGGCTGAGAAAAAGAAAGTGATCGCCGTGATTCGACAACTCGGGCTGCCAACATTCTTTATTACTCTTTCCGCTGCTGAAACTAAGTGGAATGAACTTTTAGTTATACTTTCTCTTCTATTGGACAATAGGGTTATAAGCGAGGAAGAAGCGGCAGCTCTTTCCAGCTCCGAAAAGGCTCCGTTAATCCGATCCGATCCAGTGACGTGCTCTCGGTACTTCGATTACAGGTTGCGACAATTAATTAAATTGTTCAAAACCGATATATTTGGGGAATTGAATCTTTCCCATTTTTATTGGAGAATCGAATTTCAGCACAGAGGATCTCCGCATTCTCATGGCATGTATTGGCTTGCTGGTGCTCCTAAGCTCGACGACACCGAAAATACCGAGCAAGTAATAAACTTTATCAATAGGTTTATTACCACAAATGGAGACGATCCTGAACTACAAGAAGTAAATTCAGTATCAACGTCACAAGCACAGTTCATCTTGCCTAAGAGAGTTACGCGGACAGGAGTTTTGCCAATTTAATATGCCACACCCTCCTATGACCGAAACGCTAGTTTTGCATCCGATAGAAGAAAACGAAGTAAATGTTGAAGAGCATAAAACTTTGTACAAAAAAATTAAGAAAACTTTAAGAACCATTCCTAATGAAAACGCAGCTTTATTTAATAATTTTGAATATTTTCTGTCCCACCTTGATACTTGTTGGGCCAAGCAGCCACCAAAGATTGCATATAAAATAATAATAATATTCTAAGCTGCAGCTGTTGTTATCAGCATGTTTCGTCTCTATTTTGTCCCCAGTTTCGCATGCGCTTTATTGTTATTTGTAGCGTATGCGCTTTGGGGAGCTTTGGTTGAGCTTCTGTGCAAGCTCTTGGTTTGGCGTTTGTTGAGATTTGGAGTTGATTGGAGCCGCATATATTAGGGTTAAATTGAGCCCAAAATAAATATATTGAAACTATAATTTGAAACGCGTATAGTTATTCGGCTGCTATTAAAAACTATTAATAGCTCAACATTTGGTGACCCCGACGTGATTATCATCCCGTTCAATTCTTGTGATCAGCATTAAAAGTGCCACTAAAACACCGTTGTTTTTGTTGTCGCAAAGTTGCATTTTAATTTAATTGCACAATGGAATCTGGAGCTGAAGCTACTGCATCTGCTGCGTCAAGCCGTGAAAGGATGTTGCGGAGACGCGCAGAGGTAACGTGTCAGGAAATGGAGGTACTGCATCGGAAGGTCAAGGCTGCGATGCAGACCGACGATTTAACCATTCTGACCCTCGAGTCTATGGAGAAGCGTCTGTGCGACCGTTTCACAACGCTGCAGGAGGAATTGGAGGAGCTAAACTACAGCGAGATCGGCAGCGATTTATATTGGCGATTCTCTCAGCTGGCTACGGACGTGCACGTTGACATCCAGGTGGAGGTGGCCAAGCGTTCTATGCGGGTTGCTGCTCACTCTACGCTGTTGGATGCTACCAATGGTGCTGGGATTTCAAACGCTCCATATAGGCCTGCTCCCTCATTGCCCCCGTTGCCAATGCCAACATTTAGCGGCGGCTATGCCGAGTGGCCGGATTTCTGCGCCCTATTTAGGACAACCATTGACAGCCACCCGCACTTGACCAAGATGGAGAAGCTCAGGTGGCTAATTTCCTGCCTGCGGGACTCAGCCCTGGAGACTGTGAGGGCGCTTAAGATTACCGACGCTAACTATGATGTTGCCCTCGACCTTTTGCGCAACCGTTTCAGCAACCGTCGCTTAATCTTCCAGGCTCACATCAACGAGATCCTGCAGTTAAGGGTAGTTGAGCCGGGATCCGTTGCTACTCTTCGAGAATTAGCTGACCGCTTCAATGGACATATGCGGGCCCTTATGAGTTCTGGAACGTCGGCCGAAATTCAAGGATGCCTCCTCATCCAGATCATTTTTCAAAAGCTGGACCCTGCCACAAAGGCCAAATGGGAAGACTCTCTGGCAGGAAACACTGATGATAGCCTGCCAACTTGGGAGTCTATGGCACGATTCTTAGAGCAAAGGTGCCGGACTCTCGAAAGCGTTGACTTGTCTTTGGCGTATTCACCAGTTAACCAAGTAGGCCGAGGTAGATCCTCCAATAACCGATCCTCGTGCATGGTTATTAACGCCAGTCCTGCTCTATGCGCCCTGTGTGGTGTTTCGGTTCACGAGCTTCCTGCTTGTCCAAAGTTCAGTGCTTTGCCAATTGAGGAACGGTACGACGAAGTGCGGCGTCTGGCTCGCTGTTTTGTTTGTCTGGAGGATGGCCATCTCGCTCGCGGATGCTCAGCTTCCCGATGCTCGACTTGCAATCACCGTCATCATATATTGTTGCACCCTCGCGGGCAGGTTTCACCCGCACGAGTCTCACGTCCCATAGGTGCAGTTGCTGGTCCGAACCCATCCCGCTTAATTAACACTGTTCTGACCCAGGATCGCAATGCTGAGCTAGTGCTCCTGCCAACAGCCAATGTACTCGTTCGTGGTCGATCTGGAACCTTCCTGCCTTGCCGAGCGTTGTTGGATTCCGGTTCACAAGTGCATCTCATCTCGTCGCGGCTGGCGAATGAACTTCAGCTTGGCCGCTCCAAATGCTCCACAACGGTGGCCGGTTTCGGCGGCGCTGGATTTGAAACAGATGGAGCATCCGTTAATGTGTGCTTGAAGTCCCGCCTTAGCACATATTCAGTGGAAATTGAGGCTGTTGTAGCTTCACATATAACGGACTATCAGCCTAGCCAGGACATAGATGCTTCGGGCTGGAAGATTCCTGGCAATATGGACCTAACTGACCCCAACTTCCACAAAACGCAGCGAGTGGACCTGCTGATTGGAGCCGGCTTATTCTTTGACCTGTTGTCGGCTGGCCAAATCCAGTTAGGTCACGGGCTCCCAATTGCTCAAAACACTTGATTTGGCTGGGTGTTTTCTGGCCACGGTGGACTATCACGGGATGTGTCGGCGCTCTGTGGTAGGAAGGACAACCCATGGAATAGCCTCTGCAATATTGTGACTGCTGCCCCTTCCAAAATTCTTATTGAAGGCCCACCCTTCAATGGGGGGAGGATGTTGGGCCAAGCAGCCACCAAAGATTGCATATAAAATAATAATAATATTCTAAGCTGCAGCTGTTGTTATCAGCATGTTTCGTCTCTATTTTGTCCCCAGTTTCGCATGCGCTTTATTGTTATTTGTAGCGTATGCGCTTTGGGGAGCTTTGGTTGAGCTTCTGCGCAAGCTCTTGGTTTGGCGTTTGTTGTGATTTGGAGTTGATTGGAGCCGCATATATTAGGGTTAAATTGAGCCCAAAATAAATATATTGAAACTATAATTTGAAACGCGTATAGTTATTCGGCTGCTATTAAAAACTATTAATAGCTCAACAATACTAATTTTGAAGCCTACAAATTAGCCATACGTTCCAGCTTGAAAAAGCCAAAAATTTTGCTTCGCAGACAATTTTCCGACCGACTGCTCAATGCTTATAATAGAGATATTCTAGGCTTACACAGAGCTAATATGGATATTCAATTTATCCTGGATGCCTACGCCTGTTGTAGTTATATCATTAACTACATAATCAAATCAAACAGAGGCGTATCGCAGTTGCTCCGTGAAGCCATCGCAGAATTAATCCATGGGAATATATCTATTAAAAGGAAATTGCAGCACCTAGGGAACAAGTTTATTAACGCTACAGAAATATCAGCCCAAGAAGCATCATACAATATTTTGGGCCTGCATATGTCGGAGGCAAGTGAAGGTACCAATTTTAATAAACACTTGCCATCCAGAGAAACGAGTTAGATTGGCTCGCTCAAATAAAGAATTAGAGCGACTACCAAATAACTCGGTGAATATTTTTGAGCGTAATATTCTTGACCGATATGTGCAAAGGCATGAACAGCTGGAAGGAATTTGTTTAGCACATTTTGCAGCTTGGTATAGATTTCAAAAGCGCAAAACTCAATCTGCCGCTTATCATAGTGAGGATTTTGAAGTTGCTAAGCAAAACCATCCACTGATGGATGGGTCTGGTTACGTTAAGAAACGTAAGCATCCCCTGATTCTAAGATGGGTTCGCTTTAACATTAACTCTTTACCACCGGATTATTTCCGAGAGCATTTAAGGATCTTCTATCCTTGGCGAAATGAAGAAGCTGAACTTTTTTTCAGCGACGTTGAAAACTAATCGTGAATCTATTAAGATCATGAAATGAAACAATGATGTGTTTGATGATATGGAGTTAGAAAGAGTTCTTAAACATTTGCAAGAGGATAGAGAATAATAACCTGCCTCCCAATTTTTAGACGAAGAATTTAGAGCTTTAGCAGTGCCTAATTGTGAGCGTAGAGCTACAGGATCAACGGGTACTAGCGCCACCTATCGGGCGGTTGCCGTTGCAAGTGGCAACATTATACTCTATAGTTTATCGGCAATCTGCAAAACTGCATTTGCGTTAACGTTAAGTCTCCCACTAATCCCAGCTCTAGCGCCGGCAGGAAATGGCTCAAACATCATAAATGCATTACGCGTAAAAATATAATATATAGAGAAAAAACCCCGTTATAGTTAAAACTAAATAATATCGTAGTTTAAAATTTCTAAAGTTTAAAAATGTAAGTTAAAGTCAAATATAATGAATAACAAGATTGGTAAGGATTTGTAAAAATTTAAATATGTAAAAGTTAAAAGAAAAAATTGTGAATATAAAAAGTAAATTATGAGGCTACGGAAAGAGGAAAAAAAAAATATGCAAAAGAATTTATAAAATCACTTATCAGTAGGAAGATCTTAGAGAAAAAAATATGTGAAGGAGGAATTGGAAAAAAAAAGGGTGTGTCAAGCCTACGCAAGACAGAAGTGAAACTTCTAGTATTCCTCTCTCTCTATTTTCATTTCATCATCTCTATTTTCTCTCTTAGGTTAGTTTGAAAATTAGAGGTTAAATAATTCAACGACGAAGCATGAATTTGCTTTTTCTAATATTTTCTTATAGATGAATGACGTTCGATTAATGTATAGTTCCAAAAATTTTCAATTTATTCACAAGTATACAATATTACATAAATAACAATATTACAATTAAAAATTACAAAGAAATTACAATGACAATTTACCAATCATGTGCCATTTTCATTGTCAATTTCATGAATATCATTTCCTAATGTCGTGATAATTGGGTTATGGTAACTAAAGTGCGAGATATATGCGTGAGCACTTAAATCCTTAATGAATCGTGCAAAAACTGCATCGATTGTTGTCCCGTGTCTAGTCGTGCTAGTGTTCCTATCATTAACAATATCCAAATTGAGTGTGTTTTTGAAAAAGTTCAATAACTCTACAGATTCTTCCCTCGCGAAATTAACATTAAAATCTCCCGAAATGATCATAGGAATTTCGTGATAATTCTTATTCAATAGCCTCGAACCACCCTCTGTATATGGCAGAAGCACATGGTGGATAAAATCTTTGATATCAGTAATCGATTTACCTGGTGAGATATAAATCGACACCATAATAATTGTTTTCCCATTAGCCAGAGAGCATTCTGAGGCGTGGCGCAGTTCGCTGGTGTCTTAGAGAGAGGAAAGAAGAGAAGAGAGACAACGTTCGTGAGCGGCTCCCCCACCTCAACAAGCGCATATGGTGAGAGAGGGACAGTGAACGGTGAGCGATGGGGGTACTCGCATTTTCGTGTCGATCCTGACTCGGTTTTACTCCGTCCCCGAAAATCCATTACGCGCCTAAAGAAGTTTCACTTCAATAAATGCGCAAAGATAAAAAATTAAAAAACTTTTCTAGTTAAACGAATTGTTGAATGTAACAATTTATTTTGGGTGTGCGATATAAAATAATAAATATTAGAAAAGTATTGGGGGAGTTGCTTTGCCAATTTTTTTTATAGCTTTTAATCCATAATTTGGCCTAAAAACGGTGGTGGCTGTAATTTAAGTAAAGCAGAGTTTTATTTATATGCATTATATGCTCAGTGGGGGCATATGCTTATAAAGCTTTCTACTCGTAAAATTGTGCATTTGCAAGTCTTCTTATTAAGACATGAGACACTGAAACACAATGCAGAATTACATCAAAAGTTGCCATCAAGCAGCAAAGTTTGAGGTTAGCCGAGTGGAGAGCGTCGTGGTTCCTAACACGGAGGGCCTGGGTTCGAGTCCTAGTTGAGTCAATGTTTATGTTTTACTTTTTAAGCCCTTTTTTATTTGGATTTTATTTTTAAATAAATAAACTAAAATCTGAAAAGATATACTCCATATTTTTTAGGGTATTACCAAATATATGCAGACTCCAAAAAGCAAAGTTGCCAATCAAATACACACACATGTTTAAGTAAATGCAAGCTTCACAGGAGGCTGCACAAAATGGGTAGCTGGACTTACAGGACTATATCTTGAGTTAACGGATTTTGCCAGATATGAGCGATATATCAAAAGTTGCGTCTTCTCAAAAGCTATCTACACGTGGAATATAAAAAGGATCAGTCGAGCAAATTTTGAAAAATAATTTTTTTCTTAAAAAAAAGTTTATTTTCAGTGTATTTTTTTTTTTTGTACTATATAGACGTTTGGACTTAAAGAAAGTGAAATAGATATTTAAAAACCCTTTTAACGGTGTAAAGCTCTTTTTAATATTTTTCTTAATTATAAAGTTATGAAATTTTTCATTAACTTTTTTTTAATTGTAGAAAAAAAGTTGTAGAACAATAGTTGCTCATATGATAGTAACAAACATTTTCCAATTTTTATCAGGATTTTTAAGAAAAAAATAGTGCAAACAGACAAACCGACAAACCGACGCAAACTGGCTTCATTTTGAAGAAGAAAAAATCGAATTTTTCGAATAACTTCTGAATGAAATGTCGGATCGGGTCGATTGAGGTACCAATCGACGCGTATTTAGCTCTAGAATGCGAATAAACATTTTATCTGGGGACTAAAATGTGTCCACCAGCCCCACTTTAGTGATTAAAAATTTTTTTACTTTCACCCTAATTTATCCCAAACCAAATAACTTTTGAAATATGTTTCGACAAAAATTATCTAATTGAAACAAAACCTTTCGATTGGTATATCATTCATTTAGATCGGTTGCCTACAGAAAATATTTAATTCTTCGGCCATAAATAGAGTTTCCTCGCGCATGCCTAGGCATGCAGGTCGTCACCTCGTGGACTTCCGTCCACTGTGATAATCAACGATCAATCCAATAGGATATCTTTATAACTAATTCTTGATATTGAAAAATAAAATTTATAAAATAAAAATCTTAATTTTTATTTTTTTATTTTAAATCGGGAATAAAAACATATATTTGGGGCAGCCGGTAGAATACAATTATCCTCGCGTGTTTTAAGTATCGAACTAAATACACCGCGAATTTATTGTATCCGCAAAACAAATCTATAAACATTTCTAAACGTTAGTGAAATCACGAATGAGGATTTCTAGTGTGAAGTGCAACAAACATTACATACAAAAATTTTAATACCAGTGAACTCAGCTTTAGTCAAAACACGAATGAGGATTCTAATGTCTATTTGAAATAAACAAATTGTTGAGCTATCAGCGTTTTGATAGCGGCCGAATTAATAGACCAGGTTCAATTTTACAAATCAATTTATTATGGGTCAATTTAACCCCAAAACAAATTCCGCGGCCGAACCAAAACAATGCCGAATTACAAGTCATAAAAACCTAAGAGCTTGCGCAGAAGCTCAACCAAAGCTCCCCAAAGCGCATACGCTACAAATAACAATAAAGCGCATGCGAAACTGGGAGACAAAACAGAGACGAAAACATGCTGATAACAACAGCTGCAGCTTAGCATTTTATGATTATTTTAAATGCACCTTTTGGTGGCTGCTTGGCCCAACATCCTCCCCCCATTGAAGGGTGGCCCTTCAATAACACTGTTGGAAGGGGCAGCAGTCACATCATTCAGAAAGAAATCACCCAGCCAAATCGCGTATTCTGGGCAATGGGAAGCCCGTGACCTAATTGGATTTGACCAGCCGACAATAGGTCAAAGAATAAGCTGGCTCCAATCAACAGGTCCACTCGCTGCGTTTTGTAGAAGTTAGGGTCAGCTAGATCCAAATTGCCAGGAATCTTCCAGTGCGAAGCATCTATGTCCTGGCTAGGTTGATAGTCCGTTATATGTGAAGCTACAACAGCCTCAATTTCCACTGAGTACGTGCTAAGGCGGGACTTCAAGCACACATTGACGGATGCTCCATTCGTATCAAACCCAGCGCCGCCGAAACCTGCCACCGTAGTGGAGCATTTGGAACGGCCAAGCTGAAGTTCATTCGCCAGCCGCGACGAGATGAGGTGCACTTGTGAGCCGGAATCCAATAAAACTCGGCAAGGCAAGAAGGCTCCAGATCGACCACGAACGAGTACATTGGCTGTTGGCAGGAGCACTAGCTCAGCATTGCGATCCTTGTTCATAACAGGGTTGATTGAGCGGGATGGGTGCGCAACAGTAACGGCACCGATGGGACGGGAGACTCGTGCGGGTGAAATCTGCCCGCGAGGGTGCAACAAAATATTATGACGGTGATTGCACGTCGAGCAGCGGGAAGCTGAGCATCCACGAGCGAGATGGCCATCCTCCAGACAAACAAAACATCGAGCCAGACGCCGCACTTCGTCGTACCGTTCCTCAATTGTCAAAGCACTAAATTTTGAACAAGAAGGAAGCTCGTGCTCCGAAATGCCACACAGGGCGCATAGAGCAGGACGGGCGTTAATAACCATGCACGAAGATCGGTTATTCCAAGATCTACCTCGGCCCACTTGGTTAGCTGGGGGAGACGCCGCCAAAGAAAACTCGACGCATTCAAGAGTCCGGCACCTTTGCTCCAGAAATCGTGCCATGGACTCCCAAGACGGAATGCTGTCGTTGCTTCCGGCGAGAGTGTCTTCCCACTTGGCCTTTGTGGCAGGATCCAACTTCTGCAGGATAATCTGGATAAGCAAGCATCCTTGGATCTCGGCAGCTGATCCGGAACTCAGAAGAGCCCGCATATGCCCATTGAACCGATCCGATAGCTCCCGCAAAGTAGTAACAGATCCTGGCTCGACCACACGAAGCTGCAGGATCTCATTAATGTGAGACTGAAATATTAAACGCCGATTACTAAAACGATTGCGCAATAGGTCAAGGGCCACATCGTAGTTCGCGTCATTAATTTCCAGAGCTCTCACCGTATCCAAGGCTGACTCGCGCAGGCATGAAATGAGCCACCGGAGCTTTTCCATTTTCGTTAGGTGAGGATGGCTGTCGATCGTGGTCTTAAAAAGGGCGCAGAAATCCGGCCACTCGGCATAGCCGCCGCTGAATGTTGGCATCGGCAACGGTGGCAAGGAGGGGGCTTGCTTGTTTGGCATTGGCGATACACTGGCACCGTCGAGAAGTGTGGAGTGGGCAGCGATTCTAATGGAGCGCTTGGCAACCTCCAACTGAATTTCCACTTCCACATCAGTCGCCAGCTGCGAGAATCTCCAATACAGATCACTCCCGATCTCGCTAAAATTAAGCTCCTCCAACTCTTCTTGAAGCGCGGTGAACCGCTCACGCAAACGCTTCTCCACCGACTCCAGCGCCATAATGGAAGAATCCTCAGTCCGCGCCGCAGCCTTCACCTTATGATGCAGCGCCTCCATTTCTTGGCAGGCCACCTCTGCTCTTCTCCGCAGCATCCTTTCCCGGTTTGCGGCAGCAGCTCCAATAATCTCAGATCCAGACTCCATTCTTCAATTAAAATGCAACTTGTAGCAACAACAACAAGGGCGTTTTCTTGGCACTTTTAATGCTGATAACAATAATAAACCGGGATGAAATCACGTCGGGGTCACCAATGTTGAGCTATCAGCGTTTTGATAGCGGCCGAATTAATAGACCAGGTTCAATTTTACAAATCAATTTATTATGGGTCAATTTAACCCCAAAACAAATTCCGCGGCCGAACCAAAACAATGCCGAATTACAAGTCATAAAAACCTAAGAGCTTGCGCAGAAGCTCAACCAAAGCTCCCCAAAGCGCATACGCTACAAATAACAATAAAGCGCATGCGAAACTGGGAGACAAAACAGAGACGAAAACATGCTGATAACAACAGCTGCAGCTTAGCATTTTATGATTATTTTAAATGCACCTTTTGGTGGCTGCTTGGCCCAACACAAATAAAATAAAATTATTAATATAATCAAGACAATTTAAAAAATAAAAACATATATATACCAAATTAAATAAAAAAAACTTTAAAATGCAATCTGAACAAGCATCCACATCAGCTGCAGCAAGGCACATCCTGTCTGACAGCAATATGAATCATTTCTTCATGCAACTAAAACAAATTGACAAATTTGATGGTGATACAATGTATTTAGCACTATTTATAATAAGTGTTGATAACTTGATTACCCAATAAAAAACAACATCGTCTACTCAGAATGAAATCATTCAAGGAGCTATCCTAAACCTCATCGTTGGACCTCAACGTACAATTCTTCTTAGGAAGTCAACCCAGGACTGGAATGAATTAAGAACCTTACTCATCAGTGAATTCAACTCATCAAAACCCTCACATCTCATGATCATGGATTTACATAAAATTAAATATCAAAATAGTTTTCGTAAGTTTATTGATGAATTAGATAAACAGACAAGGAAAATTTTTAATAAGTTAAGTCTGGATAATAATGCAGCAAACACTGTTATATTTTCGAGAGTATTAGGTGATCATATAGCAGAAGTAATTCGTGAAAAATTACCATTACGAGTGTACATATCTATATGCAAATACGATATATCAACTCAAACTAAATTAAAACAAGCTGCTCAAGCTGTAGGTCTTTGCGTTGATGATGATATATATAATTTATCCCGAAGTGTTGAAAATCGATATAATATACCAATGGTCTCCACATCTAATACTCCTAATACTAATAATTTTCATAATAATCAAAGGGACAGAAACCAAAATTTCAATCAGAACGTAGGAAACAATAGGAATCAAAACTCTCTTCCTTCACTTCATAGCGAACGGTCGTGATTATTTTTTGCGCTTGCGATAAATTCTATTTTTGCCAAACGCGGGTTTGAAACCTTAATTTAAACACTTTGTTTTCATTACTAATATTGTGTCTTAATATTAAAGTTATACACGTATCGCTTCGCGCTTGTGCAGTGCCATATTTGGGTGAGCATTTAATAAAATTAAAAAGTCGCAATCCAAATATAGCTCTGCTTCTTTTTTTACTCTCTGCCTTTTTAATTTTTGCAGTTAATTCTGCTCTTATCTTTTTGCGCTCATTTCGCTACACTTGCGCTCTCCCGAAGCTCTCTCTTTACTAACACTCTCCTCTACCTACTCTTTTACTAACCTTAGTTGGTACAGTGGTTGAAGGCTTATTTGTTTAAAATAAAAAAAAACAAAAAATAATAGAATATTTAAAAATTATAAATTAAATTTTGCTAATTTGCTAATTAATTTTTTAAAATGGAATATAATGTTGTCTGCTCTTTAAAATCGTGCAATAAGCCGATATCTGCGTCCCAGGCCAGCATCTATTGTTGGCTATGCGAAAGTGTCTCACATGCCAAATGTACTGGCCTTACTGCATCTGTCTCAGATGCCATATCCCGCCGTGTTGGCCTCCATTATTGCTGCAGTGGGTGCCGAGCTGTCCAAGATGAAATGAGATCATTCATGCGACAGACCAAGAGTGGGTTTAAAGATTTGATCGTTGGTTTCCGAAAAATCAACGATCAACTCAGTGCGCTGGATGTTCAATTCAACAGCCTTCAGCTGTTGAATGAATCTCCTAAGCGGAAAAAATCTGCTACTAGGGAAGTTGCAGCTCCAGTAATCGCGGAACAGCTGGATCCTCCCGCAATAATGCAGCCGCTCATTTCCCTTGCTACTCCAAGAGCAGGGACGGTAAATGAAAAGTTAGCACCCGAATTTACCGTAGCAGAGCAAAATTTGTCTGCTTTGTCCTCCATGGCATCACTCCAAGTGATTCCCAGGAATACCCTTGAATTAACCCCCATAGCTTCCACTAGAAATGGTAACCCGCCGCCCGGACCCCCGGAACGGACTGATGCCTCGGTATTACCGACCGTGGCACCAAAACCATTACAGGTAATACCACCTGTTAGACAAATATTTGTCTCACGGCTAGCCCCCGATACCTCGGAGATTGATATCTCGGCTTATATCAAAGCCAAAACCAAGGCCGTTATTAGAGTGGAAGACATTAGGAAATTTAAATACTCCTACTCGAGGCGCATGTCATCCTTCATGATACGTGTGCCAGTGCCGATGTTTGTGACAATATGTTCGCCTGGCTTCTGGCCAGAGGACATATTTGTACAAGAGCATCAGCCGAGTAAGGTAAAGAAAAAAACTCGAAGCCTGCTGGAGTCAAGCTCCCAACATCTGTCCAATCCGACTCTTCAAAAAACTAACACGTTCTATCAATCTTACCTATCAGAACTGTCGGGGCCTACGTAGCAAGCTCCCTAGACTTTATTCTGATAGTCTTTCCTTTGCGTCCCATATTATAGTCTTTACTGAAACTTGGTTAAAGCCGGAGATCTTTTGCTCCGAAGTTTTTCCAAGTAGGTACACCACTTTTAGACG
Source organism: Drosophila ananassae (assembly GCF_017639315.1). NCBI lineage: Eukaryota > Metazoa > Arthropoda > Insecta > Diptera > Drosophilidae > Drosophila > Drosophila ananassae. Next base: position 510,502 of record NW_025319056.1, read on the forward strand.
TGACCGACCTCTGCGAAGAGGAGGAGGAGTCTTAATTTCTATTGACTCCAATTTCGTTTCTGAAGAGGTAAAGTTACCAGAGTTTGGTGATTTCGAATTTATTTGCGTTAAAGTCATATTGTCTGCTCAATCATTGTTTATTACATGTTCTTACATTCCACCATCTTCCGAGCCGCCCACATACTGGCATCACTTGTCGGCTATACAGGCTGTTACCAATCTTATGTCAGATATTGACCTTCTGATAGTTCTTGGCGACTTTAATTTACCAGAACTCAATTGGTCAATTACTGAAAATTTAACTTTCTTATCACTTTCCACCCATCACGATTTCACGGCGGGCATCTTTGACTTGTCCCTAAGCCAGATCAACCATGTTAGAAATTCGTTAGGTCGGCTTCTTGACTTATGTTTTGTATCTGATCCAGATAGTACCACACTTTCCAGAGCGTTGCCCCTCTCAACCCCTGAAGATCCTTACCACCCAACGCTTGAAGTTTCAATTGAAACCAATTCTGGTGTCAATCAGAAGACTTCCTGCGTATCAAAGAAGATTCGTTGTTTCCGTAAGGCTGATTTTCGTAAACTTAATTTATTAATTGATACTTTTGACTGGTCCGATATTCTGGCATGCACTGATATAAATATCATCCTAGATAAATTTTATTTGACATTAAATTCATTTTTTGACTTAAGCGTGCCGTGGAAATATCCGTCCGCTACAAATAATCCATCTAGGTTTACAAGGTGCCTAACTAAATTAAAAACATATAAAGACAGGCTTTTAAATAAATATAAAAGAACCTGTAGCAGCATAGATTTCTCAAGATACTTAATAGCTCGGCTAAATTTCTCCGTGCATAACGCCGAATGTTATAAAAATTATATTCGCCGCTGTCGGATTCAGTTCACTCAGGATCCAAAGCAGTTTTATAACTTTGTAAACACGAAGCGTAAACATGTATCTTTTCCCACCCTACTCACGTATCAAAATTTATCAGCGACTTCGGATCAGGCCATTGCGGATTTATTCGCAAAATTTTTCCAAACAACTTATTTACCTCCTAACACTTCAGATCAGCCATACGCTTACAACATTCAACCAACTAATAGTATATTTGTTCCATTTCTTTCTGAAAACAACATACTATTGGATCTTCAAAAGGTAAAACCAGTTTATTCGCCAGGCCCCGACGGAGTACCAGCCTGTGTGCTAAAATACTGTGCCAGGGCTCTGTGCAAACCTCTTCAAAAACTATTTAACTTATCTTTAGAATCTTCGATTTTCCCCTTTAAATGGAAGGAATCTTTCATAATTCCTCTGCACAAAAAGGGGAAAAAATCCGATGCTGCCAACTACAGAGGCATCTCAAAATTGTCAGCGATTCCAAAGTTATTCGAAAAATTAATAACTCCTCATTTGCAACACCTATGCTCATCAATAATTTCTCCATGTCAGCATGGTTTCATTAAGCGTCGCTCAACCACCACTAATTTATTGGAGTTGACATCCTTTGTTTTAGATGGCTTCCAAAAGGGACTTCAAACTGATGTTATTTACACAGACTTTAGTAAAGCATTTGATTCAGTTAATCACTCACTCTTGTTGAGTAAACTAAATCTTTTGGGATTCTCAACCGACTTCATTACGTGGATCTCCAGCTATTTAAATGGAAGAACACAGAGAGTCTTATTTAAAAATCAATACTCCCGCTTAGTCCGTGCCACATCTGGTGTCCCTCAAGGAAGCCATCTTGGCCCATTACTATTCACTCTTTTTATAAATGCCTTGCCCCCATCCATAACGAACGCGCTGGTACTAATGTACGCAGACGATGTTAAGCTTTGTCTCCAATATAAGTTCCCGTCTGCCCAAAACAGACTCCAGTCGGATCTTGACAATTTTCAAAAATGGTGTTTAGCTAATGACTTAGTACTTAACGGATCAAAATGCAAACTTATGTCTTTTTATCGTACTAGTCCTCACCAGGCTTCGTACAATCTCTCTGGGATTGCCTTAGAAAAATTAACTCAGGTTAATGATCTTGATCATAAAACTTAAATTTTCCGACCATATTTCTTCAATGGTTAATAAGGCTAAAGGTGTTGTCGGTTTTATTAAAAGATGGGCAAAGGAATTTAACGACCCTTACATTACTAAAAGCTTATTTATATCCTTGGTCCGCCCGATACTGGAGTACGGTTCATGTGTCTGGTGTCCCCAATACGGTGTTCATCAAGACCGCATAGAATCCGTACAAAAAAACTTCTTATTATTTGCTCTTAGGGGACTTAACTGGGACGCAAATCTTCACCTACCTTCGTATAATAGTAGACTCCTACTAATAAACTTACCCTCCTTAAAAAACCGTAGAACAATGCTGGGTGTCGTTTTCCTACAGAACCTTATTAATGGTGATGTAGATAGCCAGCACTTACTAACACGCTTACAGTTTAACGTTCCGAATAGAAGGACCAGAAACTTTAGTCCTTTATTCTTAAGCCATTGTAGATCGATATATGCACAGCATGATCCCCTTAGGATTTTATGTTCGAACTACAATGGTCTGTATAATATTATTTCTCTTTCTTCCCTGTCAAATTTGAAAACCTCCATTTTAAATTAGTAGGTGAACATACTAATTCTTCCTCGTTTTCTTTATAATCCTTCTATTTAAACTTATATACTATACTCATTATACTAACTCGAATTTATTCCCGCGATTCGAGCCGTACGTTATGCGGCAGGCGCCCCTCGGTCGGTTGGGCGGGAGGTGGGCTGTACGTATGCAGTAGGAACCGCGCGAAAAAAAAAAAAAAAAAAAAATTTAATAACTGTGGGACATATAATTATCAACAGAGACAAAATACTTTTGATTCAAATAGATATTTTAATTCAAACTATAATATTAATTATAGATACTCTCAAAATCCTTCAGGTCAAAACTCTCCAAATTATAATCGATCTGTTAATGTTCCTCAAAAACTATCAGACCAACAGAATAGACCAGAACCAATGGAAATAGTTGAAAATTTTCAGACACAAGCCTCGGAAGAAACACAACAGCAATAAAAATAAAAATTGATAATAGACCATGGTTCCACAGGTTCCAGTATAAGTTTAATAAATGAAAAATTTTTAAAATATCCAATTAAAGAGAATAACATAAAAGTTCAAACAGTAGGAAATTCAGTCACTTTGAATAAATCCATTGAATTCATAATTCCAAAATTATTTAAATCTAAACAAAAATTTGTTGTCAAAGAATTTTTCAATCATTACGGTTTTCTTTTAGGCCATAATATTTTAAACCTTACATCAGCCCAAATATATTTTGGAAAGAATATTGTTAAACTAAATAATTACGAATTTCTAATGATCAATATAATAAAGGAACATAACAAAAATTATACAAACATGTTAGAAGATGAAGAACACATTTACGCATTGGAAACGGAATTAAAAACTAGTTAAATTCGAGATGATTCAACAGTGAGGAAAAATCGGCACTACATTCTCTAATGTCCAAATTCTTTGATGTTCAGTATCATGAGGGTGATAATTTGACCTTCTCAAATGAAATCAAACATAAACTAAAAACTAAACATGAAGATCCCATTTATAGAAGACCATATACTTATCCCTATATTTATGACAATGAAGTAGAAAACCAAATAGCAGATATGATTAAACAAGGTATTGTCCGCAAATCTAAATCTCTATAGGCCTATAGGCATTCCAAAATTTCGTATGATTACAGAGGACTTAAAGAGATAATTATTGACGATAAATTCCCCATCCCCAATATGGATAAAATCCTAGATAAGTTAGGAAAATGTCAATATTTTACAACGTTAGCAAAGGGATTCCATCAAATTTAAATGGACCCAAGATCAATTCGAAAACCAGCATTTTCCACCAAGAAAGGACACTATGAATATACTAGAATGCCTTTCGGTCTAAAAAATGCTCCTGCTACATTCCAGCGATGTATGAATAATATTCTTCAATATATATTAGGAACTCATTGCCTAGTATATTTAGATGATATTATTATATTTTCAACCTCCTTACAAGAACATATTCAGTCCATTCAAAAAGTCTTCGTCCGATTAAGAAAATCCAATCTTAAACTTAAATTAGATAAATGCGAATTCATGAAAAAAGAAACAGAATTTGTAGGCCATATAATTACTACTGAAGGAATTAAAACAAACCCAAATAAAATTCAAGCTATTCACTATTTTAAAATTCCAAGTACTCCTAAACAAATTAAATCATTTATTGGTCTTTGTGGATTTTACCGAAAGTTAGAGAATTTGCAAAAATTGGTAAACCAATGACCCAGTGCCTTAAGAAGGGTTCAAAAATAAACGTTGTATAATTAATGTAGATAATTAAGTGGAATTTTATGAAGTCTAGTATAAGTCAGTTTAGGGCGGAGCGGGAGCGCAAGTGAAGCTCTCACTGAACATATTGAATATAATCGAATTTATAACGTTGAAAAGAGTGCACGCATTTTTCGAGATAAAATAATCTCAAATAACATTTTGGCGCCCCCGGGGTGGACTGTAGTGAATAATAAAATAAAAAAGCAACAAAAAATAGTGACAGTGACACATAACATATATAAACAATATATATAACATATATATATTCAAGAAAAAAAAATGAGTTGCTCGCGACGGTTGTGTTAGTGAATTCAAAATACAAATTAAAGAATTCTCCGCGTCGCGAAACAAACTTCTCCAATCAACTACATAGCTGCTACTGGAAGGGTTCGTCGTCCCCATGCCCTGCACCTCCATCGATTGTGAAAGGAAAGTGGCCGCAGGATTAAAGGATCCGAAAGCAGAACCCCAGGTATTTGTGCAAAAAATTGAAAGTTGAGATAAGACAAATTAAAATCCGTCTTGTTCTGGAATATTGCACCCTCCTTTCAATTCTTGGCGCATACGTACGTAGGAAAAATAGTAGAGCAAAAATAAATAACAACATATATAAAAATTCTAAAAATTTAATTATAAATATATGTGCTAACCTAAATGTACTGCCTGTGGATAAAATAAAAAAGAGAATATTTATATTATTTGCAATCACTGTCGCCCCCTACCCCTCGTTCTCGATTTTACAAATCTTCCAAATAAATACTAAAGTGCAGCCAAAAATTATTTTATTTATTACAGATAAAATAAAGGTGCATATATATTTGGTTTACATACATACGAATAGATGCAGCGATAATATTCTCGTTTTCGTTTCCCACCGTTATCCGCTGCTGTATGTATGTATGTATGTATATGCACTTTTTGGCGCCTATAGTTTACCGGTCCGCCAAGTGACGCGCTCCCCTACAATTTGGTCGGGCATATTGGTTTCGGTGTCATTGGCGACCAACTATTTTTTTTTGATACTCTGTGCCTCGACTATCAATAATTCGTTATCAATTAATTAATCAATTTAGATTTTTTTTTTGGTTAAATTTAATAAATTATTTATTATATTTAAATAAGATTAATTAATTATTTTCGTTTTCGCATTTTCTTGTTGTTGAACTAAATTCAATAAATTTTTAAATAAATTTCTAAAAGTTATTTATTTTAGTAAATTTTTTATATTAATATTTTAAAATTAATCAAAAATTTAGATAGATTAATAAAATTACTTTAACAAAAAATTTAAATAAATTATTAAATCATAAATTTGCATTGTTTTCGTTTTTGTATTGAAAAAACAAATTTTTTTAAAATGGAAAGTACTAAACAAAAACTTAATTCCACAACTCTTATTGACTTAAAGAGAAGATTAAATGTCAAAGAACGTTTGGAAGATGGATCACTTCCTCTAAATAAAACCGAGCTAGAGTGCAGGCTTCAGGTTTTAGATGAGGCAATTTCTAAAGCAAATGAGTTGCAAGACCAGATCGAGCAAATAGATGAATTGGATGATTTCGGAGCCGAGTTGGAAGAATTAGGAATAACTACCCAGGCAAGGATCATGTCCTTATGTAATGCCTTTAATTCAGCTGAAGACTCCCGTTCAGCTACTGCAATTTCTGCAGCCCCAACTCGAGCTCGACTTCCTAGTTTGGCATTGCCAAAATTCAGTGGAAATTATTCGGATTTCAAAAATTTCATAAGTCTTTTCGAGACATTAGGTGACAAAGATAGATAATGGTGATGTAGATAGCCAGCACTTACTAACACGCTTACAGTTTAACGTTCCGAATAGAAGGACCAGAAACTTTATATAATATTATTATAAGTATAATATTATTTCTCTTTCCTCCCAGTCAAATTTGAAAACCTCCATTTTAAATTACCTACAAGAACATACTAATTCTTCCTCGTTTTCTTTATAATCCTTCTATTTAAACTTATATACTATACTCATTATACTAACTCGAATTTATTCCCGCGATTCGATTTATTCCCGCAGGCGCCCCTCGGTCGGTTGGGCGGGAGGTGGGCTGTACGTATGCAGTGGGAACCGCGCGAAAAAAAAAAAAAAAAAGACATGCACTAAATATTGTGCATTTACCGAATCTTTTTTGTTGTTGTTAGTTTTTTTTATTGTGTTCAGAATTTCACAGCACCACCGCCAACGAATGGAAGCGCTTTCGTCATTAGAGGAATTTAAGGTGAGCTTTATATACTATTTGGCAATAAACCAAGGTTGATTCTTTTTCTACCGAAATTTTGTTACACGATCACACGAATATAAATGAGTATAAAGAAATAATTTTCCTTAAAAATTTAAAAATAGTTTTGAAAAAAATTGAATTGAATTGCGTTGGAATAAAAACAATGACGAAGTTACTTTTTAAATAATTATATCACATTTCTTTTTGCATACTTTAACCCACAAATTTCTAGAAAGATTTACTGTTATTTTTTTATTTTTATTAGAATATTTTAAGAATACTAAAAATGAATATCCTATCTCTCCCTGTATTATATGAATAAACAAATATTATAATGTCCGAGTAAATACCCAGTTTTAACTCCATGCTGACCCAAGAGCCGTCGTAAGTTCAAGATACTAAAAGGAGCCTAATGCATAGCTTTGTCGGAAGAGCATTGGGCATAGAAGGGAGGGCTGATAACACCCCGTTCACATCTAGGGGCGTTGCATGTCTAGTGAGAAGTACTGTTTCATTTTCTTTACCGCCTGTCCGATTTTTATGCTATCTCTTTTCCGGCCGATTCAGGCTCGTTACCGATTCGCACGCGATAAATTTTATTTATTAAAGATACAAATGAGCGCCCGTAATCTGAATCCTCTAAATAACACCACGACAATTGCCGAAGAGATAAAGCCGGATTTCAACGCGTGCGGGATTAACAGATTGCAAGACCACCAGCTCAGACGTTGTTCGTTACAGGAATAATAAGAAATCATATCTAAAATAATTATGGCGCCCAACTAAGGGGCCTTACTGTACAGTGAAGCCCACTTAATAGCATGAAAATACTAAATCTGTCCTTTCTGTCTATTTCTGTCAATTTTCCCAGTCAGGTGGGTCAACTTTCATTCGCATAGGAATGCAGTGTTTATACTTTTAAAAATAGTAAAACCTGACCACGAAGAAAGTTTGGCACACCTGTCTCCTTGATTTGTGTTAAATTACATAAGTTAAGCGCTTCGGACTTAGGCAATCAACATTCACTATGTGTTTTGGCTAACCGCGCTTGGCGTAGCAATACCTAATTTAAATTAGATCTGACAAGTCATCACTGCAGGATAACAGTGCTAATGCCCGCGAGCAGTACCCTGGCCGCGGTTTGGATTTAGGTCTATTGTGGTTTGTTTTTTTTTTTTTGAGTCTGTTAGATTAGAATGTGCTTGGAACTACAATCCTAGAAAAATTATTAGTAGTTGAGGTTGGCCATGCTATAAATAATCAAACCAGTCTAAATGATCAAATCACCTTTATCTTTCCTTCTATCTTTCTCAGAACCTCTCACGTAAACATACATAAGAGCTTCGACAATGAGCTCTTGGTTAAGCATGGAGTAATTCAATTTTCATATATTATCTTTTCGCACCCATCGAACATATACATATCTTACAATTATACATATCCTGTCGTATATCTTACAAATAACTATTACTAATCTTCCCACGACTATAAAGGTTGGAGGATTAAGAAGAAAAGTTAGTTCTACAGAGTTTGTACCGTTTGATAGAAAAGTCCGAGAAATTTCATTTAGCTTTCGATTTAAGAGAGACAGAATAATACAATAAATTTAGCTGTTGTATCCCAAGCAGTCAAGATTTAGTTGTGAAATGGGTCTCGATCATTCGGATACCGAAAAGACAAGTGCTTCAACGGAGGTCTGTACGTTGTGCAGAACTCGTACTTCGTCAACGGAATGGTTTAAAACCAAAAGTGGGCATAGTTTTCATAGAAGCTGTATAAAAACGCATTTCGCAAAAGATAGAAGTTGTCCTGTCTGCAAAGCATCCTGCCAAGGAGAATCTGTGGGAAGACCAGATAGTGTCGCACAGCATACAATGCAGAAACAAAGGGTCGCAAGTTCACAGGTAGAAAGCGTGGAGCAAAGAGTCGCTGACATGGAGGGTCGAGGTCAGACTAGTAGTCGCGAGAGCATGCTGCAAGATGCAGTGAAGAGGATGCAACATGAGTTACTTACGCAGTTGACAGAGAAAATGTCCCTTTTAATTCATTCGAATTTGGCAGGCTGGAGCCAAGAAGCTCCACGTCAAGGTGTAGCCAACCCAAGTCCGTCGTTTGACCATCTGCTACGTGTAAATGCGGGTCAACCTAGTGAGGTGCAGGAACCGGTTAACCCAAACTATTCACCCAGATGAAACCTTACTGACCTTTCACATCGACCCGATAAGGTCTTTCATATAATGAATGGGTGGAAGTTGCGTTTTAGTGGTGCCGAGGGTGGAATAAGCGTAGATAATTTTATTTATAGAGTTCAGGCTTTAACTTGCCAGACACTTGGCGGAAATTTCGATATTCTCTGTGGAAATGCAAGTGCGCTGTTTGAAGGCAAAGCCGATGATTTCTTCTGGCGGTACCACAAATCTGTTCGGACCGTGAGATGGAATGATTTGTGTGCTGCTCTTCGCCGTCAGTTCAGGGATACGAGAACTGATGTAGATATACGAGAAATGATCAGGGATCGTAAACAAAAAGAAAGGGAAACTTTCGACTCCTTTTATGATGCGGTGGTCCAACTTACAGATAGCTTAGAGGATCAAATGGAGGAGAGGGAGTTAATAGAAATCCTTCGGCGAAATTTAAGACCCGAGATAAGGCACGAGATATTAAATATCTCTATTAGTTCAATGCCACGGCTTCGCAAAATTTGTAGAAAGCGGGAGTGCTTCCTTGAAGAACTTAAGAAAGAGCAGGTCTACAAAAAGGGACCACCATTCAAGAGCCACGTGTCTGAGCTCCTTGAAGATTCTCATGACCCAACCGAATCAGAATTCTTCGATGAGCGGGAAGGTACTGTGGAGGCCATATCCTTAATCTGCTGGAATTGCAGAAAAGGACACAGATACCAAGACTGCACAGCGACACGAAAGGTGTTCTGTTATGGTTGTGGTGCTCGAAATACATACAAACCATCTTGCCAAAGGTGTTACAGCAGAACACCCAAGTTGTTCGTGTGCGGACTGTTCTGAAGGCAAAAGGAACGAACACGGAGAATCTGAAAGTATAGATATCAATGAGGTGGGTGTTCCTGAGGATATCCTTGAACCAACTGAGGGCACCTCAGCAGGATGGCACCAAAGAGTTTCTACTGCTAATAAGTTTATTAACAGTGTTACGAGCAAAAATAGTAAAAATTTTAGGATTACAGCTAAGTCTAGAAATTCAAAGAGGTTAATAAGATTTTGGAGAGTCACCAAAGATTTGTGTGCGCTCTATCATACCAAGCTCTTGGGCTTTCTCTAAGACCGTAAAGTGCCTTTTGTTTTTGTAATTTATACACTTTGTCTTCACTCATTTCATACACCAGCGGTATGTTTATATAGACTTCGGTTTTTACTTTGCCATTTAGGAAAGCTGTTTCTAAGTCCATTAGGTTCTATATATAAATTATTTACACAGCTGTATGATAATAGTGTTTTTAAAGTTTGCATTTTTCCTAGGTTATTAATAACTTTATTGTTCATTAGTACTCGAAAACCGTTTTCATTGTAACCTACAAGTATTCCGACCTTAGCTTTGTCATCCCATTTGCTTTTTCTTAAAACTTCTGGTATTCTAGCAAATACTCTGCTGCCGTAGATTTTTAAATTATTAAAAGAACATCTAGTCCTCACCAGGCTATGTACTTCCTCTGTGGGAATGACTTAGAACGACTAACTCAGGTTAACGATCTGGGTGTCCTATTAGATTGTAAACTTAAATTTACCGACCATATATCTACCATGATTAAAAAGCTATGGATGTGCTTGGTTTTATTAAATTATGGTCAAAAGAATTTAATGAACCGTACATAACAAAAACTTTATATACATCATAATATTAAAACCTGGTGAAACAGTTAATAAGGATCGCTACCGACAACAAATTATCAATTTGAATAATGCGTTGATCGAAAAACGGCCGGAATGGGCCCGAAGACATGGCAAAGTTATCTTACAACATGACAACGCGCCGTCTCATACCGCTAAACTGGTGAAGGACACATTGAAAGAACTTGATTGGGAAATATTATCGCACCCGCCGTACTCTCCAGACCTCGCCCCGTCCGACTACCACCTTTTTGCATCGATGGGACACTCACTGGCAGAGCAGCGCTTCGCCAACTTTGAAGAAGTCGAAAAATGGCTCGTCGAATGGTTTGCCTCAAAAGAAAAAAAGTTTTTTTGGAATGGTATCCATAATTTGCCTGAAAGATGGGCGAAATGTGTAGAATCCAATGGTCAATACTTTGAATAAAAAATTTTTCACATTCCCTTGAGAATTAAGTGTTTTCTTTATCGAAAAAACCGGCAAACTTCAACTAACACACCTGGTAGTAGACTTTTATTAATCAACTTACCAATATTAATAAACCGTAGAACGGTGCTGGTTGCCATGTGAGAACTCTTATAAGTAAACTCAGTCTTTTGGGATTCCCAGCTGATCTTATCTGGATTTCGAGCTACTTGTCTGGGAGAACCCAACGTGTCTTCTTTCAAGATGTTACCTCCCGTTTAGTCCGCGCAACATCTGGGGTGCGCCAAGGAAGTCATCTTGATCATCATCGGTTTATTAACGACTTGCCCCATGCCTTAACTAGTTCACTTGTACTTATGTACGCTGATGACGTTAAGCTATGTCTTCAGTAAAAATTCGCTAGTGCCCAGTCTAGACTTCAATCCGACTTGGATAAACTTCAAAATTGATGATTAGCAAATAACCTTAAGCTTAATGGATCGAAATGTACAGCTCCACATGAGCAAACCCTTCCAACGATACAGAAGCGCAAGACAATTCTCCAGTAATTCTGAAAGACCGGCCTGATCTTCCACCCCAAAAAGCGCAAACGTTAGAGCACTCATACACGCGAAAATGGCTTTCAGCATTGAACAAATGACAGTCACTACACACGCGGCCAGTATCGAGAGCCAACGTAGGGAAAACGAACTTCGGTTATTATGGTAATGTACGATAGCTAGCAAACATTTACTAACACGCTTAAATTTTAACGTTCATAGTAGAATAACATAAAATTACATAATTATTCAATACATAAATTCATCTGCTCGAAGGATCAGCCCTTGATCGGTACCAAGCGCAAAGCGGAGATCCTAAAGGAATTTGGAGTGTCGATGTCTTTTTGTCTTTCGGTTTTTTGCGACGAGATAAACTAATCTAAGTTAACATTTTGGCGCCCCCGGGTGGACTGTAGTTAATATAATTAAATAAAAAAGCAACAAAAACAGTGACAGTGACTCATTATACATATATAAACAATATATAACATATATTCAAAAAAAAAGAGTTGCTCGCGATGGTTGTGGTGGTGAATTCAAAAATAAAAATTAAAGAATTCTCCGCGTCGCGAAACAAACTTCTCCAATCGAGCTGCTACTGGAAGGATTTGTCGTCCCCATGCCCTGCACCTGCATCAATTGTCAAAGGAAAGTGGCCGCAGGATTAAATGATCCGAAAGCAGAACCCCAGGTGTTTGTGCAAAAAATTGAAAGTTGAGATAAGACAAATTCAAATCCGTCTTGTGCTGGAATATTGCACCCTCCTTTCAATTCTTGGCGCATACGTACGTAGAAAACATAGTAGAGCAAAAATAAATAACAACATATACAAAAGTTGTAAAAATTTAATTATAAATGTATGTGTTAACCTAAATGTACTGCCTGTGGACAAAATAAAACAGAAAATATATACATATATATTACACAGGCCGACAATTTTCAATTTTTTTTGAAGTGAAACTTCTTATACGACGCCGGAAAATGTTGCGTTAAACGTTTAACGCTCCAGTGGATGGGGAATAGCGTTGAACGCTCAACGCAACTCGGAAGGAGAAGAGGAAAAGAGAAAGATAGAGTGCGAGAGAGTGAGAGAGTGAATGAGAGTAAGGTATCGCCAGGCGCATGCGCTGCTATGGCGATACATGTAGCGCGTAACAGCTGCCTAGACTAATATTAGTGCCTATGCGTGAGTGCATCAAGCGTCCTATGTGTCGAAAATTCTTTTTCTTATTCTTATCTCGTATTTTGTTATTAAAGTGTTTCCCATAATTAATTCGTGTTCTATATAATATTGACGCACTACTTGTAGTATTAGTACAGTGAATAGTGATTCAAACAAACAATAAAATGAGTGACAGTGAAAATACGCATAACACAGCGGATTCCAGGTTATGTGGTGGTACGTTTCTCTTGAATATTTCAATTGTCCATAACAGATGCATCTTGTGGATCATATCATCTTGAAATTAATTGGATTGGCAAAAATTTAAATGGTTTGATTTTGAATTGATTTTACAGCGGAAAAAGACAGTGCAGCCGGTGTTTTAAGAGGAGGGAACAGAGCACAATATTATCGTGAATACCGAGCACGAAAGAAAGCAGAACGGGAAAAGGAGGAATTGGAGATGATAGCTGGCGGTCAATCGAGGAAGAGGAAAACAGCTTCGGAATATCAGAGAGAGTACCGAGAGCGTAAAATAAATTTATAAAATGTGAATTGAAGAAAGTGTTGGTCACTCCACCTTATTTTTATCCTTTCCCTCCCGCTATTTTTCTTTTATACGAAATAATATGCATTTTTTGGAATATCGCTAAGAAGTTTCACTTCTTTCGCGCGTAGGGACTCCACGCACACAATTTTTTTTTTCCTCCACGCTTAATTTTACCTGCTCCATAACCTTTAGGCTCCCCTGAACCAAAGACCAGAACAAACATAGGTTCTATCACCCACAGTTTCCGCGGTACACCTAAGAGAAGAAATTGATCAAATTTTACCATATATTGAATTATGTAGGCCGTGTAATGGCGCTGACCATCATTGTTTCTAGTACATATAATTTTTGAAAGGTATGTGTACTAACTAAAATTAAAAAATGGTATCTAGCAGTTACCATATCTTTGGAATACTCATCCAAAGTTTATCGTCTATGGACGATTTTTATTTTCTTATTAAAATTAGTAGATCATACTATGTTTTAATTTTGGATTTAAGGAAAAACTCGAAATAATTTTATTGAATTTATTATATACAATATTTTCGTCAATTAAATAGGAGTTTTTAATCTCATATTTTCAAAAAGGCATGGCTATCTACAATTTCTGTAAAGCTTTACTAAACAAACTGTTTTAGATAGCCATGACTAATTGACGAAAATATTGTTTAACCACCTATAATAAATTCAATAAAATTATTTCGTGTTTTTCCTGTTGAAATTATGCGTGGAGATTTTTTGCTGTTGGCCTGTGTTATTTGCAATCCCTGTCGCCCCCTACCCCTCATTCTCGATTATACAAATCTTCCAAATAAATACTAAAGTAAGTGTAGCCAATAATTATTTTATTTATTACAGATAAAATAAAGGTGCATATATATTTGGTATACATTCAAATTTGGTATACATCGTTTCCCACCGTTATCCGCTGCTGTATGTATGTATAAGCACTTTTTGGCGCATATAGTTTAACGGAACGCCAAGTGACGCGCTCCCCCACAATTTGGTTGTGCATATTGGTTTCGGTGTTTTTTGGTTAAACTTGATAAATTAATTAATTATTTTCGTTTCGCATTTTCTTGATATCAAAATTAAAAGTTATTTAATTTAATTCAACAACAAGAAAAATCTTTTAATAAAATTTATTTAATAAAAATTTAAATAAAATATTATATCTTAAATTTGCATTGTTTTCGTTTTCGTATTGAAAAAATAAATTTTTTATAATGGAAAGTACTAAACAAAAACTTAATTCCACAACTCTTAAAAAGAAGATTAAATGTCAAAGTTAAAATGCATTCGCCGGTTGGAGAAACGTTTAGAAGATGGATGACTTCCTCTAAACAAAACTGAGCTAGAGTTCAGGCTTCAGGTTATAGATGAGGCAATTTCTAAAGCAAAAGAGTTGCAAGACCAGATCGAGCAAATAGATGAATTGGATGATTTCGGAGCAGAGTTGGAAAAATTAGGAATAACTACCAAGGCAAGGATTATGTCCTTATGCAATGCCTTTAATTCAGCTGCAGACTCCCGTCCAGCTACTGCAATTTCTGCAGCCCCAACTCGAGCTCGACTTCCCAGTTTGGCATTGCCAAAATTCAGTGGAAATTATTCGGATTTCAAAAATTTCATAGGTCTTTTCGAGACATTAGTTGACAAAGATGAAAATATTCCAGTTATTGAGAAATTTAATCACTTAATTTCTTGCCTCTCTGGTGAAGCCTTAGGAACCGTCAAGGCATTCCAGGTCACCGAGAGTAATTACGACAAAGCTATCGCTAGTCTAAAAAGAGTTTATGATAACGAATGTCGAACGAATATCTTTGCGAACCAAATACGTCAACTGTTCAGCCTTCCGAAAATTTCCCAGCCGATTTTGTTAAGTCAGCCTCCCAATGTTTGAATTGTCTGCGAAAAGGTCACACGGCAGCGAATTGTAAATCGACCAGGTGCCAAATCTGTTCAAGATCGCACCATAAACTTCTGCACCGATTTACAGTGACCGAAAATAGCTTAGCATTACCACCACCCACACAAAATCCTCCTCCAGAGTTAACGAATAATGGCCCTTCTACTTTGCATGCGTCGTCTGTAGAAAGGGTTTTGTTAGCAACATCGATCGTAAGCGTTCGAACGAAAAATGGTGAGCACAAAAAACTCTCCTTGGGTGGATAGTATCGGGAAAATATCTGGCCAATTCCTCAACTCCTCCACAGCTGGTCTCTAGTCTGAATTGCCAAGAGGAATTATTAGAGTCAATAGACAAAAACTTGAAAAAATTCTGGTCGTTGGAAGAAGTTCCATCTTCGAAAAAGATGTTGTTGCCAGAACAAGAGCTATGTGAAAAACATTATCGGAAGACTACAAGAGTACTGCCTTCAGGTCGATTTGAAGTTAAACTTCCATTTAAGTCGGATCCAAGCGTTTTGGGCAATTCATTCGAGATAGCCAAACGCCGATTTCTGTCGCTCGAGAGAAGATTATCTCGAGATCCGAACTTAAAGAAAATGTATTTGGAATTTATGGAAGAATACGAATCCCTAGGCCATATGTCCCCTGCAAGCAATGGCGTTCTTGCTTCTCCACACTACGTCATACCCCACCAGTGTTTCTTGCGGCCGCAAAGTACAACGACCAAACTTCGAGTCGTTTTCGATGCGTCCTGCAAGACATCCACACAGAATTGTTTAAATGAGTTGTTGATGGTGGTTCCAACAATTCAGGAAGAGCTTTACTCCACTCTTTTTAGATTTCGGCTAAACAAATTCGCTCTGGTAGCCGACATAAAAAAGATGTATCGTCAAGTGATGGTAAATGAAGCAGATCGACGATACCAGTTGATAGTGTGGAGAAAAGACCCGTCTGAGTCCTTGAAATTGTGCAAGCTCAACACCGTTACTTATGGCACTGCACCAGCCCCATTCCTGGCCATAAGGTGTTTGAAGAGGTTTAGTGAATCCGCGAAAAATACATTCCCTCGAGCTGCTAAAGTCATTGGCTCTGACTTTTACGTGGACGACATGTTAACGGGTGCTGGCTGCGTGGAGGAGCTAAAGACAATTAAGTCTGAAGTAACTCAGGCTCTTCAAAACGCTGGGTTTGAATTGAGTAAGTGGTTTTCAAGCTCGCCTGAAGTTACTGCATCTGAGAGCACGGTTAAGCCAATAACACTTTCGGACTCAGAGCTGACAAAAACATTAGGAATAGTTTGTAGGAGACGCTCCCCCGTCTTGAGTTATGTGCCGCTCACCTTCTCGCGGACCTCTGTCGCAAAATAAAACCTCTTATCAAAGCACCGATCGAACGAAGTGTATATTGGTCAGATTCGGAAGATTGTCTTCATTGAATTCGTTCCCATCCATCGTCGTTGTCAACGTTTGTATCAAACAGAGTTGCTGAGATTCAAGAGTGGTCAGAGGATAGCACGTGGCGGCATATATTGAGTCAAGAGGTGGAGACGTAAAGGAAACGATAGAATCAATCTGGTTCACAGGTCCATCGTTTTTAACGGAGCCGGAAGATAAATGGCTCCAGAGCCCCCAGATTGATCCGTCACCAGACATCTTGCAGATGAAAGCAAAGAGGAATGCAGTCGGACTGACTGCAATGGTCTCTACCTCATATTTGTTGGAAGTGAGAGAAGGATTTTCCTCTCACTTAAAACTGTTGCGAGTGTTCGTTTACATGGTCCGCTTTATAAAGAAGTGTAAAAAATTAGTAGTTACTTCTGATAATGTACCTTCACCTGTCGAATATCAATAAGCTTTTAATAAAATTGTCCAGATAGTCTAAGAGCACGAGTATCAAGAGGAAATTAAAAATATTCGAAAAAATATTGTTGTTAGCCCAAGCCTACAGAAGCTAAGTCCGTTTGTCCATGAAACCTCTCAGGCTGGGCTGGGACCTTTTCGTTGTTGCGGGTCGGGGGCGACTAGCTAATGCTCCTATTTCGAACGATGCCAAGTTTCTCTTGGGACAGCGCGTATGGATAGTAAACGCGCAGGAAGTCTGCAGTCAGATAGTGCGGTCATGCATTCGCTGTTTTACATTGAAACGACGTTGAAAATTCGTGGTAGACCACCCTACAAGTCTTACATTGCCCTTTTTGTTTGTTTTGCGTCTAAAGCAGTACATTTAAAAGTAGTTTCCGATTTGTCAACTGATTTCTTTTTGTTGGCCTTCCAAAGGTTCGTTGGGCGCCGAGGATGTCCGCAGGCAGCACGAAGTTGACCGCAGAGGAGCTGCAGACCGCCCTCGTTGGAGTCGAGGCCGTCCTGAACTCGAGGCCCCTGGGCGCCCTCAATCAGGACCCAAGCGACGGCGAGGCGTTGACTCCCGGGCACCTATTGGCAGGCGGGCCGCTCATCGCCCCACCAGCACCGCGGACCCCGCACCAGCAGGGTCTAACGTGCTTGCGGCGATGGCGGCTTGTCTCGTCAATCAAGCAATCGTTTTGGCAGCGATGGTCCCGGGAGTCATCTTAGGCCTATAGGCGCGGTCGAAGTGGCAGCGGGAGCAGGAGGACGCCCGGAAGGGCGATCTGGTTCTGGTCGCCGAGGACAACCAGCCGCCCTAACAGTGGATCACCGCCAGGGTCGTCAAGCTGGCCAGGTTGCCAGTGGTTGAAGTCTTATGGAGGCCTTCAACGGGGCCGGTGTAGAATTAATGTAGAAGATTAAGTTTGAATTTTAGTGAAGTCTAGTATAAGTTAGTATAGGGCGGAGCGGGAGAGCGCAAGAAAAGCTCACTTGCGCTCTCTTGTGAATTCGCCCCGCTTCGCCGCAATAGATAAGCTAGACTTAAGTTCTTTTGGTAAAAATATAATCGAATTTATAAAGTTGAACCGAGTGCACGTATTTTTCGTAGTTGCTATATTTAAATTTACAGCCACTTTTTTTGTCTTTCGGTTTTACGCGACGAGATAAACTAATCTCAGTTAACAGCTGGTATCAATGGAAGAAATGCCACAGAGGACATATCAGACAATTGCTCATTTATACAGAGATATTCGGAAGCCGAATTTTTCCCAGGACCGGCCCTTAGGGTGGCCAGTGATATAAGCGGCTGCATAATTGTCGGCTGAGTAGGCTGAAGATTATTCGTCACAAGCATATCACTAATAGCGCTTTGGAGACTCATTTAGTAGTTGAAGACTACTAAACTGTGTTCTTGAGCGCATAGAATTGGTCATTGATTTTACGAAAAACGCTAAAAAACTCTTTGAATCCACTTTTAGTTTGTCTCATGAACGATCTCGTTTCGTCATGAACAGCACGAAAACCGTCACAGCAAAAGTGGCATCCGAAACTGATACCGTGAACCCGGCACACTTAGTGTGTAAAACGTTTTCATTGAACCAGCAGTGGATGGCAGGCTGGGAAGATTGTCTTATTACAAAAAGTCAACGTACAGACTAGTTTATATTCCATATTGAATTTATTAATATTTTTTGTACCTTGAACCACTGCAGCAGGGAAACGAAAAAGGGAGATTAAAGAGAGCGATTAGTGTTTAGTAAACTGCAAAGAATAGAGATAAGAATCATATCGAGCGAGAATAGAAGCATCACCGTAAAAGGTGAAGAAGCCGAGCAGAGCTATGTTTGGAAGGAAAATTAAACAAATTATTATCTTACCTTATTATCTTACTGCACACGCGAAGCGATACGGATCTAAGAAATTGTAATTTGTTGTTATATATGTAAAGAAATAAACACCGATTGTTTATAGAAAGCTTATTACAAATTTTACAAAAAAGTGCGCACAAAAAAACACGTCCGTCCGCTTTAAGATAAAGAGAGGAAGTGAAGTTTTATTACTATAAATTGTATTTCATAAATTTCTTGCATAGATGCAGTCTTTCACTAGTATGAATTAATTAGTACAGGACCTTATCTTTAAACGTAGTCTCTAAGCAAACCAACCCAGCCTCGAAAGAGAGATCAGATTTCCCCATTGTACGATTTTCTTATAGCATAAAACCAACAGCAAAGATCACCTACGTCATCTTGGGCCCAACGTCATCTTGGGCAGAATCGGTACGAGGATGCAGAACAACGAGAGTAATAGTTACATACATATACAAAAGTACAATGGGAAACGATTCATTCCTTACTATTCAACTATTACATTTTCCTTGACCGAACTCCTAAAAGGAAAATACCTACAGTGGAATCTTATGGCACAAGCAGGAGAGGAGATCAAGAAGCAACTGTGCTCTGCTTCATTTTTGAGTCATCCAGTGACGCCGATCTAGATGCCAGGGATTGCCAATAACACTCTGGACTCGTACTGAGCAACTATATGAGCGTTTTATTCTGTTGAAAATACAAACTTAGATTTAACCTCAACCTATTTTCTTCTACTTACCGCAGTATCTTATCCCTTCTCTTATGAAATCGCCGATCGAAGTAACCGTCGCGCCAAACTTAATTTAACTTCCGACCGTAAACAGTGTGGCCAGTTACAAACATAGTACGAATCACACTTAACGAAAGTGCACAATAGTGGCGCGTAACTCAAACTGTTTGGCAATCGATACTTTATCCGATTAGCTTATCCGTTCCGCGACATCCAGATTATGATAAGCCATTCATTGTGCAATGTGATGCCTCTTAATATGGTGTAGGTGTGGTCCTAGCCCAAAAAGATGATTCAGGATCGGAGCGTCCCATATCATACATGTCTAAAAAACTAAATAAGCGTAACTACACTTTGACAGAACTGGAATGCCTAGCCATAGTTTTAGCTATTCAGAAATTCCGAATGTATATTGAAGGACATGTATTTGAAGTAGTCACAGATCATGCAAGCCTTCGTTGGCTCATGAACCAATTCGATCTGAATGGACGATTGGTAAGGTCGGCTATCAAACTGCAGGGATATGGGTTCACCATTGTTCACCGAAAAGGAAGCAAGAAAGTTGTGGCCGACGCTCTTTCCAGAACGTATGGAGGTACGATCGCAGATGCCATTTCCACTCTCGAGTATGAAACTCTTCCGCAAATCGACTTGGATGCAGAAGCATTCACGTCACCCGAATATACTGATAGAAAAGTATAAAAGCTCTGATTTACCAGATTTTCAAGTCATAGATGGTTATATTTATCACCGAGCCGAGTTTTCTGATAACGGCCATGCGGATGATCGTTGGAAACTATTAGTTCCCAATACACTACGGGTCGGAGTTATATATGCAGCCCACGATCAGCCGGCTTCAGCTCATTGCGGTATAGCCAAATGCTTACATCAAATTAGGCGAAGATTCTATTGGCCCATCATGGCAACAGACGTTCAAAATTATATCAAAAATTGTCAGGTGGGTCAAACGACCAAAGTACCAAATCGACCTTTCAAACCCCCAATGGGAGCTCTTACAACAAGGGAACAACCTTTCCAACGTTTGTTCCTACATTTCATAGGACCATTTCCTAGAAAAAAAAGAGGTAACATAGGCATATTTATTATCCTCGACCATTTCTCTAAATTTACATTTTTGAAAGCGGTTAAGAAGTTCACATCAAAGACAGTAATAGATATCCTAAAGGAGGACATATTTACATGTTTTGGAGTGCCCGTAATTATCGTCAGTGATAACGGAACTCAATTCAAGAGTCGCGAAATCACTGACTTCCTTTCTAATTGTGGTGTGCAACAAATCTTCACTGGTGCATAATCCCCACAGTCTAATGCAGCAAAACGCGTAAATAGGTCAATAAATGCAGCCATTAGAGCTTATATCAAGACAGACCAACGCGAGTGGAATACTTTTTTGAGTAGCATAAATGCCGCACTTAGAAATTCCATCCACCAATCGATAGGAATTTCACCTTATTTCGCAGTTTTTGGCCAACACATGCTTAATCACGGCCAAGATTTTAAACTGTTACGTAATCTTAACCTCCTACCCGAAGGCAGTGCTATATTACCCAGAGCTGACGAATTCCAGCAAATCACATCGAGCGAGAATAGAAGCATCACCGTTTTTTAATAACGGAGGGCGCAGAGAGGAAGTTTATTTGGAATTTTATCCACTTACGGAATTAAAAAACAAATTTTAAAATTCAATCTCATCTATATTGCCTTTGCCTTCGTTATCGTAAAGTAAACACAAGCTTCCGTTCCCATCATGGAAGCCCACAGTATTGCGATATTCTATCAAATTGAACATTGCATTGCTCAGCATAATATAATTTCACCACAAAATGTGACAGTTTTAACATAAGCTTTTATTGAAAAAAGAAAAGTTCTGGAAGCTTAAGAAAGAAAAGCTTCTGGCCGAGGTTAGTTGGAGATGATTTTAGAATTAAGAAGGGCAGTAAGAAGCCGCGATCGGTGATATCTTAGATCAAATATAATCATCATTTTTCCTGTTTCAATGAGGATATCCAAAGAGGATACCGAAACTTCGGGAGAAGGGTATTGGCCTTAAATACCAGCTGGCAAGCTGCCAATAAAATGCAGAAGCATTGCAATGCCGCGATAGGTGACCACATCCAAGGCACAATATGTTATAATTTATGCTAGACTTTCAATTCCATTTCTATTTTCAATCTATATATCTACAAATCTATATTCAATCTATCTAATCTTATCTCTACACCGGCTCTGTTGAAGGCCTCCATCCGGCTTCAACCAACTGGCAGCCTCGCCAGCTTTTGGACTGCTGTCTTAAAAACAGCTAAAGAGCTAGTGTTCACGACGGGGACACTGACCATTCCATCCGCGCCGGCGTGAGTATCGACTTCTCTTGCAGTGATCCATTATGGGTCCTCTGGGTTGATCCTCTGTGAACAGGACCAGCTCGCCCTTCTCGATGTCCTCCTGATCCCGTTACCACTTGGACGCAAAACAAACAAAAAGGGCAATGTACGACTTGTAGGGTGGCTTGCCACGCATTTTCAATGACGTCTAGTCGACCCTCGAACCGCAACAATGAAAAGGTAAACCCAGCCTCAGAGCCTTCATGATCAGAGCCTTCATGATTCAGCTTCTGTAGGCTTGAAGGGTTCTCCTATTTGCTGCTTCCGCTGCCGAACCTGGTCCGCCAACTTCTCGAAATAACCTTTCGGCAGGAAGGACTCGAAACTCCTTCTGCACTCCTCCCATGTTGGCCACTCCTCATCGTTAATTACACAGGCCAACAGGAAAAAATGTACACGCATAATATCACCTGCTCCATATACTTTAGGGTCTCCTAAACAACGTCTAGAAAAAAAATGGGTTCCACCACCCACAGGGTCCGCGGTACACCTAAAAGAAGAAATTGATCAAATTTGACCATATATTGAATTATGTAGGCCATGTAATTGCGTTGACCATTATTGTTTTTAGTACATATCATTTTTGAAATGTATGTGTCCAAAACATTTTGTGTCCTGGTTTTCCATTCTGATTCTGTTCGTACAATTTCCATTCTTGTTTTTTACAAATTTCTACCTAATTTTTCGCAAAGCTTTACAGGCTACACTGCTATCGAACAGAAATAGTTCCGCTTAATTTAATATAAAGTCGTTTATAACTATAATGTATCGCAGTACATTAATAATGCAACGCAGTGCATTAAAAAAAATAGTATATATTTTTGTGCGCTCTTTTGTAGCGCTGTCGTTTCACTGCTCCGGGTCTGACTTAGTACCCCAGACGGTGCCGGTACATAGGCTGCTTCAATTTTGCTGCTTCTCGTTGGTGCACCGGTGCTGGTCCTTGCACAGGTTTCGAATAGGTTTATTCGCAGAATGGACTCTCTAATGCTCCTGAGCAATCTTTGGGACATTCTTTTCGTCTTTTTGGCAGCTGTTTTTGAATTGGAGGTGCTCATTTTTTTTTCGTTTATTTGTTTAATTACTTAGTGAGCTGGAGCCTTGGGCTTTATTTTTTCAAGGCTTGATTTATGGAAGTCAAGTTCTTGCAATTTTTGGGCTGTTCCCCAGGGGGTGGCGTTTGATTTGCAAATAATAGCCACTTAATGTGCGCTATTCTTTTTGTTATTTTGTTCTTTAAGCGCCCTCTTTTTTTTTCTTGGCTCCTACTCACTCAGATTTATTCGCTCCTCTTTTCCAGTCTTCCAATTCGAATTTTCCTTTGTCCTGCCTTTGTTGTTTTCGACGAAAATTATTTTCGCTTCATTAGATACCAACAGGTGGTCCTGTCGCGGTCACCATATAATAATTAAAGTGAATATCCATGTAATAATTAGAGTGAATATCTTCTTTATTATTAGAGAGCGACAAGTCGTGTCGCTACTCTGGGGTTTTCCATTCTGATTCTGTTCGTTCAATTTCACTTATTCTAAACCTTTCATAAAAAGGCTGCGCTACTGCAGAGGGCAGCGGCCGAGCGTCGGCAATATATATTACTTATATATACTCGCTAATATATGAGTGTAGTAATGGTATGCATGAATATGTTAATGTTATTCGTATGTTTGTATGTGGCGGTTGCTGGTGAAGAATGCTGACCAAACGTTTAAGCCCTATCCGCAAGGTGGCCGATCCTATTACACTTCAACTGAAGCAAAGCGTTACCGAATTTTTGCAAAAAAAAGTCACAAATTATACAATTATATTACATTATTATATTACAACTCCTGCAATTAGCAGTGTGCGAAATGAAGCAGTGTGAAATGATTAGCAATGTGCGATGTGTGAAGTTTGGTTACCCTAAGAATCAATCAGCCAGGAAAGATCCAGCAATAGATTTGCCTTGCTAGACATGGAAGTACCCCTAAACAGTAACACATATGCTGAAGAAAGAACAAACAATGCAGAGGGAAGCACTACTAGCTTTCCTATGGCTGTTCAAAAAATATATCTGACGATAATATAGATACAGATGATTTAGGCAATAGATCTTAAAAAAATGATTCTAATAGAAATAATAATCCTAAAGAAAACCCAAAAACCGCCGTAAATAGTTTTAAGTATTAATAACCTAAATGATCTGTTTGATCTCATTTCGGAGGTCACTAGCTTGGTTAATCAAGGCTAGAA
The DNA here is from genome assembly GCF_017639315.1 of Drosophila ananassae. NCBI lineage: Eukaryota > Metazoa > Arthropoda > Insecta > Diptera > Drosophilidae > Drosophila > Drosophila ananassae. The sequence continues at coordinate 534,677 of NW_025319056.1, forward strand.
TATTATTTTGATAGAATGGAAATAGAATGATAGAATGGAAAAATCCACACATACCATATGAAGGAAGAGAAGCCTCACAGAATGGTAGTTAAAGGGCATCTTTCGTGTAAACGCATGAATCTTTTTGTGTTGCTGGACAATGGATCAATGGAGAAAATTGTAACTTATACCTTTCAAAGTATTCTGTTTCGAGTTCATTGGGGAGTTGGGCAATTGAAGGATGGCTTGCACTCGCTCAGAAAATGCGGGGTCCCCTTTAAAGGTTTCCCCTATTGCCTTATTTGTTGGGATTGAGACAAAGGTATATAGTTATTTTCCTTTAAATTTACCATCATATTAAAAAAAAATATTTTTTTTCTTTTTTTTTTTATTATTATTAATATATTTTAGATTGTCATAATTTTTATACCCTTGCAGAGGGTATTATAATTTTGGTCAAAAGTGTGCAACGCAGTGAAGGAGACATCTCCGACCCTATAAAGTATATATATTCTTGATCAGGATCACCTCCTGAGTCGATATGAGCATGTCCGTCTGTCCGTCTGTCCGTCGGTCCTTCTGTCCGTCTGTCTGTCTGTCGGTTTCTACGCAAACTAGTCTCTCAGTTTTGGAGCTATCGAGTTGAAACTTTGCACACATCCTTCTTTCCTTTGCAGGTAGTATATAAGTCGGAACGGCCGGGATCGGTCGACTATATCCTATAGCTGCCATATAACTGATTGATCGGAAATGTTATAACTTTGGTGTTTTTTAAGTTAGATTGTTAAGACTTTCCACACATGTTATATTTGACCAACATATCTTGTGTACAAAATTTTATAAGGATCGGCCGACTATATCCTACACCAAAACTTTGGTGTTTTTTAAGTTAGAAAGATGGGATTTGGTACTAATTCTATTTTGGACAAAAGAATTTGATTTGCTAAATTTCATGAGGATCGGCCGACTATATGCGATCCGCTATATATCTAATAATATAAGATGGGTGGCGCCACCTAGCGGACTGCGACTTAACTGCAAGGGTATTTAAACTTCGGCTCCGCCCGAAGTTAGCTTTCCTTTCTTGTTTTAATAACATTTGCAGTGGAATCCACCGTCTTTGTATCGATCAATCCCATCGTATTTATATTATTAGTTTCGTTACTATTTTCAATTTTACTGATGCTTTTTTTGTTTATTAGTATACATTTGTATTTTCTTTTGATGATTTTTGGTTAGTTTTTGTTTTTACAAATGTCTACCTAATTTTTCGCATAGCTTTACAGGCTACACTGCTATCGAATTGAACCTCGTCTTGTTAATTCGGCCGCTATCAAAACGCTAATAGCTCAACATACAGTTTTTTATTAAAACCATGCACAACCATAGCTGTATTAACAATGGTGCATATATGGTCGCCAAATTTAAGCTTCAAATCGAATAGGACAAACAGATCCAGAATCTTTTCTTTCTTAAGCTTCCAGAACTTTTATTTTTCTTTTCAATAGAAGCTTATGCTAAAACTGTCGCTTCTCGTTGTGAAATTAAATTATGCTGAGCGATGCAATTTGATTGAATAACGGAATGCAATATGATCTCAACTTTAAAAGCAATACTTTGGGCTTTTTTTATATTTTTTTTTATTTATCTAGCGTGTTTAAATGTGTTTATGAATTCCATAAGTGGATAAACTTCCAAATAAGCCTCATCTCTTTATCTTAAGTGGACGGACTTTTTTTTTGTGTGCACTGCTTTATTATAAAATCTAATTACAAAAATTTAATTACATTTATAAGAACAAACTTTTGCGTTTCAAACATCTGTGCAGCTTTATGTGCAGTGGTATATTTGAAGGTAAAATAATAATTATATTAATTATTTTCCAAAAATAGCTCTCTGCTTCTTCATCTTTGACGGTGATGCTCATTATGATTCTTATCTCTATTCTTTGCAGTTTACTAAAAACTAAAACTTTATATATAGTAATTAGTATAGCTGTTAGTAATAAGAGAATTTCTCTATCCCTGCCTGCCATCCACTGCTGGCTTTTTGAAAACGTTTCACACCCTAAGTGTGCCGGGTTCACGGCCTCAGTTTCGGATGCCATTTCACGTAGAACAGGTCTTCAGTAACGCTCTCATCGCTGGCTACCTTCTGCGGGCGTAGACGTAGCTTTATTGGCCAAGGCTTTATTTTGTATATCAGCTTTTTGCAGTGCTGCAGTGTCGCCACCAGTCTTCTTCGACTGCGGTGGATCCTATGTCTTGGATGCCTGTTGATCTTGATGCTGCCACTGGGACTTTGGCTTCGGAGTGGAGCCATCAGGTGATGGCTTCGGTTCTCCAACGAGAAACAGCAAACTAGGAGCAGCCTGTGCAGCCAGCACCGGCACCGTGTGGCGTACCAAGTCAGACCCGAAGCAGTGAATCGACAGCGCTACAAAGAGCGCACAACAATAAATACTATTTTTTTTTTAATGTACTGCGTTGCATTATTAATGTACTGCGATACATTATAGTTATAAACGACTATTGTTAAATTGAGCGGAACCCGATTATAATTCAATTTATTATGAGTCAATTTAACCCCAAAACAAATTCCGCGGCCGATCCAAACCAATGCCGACTAAGAAGTGCATAAAACCTAAGAGCTTGCGCAGAAGCTCCACCAAAGCTCCCAAAGTGCATGCGCTACAAAAGAACAACAAAGCGCATGGGAATATGGGAGAAACAAAGAATATGGAACAGCTGATAACGGGCAATTAGTGGACCGCTGCGGCTAGTTACACTGAGAGAATTAAATAGAAACAATTATGATATTTGATGCTGGCACAAGTCCCAACATCCTCCCCCCGTTGAATTCCATCTTTCAACAAAAAATCCTTAGGGGCATGGGACAGCTTCATCACATAATGTTGCAGATGATCTCAAGGTCCATAATTCTCAGTTGCAGGTTGTCGTGTCCATCCAGACCCAGACAGCGCTCGAGCCAGTCGCCAATAGAGTGGCGAGAGTGGAGGGAAACTTCTTTCCGAAATTGCGCGAAGGCGCACCTTTCAATTGGAGGATCGGAAGCCTTAACGGCTGGAGCAGCAGCCACCTTGGCAGCTGCAGACGGCGGCAGCATCGATGCGGACGACCTCTCCCCATTGGAAGGGTGCAGGCTTAAGTCCAGAATGGAGTCAGAACTGGGCGCTGACTTAATTGGGGTTAAATTATAGTCAATTTAACCCCAAAACAAATTCCGCGGCCGATCCAAACCAATGCCGACTAACAAGTGCATAAAGCCTAAGAGCTTGCGCAGAAGCTCCACCAAAGCTCCCAAAATGCATGCGCTACAAAAGAACAACAAAGCACATGCGAATCTCGGAGAAATAAAGAATATGGAACAGCTGATAACGGGCCGCTGCGGCTAGTTACACTGAGAGAATTAAATGGAAATAATTATTATATTTGATGCTGGCACAAGTCCCAACACCGTACATAACAAAAACTCGGTCCGTCCGATTCTTGATTATGTAACGCTTGTATCTGTAGAAAGAATGGTAGTTGGGAAAGGTGCGCCGTCTAGGAGACAAGATTTAAACTAGAAAGGGGCATAGAGAGATTAGGAGGAGTGCAACCGGGTAAAATGGTAACTTTCCTTCCTGGAGCTTATGTCCACGGGCGAAAGATCAAAAAGGAAAGCCTACAGTTTTTGTAGCCAGTGTTGGATCGGTGGAGGTAAGGAAGTGCGTCGGGTCAGTTATGAATTCTTGCCAAGTTATCTCTTTCGTGCCTACGCTCGGCAACAGGACAGATATTACCGAAACAGAGGGAAATTCAGGCAGCCCGAAGGGGTCGGAGCGGATCTTAGGGACTCCGGAAGCCCACGGCGCACAGCAGCAGGAGCAGCATTCGCCGGAAAAGTACCAATTTGTACCAAGAGTATCAGATAGACCAAAACCGATAAGCTGAGAAAAATAAAGAAAGACTCAATCGGCGGGCTTGAGTTGGACTCGCTAGGCCTGATGGTGATCAAACCCTTTGCGCGAGCGGGCATTTTGGTCCCAATCGCGGTGGATAGCGCATAATTTTTCCTCGCCGTGAAGCGAGTTAACCGAAAAGACCACCAGTTTTCCGGCGAAAAAGTAACCTGAGAGTGACCCAGGGTACTTCTCAGGCATCTGGCGACCCCGGCGCGATAATCCGCGGAGCTTTTATCCGGGGAAAATCGGTGCAGCCGAATCCACGTGGGATTTTGGTATATAGATAGGTGTAAGTTTAAGTAGTATACGTTTTATTTGTGAGTAAATTTTATGTTTTAGTGATTGATGATGGCTGAAACAGATTCCGTGCAATTAGAAAGACATATGAAATGAGAAAATTAAAATTTTCCAAACACGGGTTGACCTTTGAAAAGAAAATAGTGTAGTAGAATATACAATAGTGTAGTGTAGTGAATAATAGAGTATTTTTCTTGGGTTTTTTTGTTATTGTTAAGTCCCAAAATTTCAGCCACCTCAAGTCCGAGCGAGCGCATTCGACGATGGATTTACCAATTCTGGGGTGAGTGTGAATGTAATGTTCTTACATAATACCAATTTTAGTCACAAAGAAAAAAAAGTAAACGAGATCAAAAGATCAAATATAAGGTAGAACAAGGAATATTTCCCAAATATTATGGCCAACTTAAAACTTAAATAAAAAAAAGGAAAGTTTAAAATAATTTTAAATCCCCTAGTCTAAGTCGCTCGACCCAGTTCGTTGGTAAGTTTTCACTCAAGTTCGAGCGCAGGTTCGTTTATATATACACTAAAACATAAAATTTACTCACAAATAAATATAACATGCCTAATTTGACTTTGTTATTTTGAAAAGCAAATTCCTTTTAATTATCTTAGGTTTAGATTATTTTGCCCACGCTGGTACCACATACAAATATTTCCATTATTATTATGTTTATTTTAGTATTTACTCCATACAATTAGATATAGTTGGCATGTACGGTTTAGGGCGAAAGCAAATTTTTTCTTGTATTTTCTTGTAGTGGTTAACTAAATTTTTATAATGGGCTAAGTAATTCTGTTTTTGACCCGACATATCAGGTCCCCTTGAGACCGCCGAGGTAGGGGCTATTAGTGACATCATGGGTTCTGTGCTATTAGTGACATCATGGATTCTGTCCCCAGGATTTTGATAGCCACAGGTTGGGTGGGCAAACCAAGCCTCGCAACATCTGAGGTCCAGGGCACTCGACGGTAGAGCCCGATGGGAAGGAACCCTCTTATCTATCGTCCCTAAATCAATTCTCCAGATGGCCGAGATGAGTAGCTGACCTCTTACCAAGAGAAGCTTGTCCCATGCACGCAGTTTTTTTTGTTGATAATGAGCAAAAGAGGCACCTTAAGGGGCGTGGCAAGAACACCACCCCATTAGCTGGCGAGCCAGAACCGGAAGATTTAATATATTGCGTGCGGCATATGCGGCCCTCCCAAATTTCACACCTCGCCTAGGACTTAAATATCGTATCATATACGGCTTGCAATAATCAATCCTCATTATTACAATTATGGAGCGTGAGTCTGGAGTCCTAAACTAACTTTCTGACCTGTAATGCAAATCTTCAGCTCCCTTCTTATCATAGTAGACTTTTACTAATCAACTTACCATCCTAAAAAAACCATAGAACGATGCTGTGTGTCATGTTTCTATATAATCTTATTTATGGTTATGTAGACAGCCAAACGGCTGCTCTGCCGCTGCGCCGACACCTAGCAAGCCCTAGTGTAAGAAAACAATAATTCATTCGAATAAAGACACTGACCTGAATAAGACGCATCCTTTACAATTGTACATAGCGACCGTGACTTCGGTTCGAAAGAACCTGAAGAAAAAGTCAAACAATCAATCAAACAATCGCATAATCAAACAACGAAATCAATGAACAACAATAACAGCAGTTGCAAGCTCAATAGTAGACAAGAAAACGTGTCCTGCGCAGGATGACCGATAAGATGATGTTCCAGCAAAACTAGCAACAGCAGCATCAGCCAAAACCAACATGCGAGGAAAACGGAGAATAGAAATACCTTAGTGAGTAGAGTGTAAGCAATGGGAAGACGCGGAGGTGTTAAAAATAAGGTGAACAAAAGAATAGCACATATTAAGTGGCTGTTATTCACTAAAACACCGCCTCCCGCATGGTCGACTGCACAAAAGTTGCAGGACGAGCTTGATTTTTAAAAAACAAGCCTCACAGAGAGACGCCCAATTGCTCACATAAAATACCAAATATAAACAAGATGATAACAAAGTTTCAACCACCACCAGCGAAGAAGACACCAGCGCTGGTAACAAATTGCTAATTGATTTGTAAGGATCTTTGAAATACATTGGTCAGTTACTAAATATTTTTGATCCGTTACATCCACTAAAGGATTTACAGAATTTTTCAAATTATAAACACTTTTATTATTATTCATAAAATATTCAAATTTATTATTTATGTCAATTTGGCGGTCTAAATTATCCGGATATTTAATTATTCTGTATTTTTGAGTTTCATTAAAAGATGTTGGTATATGGGCTAAAGTAAAAGTATTTTTGGTTGGCTGCATATCCAAGCTGAAGTCTTTATTGATAATAATTTTAAGCTCAACTGGGCCCGTTATCAGCAGATCTAAACGACTTGTCTTCCCTGCCACTCCTAATGGGAGAGCCTTTATTGGTAACCCCCGGAGCCTTCTATACAAGACCATCAACGATTGTTTCGTCGACCGGCAGCGGGTACTGAGATAATTCTGACATAGATGGTGCGCAGACTGGCTCTTAAATCTACAAGCACGCCCAAAAAAGCGTCAAGGACGAACCAATCTGCAAATTGATAACTTTGTGATGAAAGATAACCGGTCGCTCCCAAACGAACGGAAGATGGGTCACGTAACCGATTTTCAACTGAGGACGCGCAAGCACTATACGCTGATCCTAGTATTTCGGGGATTTAATTATTCTGTATTTTTGAGTTTCATTAAAAGATGTTGGTATATGGGCTAAAATAAAATTATTTTTCTGAATTTTCTATCATATTTTCTTTTATATTATTTCTAACTCTTTTTTATCTTCTTCTGTTAGTGTAACAAACAAATATTTGTGAGCTGATCCTACAATATTTATTAATCCCCGTTTTCGTCTATTGGATGGGATAATCCCTTTTATTTCATGTTTTAATTGTTTAAGTGCCAATGCTATATCTGGAATTGTTTTATATAAATTTTCATATTTTATAAATTCTTGGTATTTATTTAATATTTTGGTTTGATTTATTTCTATCATGTGGTGTTCGTAATTAAGAGGTATTTTTATAGTTCCTGTATTCATTAGTAAATAGCCATTTATTGAAGTAATTGGGGCAATACTAATTTGTTGAGCCGTTATTAATTGTAACGTTGTCCATGGTACTATTTTTATCACTTTCAATATCAGAGTCAAAATTTTTAACATTTCTGGAATAACGAAACAAATTGCGTTTTTTAAGTTTTTTAAATTTACTTTTGTGTTTTATTACTTTGTGACCCCTATTTATTGCCTGCCAGTTTTTTTCATCTTTTTGTATAATTTTTCCTGTTTTCTTAAATGAATTTACAAGTTTCGGCTTACGTTTCATATCTTATTCAACTTTTGCATAATTCAAATCTATCTCATATTCTTCCCGGTTTTCATTAATTTTATCAATTGTTGATTCTTTTATTTCTTGGACATTTTTTATTAGGTTCCATACCAAAAATAATTATCATATAAAAAAACCTCTTGATGAGGTAAAGTACCGGTGACGAACCTGCATGCGAAACCCAAAATATCTGATATCAATTTTAGTGACGAAAATATGCTTTATAGGTGTACAAAATTGAATATAAAAAAATGTAAAAATATTCTTGTTCGGCACGTGACTGATTTTTTTTTTTTGTTTTTCTTGCATTAACCCCCATAGCTTCCACTAGAAATGGTAACCCGCCGCCCGGCCCCCCGGAACGGACTGATGCCGCGGTATTACCGACCGTGGCACCAAAACCATTACAGGTAATACCACCTGTTAGAAAAATATTTGTCTCACGGCTAGCCCCCGATACCTCGGAGATTGATATCTCGGCTCATATCAAAGCCAAAACCAAGGACGTTATTAGAGTGGAAGACATTAGGAAATTTAAATACTCCTACTCGAGGCGCATGTCATCCTTCATGATACGAGTGCCAGTGCCGATGTTTGTGACGCTATGTTCGCCTGGCTTCTGGCCAGAGGACATATTTGTACAAGAGCATTAGCCGAGTAAGGTAAAGAAAAAAATTCGAAGCCTGCTGGAGTCAAGCTCCGAACATCTGTCCAATCCGACTCTTCAAAAAACTAACACGTTCTATCAATCTTACCTATCAGAACTGTCGGGACCTACGTAGCAAGCTTCCTAGACTTTATTCTGATAGTCTTTCCTTTGCGTCCCATATTATAGTCTTTACTGAAACTTGGTTAAAGCCGGAGATCTTTTGCTCCGAAGTTTTTCCAAGTAGGTACACCACTTTTAGACGTGACCGACCTCTGCGAAGAGGAGGAGGAGTCTTAATTTCTATTGACTCCAATTTCGTTTCTGAAGAGGTAAAGTTATCAGAGTTTGGTGATTTCGAATTTATTTGCGTTAAAGTCATATTGTCTGCTCAATCATTGTTTATTACATGTTCTTATATTCCACCATCTTCCGAGCCGCCCACATACTGGCATCACTTGTCGGCTATACAGGCTGTTACCAACCTTATGTCAGATATTGACCTTCTGGTAGTTCTTGGCGACTTTAATTTACCAGAACTCAATTGGTCAATTACTGAAAATTTAACTTTTTATCACTTTCCACCCACCATGATTTCACGGCGGGCATCTTTGACTTGTCCCTAGGCCAGATCAACCATGTTAGAAATTCGTTAGGTCGGCTTCTTGACTTATGTTTTGTATCTGATCCAGATAGTACCACACTTTCCAGAGCTTTGCCCCTCTCAACCCCTGAAGATCCATACCACCCTACGCTTGAAGTTTCAATTGAAACCATTTCTGGTGTCAATCAGAAGCCTTCCTGCGTATCAAAGAAGATTCGTTGTTTTCGTAAGGCTGATTTTCGTAAACTTAATTTATTAATTGATACTTTTGACTGGTCCGATATTCTGGCATGCACTGATATAAATATCATCCTAGATAAATTTTATTTGACATTAAATTCATTTTTTGACTTAAGTGTGCCGTGGAAATATCCGTCCGCTACAAATAATCCCCCTTGGTTTACAAGGTGCCTAACAAAATTAAAAACATATAAAGACAGGCTTTTAAATAAATATAAAAGAACCTGTAGCAGCATAAATTTCTCAAGATACTTTTATAGCTCGGCTAAATTTCACCGTGCATAACGCCGAATGTTATAAAAATTATATTCGCCGCTGTCGGATTCAGTTCACTCAGGATCCAAAGCAGTTTTATAACTTTGTAAACACGAAGCGTAAACATGTATCTTTTCCTTCCCTACTTACGTATCAAAATTTATCAGCGACTTCGGACCAGGCCATTGCAGATTTATTCGCAAAATTTTTCCAAACAACTTATTTACCTCCTAAAACTTTAGATCAGCCATACGCTTACAACATTCAACCAACTAATAGTATATTTGTTCCAATTCTTTCTGAAAACAATATATTATTGGATCTTCAAAAGGTAAAACCAGTTTATTCGCCAGGCCCCGACGGAGTACCAGGCTGTGTGCTAAAATACTGTGCTAGGGCTCTGTGCAAACCTCTTCAAAAACTTTTTATCTTATCTTTGGAATCTTCGATTTTCCCCTTTAAATGGAAGGAATCTTTCATAATTCCTCTGCACAAAAAGGGGAAAAAGTCCGATGCTGCCAACTACAGAGGCATCTCAAAATTGTCAGCGATTCCAAAGTTATTCGAAAAATTAATAACTCCTCATTTGCAACACCTATGCTCATCAATAATTTCTCCATGTCAGCATGGTTTCATTAAGCGTCGCTCTACCACCACTAATTTATTGGAGTTGACATCCCATGTTTTAGATGGCTTCCAAAAGGGACTTCAAACTGATGTTATTTACACAGAGTTTAGTAAAGCATTTGATTCAGTTAATCACTCACTCTTGTTGAGTAAACTAAATCTTTTGGGATTCTCAACCGACCTCATTGCGTGGATATCCAGCTATTTAAATGGAAGAACACAGAGAGTCTTATTTAAAAATCAATGCTCCCGCTTAGTCCGTGCCACATCTGGTGTCCCTCAAGGAAGCCATCTTGGCCCATTACTATTCACTCTTTTTATAAATGACTTGCCCCCATCCATAACGAACGCGCTGGTACTAATGTACGCAGACGATGTTAAGCTTTGTCTGCAATATAAGTTCCCGTCTGCCCAAAACAGACTCCAGTCGGATCTCGATAATTTTCAAAAATGGTGTTTAGCTAATGACTTAATACTTAATGGATCAAAATGCAAACTTATGTCTTTTTATAGTACTAGTCCTCACCAGGCTATCTCTGTGGGATTGCTTTAGAAAAATTAACTCAGGTTAAAGATCTTGGTGTCGTTTTAGACATAAAACTTAAATTTTCCGACCATATTTCTTCAATGGTTAATAAGGCTAAAGGTGTTGTCGGTTTTATTAAAAGATGGGCTAAAGAATTTAACGACCCTTATATTACTAAAAGCTTATTTATATCCTTGGTCCGCCCGATACTGGAGTACGGTTCATGTGTCTGGTGTCCCCAATACGGTGTTCATCAAGACCGCATAGAATCCGTAAAAAAGAACTTCTTATTATTTGCTCTTAGGGGACTTTACTGGGACGCAAATCTTCACCTACCTTCGTATAATAGTAGACTCCTACTGATAAACTTACCCTCCTTAAAAAATCGTAGAACAATGCTGGGTGTCGTTTTCCTACACAACCTTATTAATGGTGATGTAGATAGCCAGCACTTACTAACACGCTTACAGTTTAACGTTCCGAATAGAAGGACCAGAAACTTTAGTCCTTTATTCTTAAGCCATTGTAGATCGACATATGCACAGCATGATCCCCTCAGGATTTTATGTTCGAACTACAATGGTCTGTATAATATTATTTCTCTTTCTTCCCTGTCAAATTTGAAACCCTCAATTTTAAATTACCTACAAGAGCATACTAATTCTTCCTCGTTTTCTTTATAATCCATCTATTTAAACTTATATACTATACTCATTATACTAACTCGAATTTATTCCCGCGATTCGAGCCGTACGTTATGCGGCAGGCGCCCCTCGGTCGGTTGGGCGGGAGGTGGGCTGTACGTATGCAGTGGGAACCGCGCGAAAAAAAAAAAAAATATTTATTCCTTATTATTAAAGAAAAACCTTAAATCTCAAAATAACATCCTAATTCTTGCTTCCTAAATATCCTAATACTTCAATAGGTATTCCTTCTTGCTACGCTCAACAATGTCTTATTGCTAAAAGTTTGCGAACTTAATGTATATACAATTCGATAGGATTTGAGGACGCGCGCTCTGTTTCATATCATAAAATTTTAGTTGCTAAAAAAGCTCAACTACAAAGTCCGCGTACGGAGGTGGGCCATGTTCGATTTTCCTTTTACTTTATATTTCTGTTCAAAGCAACAAGGTGGTTGATATCGGGAGGACTCTCGCCTATCCCGTTAACAATGCCAAAACAAAACACTCAGCCAGCAGCAATGCTTGAAATCTCCGGATACTACTTCCTCTTCTCCGCTTTCAGCACCATCAGCCGGACGAGTCTCTCCGCTTCCTTGATCGCTTCTTGAAAGCGCCGCTAGCGCCCGGTCCCTGCTTCCCGTCCTATGACTGACGATTAATCCACGGCTACTCCTCCGAACAACGGAGCGCCCCTTGAAAGCGCCGCGAGCGCTACCCTCCCGCTTCTGCTCCTGCAGGATGGCGCCTACTTTACGGCGACTCCTTCGATAGACGGGGTGCTCCTTGAAAGCGCCGCCAGCACTCCGTCCTTGTCCTCACTCCTTCAGGATGACGCCTACTTCACGGCGACTCCTGAGAGGTTAGGGCCGAACCCTATCCGAACCTACAGCGGAGCGCCTACAGCGGAGCGCCCCTTAAAGCGTCGCGAACGCTCCTGCTGCTTCAGCTCCGGTGGGCTGTATTCACTGTATTCCCGGCTCCAAACTTGGTTTCGACGTCCCTTCTCCGCTTCGCCTCTCGGGCGGCCGGATGGCGAGATTCGCGCCGCAACTGTGACTCGCTCTGCTTCTTCTGGCCGAACGTTGCTCGCTCTCTGCGCGCGTTGCTCGCACCCCGCCTTGCTGCCACTAGGGATCTAGCTTGTACGCTTGTACCCTTGACATCGCTTCTGCGACAACCGACCTGCCTTAACTCACCTCCGCGTACACCGGCAAATGGCCGCTTGTGGCCTTCTTTTTCTTTAACTGCCGGTCCTGCACCAGCTCCTCCAGCGCGATGATCCCTCAGCGGGTAAAACTTCGCTGCAGCCCTTCTTTAGTTTCTCGATGTTTTTTCGTACTCTGCCGAACTTTCTTATTCCGTGGTTCAACACCAAATGAACGCTGCGGCCACGCGGTTTTCCAACCTACGCTTTACCGTTGTTACCAGATCGTCGAAGCTCTCCATGCAATGCTAAATAGGGTCCTACTAAGCGATAGGACTGCCACGTAGGCTAACTCACCGCACCCCCCTCTGCTTGATACCCTGGTCCACCTATCGCCGACGTTACAAAATGCCCCCTTCTCAAGAGCTAAAACAAACGATCGACGTTTAGCTCAACCACGGAGGTGAGAACTACTGCTTCAAATCTTTGGCATGATAGATACCTATCGCTCGCCCTTCAATGTCCTCTAGCTCGTAGCCTTCCCTGTTCTCCTCCTAACTCTAGCTTTAACATACCTAGGCCCAAGCTTGGCATTATACCCTACAGCGAAATTACTCTGCTTGAAGTTTCTCCTGAAGATCTCTTGGCCCTCTCAATATGAAACCTCTCTGGAACGCACATTGTAAAGCCTCTCATTCCTTTCCGTTTGCCTCGCTAAGGCCTTCTGCGCTTGAGCGCGTGCTACTTCCAACGAGTCCTCCTTGGACAGCCTGACTTCTCTGTCCTCCATGATACCTAGCTCTCTCATGAGCTTGTACGTTCCTCCTGATCCTACACACTGTTGCCCAAACACCAAGTAATATGGGGACTAACCCGTGCCGGAATGGATTGAGGTCCTTAAAGCACAGCAGATCTCGCTAAGACGCTCGTCACAATTTCTTTGGTCTGCATTTTCATACGACCTTGTGGCCTCATCACTCTGTCCGACGCATTGGCCTGCAGTGAATGGACCGCTGTGAAAACCTGCGTCACCCTATTCTCCCGCATTAGCGTCCTAAATACCACCACAAATTTATTGGAGTTGACATTCCATGTTTTTGATGGCTTCCAAAAGGGACTTCAAACTGATGTTATTTACACAGACTTTAGTAAAGCATTTGATTCAGTTAATCACTCACTCTTGTTGGGTAAACTAAATCTTTTGGGATTCTCAACCGACCTCATTGCGTGGATCTCCAGCTATTTAAATGGAAGAACACAGAGAGTCTTATTTAAAAATCAATGCTCCCGCTTAGTCTGTGCCACATCTGGTGTCCCTCAAGGAAGCCATCTTGGCCCATTACTATTCACTCTTTTTATAAATGACTTGCCCCCATCCATAACGAACGCGCTGGTACTAATGTACGCAGACGATGTTAAGCTTTGTCTGCAATATAAGTTCCCGTCTGCCCAAAACAGACTCCAGTCGGATCTCGATAATTTTCAAAAATGGTGTTTAGCTAATGACTTAATACTTAATGGATCAAAATGCAAACTGATGTCTTTTTATAGTACTAGTCCTCACCAGGCTATCTCTCTGGGATTGCCTTAGAAAAATTAACTCAGGTTAAAGATCTTGGTGTCCTTTTAGACATAAAACTTAAATTTTCCGACCATATTTCTTCAATGGTTAATAAGGCTAAAGGTGTTGTCGGTTTTATTAAAAGATGGGCTAAAGAATTTAACGACCCTTATATTACTAAAAGCTTATTTATATCCTTGGTCCGCCCGATACTGGAGTACGGTTCAAGTGTCTGGTGTCGCCAATACGGTGTTCATCAAGACTGCATAGAATCCGTAAAAAAGAACTTCTTATTATTTGCTCTTAGGGGACTTAACTGGGACGCAAATCTTCACCTACCTTCGTATAATAGTAGACTCCTACTGATAAACTTACCCTCCTTAAAAAATCGTAGAACAATGCTGGGTGTCGTTTTCCTACACAACCTTATTAATGGTGATGTAGATAGCCAGCACTTACTAACACGCTTTCAGTTTAACGTTCCGAATAGAAGGACCAGAAACTTTAGTCCTTTATTCTTAAGCCATCGTAGATCGACATATGCACAGCATGATCCCCTTAGGATTTTATGTTCGAACTACAATGGTCTGTATAATATTATTTCTCTTTCTTCCCTGTCAAATTTGAAACCCTCAATTTTAAATTACCTACAAGAGCATACTAATTCTTCCTCGTTTTCTTTATAATCCATCTATTTAAACTTATATACTATACTCATTATACTAACTCGAATTTATTCCCGCGGTTCGAGCCGTACGTTATGCGGCAGGCGCTTCTGCGACAACCGACCTGCCTTAACTCACCTCCGCGTACACCGGCAAATGGCCGCTTGTGGCCTTCTTTTTCTTTAACTGCCGGTCCTGCACCAGCTCCTCCAGCGCGATGATCCCTCAGCGGGTAAAACTTCGCTGCAGCCCTTCTTTAGTTTCTCGATGTTTTTTCGTACTCTGCCGAACTTTCTTATTCCGTGGTTAAACACCAAATGAACGCTGCGGCCACGCGGTTTTCCAACCTACGCTTTACCATTGTTACCAGATCGTCGAAGCTCTCCATGCAATGCTAAATAGGGTCCTACTAAGCGATAGGACTGCCACGTAGGCTAACTCACCGCACCCCCCTCTGCTTGATACCCTGGTCCACCTATCGCCGACGTTACAAAATGCCCCCTTCTCAAGAGCTAAAACAAACGATCGACGTTTAGCTCAACCACGGAGGTGAGAACTACTGCTTCAAATCTTTGGCATGATAGATACCTATCGCTCGCCCTTCTATGTCCTCTAGCTCGTAGCCTTCCCTGTTCTCCTCCTAACTCTAGCTTTAACATACCTATGCCCAAGCTTGGCATTATACCCTACAGCGAAATTACTCTGCTTGAAATTCCTCCTGAAGATCTCTTGGCCCTCTCGATATGAAACCTCTCTCGAACGCACATTGTAAAGCCTTTCATTCTTCTCCGTCTGCCTCGCTAAGGCCTTCTGCGCTTGAGCGCGTGCCACCTCCAACGAGTCCTCCTTGGACAGCCTGATTTCTCTGTCCTCCATGATACCTAGCTCTCTCATGAGCTTGTACGTTCCTCCCGATCCTACAAACTGTTGCCCAAACACCAAGTAATATGGGGACTCACCCGTGCCGGAATGGATCGAGGTCCTCAAAGCACAGCAGATCTCGCTGAGATGCTCGTCCCAATTTCTCTGGTCTGCATTTACATACGACCTTATGGCTGCAATGACAGACCTATTTACCCTTTCCGACGCATTGGCCTGCGGCGAATGGACCGCTGTGAAAACCTGCGTCACCCTATTCTCCCGCATTAGCGTCCTAAATACCTCTCCTTTGAATTGCGTTCCGTTATCTGAGAACACAGTCTCCGGAACACCATACGTGTGGAACAACTCCTGCTTCATGTATTTCACCACTACATCCGCCGAGAGCTTCTTCACTGCCTTGAGGAACACGAATTTGGTGTAATGGTCTAAAGCGATGAATATCCCAATATTTCCACTCTTGGATCTCGGATACGGCCCCAGGAAATCCACATATATTCGCTGAAAGAATCTCTGTGTTTCCGCTGGCCTTCCCATCGCTGGCCTCATCACCTGATTAGGTACCTTGTTCATCTTACAGACCTCGCACTTGAATACGTACTCCTTCACCTCATTGGCTAAGCCTGGCTAGTAGTACATTTGACGAACTCTCTCTAGCGTTTTACGGACACCTCCGTGCGCTGCTGTGGGACTGTCATGGGCCTCTCTTAATATCTCTGGAATCATCCCCTTTGGCACCCATAACTTCCATGCGAAATTCTCCGCTAGCTCTAAACCCCGGACTTGCTTCGTCCGTCGGAAGACCTTGCCATCCATGACCTTCAGATCTGGTACCGTCTCGCCATTGGCTTCGACCGTCTCCCGAAGGGTCTTGTACTCCTCCGCCTCGAAATGTGGGGATTCATAATCCATTCCTACCTCCGCAACTAACTCCTCATCTGACGCTCCTTCATATGCCCTAGGCAGCGCATCCGGAACCACGTGCAGTTTGCCCTTTCGATGCTCAATATGGAACTTGTAGGCCTGCAATCTCGCCGCCCATCGCCCCAACCGAGATCTCAAATCCGGCTGTGCCATGAGCCATCCTAGCGACGCGTGATCTGTGATGACCGTGAACTTATGCCCTTCTACGTAAGGTCTGAACCGTTTAATACAAATAATCGCGGCCAGGCATTCCTGTTCCGTGACGGAGTAATTCCTTTGGGCCTTGCTCAACTTCTTCGAGACAAAAGCGATTGGATACTCGTCACCCTTGTCCCCTTCCGTCTTCTGAACCAGGACGCCACCGATCCCATAACTGCTCGCATCGCAGTGAATGTAGAACGGCTTCGTAAAATCCGGACTGTGCAGAACCGGAGCCTGACACATCGCTTCCTTAAGCTTTGTGAAAGCCTCTAGGCCAGCCTGCGACATCGTGAAACGACACTTAGGCCTCACCAGATCCGTCAATGGTGCCGCTATGTCTGCATAATTGCTTATGAATTTGCTGTACCATCCAGTCATGCCCAGAAAACTCCGTAACGCCTTTAGCGTCCGCGGAATCGGGTAATTTACCATCGCCTCTATCTTCTCGGGGTCTGTCCTTATGACGCCTTCTCCGATCACATGGCCCAAATACTTAACCGAACGCATGCAAAAGTGGCTCTTCTCGATGTTCAGAGTTAGCCCTGCTTTCTGAATGTGCCCAGCCACCGTCGTCAGAACCGCCAGATGCGACTCAAAGGTGTCGGAGACGACCAGCAGGTCATCCAAGTATACGAACACCTCATTACGCAACGAGGCCGGAATCACTTTGTCCATGAGTCGAGTCATAGTTTGCGATGCATTCATTAGCCCGAAAGGCATAACTTTAAACTGGTACAATGGCTTCCCTGGAATCGTAAACGCGGTCTTGTCGCGTGAAGCAGGATCCAGCGGGATTTGCCAGTACGCATCCTTCAGATCCAGAC
Organism: Drosophila ananassae; assembly: GCF_017639315.1. Taxonomy (NCBI): domain Eukaryota; kingdom Metazoa; phylum Arthropoda; class Insecta; order Diptera; family Drosophilidae; genus Drosophila; species Drosophila ananassae. The sequence goes on from NW_025319056.1 coordinate 552,084, forward strand.
TAGAGATGAACATCGCTCTGGGAAGTCTACTCAGGATCGCATCAATCTGTGGAAGTGGATAGGCGTCGCCCTGGGTGAAACTATTCACCTTCCTGCAGTCCAGACATAGCCGAACCTTTCCTGGCTTCTGTACCAATACAACCGGCGACGACCAGGCACTTTGCGACTCCTCGATCACTCCCAATCTCATCATCCTATCGACCTCTCCGTAGAGCAGTTTCTCTACCGCTGGAGAGACCGGATAGTGCCTCTGCTTGACCGCTTTCGTGTCCCCGACATCGATACTGTGGCTGATCAAATGCGTCTTGCCCAATCCTAACTTGGCGAATGATGGAAATAGCTCTACCACTGCTTTTAGACTAACTTTCTGGGCTTCAGACAACTCCTGACTAACGGAGATTTCGCCGACTCGGAACTCCGATGGCAACAGCTCGAAACTCCTCCAGAAATCGATACCTAAATAAAAATCATGGCTCAGAGTGGGAACCAGGTAGAACATGTGCGTCTTGCATCGATCTTTGAACCCTACCTCAGTCGTCAAATGGCCTACCACCTGCTGTCGTTGCCCATCGGCCGTGCTTACGATCGTTCCTTTGCGCTTGAAGTCGACCCCGCTTCTTATGACCTTCCTCGCAAAACTCCCTCCGATACAGCTAACTGCCGCACCAGTATCCAATAGTCCTAGTACTTCCTCACCTAACAATCTGACTTCGGCGAAAGGACGTTTATCTGAGACCTTATACCTTATCGTTTCAACCGTCCTCATTGACTGCCAATACTGCCTTAACCTATTAGTGTTCCTTGACCTATTCTTACTCTCTACCTTAGCTTTACTACACTCTTCACTGAGCTCTCTTCCTACTTGTCCTTGTTCACACCTGACGGAACGCGCTGAGATGGACGATCCGGCGCATTCGCTCTTCCGTTTTTTAGACATTTCGGACACGATGGCTTGTAGACATTTGGTGCTCCGCACCCAAAACAGAAAACTTTTCGCTTGCCCGCGCAGTCGTGGTACCTGTGACCCTCTTTCCTGCAATTCCAGCAGATAAGAGCCACTGCCTCCACTTCACCCGCTTCATCACCTGAGAATTCTTGGGCCTCTTCCCATTCCAAGTCGCTTCCTACTTCCGCTACCGATTTGTTGTAACTTCTGTGTGAGCTTCTGTCTTCCCGTCTCTGGGTTTCCCCATACGGCTTCTTCCCCCATCCTGGCTTGGATGTGCCGCAGTCTCGTCGCACCTCCTCTAAGAATCGTTCCCGGCGCCGACAAATCTCCCGTAAGTGGCTTATCGACGTATCGACACATTCAACAGCTCGTGACGGATCTCGGACCTGAGATTCCTCCTTACCATCTCCACTAGCGTGGCATCGCTTAATGGAATGCTCAGACCATCCATCAACTGTTCTACCGCCTCATAAAACGTGTCAAAATCTTCTCTGTCGCGCTGCTTCCGATCTCTTATTGCCTCTCTTATGTCCTCATCCGACCTATCGTCCCTAAAGTGTTTCCTGAGCGCGTCGCATAGGTCACTCCACCTCATTCCTCTATTCAACTTGTGAAAACGCCAGTAAAATTCTCCCGCTTTCCCATCAAATAACAAACTCGCATTTCCGCATAGTGCTGAAAAGTTACTATCCAGCGTCTGGTGCGTCAAAGCTTCAACCCGATAGATGAAATTATCGATGGTCATGCCGTCGGGATGTCCGCTAAAACGAATTTTCCAACTATTCAGGATCTGTCCCACTTTCTTGAAGTTTCTCCTGAAGATCTCTTGGCCCTCTCGATATGAAACCTCTCTGGAACGCACATTGTAAAGCCTCTCATTCCTTTCCGTTTGCCTCGCTAAGGCCTTCTGCGCTTGAGCGCGTGCTACTTCCATCGAGTCCTCCTTGGACAGCCTGACTTCTCTGTCCTCCATGATACCTAGCTCTCTCATGAGCTTGTACGTTCCTCCTGATCCTACACACTGTTGCCCAAACACCAAGTAATATGGGGACTAACCCGTGCCGGAATGGATTGAGGTCCTTAAAGCACAGCAGATCTCGCTAAGACGCTCGTCACAATTTCTTTGGTCTGCATTTTCATACGACCTTGTGGCCTCATCACTCTGTCCGACGCATTGGCCTGCAGTGAATGGACCGCTGTGAAAACCTGCGTCACCCTATTCTCCCGCATTAGCGTCCTAAATACCACCACAAATTTATTGGAGTTGACATTCCATGTTTTTGATGGCTTCCAAAAGGGACTTCAAACTGATGTTATTTACACAGACTTTAGTAAAGCATTTGATTCAGTTAATCACTCACTCTTGTTGGGTAAACTAAATCTTTTGGGATTCTCAACCGACCTCATTGCGTGGATCTCCAGCTATTTAAATGGAAGAACACAGAGAGTCTTATTTAAAAATCAATGCTCCCGCTTAGTCTGTGCCACATCTGGTGTCCCTCAAGGAAGCCATCTTGGCCCATTACTATTCACTCTTTTTATAAATGACTTGCCCCCATCCATAACGAACGCGCTGGTACTAATGTACGCAGACGATGTTAAGCTTTGTCTGCAATATAAGTTCCCGTCTGCCCAAAACAGACTCCAGTCGGATCTCGATAATTTTCAAAAATGGTGTTTAGCTAATGACTTAATACTTAATGGATCAAAATGCAAACTGATGTCTTTTTATAGTACTAGTCCTCACCAGGCTATCTCTCTGGGATTGCCTTAGAAAAATTAACTCAGGTTAAAGATCTTGGTGTCCTTTTAGACATAAAACTTAAATTTTCCGACCATATTTCTTCAATGGTTAATAAGGCTAAAGGTGTTGTCGGTTTTATTAAAAGATGGGCTAAAGAATTTAACGACCCTTATATTACTAAAAGCTTATTTATATCCTTGGTCCGCCCGATACTGGAGTACGGTTCAAGTGTCTGGTGTCGCCAATACGGTGTTCATCAAGACTGCATAGAATCCGTAAAAAAGAACTTCTTATTATTTGCTCTTAGGGGACTTAACTGGGACGCAAATCTTCACCTACCTTCGTATAATAGTAGACTCCTACTGATAAACTTACCCTCCTTAAAAAATCGTAGAACAATGCTGGGTGTCGTTTTCCTACACAACCTTATTAATGGTGATGTAGATAGCCAGCACTTACTAACACGCTTACAGTTTAACGTTCCGAATAGAAGGACCAGAAACTTTAGTCCTTTATTCTTAAGCCATCGTAGATCGACGTAGATTCGAACTACAATGGTCTGTATAATATTATTTCTCTTTCTTCCCTGTCAAATTTGAAACCCTCAATTTTAAATTACCTACAAGAGCATACTAATTCTTCCTCGTTTTCTTTATAATCCATCTATTTAAACTTATATACTATACTCATTATACTAACTCGAATTTATTCCCGCGGTTCGAGCCGTACGTTATACGGCAGGCGCCCCTCGGTCGGTTGGGCGGAAGGTGGGCTGTACGTATGCAGTGGGAACCGCGCGAAAAAAAAAAAAATATTTATTCCTTATTATTAAAGAAAAACCTTAAATCTCAAAATAACATCCTAATTCTTGCTTCCTAAATATCCTAATACTTCAATAGGTATTCCTTCTTGCTACGCTCAACAATGTCTTATTGCTAAAAGTTTGCGAACTTAATGTATATACAATTCGATAGGATTTGAGGACGCATTGCTCGCACCCCGCCTTGCTGTTTCATATCATAAAATTTTAGTTGCTAAAAAAGCTCCACTACAATGTGTACATGTTCAAATTTCCTTTTACTTTATATTTCTGTTCAAAGCAACAAGGGTGGTTGATATCGGGAGGACTCTCGCCTATCCCGTTAACAATGCCAAAACAAAACACTCAGCCAGCAGCAGTGCTTGAAATCTCCGGATACTACTTCCTCTTCTCCGCTTTCGGCACCATCGGACGTGTCTCTCCGCTCCCTTGATCGCTTCTTGAAAGCGCCGCAAGCGCCCGTTCCCTGCTTCCTGTCCTATGACTGACGATTAATCCATGGCTACTCCTCCGAACAACGGAGCGCCCCTTGATGGCGCCGCGAGCGCTCCCCTCCCGCTTCTGCTCCTGCAGGATGGCGCCTACTTTACGGCGACTCCTTCGATCGACGGGGTGCTCCTTGAAAGCGCCGCCAGCACTCCGTCCTTGTCCTCACTCCTTCAGGATGACGCATACTTCACGGCGACTCTTGAAGTATGACTCTTCACGATCCCCTTGCTGCCACTAGGGATCTAGCTTGTACGCTTGTACCCTTGACATCGCTTCTGCGACAACCGACCTGCCTTAACTCACCTCCGCGTACACCGGCAAATGGCCGCTTGTGGCCTTCTTTTTCTTTAACTGCCGGTCCTGCACCAGCTCCTCCAGCGCGATGATCCCTCAGCGGGTAAAACTTCGCTGCAGCCCTTCTTTAGTTTCTCGATGTTTTTTCGTACTCTGCCGAACTTTCTTATTCCGTGGTTAAACACCAAATGAACGCTGCGGCCACGCGGTTTTCCAACCTACGCTTTACCATTGTTACCAGATCGTCGAAGCTCTCCATGCAATGCTAAATAGGGTCCTACTAAGCGATAGGACTGCCACGTAGGCTAACTCACCGCACCCCCCTGCATGATACCCTGGTCCACCTATCGCCGACGTTACAAAATGCCCCCTTCTCAAGAGCTAAAACAAACGATCGACGTTTAGCTCAACCACGGAGGTGAGAACTACTGCTTCAAATCTTTGGCATGATAGATACCTATCGCTCGCCCTTCAATGTCCTCTAGCTCGTAGCCTTCCCTGTTCTCCTCCTAACTCTAGCTTTAACATACCTAGGCCCAAGCTTGGCATTATACCCTACAGCGAAATTACTCTGCTTGAAGTTTCTCCTAAAGATCTCTTGGCCCTCTCGATATGAAACCTCTCTGGAACGCATATTGTAAAGCCTCTCAGTCCTTTCCGTTTGCCTCGCTAAGGCCTTCTGCGCTTGAGCGCGTGCTACTTCCAACGAGTCCTCCTTGGACAGCCTGACTTCTCTGTCCTCCATGATACCTAGCTCTCTCATGAGCTTGTACGTTCCTCCTGATCCTACAAACTGTTGCCCAAACACCAAGTAATATGGGGACTAACCCGGAATGGATTGAGGTCCTTAAAGCACAGCAGATCTCGCTGAGACGCTCGTCACAATTTCTTTGGTCTGCATTTACATACGACCTTGTGGCCTCATCACTCTTTCCGACGCATTGGCCTACAGTGAATGGACCGCTGTGAAAACCTGCGTCACCCTATTCTCCCGCATTTGCGTCCTAAATATTTCTCCTTTGAATTGCGTTCCATTGTCTGAGAACACTGGATCTCCATACGTGTGGAACAACTCCTGCTTCATGTACTTCACCACTACATTCGCCGAGAGCTTCTTCACTTCCTTGAGGAACAGTCTAAAGCGATGAATATCCCAATATTTCCACTCTTGGATCTCGGATACGGCCCCAGGAAATCCACATAAATTCGCTGAAGGAATCTCTGTGTTTCTGCTGGCCTTCCCATCGCAGGCCTTATTACTTGATTAGGTACCTTGTTCATCTTACAGGCCTTGCACTTGCCTACATACTCTTTCACTCCATTACCTAATCCTGGCCAGTAGTACATTTGACGAATTCTTTCCAACGTCTTCCGGACCCCTCCGTGCGCTGCTATGGGACTGTCATGGGCCTCTCTTAGTATCTCGGGAATCATTCCCTTTGGCACCCATAACTTCCATGCGAAATTCTCCGCTAGCTCTAAACCCTTGCTAGCGGAATCCTGCCTACTGTATCCCGAAGGGTCCTGTACTCCTCTGCCTCGAAAAGTGGGGATTCATAATCCATTCCTACCTCAGCAACTACTTCCTCATCTAATTCTCCTTCGTAAGCTCTAGACAACGCATCCGGAACCACGTGAAGGTTGCGCTTTCTCTCTTTCGATGCTCAATATGGAACTTGTAGGCCTGCAATTTTGCCGCCGATCGCCCCAATCGAGATCTCAAATCCGACTATGCCATGAGCCATCCTAGCGACGCGTGATCTGTGATGACCGTGAACTTATGCCCTTCTACGTAAGGTCTGAACCGTTTAATACAAATAATCGCGGCCAGGCATTCCTGCTCAGTGACGGAGTAATTCCTTTGGGCCTTGCTGAACTTCTATGAGACGAAAGCGATTGGATACTCGTCTCCCTTGTCTCCTTCCGTCTTTTGAACTAGGACGCCACCCGAACGGCTTCCGAAACCCCGGACTGTGCAGAACCGAAGCCTGACACATCGTTTTCTTAAGCTTTGTGAAAGTCTCTAGACCAGCCTGCGACATCGTAGCCCTGCTTTCTGAATGTGCCCTGCCACCGTCATCCGAACCGCCAGATGCGACTCAAAGGTATCGGAGACGACCAGCAGATCATCCAAGTACTCGAATACCTCATTAGGCAATGAGGCCGGAATCACTTTGCCCATGAGTCGAGTCATGGTATGCGACGCATTCATTAGCCCGAAAAGCATAACTTTAAACTGGTACAATGGCTTACCCGGAATCGTAAACGCGGTTTTGTCGCGTGAAGCCGGATCCAACGGGATTTGCCAGTACGCATCCTTCAGGTCCAGACTGGAGATGAACATAGCTCTGGGAAGTCTGCTCAGGATCGCATTAATTTGCGAAAGTGGATAAGCGTCGCCCTGGGTGAAACTATTCACTTTCCTGCAGTCCAGACCTAACCGAACTTTTCCTGGATTCTGTACCAATACAACTGGCGACGACCAGGCGCTTTGCGACCCCTCGATCACTCCTAATCTCATCATCCTATCTACCTCTCCGTAGAGCAGTTTCTCTACCGCTGGAGAAACCGGATAGTGCCTCCGCTTTCCCAATCCTATCTTGGCGAATGATGGAAATAGTTACCGCCTTCAAACTGACTTGCTGGGATTCCGACAACTCCTGACTAACGGAGATTTCGCCGACTCGGAACTCCGATGGCAACAGCTCGAAACTTCTCCAGAAATCGATACCTAGATACAAATCCTGGCTCAGAGTGGGAACCAGGTAGAACGTATGCGTCTTGCATCGATCTTTGAACTCCACCTCAGTCGTCAAATGACCTACAACCTGCTGTCGTTGTCCATCGGCAGTGCTTACGATCGTTCCTTTACGCTTGAAGCCGCTTCCTCTCTTTATCTTAAAGCGGACGGACGTGTTTTTTAGTGCGCACTACGTTTTTGTAAAATTTGTAATAAGCTTTCTATAAACAATCGGTGTTTATTTCTTTACATATATAAAAACAAGTGGAAATTTCTTAGATCCGTATCGCTTCGGATGTGCAGTGATATATTTGGAGGTAAAATAATAATTTGTTTAATTTTCCTTCCAAACATAGCCCTGCTCTGTTTCTTAATCTCCTACTTGCTATTCTCCTGTTGTTGCTATTCTTTTGCTTCTCGCTTACTAGAGATTCTTATCTCTATTTCTTTGAATCTTACTAACTTGCACTAACTGCTCTCTTTAATCTCCCCCTTTCGATTCCTTGGTACAGTGGTTCAAGGTTCCTCAATAATAAAATCAAATAATATTAATGAATGAATTATTAATTTTTATACCCTTGCAGAGGGTATTATAATTTTGGTCAAAAGTGTGCAACGCAGTGAAGGAGACATCTCCGACCCTATAAAGTATATATATTCTTGATCAGGATCACCTCCTGAGTCGATATGAGCATGTCCGTCTGTCCGTCTGTCCGTCTGTCCGTCTGTCCGCTTCTACGCAAACTAGTCTCTCAGTTTTAAAGCTATCGAGTTGAAACTTTGCACACACCCTTCTTTCCTTTGCAGGCAGTATATAAGTCGGAACGGCCGGGATCGGTCGACTATATCCTATAGCTGCCATATAACTGATTGATCGGAAATGCCATAACTTTGGTGTTTTTTAAGTTAGAGGGTTGGGACTTTCCACACATGTTATATTTGACCAAAATATCTTGTGTGCAAAATTTCATAAGGATCGGCCGACTATATCCTATAGCTGTCATAGAACTATCGAAATTGGCATAACTTTGGTGTTTTTTAAGTTAGAAAGATGGGATTTGGTACAGATTACTCTTTTGGCAAAATAATTCGATATGCCAAATTTCATAAGGATCGGCCAACTATATACGATCCGCTACATATCTAATAATATAAGATGCGTGGCGCCACCTAGCGGACTGCGAGTGAACTGCAAGGGTATATAAACTTCGGCTCCGCTCGAAGTTAGCTTTCCTTTCTTGTTTTTAATAATTTTTAATAAATTTTTATTTAATTTTTAATAATTTTTAATAATTTAATTATTTAATTTTTAATAATTTTTAATAAATTAATTATTTAAATTTTCAATAATTATGGAATTTAAATTGGTCTGTGTTAACTCCCACCATGACTTCCCTGAGGGCATGTTCGACATGTCACTCGGGCAAATTAACCACGTTAGAAATTCTTTACGTCAGCTGTTGGACTAATGTTTCGTTTCTGCTCCTGATGGAATTACTCTTTCCAGAACATTGCCCTCTTTCTAACCCTGAGGATCCATATCATCCAACTCTTGAGGTTTCAATCGAAAATAATTACTTTATTGACCGTAAGTCTACAGTTAAATCTCAGAAAGTTCGTTTCTTTCGTAAGGCTGACTTTATGAAATTAAATAAGTTGATTTTGGAATTTAATTGATCTGATTTACTGGCATGCGAGGATATAACATCGCATTATAAAAATTTTATTACACATTGAACATATTTTTCGACGCTAGCGTGCCGTGGAAATATCCGGCCGATTCAACGAATCCGCCTTGGTATACGAGGCACCTTATAAAATTAAAGAATAGTATGAGTAGACTTTTAAACAAACATAGATTATCTGTCTGTACAGTTCAAGATATTCAAGATACTTAGTAGCTCAGTCCAATTTCACCGTGCATAACGCAAAATGTTATAGGAGTTATATTCGCCGCTGCAGGATTCAGTTTACTCAGGATCCGAAGCAGTTTTATAACTTTGTAAACACTAAGCGTAAACATGTATCTTTTCCCCCACTGCTTACGTTTGAGAACTCTTATGCGAACACTGATCAGACAATGGCCGATCTCTTTGCACAGCTTTTTTACCTATTTACCTAGCAGCAGTTTAGCTCAGCCTTACACTTATAATATCCAATCAGCCAACCTTATATTTTGCCCATCTTTCGATCAAAGTGGTGTGTTATCGGATCTTCTTAAGGTTAAGCCCGTGTATTCGCCAGGCCCTGATGGAGTACCAGGCTGTGTTCTGAAGTACTGCGACGAGGCACTGTGCAAACCGCTCGTTAAACTCTTTAATCTATCGCTGGAAACTTCGATCGTTCCCCTTATGTGCAAGGAATCCTTCATTATTCCGCTGCATAAAAAAGGGAAAAAATCCGAAGCTGCTAATTATAGAGGCATCTCTTAATTGTCAGCAATTCCAAAGCTTTTTGAAAAACTTATCACTCCACATTTGCAACACCTATGTAGTTCATGGCTTCATGAAGCGCTGCTCCACCACTACTAACTTATTGGAGCTAACATCTTTTATCACGGATGGGTTCCGGAATGGCTTACAAACAGACGTCATTTACACTGACTTCAGTAAAGCATTTGACTCTGTTAACCATTCGCTTCTTAAAAGTAAACTCAGTCTTTTGGTATTCCCAAATGATCTTCTTATCTGAATTCCGAGCCACTTATCTGGGAGAACCCAACGTGTCTTCTTTCAAGGTGTTTCCACCCGTTTAGTCCGCGCAACATCTGGGGTGCGCCAAGGAAGTCATCTTGGACTCCCACTTTTACACTGTTTATAAACGATTTGCGAATAACTAATTCACTTGTACTTATGTACGCTGATGACGTAAAGCTATGTCTTCAGTATAAATTCAATAGCGCCCAGTCTAGACTTCAATCCGATTTGGATAATCTTCAAAATTGGTGTTTAGCAAATAACCTAAAGCTTAATGGATCGAAATGCAAACTTATGTCTTTTTACCGATCTAGTCCTCACCAGGCCATGTACTTTCTCTATGGGAATGCCTTAGAACAATCTAGGTGTCCTATTAGATTTGAGACTTAAATTTACCGAACATATATCTACCATGGTTAATAAAGCTATGGGTGTTCTTGGTTTTATTAAAAGATGGTCAAAAGAATTAGATGACCCGTACATAACTAAAACGTTATATACATAATTGGTCGTCCGATTCTTGAGTATGGATCGTGAGTCTGGAATCCTCAATACGGAGTACACCGAGATCACATAGAATCTGTACAAAAAAACTTAGGGGACTAAATTGGGATTGAAAATCTTCACCTTCCCTCTTATCATAGTAGACTTTTATTAATCAACTTACCTTCATTAACAAATCGTAGAACATCATGTTTCCACACATCATGTTTTTTTCAGTTTCTGGGGCAATTCAATTTATTGAACTTCGGGCGCGATCCCGTCAGGGTTAACAAATATAACGCTACTAGCTTTTTCATGGCGGTCGAATGAAACAATTTCAAATTCCGGTTTATTATTTATAAAGGGTTAATTCCGAGCAATATAACAAAAGCGGCCGTGAATATCAACTCTAAAATATACAAGTAAGAACTAAGAGCTTGGTCGCAGAAGCTCTTCCAAAGCTCCCAAAAGCATATGCGTTACAAATAACAACAACGTGTGCTAAACTGGGAGCGAAACTGGGTGAAAGACAGATAAAAATAAATGCCGCTGCAGCTAAATAAATTATCAATAACCTAATCGGCAACACCTATGTAGTTCAATAATAACTCCGTGCCAGCATGGCTTCATGAAGCGCCGCTCCACCACTACTAACTTATTGGAGCTAACATCTTTTATCACGGATGGCTTCCGGAATGGCTTACAAACAGACGACATATACACTGGCTTCATTAAAGCATTTGACTCTGTTAACCATTTGCTTCTTATAAGAAAACTCAGTCTTTTGGGATTCCCAACTGATCTTCTTATGTGGATTTCGAGCTACTTATCAGGAAGAACCCAACGTGTTTTCTTTAAAGATGTTATCGATCATCGAAACACATTTTTGTTTCCCGGCTTGCCCCTGATACTTCGGAGATTGATATCTCCGCTTTCATCAAAGCCAAAGCAAAAGTCGGCATAAAGGTGGAGATGACCAGGCACACGTCATCTTTCAAAATACCTGTGTCCTTGCAGATGTTCAAAACGATCTGTTCCGCCATCTTTTGGCCAGAGAACATTTTCGCCAAGAACATCAGCCAAGTACGGTGAAAAAAAAGATAACCAAACCTGTGGGTGTAAAGCTTCCACATGTTAAGGACACTGATCAACCTTCCACCTCATCTTCCTCAATTTCAAAAAACTAATGTCTTCATTAACACTTACCTATCAGAATACTAGAGGGTTACGTAGTAAACTTCCCTAACTGTATTCTGATAGTTCTTTGTTTGCATCCCACATTATTGTATTTACAGAAACTTGGTTAAAGCCGGAGATCTTAAGCTCCGAAGTTTTTCCTAGTAGGTACACCACTTTTAGATGTGATAGAACTTTGCGAAGGGGAGGAGGAGTGCTAATTTCTGTAGACTCCAAATTCGCTTCTGAAGAGGTAAAACCACAAGAGTTTGGTGACATTGAATTTCTTTGCATCAAAATCACTTTGTCCGATCAATCTTTGTATGTTACCTGTTCTTACATACCACCTTCGTCCGAACCACCAACATACTGGCAATATTTGTCCGCTACTCGTTTGGTTTTCGATCGTCTGTCTGATGGTGACCAGCTGATAGCTCTGGGTGACTTTAATATCCCAGATCTTATGTGGTCAAATGTTGTTAATTCACCGTCTTTACAGCTTAAGGGGGCAGGATGGTTTCAGAGGCGGAAAAAGAGCAGATTTTTGCGATTTTTTTTTTATGTCTGAGTAATTATATCAATTCAATTTTTTACACGATTAATGGCTATATTTGGAGAGTATCTAGGAATTTTTATTTTTAAGAAATTATTATTATTGATCCCGTGACGGGCAGTCGGCCGAAGTCGCTTCCAAAAATTGGTCTCTTGCGGTGCGTAAAGTCTGGCCTTACAGTGTTATCGGAAATAAAAAAATTGAATTGATTTACTTAAAATATTAGTTTCTTGTGCGGATAAACGAACCCATTTTGAAAAATATGCGATTTTGAATTTTTGGCGCGGTTGTAAAGTCGGAGGTACCATTTTTACATAATAATTCGCATAAAAATTCGTTCTCGCTCGCTTTGCTGTAATGCGAAGGTTTGAGTTTGTTAAGTCAGCATCTTTCTGTTTGAATTGTCTGCGAAAATGCCACACCGTAGTGAAGTGCAAATCGACTAGATCTTTTGCAGATGAAATAAAAAAAAAATTTGATCGGATTAACCACAATGGTGGCCGTCAGCCAACGGGTACTGCAGGGGGAGAAACGCATGATTTCATGTGCCGTAACTGTGTACACCGCTGGTAGTGCGACTATACTACCACGTGAGGGCGGCTGGTAACAGGTCCCGGCAAGGTCATGTCTCTGCTGAGGACGCTGGCGAATCGTAGTCGGGCGGGGAGAAGAACACTCCCTTCCTCAAATCACCCCAATCTAAGGTGGAACAGCATATGCCGAGGGACGCATGTCCGGGGGGGTGCACGGACGTTAATATGCGGACTCTGGGGGACCGGCCGACCCCTCAGTTTCAATCAGGCTTATCATGACAAGCGGGCTATGTCATGATGGACGAACCCCTTCCCGCCTACTCGTGTGACCAAAAATGAACTGCAAAAATATAAAAACAGAAACAAATAGTGAAGACGGAACTCCCTAAGAAAGTCCGAAAATGGGATCACGGATCCGTCAATCTCCAAGGCAGATAGAGGCCAAAGAGATGCTGGGATGGAGAAGCTCCCCACTGAGGGACAACATCCGGAGGCGAGCTGCGCCGGTGTAGGGGGAGATGCCAAGGCACTGACCCCCAAAACGGGGCCCACTATGGGACCAGCGAACGGTGTGGGGGCAAGATCCCAGGATCGAGCTCCTCTCGCACCGGCGGCACCCCTAAGGAAGGCCCCGGTCCGACGACTGCTGGCCCACTGCAGCGGAAGGGCTCCTATAAGGATAGGAGGAGAGCGGCCTTCATCCTGATGAGGGCAGACCCATCGGCGGAATCCAATCCCGATCAGGCTGAAATAGGTCGACCGACGGTGAAGCGCCCCCAGCTAAGAAGAAGAAGGTGCAGACACAGCAAAGTAACAGATCCTTCGCCGAAGTTACTAAGGGCAGGACCATCATTGGGGTCGTTGATAATGGCTCCAAAGATAGCCTGATCCCCAAAGAGCTTTGGCGGAAGGTGGTGAACGAGCTGCATGGGCGCTTCATGGAAGAGATGCTCAAGAGCGGAGGACCTCCACCGGACTGCGAAGACGCAGGGTGGTACCAGGGTTGCATCAAGGTGATAGCGTGCCAAGATGCGAGGTCTGTAAGCCTCTACAAGCGAATGATTGCGTCGCTTGGGGAGGTTTACCCAGGAGCCAGACTGGCGGCGGTGGACTGGGACAAGATCCCCAGCAAACCGAGGGCCCGCGTATGGCTGACAGAGAAGCCGGCGGACCCTGCCACCATTCTGGCCATGCTCAAAATGTGTAATCCCACACTCTCTACGGCGGACTGGAGAGTCGCCAAGGTGGAGGAAGCAGTGGGACTGAGAAGGCAGGTTGTCCTCACTCTAAATGAGGAGACTGCGAAGATCCTGGAGGGTGCTGGTAGCCGTATCAAGTACGGGATCGAGCACGTTACGGTGAGGATCTACAAGTCGGATGCGAAGAGTAAGCCTGGAGGCATCGACTTGGAGATGGACGCACAAGAGTTAGACTTGGGGGAACCGACCGAAGAGGTCCGCCCAGAAGGAATGTCAGATGTGGAGGAGGACATTCTGGAAGGGTACACCTCAGAGGAGAGTGACCTGGTGGGCTCTTGGTGGCGTCGGGATGGAGGAGGACTCATTGCTGGGCTCCGACACCGAGGCGGAGGTTACTGTGGTGGAGAATCTAAAGGATGTCCCTGACATTCCAGCAGATAAACCTCCATCACAGTAAGGTGGCTTTCGCCGCCCTCCTGCTCCATCTTGCAGAGAGTGGAGCTGAAGTGGCCCATCCAAGAACCCTGGATCCACGGAGACAGGATTCTCGGTCTGGGGGCGTCGGACTTCAGGCTGTACAGCGCCGATGTAACAGGTAAAAAGCAAGCATGCATACTCGCAAAGAAAAGCCTTAATACCTTCTTGCTACCAAATTTCAGCAATGAAGATCACGTAGCCGCATCTATAGAGGGCCCAGACGACCATCTAAGAATATGCTCGGCATATATGGGTCATGACCACCTAGGACCTCCATCCCATTCGCTACTCAGGCGGCTTGTAGAAGACAGCGAAAGGAAGGACATCGACCTAATAATAGGATGCGATTTCAACGCTCATCACAATCAGTGGGGAAGCTCTGACACAAACGAGAGGGGTGAGTCAATCTTCGATTTTATCCTCAGCTCTAAGCTTCTAGTGGGTAACAGAGGATCAGAACCCACCTTCGTCGTCAAGAACAGAAGGGAGGTTCTTGATGTCACATTATTCTCGCACTCCCTGGCTGATGCAATCACCAGCTGGAGAGTCCTTAACAAACACTCATTTTCAGACCATCGCTATATTGAGATAGTAGTAAATTTTGAAAACTTCACCAAGCAAGCAGTACGAAATCCTAGAAAGGCAAACTGGGAGCTCTATAAAAATATACTAGATAGATCCATCGGGACCTATGAGGGGCTCAACGCCATGGTAGATAAGCTTACAAGGACTAGCGCAAAAGCTTACCACAAGGCCTGCCCCAAGAAAAGAATAGGTAGCAACAGATCGAAGAAGCCTCCGTGGAGGACCTCGTCGTTAGCCCCCTAAAAAAAAATGCACGTAGGGCCAACACAGACGAGGCGTGGGAAACCTATAAAGCTGAACTTAGGCAATATAATAAAGAATTGCGCAAAGCAAAGAGGGTTGCCTGGGCCAATTTCTGCACCAACATTCAGGAGACATCAGAGGCCGCCTACTACAGCCCCCATCGCAGGTTACATTAAGAACACGGAGGGGTGCTGGACAACCTCAAGCCTGGAAACCCTTGAGCCACTTATCAACGCACACTTCCCGGGTTGCTCATCGGAAGGAACAACCCAGGTGATGCGTAGCCAGGGTCACCAGGGCTCGCTCAACTACCTACTTAGTGACAGAAATCTTAAATGGGCAATAGACAGTTTTAAACCCTTCAAATCTCCGGGACCGGACGGTATTCTACCGGCTCAGTTATCCAAAACCGGTATTAACCTAAGGAAATGGATTAAGAAAATCTTCAGCACAGTCTTCACTACTGGTATGATACCAAAGGCATGGCTGTGCACGAAGGTTGTATTCATACCCAAGGCGGGGAAACCATCCCACTGCACCCCCAAGGACTTCAGACCTATAAGTCTGTCTTCCTTTCTCCTTAAGACTATGAAAAGACTCTTAAGTCTCCATCTACAACTAAACATAAACCCAAATGACATCTTATGCTCTCAGCATGCTTACAAAAGGGGCCGATCAACAGAAACAGCCCTGCACGATATCACTATGATCGCCGAACGAGCGATCAACTTTAAGGAATACGCACTTGTGGCTTTTCTAGACATAGAAGGGGCCTTCTAGAAAAGGCGGTAAGGCCTGAAATGGGGAAGGCGGTAGGCCTGAAATGCGGAATGTCCCCCAAGATGGTCAGATGGTTATACACAGCGATGATCAGACCAATCTTATTCTATGGTGTTGTGGTCTGGTGGCCCGCCCTGGACAACTCCACATGCAGGGATAAGTTCAGGAAGTCGCAGCGCATGGCGAAAGTCTGTATAACAGGCAGTCTACGCACTACGCCTAGTGATGCCCTAGACACTATCCTCGACCTACTACCAGTTGAACTGATGGGGGTAAAGACAGCCACTCTGGCCGCAATAAGACTGCGAGAGGCGAATCTATGGAGCAAGAATAGTTTCGGTCATACCAGACTGGACCTACATCATTTCATGCCTGAGGGGGATACGGATTACTGTGTGCCCGTCGACCAACCCACCACTAACTACAAAGTCTTAATCCCCTCGAGGGAGGAATGGGATGCCCGGATACCGGGACCGGAGGGCTCCATTCATATCTACACAGATGGATTAAAACTTAACGGCCAGGAGGGAGGAGGTTACTTTTGCGAGCATCTGAGCCTAAAGGAGTCCTTCAGACTCCCCGACCACGTTAGTGTTTTCCAGGCTGAGGTAGTAGCCATTAAGTAAGCACTGGAATCCCCAGCTCTTAGGGGCAATCGGGGTACAATATGTATCTTCTCAGATAGTCAGGCAGCGCTTAAGGCACTTGACGGATTCTCATCCAACTCCAGGACAGTCAATGACTGTCGCACATCTCTCAACGAGATCTACCTCATCTACCTCATTTGGGTTCCCGGTCACAGGGACCACGAGGGAAACTGTGCTGCAGATGAACTAGCTAGGGCAGGGACTACCAACCCTCTCCTACCGGAGAAAGAACTTGTAGGCATACCCTTGGCTACTTGCAGGCTAAAGTGCAGGGAGTTTTTCGACCTGGCAGCCAATAGGAAATGGAGTAATCTCCAGACCTGTAGAACATCACGTCTGATCTGGCCGACACGCTCTCAGAAAAGATCGGCGAGACTTATTGCTCTCACCAGACCAGAATGCAGCCTAGCGATTGGGGCAATTACTTGGCACTGGCTGATAGGCGAACACGAGGCCAGGCTTGCAGTCCCCCACAATGATTTCTGCAGGAGCTGCAGGGATGAAGAGGAGGTAGAATCGGTAACGCAGCTCTTATTCTACTGCCCGGCACTCGGACGCAGCAGACTCAAACACTTCGGGTCTGAAGAACTCTCGGACCTTAAAGATCTCTCAGAGATCTCTCCACGCGGACTGGTTGCCTTCATAAAGAAAGCAGGCTGGGACCATGGGCCGCCATAGGTAGTCTAGGCATATATATGCACCCTGGTAGACAGGAAGGGGGGAAGGGGGGGGGGGGGGGTAGCATCTCGGTGAAACCCTTGCTCCAGCGGCAGCACAAGGAGCCCTAGCGGCTCAAGTGGAAGCGAGGGGGTCTTTTATGTCCCCCTAGCATCACCGCCATAACCTAACCTAACCTATACTATTTTCGGGCAAGTTATAAATTTTTGATTCTAATTCTTCCCTATCTTGTTGATCTAATGTGCCAAATAAATATTTATAAAAAGTACCTACGAAATTTTGTGAGGACTTCAAATTTTCCAATTCTCGTGTTTGTTCCATTAGATCTTTATAAGTTGTTTCAGTTTTTGTTAAATTGACTGTGAGACAATGATATTCATAATTAGTGGGCAGATCTATGTTACCTGTTTGGAAAATAAAGTATCCATTTTTTGCTTGAATTGGTATTCATACAATGATATTCATAATTAGTGGGCAGATCTATGTTACCTGTTTGGAAAATAAAGTATCCAATTTTTGCTTGAATTGGATTGATATCTACGTTCTGACACATGGTGTGATATATAAGACATAATAAAGTTATTATATAAGAAATAATTTTATTAAGCTGGGTTGTCTTCCGGGGGAAATCTGGAATTATTATATTTGCTGGTATTAATTTTTTTCTTCTTTTTAGTTCCGTGTAGTTCCGGGGAAAATAAAAATGTCAGCTGGTGCTCTGCCTGTAGAGTTATGTTTTGTTTTATGATTATAAATATAAACGATTGTTTAAAATATAGTAATTATATATTCAGGATTCCGTTCACTATTTATAATTCTTAATTTTTCATTAATAGTTTTATGAAATCTCTCTATGTCAGAAACGCCATTACTTGTGGTTATAGTTATTCTTACATCTTCTGATTGCAACCAAAATTGCAATGCACATAAATGCGGAGTCTTTGTCGGCTTTAATTTCTTTTGGTTTACCCATTTCATTAAATATCCTGAGTAATGCCCTTTTTGCTTCTAACCAATCGGTACTGTTGACATTTATTAAAGAAGCATATTTGGAATAAATATCAATGCAAGATAAGAATTGTTTATTATCGTTAAAGGTTTCTGGGGTTAATTCAAATGTAAGTTTTGTATCTCTGTGTTCTGTTTTAGCAAGGTTACAAATTTCACACGCATTTATAATATTTTGAATTAATCTCTGATAATCGGGAAAACAATATTTTTCTTTAAAAAGGCTTGTTTGTTTTTCTATTCCTGGATGTAATAATTCTACGTGAGCTTTAAAAACAATTTCCTTGAATTCGGCGAATGTTTGGACATCTGTTAACATTGTACTGGTTTTCATAACTTTGGTTAAGTTATTTGGGCTGATAATCTCTATATAAGCATTTTGAAATATTATGAAGTCCATCTCACACGGAAAATAAATAACACTTTTTTTTGAGCATAAATATTCTTTAATTAATTCTTTTGCATATTCATGGGTCATTTCGTTATAAATTATTTTAAGGTTGGTTTTATGAAAGTATTGGGTCAATTTAACTTCATTCGAATTTCCTCTATGAAATTCAATTTGTCTAGGTCTTTCCGTTATTTCTGTATAATTCTGATTGACTTCTTGTGCTTTGTGCACTGTTGGTATTGTGGGTAATGACTGGGTACTATCCGGTGATTCTTCCAAAAAATTTTCTTTTAGCTTCACTCTTGACAGAGCATCAGCTACCTGGTTTTCCTTTCCCGGCAAATATTTAATAGTGAAGTCATACTCGTTTAATTTTATTCTCCATCTTTGTAGTTTCTAATGGTCTATGATCGCTAAGAATTTCGAATTTTCTACCAAAGAGATAAGACCTAAAATATTTAGTGGCCCAGACTATAGCCAGAAGCTCTTTTTCTATTGTTCTACTAGCATAACAAATAGGTTTATTATTTTGTGATAATACTGCGCCTATGGCGACATTGCTAGCATCTGTTGTTAAAAAATAATTTTTCAAAGTTAGGGTAAATTAAAATTGGGTCTGATGTAATGAGAAGTTTTAATTTCTCAAATCTCTGTTGAATTTATAGTGGAACCTTTCTTTAAGTTTACAGTCATGAGTTTTGCAATTTTAGCAAAATCATGTATGAATTTTCTATAAAATCCACAGAAACCTAAAAATGATTTTATTTCTTTTTGGGTTTTTGGTATTGGAAATTTTTGTATTGCTGGGTTTGGCTTTATTCCTTCAGTTGTTATTATATGTCCAAGGAATTAGGTTTCCTTTTTCATAAATTCCCATTTGTCAAGTTGAAGTTTAAGATTTGACTTCCTCTCTTCATCTTAAAGCGGACGGGCGTGTTTTGGTTGTGCGCACTACGCTTTTGTAAAATTTGTAATAAGCTTTCTATAAACAATCGGTGTTTATTTCTTTACATATATAAAAACAAATTGCAATTTCTTAGATCCGTATCGCTTCGCGTGTGCAGTGATATATCTGGAGGTAAAATAATAATTTGTTTAATTTTCCTTCCAAACATAGCCCTGCTCTGCTTCTTCATCTCCTGTGATGTTGTTGCTGTTCTTTTGCTCAATAGAGACTCTTATCTCTATTTCTTTGAATCTTACTAACTTGCACTAACTGCTCTCTTTAATCTCCCCCTTTCGTTTCCTTGGTACAGTGGTTCAAGGTTCCTCAATAATAAAATAAAATAATATTAATAAATTAATTATTAATTTTTTTTAATAATTTTTAATAAATTAATTATTAAAATTTTAATAATTTTTAATAAATTAATTATTTAATTTTTAATAATTTTTAATAAATTAAAAAAACAGTGCGTGTCTAAGGACACGCGTGAGAAACGAAGTTCCTTTGGCATGTTTGGCAATGAAGGAAAGACACGACTGAATGAAGGCGAAAAATGATTAACAACAACAACTTACAACTTTATACATAAATGATTTTTATTTATTACTTATTTATTATAAGTATATAAATCTAATCAGTTCATTAAAATATAGTGATAATTGGCTTATGATAACTAAAGTAAGATACAAACATTTGAGATTCAACTTTGTCCAAGTATCTCGAAAATACTGCATCAATAGTCGAATTGAATCTTGTTGTAGACATTGTTGGGTCGTAATTTATTTTTAAATCAAATTCTTCAAGAAGAAATTGTGTCAGTGGCTCTGATTTTTTATCAGAAAAGTTGATGTTAAAATCACCGGCCAAAATTAGGGGAATTTCACTAGTACTACAAGTAGTATTTCACTAGTACAATAGTACTACAAATTTGTAGTACTATATCTCCGAAGAAGTCGAGAACCTTTAGTATATTCTAATAGTACTCTATGTATAAACTCTTGAATATCCACAATTTTTTGCCTTGGTCCTTTTTGCATTGACTTCTGATTATTACAATTCAATGGCTCTGCTCCAATTTTTTTACTGTCCTTCTGTCGCTGTCGAAAATTTTGCTGGCGCTGCGCATTTCTTTCGCGTACTCGTGAATTTCGCGTAGTGGGAGCATGAGCAGTGGAGAAACGCTCGTCTGTGGAGAGCAAGAGAGTGAGAAAATGGTTATATTCTCTCACTCTACGAAGAAGAAGCAGACAGATAGCCGTTTAACGTTACGTTACGGTTTTTTTCGGCTAGCCCTCCTCCGCCAAGCTCATACCGCGCCATAAGAAACTTCGTTTCAATAATTTAAATTTTCAATAACTATGGAATTTAAATTTGTCTGTGCGTTCAAGTCTTGTAATAAGACAATCTCGTCTTCCCAGCCTACCATCCATTGATGGCTCTGTGAAAACCTTTTACGCGAAAACAAATTGCAATATAGATCCGTATCGCTTCGTGTGTGCAGTGATATATATTTGAATTTATATGGAGGCTATAGGGTACAGTTGGCCGATCCTTTTGTAGTTTGGCAGATTTGATGAAATATGTTTGATGAAATATGAGCCCCAAAAAATTGAGGCTCCTGGCCATTCTATGGTGTATCTTAAGCTCATCCAAAATGTTCTGGGCGTGTTCGATGTCAACTTTCAGCAGCCTCCTCATGTGGGATTGTGGGAACAATTCCAGCATTCCGACCGTGGAGTCAATTATGCTAGCATACTCGGACAGATTTGTCGAGTGCCTGGGATGTATTTTGCATGCGATAAGTCGTTGATTCTCGCGCTTGCGGTGGACAGCAGTATGATGGGTATAATGGCAAGCCTGTGGCGAAGCCTTATATAAGGGCGAATGTGGCACGACTATCTGATGTTGTCCTTATGGACCACCCTCCCCTTAATGAGACAGATGTTCCCAGATCTGCTTCCACACGCTCTTCTGAATAAAACGGTGTCAATTTGTTCCCTAGTCTCTTGTTGTTGCGCAGGTGTACTCTTTCACCGACTTCGAAAACTCGGTTCTGCCTCGAAGGATTAACCCTTCGTTACACTGCTGGGCCTTGTCAATATTGGCTTTAATTGCCAGCTTCATCTCATCGCTGCTGGCGTGGATGACCTCCACCAGCCTAAACTCTGTGACCGAATGTACCGACCTCTTGTATTCTACCTCTTGTATTTTTGTGTTCTACAGTATCCTCGATTTTTTTGATCAATTTTGGGGCATCTGACAATTTCCGCCACGGTACTGTGAAACCTCTCTACTTGGCCATTGGAGCTACTGCGTAGCGGTGGCGCATTGACGACATCGATGCTGTACTGGTTTTTCAGCAATGATGTGATTGTTTCAGAGTTAAAGGAGGCCTCTGATGTATATTCCTCGTTGATCCTTGTCGTTGTATTTGGGTAATTTAAGTAATTCCATTCTTTTAGTTTAGATTTGTATATTTGTATTTTATTTGGTTGGAGCAGTAATGGTGCCGCTCCAACGATCGAAATGTCTCTGCTTTTTACATTATTCTTTAAGTCTAATTAAGGCTAAGTCTCATAGCTGCGCTGATCACAGGCAGCGGCAGAGGGACGGCTATGTATCTATATACTTATGTATATTGCTATGCGCTCTCAAGTGGTGGCGCGAGGGGGTATGCATATGCTGTCCGTTCGTTACAATTATGCCGACGATAGCACTTGCGGGCTAAGCCATAGCGATCGGCTCATATTTCGGCCATTTAGGGTTTATGACCGGGACTTTAAAATATGTAAACACTGCAACAATGTGTTACAGTGCGAACCCTTTAAGTACTTTCGGTACAGTGGGTATTCAATATATGTGCATACTGGATCTCCCTCCTTTTGAAAAATAGCGTAATGTAATGAAGTCATTTTTATATTAAAAATTTCTAGTTAATTCATCCTTATTAGAATCAAAGAAATTGAAATTATTAAAAGAATATGTTACCCATCGCCATCAAGTGGTGGCGCGATGGGTATGCAAGTTAACTGAAGTTAACCGCGCAACGGCAATGTCCGATTACTTAAGAGCTCGCTCTGGCCAAACTGCTGACACAGCGTCTGGCCGGATGCTCGTCCAAAGCCGGCAAACAGTGCATATTTGCGTGGCCGCTATAAAAAACATTTTTGTTAGCTTTAAGTTTCTTGTACTTGAGTCTCTCACAATAAAGAACTTCTTTACCTAAACTCCGGCACAAGCCGTAAGATTCAATTCACTTGTACTTGATGGTTACTCAGCCTCAAGGGCGGTAACAACGGAGTTAGTAACTCCCAACATAACCTCCTGTCAGAAGGAAGAACCCTAGGCAACCGCCAGGGATATCAAATCACCCTCCACTGAAGACGTCCTCTCCAGCGAAGAACATACAACTATCCTCATCTTTGAAGATATCCCCTCCAGCGAAGAACATACAACTATCCTACCCTTTCATTCATAATTCCATCAAGTCTGCATTGGTTTTATGTTAAACAAAAAATAAAAAAGTAGTGAACTTGTGTTACACTGACAGCTAAAAAACTGCAGCCCCTTTAACATTTTTTTTACATTAAATTGGCTGACGGTTTAGCATTGTATTTTTATACAAATTTTTTATAACAATACAAATTTTATACAAATTTTTAATATAAACCATTTTTGGGATATCTACCTCCCAATATTGTTTGCATTTCCTTTTCTGTATGAATAAATAAATAAACATTTTTATACAACAACGCAAAGTTGCAGAATAGAAAATTCTTAACCAAGACAAAAAAGTCACTAGCTCAAAATTAAATTTTCAATCAAAAATAATTCATATATTTGTGTGCATTTAATTCAGCTTTTATATGTGTCTTTTGTTACACAAAAATTCTTGGTATTAGCTGCACAGTCTTGGTTATTTATTTTCCCTTTCCGTTTTGTTTCCCCACTCAATTTTTGGGAATACGATACGGCCGCGCATGCAGTGTGTGGCACTTTGTTATTTTTATTTTTTTTTATCTTTGTGTCATAGCGGAGGCTCAGTCCCCGCATACCCCTCACCTTGCCTCTACTTGGCAAAACAATAGTGCAGCTCGACGAGCTCGACGAGCTCGACGACACATATGTAACTAAAACGACGTCTCAGCCCTCGCGAGCCCCCTCACCCTACCAATCGCCTCTGTGGGCATGCAATTCGAGCATGAAATTGTTTATTTTTTCTCGGGTTTTATACATAACTGCTGCTCCACATGAGCAATCCCTTCCGACGATATAGAAGCGTAAGACAATTCTCCAGTGATTCTGAGTCCGAGTCCGAAAGACCGGCCAGATCTTCCACCCCAAAAAGCGCAAACGCTAGAGCACTCAAACATGCGAAAATGACTTTCAGCATGGAACAAATGACAGCCACTAACAGGCGGCCGTTCAACATGCCGTCCAAGAAGCCAACATTGAGAGCCAACGTAGGGAAAATGATCTTCGCCTGGCTATACAAGGCACGAGTGCACTCTGCCCCACACAGCGGAAGCACCCCTGAACACATGGACATTGACCCATCACTTTCCAGGATGCTCAAGCCGTCTCTAGCCCCGGCA
Source organism: Drosophila ananassae (assembly GCF_017639315.1). Classification (NCBI taxonomy): domain Eukaryota; kingdom Metazoa; phylum Arthropoda; class Insecta; order Diptera; family Drosophilidae; genus Drosophila; species Drosophila ananassae. Next base: position 576,110 of record NW_025319056.1, read on the forward strand.
TACCAAAACAGGAAGCCGGCAGAGTCCGATCGATCGGGCCCACACAAAAGGCAGAGGGTTAACCACATCGTGCAGGCCGCGGGTGAATCCGGGGTGAAATATACCGCCGCAGCTTCAGACGCGGCTCAAGAAATTGACGACGACGCCATTTGGAAATACGATTCGGACGTCATTAATTTTTTAGGCAAAAGTAGCGGAGCTAGAAATGAAGCTTCTAATAGACACGGGCGCGTCGAAAAATTTCATCCGTCCATACGAGGGGTTGAAAGGCGTTCGTCCAGTGGATTCACCATTTTCGATACATTCTATACATGGCGTTACCACGATCACAAAAAAATTCTTAATATCCCTATTCAACTTGAAGGCCACGTTCTTCATTTTACCAGATTTGTCCTCCTTTGATGCCATCATCGGCCTTGACCTGTTAAAACAGGCAGGGGCATCGCTTTGCCCAGCTTCCGGGCACCTCAAATGGGGTTCCGAAATAGAAAAGCTAGAATTCCAAGCATGCCCCAACGTAAATTTTACTGAAGTGGACTGCTCCAGTGCACACCCTTCAGTCAGAAATGCATTTTCAAAAATGCTAAGCGACAGGAAAAATGCCTTCGCTAACCCAAATGAGGCGTTACCTTACAACACTTCAGTGGTTGCCACCATTAGAACAGTTTATGAGGAGCCCATTTATGCCAGACCCTACCCGATGGGGGCAACCGATTTCGTCAATGTTAATCCAGCAAATAGAGGGTATCAGTGGATAAAACCTGCTATAATAGTAAATACAGCTCCTATAGTAAAAATGAGCTACAACATAAGAATATGAAGAATATTCTTGACTTTGTCAATCAATTTGTCAATGGTACGACGAAGTGCGACGGCTGACCCGATGTTTACTCCGCTTGGGAGCTTAGGGCATTTACAAGGACTTTGAACCTGACTCTGTTTGGTGCAGTTTGCTTAGCGTAATCCCACGTGATGTTGCTGCGGGATAATTCTTGTATTATAGTACGGCGCCAGGTAAGCTTGGGGCGGCCCACTCTTCTGCTTCCCTGTGGGTTCCAATCCAGTGCCTTCCTGACTATGCTGTCTGTTTTCTTCCTGAGTTCGTGACCTATCCATTTCCATTTTTTCTTCTTGATTTGGTGATGGATGGGAGCCTCCCCCGTGTTGCGCCACAGGTCACTGTTGGAAATTCTGTTGGGCCAGAATATCCCACATATGATCCTGAGGCACTTGTTAATGAATGACTGCAGCTTTGTCATCATCCTTTGGGAGGTTAGCCACGTCTCAGCTCCGTACAGAAGAATGGATTTTACACACGCATTGAAGATCCGCAGCTTTGTTCTTCTACTTATTTGCTGATTTCTCCAAATGCGGTGCAATCTTCCGAATGCAGATCTTGCCTTGCACAGTCTGCTCTCTACATCTTTTTCCACTACACCACTGGATGATATTATGTAGGTAAAGTGGTCGACGAAATCAACTGTTTTACCGCTGATGGTGATGCTACCTTGGTTGGAGTTATTAAACCGCATCGCCTTGGTCTTTGATGCGTTGATGGAGAGGCCTACTGCGTTGGCTCTCTTCTCGAGGTCGGACGCCTTGGCTTGTATATCGATGAGTCTGTGTGATAGGAGGCATATATCGTCGGCGTAGTCTAGGTCTTCAAGGTGTTGTGTGAAGCTCCAAGTTATCCCGCGTCGATGCATGCTTACTTCTCTCACTTCTGACGCCAGTGTTCGTCTGAAAGGGTGCACTGGTTTTTCCGTTGTGCAGTACTGCCAGGTCCGCATCATCATACATAGCTCTATGTTTACGATGTTGATTGGCACTCCTTTCCTTGCAAGTGCACGCCATATCGCCGCCCTGTCTATTGAGTCAAACGCTTTTCGGAAGTCGATGAATAGAAGGTATATTGGCGAACGCCATTCCACGGCTTGTTCGATTATTGTGCGTAGCGTGTTTGCCTGGTCTACGCAGCTCCTAAGTGGTCTAAAACCTCCTTGTTCATCTCGAATTGTTGGCTCTAGTTTCTCCATAAGTCGTTCGTTCAGCAGGGTCGCTAATATTTTATAGCTGGTGTTCAACAGGGTGATCCTCGCCAGTTGTTACAGTCACTGAGGTCTCCCTTTTTTGGTAGCTTAACGATTACTCCTCTCTTCCAAGCGTCAGGAACTCGCTCACTTTCCCATATATCTTTGAAATGCGGGTGCAATGTTTCGGCCATTAGTTGCGGGTCAATCTGGAGGAGTTCGGCGGATATGCCGTCCTCTCCAGCCGCTTTGTTGCTCTTTATCTTCCTGATTCCACAGTTTGGACCTGCTAATTGGAGCCAGCCTAATCTTCAACCTTTTGTCAGTTGGCCAAATCCATTTAGGTCACTGCCTCCCAATTGCATAAAATACACTAATTGGCTAGGTGGTTTCTGGACGCGATGGACTACCGCGGGAAAACAGCGGTAGTCCATCGGTCAGCAGACTGTGCACCTCAACTGATGCCAATGAATCGCCTTCATTAGGGGGGAAGATGTTGGGCTAAGAAGCCACCAGATAAGCCAATAAATATTGAATATTTATATTAGAGTATTCGTTTTTTTCAAGATGGGATATGATGCAGATTCCATTTTTGTCAAAATAATCTGAGAATAATCTATAGCTGCCATATAACTGAACGATCGGAAATGGCACAATCTGGGTATTTTTAAAGAAGCTTGGGGCTGTTTTAAACATTTGTATTAAAATGTTGATTCGATGGTGAAATTCTCATAAGAAACTTCCTGAACACAAGACTCTGATTCTTTGCTCTAAGAATTCTAGCATCGTTTGTAGGAGCTGGATCTCAACTGAGTTGCCAACTGTCTGCTCAAAAGCACCCCTATTAGTTATGTCAAGCTTCGCGATGAGCCGAGGATTATCGTATGACCCAACTATTATGCGCCATACATGTAAATAGTTGTCCTCATTTAGCTCGATGTGGCGTATCAACCTCTCCGCATTTCTAAGCAATTCCCGTAAAAAGAACTAATGAGAACTTTAATGAGCTAATGAATTACTCCTGCTCTGCTCAATTTTGGTTGTCCTCCAATGCCTTCGATCCGGAGCTTTGTATCGTGGCGTTTTGATGACAAAATGGATGCTTATTTCTCAGTGATCAAATTGATCTGTGATCCAGAGTCTAGCAGAGATCGAAATTCAGCTACATGTCCGTTCTCGGCCTGGAAAGCGAATATTTCTCACAATGTAGCTTTCGGTCCTGGCCGTTCTTTGGATTTTTTCAGCATTTTCAACGAATCTTTCCCATGCCTCTTCGAAAATGGCTAGTTTTGTCGTCATCTACTGATTAGAGGGACAGCGTCACACTGCTGTGAAGATCCTATTGCTCTCTCAGTAGTCTTCCTGAATTTTCTATTGTAGAACGATAGAAATCACTACTCGTTCCTTTTGACTCTTGTCTAAATGGTGATCCTGGGCTTGCAGGATCACGGGGTCACCGATTGCTGGTTTGTTGCCGCAACTTGCACAACGAGCTCAGAATAGGTTTGTCTGAGACCTACTTTATTAATATAAAAGTTCCATATTTATAGCTAATTTGATACTTTGCAATATTTTGGAATATGTTGTCGATTGAAATAAAGTGTACTGTCAGCAGTTTTGCTGTTTTTCAGTTTGTTGTTTCTGTAGTGTTTGATTTTTGAACGCTCATCGTTCTTTTTGTAGGCTATGACCCAATATTTTCTTTATTATATACATATTTATTATGCTTGTGTTTTTGTTCTGTTTACATTTGTGTTCTTGTGACTTAATATTAATTCCTCATGGCTTAACAGTATACGAAACGAATATTATTAAAAACGGCTATATTGTTGACAAGAGTGAAGTGTCAAAGCGAATTTGATACGTTTGTAAAATGATTGTTACGTTTTGGGTTAATTACAAACGCATGAAATCGTCCATTCTGCAATATCAACCATATTGGTTGAATGACAGATGCGCCAAATCAACATAAAAAAATCCTGACCATGGGATGGAGTGCCAGCAGTTTGGTGATTCTTTAATTTTTCTGTAATGTTTGCCTTAAGTCATCGTTCTTTATGTAGGCTATGACCTTATATTTTTTTTCATGTTTCGCATGATGAGGATGCTAATCAGTATCAGTATGATGACCGAAATGGCCAATGCTGTACAACATGGTTGTCTGGTGATCCAGTTGGTTCGGTGAATCTTTTCTTTTTATGTGGTCTAACTTATGTTTCAGAATCTATAATTCTATGTCGTCCATACTTGGTGTTCAGTTCCCGAGCGTTGGGAGCTTTATTTAATGTTCCAAATCTAGGTTTTAATAAAACACAAGGACCTTTAGATTTCTATGTATTATTACAATTTATTTAAAAGATTTGGTTTATATAAAGACATATGTATGTGACTGCGTTGGGTTGGCGACCGAATTAGAAAATAGCTTGATGCTGCGGAGCGACCGAGAGATACCGAGAGAGAGCGAGACAACGTTAGCGCATGACGGCAGATGCAGGTGGCCGATCGAATGCACTAGAGCGGGCGACGCAAATAGAGACAAAGATAAAGAAAAGATAAAAAAATTCAATAAATTATTGCCGGCCAAACATTCGGCGGCTGCTTGACCCGACATACTCCCCCGTTGAAGGGGCAGCACGATTGGTTGACTGCCCGCCTTGTAGCTCCGGACGCTGTCCTCAGCAGCGCACCCAAAACACTCCGTCATCGTCGTCTTTCTCGATAGCATCACATCCACACTGGGTAATATATGACCTATCACACTAGACACCACTGTGTAGATCCCGGCCAGACGCGTCTACATGCTCTGCTCGAAGTGACGACGGTGTCTCTGAAATTTATCATTTTCGCTGAGCACCTTGCGGAGGCGCTTCTTCTTTGGCTTGGAAACAAAACTGCGATGAGACTTCCTTTTCACTGGTTCCGTCTGAGGCTGGATGAGCAACTCTGACTGCTCAGCTGCCATGAGGACCTTACCATTGTCAGGGCCTCCGCCTCCACAGATAATCCAACCGAGCCGAGTTTTTTGGATTGAGGGCAAACCAGAAGACAGATGAATTTGCCCCACACATAGCTCGTAAAATCCAGCTCCAATTAGCAAATCAACTGGCTGAGGCTGGTGAAAATGAGGATCCACTAGCTCTACATTGCCGGGATTTTTCCAAGAGCTGACGTCCAATGTCCAAATGTGGCTGAAAGTCAGTGATGTTGGAGGCTATGATCGCAGTTAATTGTGTCGAGTAGTCAAAGCTTTGGGATTGCAAGCTGACTTGCGCAGAAAATCCACCGGTAGAGAACCCTGCGTAACCTATACCGGATACAGTCACCGGAGAACTTATCTTCCGATCTGCTGCAACTGGACCGTCAGCGTTCAAGTGACTAGATGCACCTGTGAGCCAGAATCGAGCAGCGCTCGGTAGGGTAGTAGATCTCCGGAGCGGTTCCCAACCAGAATATTGGCAGTGGCTAGCAACACCACATCACCAAACCGATCCTTAGCGACGAGAGATTTGACGACGGCGGACGCTGAACCAGAAACAGCGTCGCTAGATGTGGGAACCGCAGGAGAGGGGTTTTGGTCTGGAGCTGGCGAATTGCCACGTCCACATGCCTGCGTCCACACGCACGGCAGCTTGACGCATTGCAATGCCGAGATAGGTGCCCAGATCCAAGGCACTTACGGCATAAATCCAATCGCCTAACTTCGCCTAAACGATCCTCAGGCGACAAGCTTAAAAACCTTGGGCAGGAGTTTATCATTTGTTTCAACATTAACTGTTTCAATTTTTTAATTCTTCTTTACGGATCTTTTCACCAAGTGGTCTCTTCATTTTTTTTTACTGTTTCTTCTTTTCCACAAAACTTTATTATTTGCTTCCAACGTTTCCGATTCTCCTTTGCGCGGAACACGTGTGGATTCTGCCGTTCTCCTTAGTCCGAGCTCCTCAACGGTTTTTTTTTCCGATTCGCTTCTCTCCGAGTTCCTCCTTCTATGTCTAGGCTCGGCGGTCCCTCGTTGACGCCTCTCGCTCTCCCGCTCTACACGTTCGGGACTCCGGGAAGCTTTCCAGTGATGGGGCCCGCTTTTCCAAGGTGTTTCCCTCGAGAGGTGCTCTTCGGGGTTGCGGGAAATCGTGGGCCCCGTTCGTCGAGTTCTTCTTCTCCTCGCCAAATTCCTAGCGCCTCTCCTCCGGCGCTGATCACGTGTTCCACTTCGGCTCCAGGTACCGGCTAGTGGTACCGGCTGTCTTTCACTCGCGGCTTGTTGCGATCCCGCAGTTCTGTTTCTTTCGAGGGGCGACGCCGCACTTGCACGGCCGTGTGCCACTTGCAATCCGGCGCGAACCAAAAAAAAAAGAGGTTAAAAATTTTCGCTCTCCTCAACACGTCCGATTTGCGGTAGGTTAAAACTTCAAAAGAAGGTCTGCCCTCTCCCGCGCAATTTTTTTTTCGCGCCGTTCCCACTGCATACGTACAGCCCACCTCCCGCCCAACCGACCGAGTGGCGCCTGCGAGTGGTAAAAAGTGGTAAAAAGCGAGCATGCATACTCGCAAAGAAAAGCCTTAATACCTTCTTGCTACCAAATTTCAGCAATGAAGATCACGTAGCCGCATCTATAGAGGGCCCAGACGGCCATCTAAGAATATGCTCGGCATATATGGGTCATGACCACCTAGGACCTCCATCCCATTCGCTACTCAGGCGGCTTGTAGAAGACAGCGAAAGGAAGGACATCGACCTAATAATAGGATGCGATTTCAACGCTCATCACAATCAGTGGGGAAGCACTGACACAAACGAGAGGGGTGAGTCAATCTTCGATTTTATCCTCAGCTCTAAGCTTCTAGTGGGTAACAGAGGATCAGAACCCACCTTCGTCGTCAAGAACAGAAGGGAGGTTCTTGATGTCACATTATTCTCGCACTCCCTGGCTGATGCAATCACCAGCTGGAGAGTCCTTAACAAACACTCATTTTCAGACCATCGCTATATTGAGATAGTAGTAAATTTTGAAAACTTCACCAAGCAAGCAGTACGAAATCCTAGAAAGGCAAACTGGGAGCTCTATAAAAATATACTAGATAGATCCTTAGGCGAACCGCCTTCAGAGACCATCGGGACCTATGAGGGGCTCAACGCCATGGTAGATAAGCTTACAAGGACTAGCGCAAAAGCTTACCACAAGGCCTGCCCCAAGAAAAGAATAGGTAGCAACAGATCGAAGAAGCCTCCGTGGTGGACCTCGTCGTTAGCCCCCTAAAAAAAAATGCACGTAGGGCCAACACAGACGAGGCGTGGGAAACCTATAAAGCTGAACTTAGGCAATATAATAAAGAATTGCGCAAAGCAAAGAGGGTTGCCTGGGCCAATTTCTGCACCAACATTCAGGAGACATCAGAGGCCGCCTACTACAGCCCCCATCGCAGGTTACATTAAGAACACGGAGGGGTGCTGGACAACCTCAAGCCTGGAAACCCTTGAGCCACTTATCAACGCACACTTCCCGGGTTGCTCATCGGAAGGAACAACCCAGGTGATGCGTAGCCAGGGTCACCAGGGCTCGCTCAACTACCTACTTAGTGACAGAAATCTTAAATGGGCAATAGACAGTTTTAAACCCTTCAAATCTCCGGGACCGGACGGTATTCTACCGGCTCAGTTATCCAAAACCGGTATTAACCTAAGGAAATGGATTAAGAAAATCTTCAGCACAGTCTTCACTACTGGTATGATACCAAAGGCTGTGCACGAAGGTTGTATTCATACCCAAGGCGGGGAAACCATCCCACTGCACCCCCAAGGACTTCAGACCTATAAGTCTGTCTTCCTTTCTCCTTAAGACTATGGAAAGACTCTTAAGTCTCCATCTACAACTAAACATAAACCCAAATGACATCTTATGCTCTCAGCATGCTTACAAAAGGGGCCGATCAACAGAAACAGCCCTGCACGATATCACAATGATCGCCGAACGAGCGATCAACTTTAAGGAATACGCACTTGTGGCTTTTCTAGACAGAAGGGGCCTTCTAGAAAAGGCGGTAAGGCCTGAAATGGGGAAGGCGGTAGGCCTGAAATGCGGAATGTCCCCCAAGATGGTCAGATGGTTATACACAGCGATCATCAGACCAATCTTATTCTATGGTGTTGTGGTCTGGTGGCCCGCCCTGGACAACTCCACATGCAGGGATAAGTTCAGGAAGTCGCAGCGCATGGCGAAAGTCTGTATAACAGGCAGTCTACGCACTACGCCTAGTGATGCCCTAGACACTATCCTCGACCTACTACCAGTGGAACTGATGGGGGTAAAGACAGCCACTCTGGCCGCAATAAGACTGCGAGAGGCAAATCTATGGAGCAAGAATAGTTTCGGTCATACCAGACTGGACCTACATCATTTCATGCCTGAGGGGGATACGGATTACTGTGTGCCCGTCGACCAACCCACCACTAACTACAAAGTCTTAATCCCCTCGAGGGAGGAATGGGATGCCCGGATACCAGGACCGGAGGGCTCCATTCATATCTACACAGATGGATTAAAACTTAACGGCCAGGAGGGAGGAGGTTACTTTTGCGAGCATCTGAGCCTAAAGGAGTCCTTCAGACTCCCCGACCACGTTAGTGTTTTCCAGGCTGAGGTAGTAGCCATTAAGTAAGCACTGGAATCCCCAGCTCTTAGGGGCAATCGGGGTACAATATGTATCTTCTCAGATAGTCAGGCAGCGCTTAAGGCACTTGACGGATTCTCATCCAACTCCAGGACAGTCAATGACTGTCGCACATCTCTCAACGAGATGGCTGAACAGCATGACATCTACCTCATTTGGGTTCCCGGGCACAGGGACCACGAGGGAAACTGTGCTGCAGATGAACTAGCTAGGGCAGGGACTACCAACCCTCTCCTACCGGAGAAAGAACTTGTAGGCATACCCTTGGCTACTTGCAGGCTAAAGTGCAGGGAGTTTTTCGACCTGGCAGCCAATAGGAAATGGAGTAATCTCCAGACCTGTAGAACATCACGTCTGATCTGGCCGACACGCTCTCAGAAAAGATCGGCGAGACTTATTGCTCTCACCAGACCAGAATGCAGCCTAGCGATTGGGGCAATTACTTGGCACTGGCTGATAGGCGAACACGAGGCCAGGCTTGCAGTCCCCCACAATGATTTCTGCAGGAGCTGCAGGGATGAAGAGGAGGTAGAATCGGTAACGCAGCTCTTATTCTACTGCCCGGCACTCGGACGCAGCAGACTCAAACACTTCGGGTCTGAAGAACTCTCGGACCTTAAAGATCTCTCAGAGATCTCTCCACGCGGACTGGTTGCCTTCCTAAAGAAAGCAGGCTGGGACCATGGGCCGCCATAGGTAGTCTAGGCATATATATGCACCCTGGTAGACAGGAAGGGGGGAAGGGGGGGGGGGGGGGTAGCATCTCGGTGAAACCCTTGCTCCAGCGGCAGCACAAGGAGCCCTAGCGGCTCAAGTGGAAGCGAGGGGGTCTTTTATGTCCCCCTAGCATCACCGCCATAACCTAACCTAACCTATACTATTTTCGGGCAAGTTATAAATTTTTGATTCTAATTCTTCCCTATCTTGTTGATCTAATGTGCCAAATAAATATTTATAAAAAGTACCTACGAAATTTTGTGAGGACTTAAAATTTTCCAATTCTCGTGTTTGTTCCATTAGATCTTTATAAGTTGTTTCAGTTTTTGTTAAATTGACTGTGAGACAATGATATTCATAATTAGTGGGCAGATCTATGTTACCTGTTTGGAAAATAAAGTATCCATTTTTTGCTTGAATTGGTATTCATACAATGATATTCATAATTAGTGGGCAGATCTATGTTACCTGTTTGGAAAATAAAGTATCCAATTTTTGCTTGAATTGGATTGATATCTACGTTCTGACACATGGTGTGATATATAAGACATAATAAAGTTATTATATAAGAAATAATTTTATTAAGCTGGGTTGTCTTCCGGGGGAAATCTGGAATTATTATATTTGCTGGTATTAATTTTTTTCTTCTTTTTAGTTCCGTGTAGTTCCGGGGAAAATAAAAATGTCAGCTGGTGCTCTGCCTGTAGAGTTATGTTTTGTTTTATGATTATAAATATAAACGATTGTTTAAAATATAGTAATTATATATTCAGGATTCCGTTCACTATTTATAATTCTTAATTTTTCATTAATAGTTTTATGAAATCTCTCTATGTCAGAAACGCCATTACTTGTGGTTATAGTTATTCTTACATCTTCTGATTGCAACCAAAATTGCAATGCACATAAATGCGGAGTCTTTGTCGGCTTTAATTTCTTTTGGTTTACCCATTTCATTAAATATCCTGAGTAATGCCCTTTTTGCTTCTAACCAATCGGTACTGTTGACATTTATTAAAGAAGCATATTTGGAATAAATATCAATGCAAGATAAGAATTGTTTATTATCGTTAAAGGTTTCTGGGGTTAATTCAAATGTAAGTTTTGTATCTCTGTGTTCTGTTTTAGCAAGGTTACAAATTTCACACGCATTTATAATATTTTGAATTAATCTCTGATAATCGGGAAAACAATATTTTTCTTTAAAAAGGCTTGTTTGTTTTTCTATTCCTGGATGTAATAATTCTACGTGAGCTTTAAAAACAATTTCCTTGAATTCGGCGAATGTTTTGACATCTGTTAACATTGTACTGGTTTTCATAACTTTGGTTAAGTTATTTGGGCTGATAATCTCTATATAAGCATTTTGAAATATTATGAAGTCCATCTCACACGGAAAATAAATAACACTTTTTTTTGAGCATAAATATTCTTTAATTAATTCTTTTGCATATTCATGGGTCATTTCGTTATAAATTATTTTAAGGTTGGTTTTATGAAAGTATTGGGTCAATTTAACTTCATTCGAATTTCCTCTATGAAATTCAATTTGTCTAGGTCTTTCCGTTATTTCTGTATAATTCTGATTGACTTCTTGTGCTTTGTGTACTGTTGGTATTGTGGGTAATGACTGGGTACTATCCGGTGATTCTTCCAAAAAATTTTCTTTTAGCTTCACTCTTGACAGAGCATCAGCTACCTGGTTTTCCTTTCCCGGCAAATATTTAATAGTGAAGTCATACTCGTTTAATTTTATTCTCCATCTTTGTAGTTTCTAATGGTCTATGATCGCTAAGAATTTCGAATTTTCTACCAAAGAGATAAGACCTAAAATATTTAGTGGCCCAGACTATAGCCAGAAGCTCTTTTTCTATTGTTCTACTAGCATAACAAATAGGTTTATTATTTTGTGATAATACTGCGCCTATGGCGACATTGCTAGCATCTGTTGTTAAAAAATAATTTTTCAAAGTTAGGGTAAATTAAAATTGGGTCTGATGTAATGAGAAGTTTTAATTTCTCAAATCTCTGTTGAATTTATAGTGGAACCTTTCTTTAAGTTTACAGTCATGAGTTTTGCAATTTTAGCAAAATCATGTATGAATTTTCTATAAAATCCACAGAAACCTAAAAATGATTTTATTTCTTTTTGGGTTTTTGGTATTGGAAATTTTTGTATTGCTGGGTTTGGCTTTATTCCTTCAGTTGTTATTATATGTCCAAGGAATTAGGTTTCCTTTTTCATAAATTCCCATTTGTCAAGTTGAAGTTTAAGATTTGACTTCCTCTCTTTATCTTAAAGCGGACGGACGTGTTTTTTAGTGCGCACTACGTTTTTGTAAAATTTGTAATAAGCTTTCTATAAACAATCGGTGTTTATTTCTTTACATATATAAAAACAAATTGAAATTTCTTAGATCCGTATCGCTTCGGATGTGCAGTGATATATTTGGAGGTAAAATAATAATTTGTTTAATTTTCCTTCCAAACATAGCCCTGCTCTGCTTCTTCATCTCCTACGGTGTTGTTGCTATTCTTTTGCTTCTACTCTCGCTCAATAGAGACTCTTATCTCTATTTCTTTGAATCTTACTAACTTGCACTAACTGCTCTCTTTAATCTCCCCCTTTCGTTTCCTTGGTACAGTGGTTCAAGGTTCCTCATTAATAAAATCAAATAATATTTTTAAATTAATTATTAATTTTTTTAATAATTTTTAATAAATTAATTATTTAATTTTTAATAATTTTTAATAAATTAATTATTTAATTTTTAATAATTTTTATTAAATTAATTATTTAAATTTGTAATAATTATGGATTTTAAATTGGTCTGTGCATTAAAGTTTTGCAATAAGACAATCTCGTCTTCCCAGCCTACCATCCATTCCTGGCTCTGTGAAAACGTTTTACACGCTAAGTTTCGGATGCAATCTCGCGTAGGTCTGGTCTCCACTTTTGCTGTGACGGTTGTCGTGCTGTTCAAGACGAAATGAGGTCGTTCATGAGGCAGACTAAAAGCGGTTTCAAGGAGTTGATTAGTGGTTTTCGAAAAATCAATGACCAACTCTGTGCGCTTGATACACAGTTTAGTACTAAATGAGTCTCCAAAACGTAAGAAATCCGCTTTTAGTGATGTGCTCGGGTTGAATAATCTTCAGCCTGCTCAGCTGACAACTATGCTGCCGCTTATATCTCTGGCCACCCCAAAGGTTGGACCTGAGAAAAATTTGTCTTCCGAATGTCTCGGAATCAATGAACAATTGTCCGATATGTCCTCTGTGGCATCGCTTCAAGTGATCCCAGACCCAATAATTTAAACTCCTGTAACAGTCACCAAACAGGGTAACAAACCGTCCGGACCCCCGGCCGACATAAAGGTGGTGGATATTACAAAATTCAAATATTCTTACACCAGGCACACGTCATCTTTCAAAATACGTGTGCCCTTGCAGATGTTAAAGACGATCTGTTCCGCCAGCTTTTGGCCAGAGAACATTTTTGTCCAAGAACATCAGCCAAGTACGGTGAAAAAAAAGATAACCAAACCTGTGGGTGTAAAACTCCCACATGTTAAGGCCACTGATCAACCTTCCACCTCATCTTCCTCAATCTCAAAAAACTAATGTCTTCATTAAGTTCTTTTTTTGCATCCCACATTATTGTATTTATAGAAACTTGGTTAAAGCCGGAGATCTTAAGCTCCGAAGTTTTTCCTAGTAGGTACACCACTTTTAGATGTGATAGAACTTTGCGAAGAGGAGGAGGAGTGCTAATTTCTGTAGACTCCAAATTCGCTTCTGAAGAGGTAAAATCACAAGAGTTTGGTGACATTGAATTTCTTTGCATCAAAATCACTTTGTCCGATCAATCTTTGTATGTTACCTGTTCGTACATACCACCTGCGTCCGAACCGCCAACATACTGGCAACATTTGTCCGCTATTCGTTTAGTTTTCGATCGTCTGTTTGATGGTGACCAGCTGATAGCTCTGGGTGACTTTAATATCCGAGAACTTATGTGGTCAAATGTTGATAATTCACCGTCTTTGCAGCTTAACTCCCACCATGACTTCCCTGAGGGCATGTTCGACATGTCACTCGGGCAAGTTAACCACGTTAGAAATTCTTTAGGTCGGCTGGTGGACTTATGTTTCGTTTCTGATCCTGATGGAATTACTCTTTCCAGAACTTTGCCCCTTTCTAACCCTGAGGATCCATATCATCCCACTCTTGAGGTTTCAATCGAAAATAATTACTTTATTGACCTTAAGTCCACAGTTAAATCTCAGAAAGTTCGTTTCTTTCGTAAGGCTGACTTTATGAAATTAATTAAGTTAATTTTGGAATTTGATTGGTCTGATTTACTGGCATGCGAGGATATAAACATCCCATTACAACAATTTTATTACACTTTGAACATATTTTTCGACGCTTGCGTGCAGTGGAAAAATCCATCCGCTTCAACGAATCCGCCTTGGTATACAAGGTACCTTATAAATTTAAAGAATAGTATAAGTAGACTTTTAAACAAACATAGATTATCTGTCTGTACAGTTAGTTATTCAAGATACTTAGTAGCTCGGTCCAATTTCACGGTGCATAACGCAGAATGTTATAGGAGTTATATTCGCCGCTGGAGGATTCAGTTTACTCAGGATCCGAAGCAGTTTTATAACTTTGTAAACACTAAGCGTAAACATGTATCTTTTCCCCCACTGCTTACGTTTGAGAACTCTTATGCGAACACTGATCAGACAATGGCCGATCTCTTTGCACAGCTTTTTTACCTATTTACCTAGCAGCAGTTTAGCTCAGCCTTACACTTATAATATCCAATCAGCCAATTTTATATCTCGCCCATCTTTCGATCAAAGTGGTGTGTTATCGGATCTTCTTAAGGTTAAGCCCGTGTATTCGCCAGGCCCTGATGGAGTACCAGGCTGTGTTCTGAAATACTGCGCCGAGGCACAAACCGAGGTGCAAACCGCTTGTTAAACTCTTTAATCTATCGCTGGAAACTTCGATCTTTCCCCTTATGTGGAAGGAATCCTTCATTATTCCGCTGCATAAAAAAGGGGAAAAATCCGACGCTGCTAATTATAGAGGCATCTCTAAATTGTCAGCAATTCCAAAGGTTTTTGAAAAACTTATCACTCCACATTTGCAACACCTATGTAGTTCAATAATAACTCCGTGCCAGCATGGCTTCATGAAGCGCCGCTCCACCACTACCAACTTATTGGAGCTAACATCTTTTATCACGGATGGCTTCCGGAATGGCTTACAAACAGACGTCATTTACACTGACTTCAGTAAGCCATTTGACTCTGTTAACCATTCGCTTCTTATAAGTAAACTCAGTCTTTTGGGATTCCCAACTGATCTTCTTATCCGGATTTCGAGCTACTTATCTGGGAGAACCCCACGTGTTTTCTTTAAAGATGTTACCTCGCGTTTAGTTCGCGCCACATCTGGGGTGCCCCAAGGAAGACATCTTGGACCCTTATTATTTATTCTGTTTATTAACGACTTGCCCCTTGCCTTAACTAATTCACTTGTACTTATGTACGCTGATGACGTTAAGCTATGCCTTCAGTATAAATTCACTAGCGCCCAGTCTAGACTTCAATCCGATTTGGATAAACTTCAAAATTGGTGTTTAGCAAATAACCTAAAGCTTAATGGATGGAAATTTAAACTTATGTCTTTTTACCGATCTAGTCTTCACCAGGCTATGAACTTTCTCTATGGGAACGCATTAGAACGATTAACTCAGGTTAACGATCTAGGTGTCCAATTAGATTTGAAACTTAAATTTACCGACCATGTATCTACCATGGTTAATAAAGCTATGGGTGTGCTTGGTTTTATTAAAAGATGGTCAAAAGAATTTAATGACCCGTACATAACTAAAACGTTATATACATCACTGGTCCGTCCGATTATTGAGTATGGATCGTGTGTCTGGAGTTCTCAATATGGAGTACACCAAGATCACATTGAATCTGTCAAAAAAATTTCCTGACTTTTGCGTTTAGGGGACTTAATTGGGATGCAAATCTTTACCTCCCCTCTTATCGTAGTAGACTTTTACTAATCAACTTACCATCATTAACAAACCGTAGCTGCAGACCGCCCTCGTTGGAGTCGAAGCCTTCCTGAACTCGAGGCCCCTGGGCGCCCTCAGTCAGGATCCAAGCGACGTCGAGGCGTTGCCTCCCGGGCACCTGTTGACAGGCGGGCCGCTCATTGCCCCACCAGCACCACGGACCCCGGACCAGCAGGGTCTAACGTGCTTGCAGCGATGGCGGCTTGTCTCGTCAATCAAGCAAACGTTTTGGCAGCCGCCCCAACAGTGGATCACCGCCAGGGTCGTCGAGACTCATGCCGGCGCGGACGGAAGGTTCAGGGTCGCCGACGTCAGGACTAGTGTAGGAGCGGTCTTCAGGATAGCAGTCCACAAGCTGACGAGGTTGCCAGTGGTTGAAGCCTTATGGAGGCCTTCAACGGGGCCAGTGTAGAATTAATGTAGAAGATTAAGTTTGAATTTTATTGAAGTCTAGTATAAGTTAGTATAGGGCGGAGCGGGAGAGCGCAAGAAAAGCTCACTTGCGCTCTCTTGTGAATTCGCCCCGCTTCGCCGCAATAGATAAGCTAGACTTAAGTTCTTTTGGTAAAAATACAATCGAATTTATAAAGTTGAACCGAGTGCACGTATTTTTCGTAGTTGCTATACATATTTAAATTTACAGCCACTTTTTTTGTCTTTCGGTTTTACGCGACGAGATAAACTAATCTCAGTTAACAGCTGGTATCAATGGAAGAAATGCCACAGAGGACATATCAGACAATTGCTCATTTATACAGAGATATTCGGAAGCCGAATTTTTCCCAGGACCGGCCCTTAGGGTGGCCAGTGATATAAGCGGCTGCATAATTGTCGTCTGAGTAGGCTAAAGATTATTCGTCACAAGCATATCACTAATAGCGCTTTGGAGACTCATTTAGTAGTTGAAGACTACTAAACTGTGTTCTTGAGCGCATAGAATTGGTCATTGATTTTACGAAAAACGCTAAAAAACTCTTTGAATCCACTTTTAGTTTGTCTCATGAACGATCTCGTTTCGTCATGAACAGCACGACAACCGTCACAGCAAAAGTTGCATCCGAAACTGATACCGTGAACCCGGCACACTTAGTGTGTAAAACGTTTTCATTGAACCAGCAGTGGATGGCAGGCTGGGAAGATTGTCTTATTACAAAAAGTCAACGTACAGACTAGTTTATATTCCATATTGAATTTATTAATATTTTTTGTACCTTGAACCACTGCAGCAGGGAAACGAAAAAGGGAGATTAAAGAGAGCGATTAGTGTTTAGTAAACTGCAAAGAATAGGGATAAGAATC
The DNA here is from genome assembly GCF_017639315.1 of Drosophila ananassae. Lineage (NCBI taxonomy): Eukaryota > Metazoa > Arthropoda > Insecta > Diptera > Drosophilidae > Drosophila > Drosophila ananassae. The sequence continues at coordinate 592,934 of NW_025319056.1, forward strand.
ATATCGAGCGAGAATAGAAGCATCACCGTAAAAGGTGAAGATGCCGAGCAGAGCTATGTTTGGAAGGAAAATTAAACAAATTATTATCTTACCTTATTATCTTACTGCACACGCGAAGCGATACGGATCTAAGAAATTGCAATTTGTTTTTATATATGTAAAGAAATAAACACCGATTGTTTATAGAAAGCTTATTACAAATTTTACAAAAACGTAGTGCGCACAAAAAAACACGTCCGTCCGCTTTAAGATAAAGAGAGGAAGTGAAGTTTTATTACTATAAATTGTATTTCATAAATTTTTTGCATAGATGCAGTCTTTCACTAGTATGAATTAATTAGTACAGGACCTTATCTTTAAACGTAGTCTCTAAGCAAACCAACCCAGCCTCGAAAGAGAGATCAGATTTCCCCATTGTACGATTTTCTTATAGCATAAAACCAACAGCAAAGATCACCTACGTCATCTTGGGCCCAACGTCATCTTGGGCAGAATCGGTACGAGGATGCAGAACAACGAGAGTAATAGTTACATACATATACAAAAGTACAATGGGAAACGATTCATTCCTTACTATTCAACTATTACATTTTCCTTGACCGAACTCCTAAAAGGAAAATACCTACAGTGGAATCTTATGCCACAAGCAGCTTTTGAGGAGATCAAGAAGCAACTGTGCTCTGCTCCATTTTTGAGTCATCCAGTGACGCCGATCTAGATGCCAGGGATTGCCAATAACACTCTGGACTCGTACTGAGCAACTATATGAGCGTTTTATTCTGTTGAAAATACAAACTTAGATTTAACCTCAACCTATTTTCTTCTACTTACCGCAGTATCTTATCCCTTCTCTTATGAAATCGCCGATCGAAGTAACCGTCGCGCCAAACTTAACTTAACTTCCGACCGTAAACAGCGTGGCCAGTTACAAACATAGAACGAATCACACTTAACGAAAGTGCACAATAGTGGCGCGTAACTCAAACTGTTTGGCAATCGATACTTTATCCGATTAGCTTATCCGTTCCGCGACATCCAGATTATGATAAGCCATTCATTGTGCAATGTGATGCCTCTTAATATGGTGTAGGTGTGGTCCTAGCCCAAAAAGATGATTCAGGATCGGAGCGTCCCATATCATACATGTCTAAAAAACTAAATAAGCGTAACTACACTTTGACAGAACTGGAATGCCTAGCCATAGTTTTAGCTATTCAGAAATTCCGAATGTATATTGAAGGACATGTATTTGAAGTAGTCACAGATCATGCAAGCCTTCGTTGGCTCATGAACCAATTCGACCCGAATGGACGATTGGTAAGGTGGGCTATAAAACTGCAGGGATATGGGTTCACCATTGTTCACCGAAAAGGAAGCAAGAAAGTTGTGGCCGACGCTCTTTCCAGAACGTATGAAGGTACGAAGGTTATATATGCAGGCCACGATCAGCCGGCTTCAGCTCATTGCGGTATAGCCAAATGCTTACATCAAATTAGGCGAAGAGTCTATTGGCCCATCATGGCAACAGACGTTCAAAATTATATCAAAAATTGTCAGGTGGGTCAAACGACCAAAGTACCAAATCGACCTTTCAAACCCCCAATGGGAGCTCTTACAACAAGGGAACAACCTTTCCAACGTTTGTACCTACATTTCATAGGACCATTTCCTAGAACAAAAAGAGGTAACATAGGCATATTGATTATCCTCGACCATTTCTCTAAATTTACATTTTTGAAAGCGGTTAAGAAGTTCACATCAAAGACAGTAATAGATATCCTAAAGGAGGACATACTTACATGTTTTGGAGTGCCCGTAATTATCGTCAGTGATAACGGAACTCAATTCAAGAGTCGCGAAATCACTGACTTCCTTTCTAATTGTGGTGTGCAACAAATCTTCACTGGTGCATAATCCCCACAGTCTAATGCAGCTAAACGCGTAAATAGGTCAATAAATGCAGCCATTAGAGCTTATATCAAGACAGACCAACGCGAGGGGGATACTTTTTTGAGTAGCATAAATGCCGCACTTAGAAATTCCCTCCACCAATCGATAGGAATTTCACCTTATTTCGCAGTTTTTGGCCAACACATGCTTAATCACGGCCAAGATTTTAAACTGTTACGTAATCTTAACCTCCTACCCGAAGGCAGTGCTATATTACCCAGAGCTGACGAATTCCAGCAAATCACATCGAGCGAGAATAGAGGCATCACCGTAAAAGGTGAAGAAGCCGAGCAGAGCTATGTTTGGAAGAAAATTAATATAATTATTATTTTGCCTTCAAATATTCCACTGCACATGAAGCTGTACGGATGTTTAACTTAAATTTAAAAGTTTGTTTAAAATAAACAAACAAACAATAAATATATGTAAATAAATAAAAATAAACACCTGAATGTTTAAAGTTAACCAATAAAAGATTTTTTAATAACGGAGGGCGCAGAGAGGAAGTTTATTTGGAATTTTATCCACTTACGGAATTCATAAACAAATTTTTAAATTCAATCTCAACTATATGGAATTAAAAAACAAATTTTAAAATTCAATCTCATCTTTATTGCCTTTGCCTTCGTTTAAGATTTTGCCATTGGATTTTTCATTAACTTCGAGAGCCGCGCTTGACCGTCTTGCTAGATTAATAAACATATCGTAAAGTAAACACAAGCTTCCGTTCCCATCATGGAAGCCCACAGTATTGCGATATTCTATCAAATTGAGCATTGCATTGCTCAGCATAATATAATTTCACCACAAAATGTGACAGTTTTACCATAAGCTTTTATTGAAAAAAGAAAAGTTCTGGAAGCTTAAGAAAGAAAAGCTTCTGGCCGAGGTTAGTTGGAGATGATTTTAGAATTAAGAAGGGCAGTAAGAAGCCGCGATCGGTGATATCTTAGATCAAATATAATCATCATTTTTCCTGTTTCAATGAGGATATCCAAAGAGGATACCGAAAGTTCGGGAGAAGGGTATTGGCCTTAAATACCAGCTGGCAAGCTGCCAATAAAATGCAGAAGCATTGCAATGCCGCGATAGGTGACCACCAAGGCACAATATGTTATAATTTAAGCTAGACTTTCAATTCCATTTCTATTTTCAATCTATATATCTACAAATCTATATTCAATCTATCCAATCTTATCTCTACACCGGCTCTGTTGAAGGCCTCCATCCGGCTTCAACCAACTGGCAGCCTCGCCAGCTTTTGGACTGCTGTCTTAAAAACAGCTAAAGAGCTAGTGTTCACGACGGGGACACTGACCATTCCATCCGCGGCGGCGTGAGTATCGACTTCTCTTGCAGTGATCCATTATGGGTCCTCTGGGTTGATCCTCTGTGAACAGGACCAGCTCGCCCTTCTCGATGTCCTCCTGATCCCGTTACCACTTGGACGCAAAACAAACAAAAAGGGCAATGCACGACTTGTAGGGTGGCTTGCCACGCATTTTCAATGACGTCTAGTCGACCCCCGAACCGCAACAATGAAAAGGTAAACCCAGCCTCAGAGCCTTCATGATCAGAGCCTTCATGATTCAGCTTCTGTAGGCTTGAAGGGTTCTCCTATTTGCTGCTTCCGCTGCCGAACCTGGTCCGCCAACTTCTCGAAATAACCTTTCGGCAGGAAGGACTCGAAACTCCTTCTGCACTCCTCCCATGTTGGCCACTCCTCATCGTTAATTACACAGGCCAACAGGAAAAAATGTACACGCATAATATCACCTGCTCCATATACTTTAGGGTCTCCTAAAACAAAGTCTAGAAAAAACATGGGTTCCACCACCCACAGGGTCCGCGGTACACCTAAAAGAAGAAATTGATCAAATTTTACCATATATTGAATTATGTAGGCCATGTAATTGCGTTGACCATTATTGTTTTTAGTACATATCATTTTTGAAATGTATACGTCCTAAACATTTTGTGTCCTGGTTTTCCATTCTGATTCTGTTCGTACAATTTCCATTCTTGTTTTTTACAAATTTCTACCTAATTTTTCGCATAGCTTTACAGGCTACACTGCTATCGGGTCTGACTTAGTACCCCAGACGGTGCCGGTACATAGGCTGCTTCAATTTTGCTGCTTCTCGTTGGTGCACCGGTGCTGGTCCTTGCACAGGTTTCGAATAGGTTTATTCGCAGAATGGACTCTCCAATGCTCCTGAGCAATCTTTGGGACATTCTTTTCGTCTTTTTGGCAGCTGTTTTTGAATTGGAGGTGCTCATTTTTTTTCGTTTATTTGTTTAATTACTTAGTGAGCTGGAGCCTTGGGCTTTATTTTTTCAAGGCTTGATTTATGGAAGTCAAGTTCTTGCAATTTTTGGGCTGTTCCCCAGGGGGGGTGGCGTTTGATTTGCAAATAATAGCCACTTAATGTGCGCTATTCTTTTTGTTATTTTGTTCTTTAAGCCCCCTCTTTTTTTTCTTGGCTCCTACTCACTCAGATTTATTCGCTTCTCTTTTCCAGTCTTCCAATTCGAATTTTCCTTTGTCCTGCCTTTGTTGTTTTCGACGAAAATTATTTTCGCTTCATTAGATACCAACAGGTGGTCCTGTCGCGGTCACCATATAATAATTAAAGTGAATATCCATGTAATAATTAGAGTGAATATCTTCTTTATTATTAGAGAGCGACAAGTCGTGTCGCTACTCTGGGGTTTTCCATTCTGATTCTGTTCGTTCAATTTGATTTATTCTAAACCTTTCATAAAAAGGCTGCGCTACTGCAGAGGGCAGCGGCCGAATGCTGACTTAAAAAAGCAAACATTAGAGAAACACCAAAGCGAATCAGCAGCAAAAAAAACTGCTGACATTCCATTCCAACATTCATTCTTCCAATGACAGCAATCCTTGAAGATCTTCAAAAAGGACAACTGCACTTTGACTCAAAAATACTTTCCTTCCAGGATTCGAAAACGGATTCAAAACGGAAAAATACTCGAAAACTGATTCATTTTCGCAACAAAAAATTTGTTTTAGTGCGTTTTTTTATTCTCAGCTCACGATCCACTGTGCAACTGCTATATAACGGGGTTGTTAGGTCATGAGAATTTAATATTAAGTCACTAGAACAAAAATGTACACTCAACAAAAACACAAGCACAATAAATATATAATAAACAAAATATTGGGTCATAGCCTTCATAAAGAACGATTAAAGTTAAAGAATAAAACCCTACAGAAACAATAAACTGAAAACAGCAAAAACTGATGACAGTGCACTTTAATGCAATTAACAAAATATTACACTTTAAATCTTTAATTTATAATTTTTACGTTTTTGCTATTTTTCCATTAATTTACCACCTAAGCAATATGCATGTATAAAATTAGCTATAAATATGAAACTTTTATATTAATAAAGCCAGTCTGAGACAAACCTATTCTGAACTCATTAGTTCTCCATGTCCAATATGTTCAACTGCAAGTTGCGGCAACAAACCAGCAATCGGTTAATGAACCCTTTGCTTCCCTTAATCATTACAGATCAACATTTTGGGGACCCCGACGTGATCCTGCAAGCCCAGGATCACCATTTAGACAAGGGTCAAAATGAACGTATAGAGATTTCTATCGTTCCATAATAGAAAATTTAGGAAGACTCCTGCTAAGAGAGCAATAGGATCTTGACAGCAGTGTGACGCTGTCCCTCTCCCACTGTCCCACCTCCCTCTGTCCTTAAAAAAAGGGTTCAGTTTCTTCGACCACTCTCGGTAGCGAGTCTGAGCGCATCCAACTACTAGCATTCTAGCAGCAAATAAAAAACTTCAAAGGTCAGAAACGAAAAAACGAAAAAATGGAAATGGAGATTATTGCCACTTAAATTGTTATACAGCCAGCCGTTGATGAGGTGAGCGCTTAAGGCCTCCTAGATGCCCAGGAAATTGGGCAGGAGATCGCAAGATGCATCCCGAATTACAAAAAGGATGGGCCGAACGAAAACAAGAGGCATCATACTTTCAAATGAAACTAGCCATTTTTGAAGAGGCTTGGGAAAAATTCGTTGAAAATGCTGAAAAAATCCAAGGAATGGCCAGGACCGAAAGATATATTGACAGAAATATCCCGCTTTTTTCGAAAGCAACCGTGACAAGCTGATGCAAGGCACGAGTCGAAAGGAAGAGGCCGACGACATCGTATGCACCAAACCTTGCGGTAGGCCGGCGTAGACCCTTTCGTAGACCCAAGGTTTTTAAGCTTGTCGCCTGAGGATCGTGTAGGCGAAGTTAGGCGATTGGATTTATGCCGTAAGTGCCTTAGATCTGGGCACCTATCTCGGCATTGCAATGCGTCAAGCTGCGGTGCGTGTGGACGCAGGCATCATAATCTGCTGCATTTTGGTGGCAATTCGCCAGCTCCAGACCAAAACCCCTCTCCTGCGGTTCCCACATCTAGCGACGCTGTTTCTGGTTCAGCGTCCGCCGTCGTCAAATCTCTCGTCGCTAAGGATCGGTTTGGTGATGTGGTGTTGCTATCCACTGCCAATATTCTGGTTGGGAACCGCTCCGGAGATCTACTACCCTACCGAGCGCTGCTCGATTCTGGCTCACAGGTGCATCTAGTCACTTGAACGCTGACGGACCAGTTGCAGCAGATCGGAAGATAAGTTCTCCGGTGACTGTATCCGGTATAGGTTACGCAGGGTTCTCTACCGCTGGATTTTCTGCGCAAGTCAGCTTGCAATCCCAAAGCTTTGACTACTCGACACAATTAACTGCGATCATAGCCTCCAACATCACTGACTTTCAGCCACATTTGGACATTGGACGTCAGCTCTTGGAAAAATCCCGCCAATGTAGAGCTAGCGAATCCTCATTTTCACCAGCCTCAGCCAGTTGATTTGCTAATTGGAGCTGGATTTTACGAGCTATGTGTGGGGCAAATTCATCTGTCTTCTGGTTTGCCCTCAATCCAAAAAACTCGGCTCGGTTGGATTGTCTGTGGAGGCGGAGGCCCTGACAATGGTAAGGTCCTCATGGCAGCTGAGCAGTCAGAGTTGCTCATCCAGCCTCAGACGGAGCCAGTGAAAAGGAAGTCTCATCGCAGTTTTGTTTCCAAGCCA